>NC_068918.1:63473842-64098842 GCF_023091745.1 Budorcas taxicolor
TATACCCTAATAACAATAATAACAAATAATTGTTATATAATACTTTTAAACCAGGATTAAAAACTCGGCCTATATATTTGCACACATATACCTCTCAGTGTATGTCAGTTCACCTCTCAGGTTTATTCTTCCTTCAGACAAAAGCTGAAGAATCACTGTGCTTACAAATTTCTTTAGCCATCATAACATTTCTCTCTAGTGTATTGGAAGTATTTTTAGAAGAAAATCAAGCTGTAAATATGTATTTTCCTCCTGTTAGGTTAAACCCTAAGCACAAGTATTCCTGTATTTCGAGTGGAATGATTACATGCTAGGAAGAGGTGCAAGTTCCCTTTCATGCCTGACCCCTGCGCACTGGGCGCCTCCTCCCGCAGGCCAGTTTCATCACTCAGAATTGTGAGTTCTGTTCCTAAAGAAAACAGGAGTTTTCTTTACACAGCCCACTGCTGTGTTGAATTGTTTAAGCAATCTCTCCATGTGAGTTTTTTTTAACCAGTGTTCTAATTGCCTATTCATGTAGGAAACTCTCCATCTTGCATAACATACTTTGTGCCATATTTGGAATAATTCTAGACATTTAAGCCAGAGAGTTTTCCTGGTAATCTTAGCCTTAATGGGTGTTTAGGGCTTCAAGAAACCTACCAGTGTGATACAGAAGGCTGAAGCCCAGTTTTAGCACAGGGTGAGCATGTCATTCTGGGACCAATCTGAAACCCCAAACAAAAAAGACACTCCTGTGAGGGGGAGGCGCAGAGATGGGAGAGGTTCTTCAATCATTACTGAAAAGAGCTTTGGAAGACTAGAAAACCGTGCTTATTCTAAATTCTTAGGTGAATTATGCCAATTAAACATATAGCAGAGAAACTGGAATTATTTTTGAGTTATGGTTCCCCACCAAAGCATATATCCTAAAATAATTTCAGATATTATCATTTCATTGTATATAAAAGCTGAATTTTTGAGCTAAGAGTGCTGTTCAGAGAGCAACGCATGCAATACTCACTCTTTTGCCAGCTCCATTGATATTTGTTCCAAAGAGCATCCCTTTGTTTCAGGTATAAACACAATAACAAAAACCAGGGATGCTAGACTCATAACTGTATATATAAAGCACACCCACGGCAAGCCAATGAGATCTGGGGGAGACGAAAGAAACTAGTTAGAGATGCATTTTGTGTTGCTTCCATCCCATTTGTGGATAGACGCTTCTTAGGGCACATATAAAAACATACGTATTTTCAAACATGCCAGTAGTAGCCAGGGAAATAGCAATCACAAATTAAAAATATAGCCAGCATCTGAAAGGTTCATTTTCACAAACAACCCCAGCTCTCTCTGGTGAAGTGAATAACAGTCTTGTAAGGATCACAATTTAAACCCAATGCCATTTTCTTGGTGAACATACTTTTTGTTTTCAAAATGGTAATAGACATGTTCATTGCAAAACAAACAAACAAAAAGAACCTCGAACAACACAGAAACACATAAAGCAGAAAGTAGACACTCTCCTCTCTCCTCACCCCCTACAGTTCCTCTCTTGGGAATCACTGCAATAGCAGTTTAGTTTCTATTTGGTCGACATTTGTAAAGACATATATACAAATGGACTCTTCTTGGAATGAGCTCCCCCTTCTTTACTCTGACTTGAATAAATCACTTCATGTTGGCAGTATTTCATCATTTTAGTAGCTGGCACTGTATTTGCAATGCTGCTTCCTGGATTCAGAGGGGGAAAAAAAGTGATAATGGTTTGAATGAAGGATATTAACTTGCTAAGAAGCATCAGCAAGAAGCAGGATCCTCCAGGTTTTGATGGATCTCATCTGCTAACATAGTGTTTCCTCTGACGGCTTCTTGCCAGAGGTACTGTCCCTTTGTAGTATAGACCAAAGTCAAGGTAAGGTAACTAGTGAGAGGTGGCCCCCAATGCACTCGAGTCTGCCCTTGTATTGTGGCATCCTGTGCGCAGCAGAAAGTCCAGTGTAGCCAGGAGCAGAGAGGAGGAGCCTGGCTCAGACCAGCCACAGACTGAAACAGTGCAAATAGTCCTTAGCGGCCACAAATCATAGCTAGTCAGTCGGGAACACTGACCGAGCAATTATGCAAGAAGGCAGTTTGGTAAATGCAGAGTGGAAGGATCTACATATATTAAGCACTTGCAGGCCAGCTGTGCTGAGGTGGGTTCAAGAGGGAAAAAAGACCAGCGCTACAGTCCTCCTGGCAATTTGACTTAAAGTCTGCTCTCTCTTGCCTTACTTGCTGCTGGTGCATGGTCTCCCCCAAGCGAATACTTAATAAAGAGTTTAAAGATTTGGTCCTCCTTCCTTCTCTGGGGCATAAAATCAGAAAAGTAGAAGATGGGGCGGGGGAGTTCATCTCATCAAACTTATCCCCTTTCCTGTCTGAGTACTTACAGGGACAGGGAGCTCACCACTTACAAGGATGTATACTTCATTGTGAATCAGCCCTGTCTGTTTCACACATACTCCTCATTCATTTCTAAAGCCAAGTCTCCCTTCTGGGAATTTGGGTTCAGAGGCTCTGTTTTGTTCTCTGCATCAGCCTTCTCATTCCTTCTTCAAGACATGCCGCAAATATTTGAATGCACCTCCACCCCTTCCTGAGCATCCTTTTGTCCAAGTCAAACACCCCGAGCTCCTGCAACTGTTCTTCACAGACCACAGGCCATGTGCCCATGTCACCCGGTGCCCTCCTTGGGGACACGCTGAAACTCTCTAAAAATATTCTACTCAGAGCTGAAAGCAATACCCAGCTGTATTATGACCACAGGAGGGTATGTCTGTGTCTCCGTAACATTCTTCTTTTATTGGTACAGCTGACATTGCACCAAAAGTCAGTGCCCAAGGGCTTGCTGTCAAGCAGAACCCTTATATCTTTTACTTGGAAAATTGACTTTTTGAAAAGAAGTATAGAATTTCAAATTTAGTCCAATGAGATGTCATCTACAGGTCTGAGATCATACCAGGATTTTTTTTAAATAAATGAATATGCTCTCCAATCATTTGTTCTAAAAGTCCACTCAGAACTTGAGTCTTCATCAGCTCATCCTGTATATTAGCTATCCTTTCCAGAGATTTGTGTCATCTTTACTTGTCCTCCATCATTTCCATTCTTTCTTTTATATTTCTCTTTCTCTACATAAATGTCAGGTAAGGGTGTGTGTGTGTGTGCGTGTGTGTGTGAGAGAGAGAGAGAGAAGGTGAAGGGCATGGATCTATGTGTGTGATCTCAGCAGGAGACATATGGTTGGTGCAAATGACCAGTTCCTTTGTTTCGTCTTAGGCTATTTCCAAAAATGTGGGACATAAATATTTTAAAATTTTATTAAAAACACAAGCTAAATTTAATGAATAACTCCAAAAGTTCACTTCCAAAAGTAGATGTACTAAAAAAGAAAAAAGAAAAGTAGTCAACAAGATTCAGAAGTACATGAGTTCAAAGACTCTTGTTTTTCCCTCTACATATAAATTTTTTTGAGTATACACCCCCTGGAGAAGGAAATGGCAACCCATTTCAATATTCTCGCCCAGAAAATCCCATGGACAAAGGAGCCTGGTGGGCTACAGTCCATGGGGTCTCAAAGAGTCAGATGTGACTGAGAGATTAAGTATGCATGCATGAACCACTTCTGAAAATGTATATATTATCTCTATATTATATATATATGCACTATTTAAAATTTATACATTATATATATACATATACATATAAAATAAAGAAAACTCAACTTATTAGTCAGTTTTTGAGGATGCTGGGGAGCCACCTTATTATTTTGAAAACTAGAAAATAAAGAGAAAGTTTCAAACACTAATCTTGCTAGTATATGAATCTAGTGTATGATCCATACTCAGGGCAGGCAAACAACTAATGAGAAGAATTTTCTCCTTAGAGAAATACTGCTGATAAAAATTCAGTTGTTGTTAAGTCGCTCAGTTGTATCTGACTCTTTGTGACCCCATGGACTGCAGCACACCAGGCTTCCCTGTCCTTTATCATCTCCTAGAGTTTGCTCAAACTCATATCCATTGAGTCGATGATACTATCCAATAATCTCATCCTCTGTCGCCCCTTTCTCCTCCTGTCCTCAATCTTTCCCAGCATCAGGGTCTTTCAGGGATAATGGAAGGAAAATAATGGATCTTGGCAATGATCCTCAAAGGATGCAGGCACGACAAGGTGGGAGACAAACAGACAGGACATGCCTCTAATAGCAGGACACACGCCATCACCTGGGAAGGGGTTTGCAATAAACAAGAAAAGCTAAATCTTTCCCAGCCTCTACAGATAAATAGGCTTCTCAGATGGCTCTAGGGGTAAAGAATCACCTGCCAATGCAGGAGATGCAAAAGACTCGGATTCCATCCCTGGGTTGGGAAGATCCCCTGGAAAAGGAAATGGCAACCCACTCCAGCATTCTTGCCTGTAAAATCCCATGAATAGAGGTGCCTGGCAGGCTCCAGTCCATGGGATCACAAAGAGTCGGACATGACTGAGTGATTGACCACTCACAGATAAATAGCAGTTTACAGGAAACACACAAAGGACAGAGGGTCATGTGATATGACTACAATCAGCAAATCCAGCCTGGGAAAAAGTCTATGAAACAAATGACCCAGCTTCTTTATTAAAAATATAAAGTGTGGGGAGGGAGGAAACATGGAGTTGAAACCTGTAAATTCTGAGACATACCAATCAACTGTAAATCAGTTATTTGAACTGTGATTCAAATAAAGTGAGAAAATAATTATAAAACAATTGGAAGGATGTGAACCCAGACTGGATACTTGATACCAAGGGATTATTATTAGTATTTCTTTTAGGGGTGAAAATGCTATTTTAGTCACAGTATGTAGATGTCTTATCTTTTAGAGGTCCCTGTTGAAACTTTAGAGACGTGTTTGGAACATGACTTAAGCTCATTTGGGGGCAGAACAAGTGGGGTCATGACTGAATTAAGGATTGATAACTTTAAATTGGGTGGTTGGTACATCAAGTTCACTGCCATCCTCTTCACTTTTGAGCGTTTGAAAATGTTGACAAGAAAGTGTTTTTCAGGTGATGTACTTCCCTAACACCTGTCCTAAGAGCATAAAAGGCCTTAGGGAAAAGCAAGTTCTTACCTGTCACCGTCAAAAATGTCAGAGAGATGAGGAGATTGATGCCCCAGTTCATGCTGGAAGTTAGAGCCATGGCACGTCCTCGAATTCCACCAGGAAAAATCTCGCTCAGCACCAACCAGGGCACTGGAAGAAAGGGAAGAGTGGACGGGGAGCAGCAAAATGATGGAAAATCCACTGAAGCTGACAGCCAGCTCACTGCCCTCTGCCCCACTGACCTCTGCGAGATTTGTGGTTGCAGGGCCGTGTCCTTCTACATGAGGAAGGAGGAGGGATGTGCTTTCTTCCCTCTCCAGTCAAATATGAAACTGAGGGAGCTTGACAAGGGTCCCTGGAAGTAGGGGGAGCAACATAACGGGCTGGGGCAGGTGAGACTGTCCTGAGAACTGCAAACGGGAAGCGCAGTGGCTGAGGCCACCTGCCCACGACAGGAGGCAGCTTTGAGGCTCTGCCAAGCACAGAGCCTCAGTGCCAGATGCTGGCTCTACCCACTTTCCTCTGGGCCCTATCCTGTAATCTCCTCTGCCCCTAACCTTGGAGAAGTCCACCATCACAGCTACCGAGTGGGTAGGAACCAGGAGAGTGGAAGAGGAGACGGGCCCCGCTCCTTTCCCCCACTCGGGCTTCCCAGCCTGTGGCAAGCTGGGTGCAGAGAAGCTCTCAATTAAACGGAGCTCTAGGATTTGATTTTGTATCAAATATTTGACTTTCTGAAAGGAGACTCTTCTTGGCACAAGAACTGATGCGAGGACTTTTTGTGATCTGAGAGTGACACAGAATCATAGGACCTGCCTGATGGGATTACTTGACTTCTGCTCACAGCCCATCAAATCCAGTTTGCCTAATAGCTACAAGTTCTTTCAATGGACTCCGCCCTTTACAAACCTTGTTATCATTGGATCCTCGCTGAATCCCTCCTCATTAGAAACTAACAGTACTCTTCCCCTCTTTTAAAGTAGAGGAAACTGAGGTTGAAAGGAGTTCATAATTTGCCAGGATCCCAACACTGGCTTCCCAGGTGGTGCTAGTAGTAAAGAATTTGCCTGTCAATGCAGGAGACATAAGAGACGCAGGTTTGATCCCTGGATCGGAAAGATCCCCTGGAGGAGGGCATGCAACCCACTGCAGTGTTATTGCCTGGAAAATTCCATGGGCAGAGGAGCCTGGTAGGCTACAGTCCGTGGGGTCACAATAAGTTGGACATGATTGAGCAACTAAACACTAACAGAGTTCAGAGGTGGCATGGAGCTTGGATCGTCTCTGGATCTCACGCTTTTTCATCTTGGTGTGCTCTTGGGAGTGGCTCAATAAATATTTGTTAATGAACATGTAGATAAGGAGTATAAGCACTTCTGATGCTGAAGAAAGAAGGGCTTAGGAGTTGCCCCAGCCCTGGCTCAGTGCTGCCTAAGTCACCTTGTGTTGCAAACCCAGTGTTTATACACAGACCAGCTGCATCGTCCTACCCCAGAGGAGAAAGAAACAAGAGGCTGAGGAGGGCCCCCCTTGACCAGCAACCACTCGGGCTGCCTGTGCCAGAATCATGGGGCTGTCACCTGTGTCTCTGACTGAAAATTTATCTCTCGTAGCAGGATCACGCTCTGTACAGAGAACATCTGCTCAAAGTAAATTTGCTGTTTCAAAGAAAAATATTTAAATTACGGAAGAGGGCTGCAAACACATTTTTTCCCCTTGATTATTTGCTCCAAGTGGTTACCTTGAGGGTATGGAAGAGAATCACAAGCCAAGGAACATGATTATTGTTGTTCTAATTAAGAAGGAATTCCAAAATAACACTCCAAAGCCCTCCCCTCCACTCTGTGCCCCAAAGTCCTTCACCAGGTTGCTGCAGATTATATCCTTGGAGACCAATGCAAAGATCAGGTAACCTTGCCCTGAGCTTTGCAAGAGAGAGGATCTGGCTCTAAGAAGAATGATAGCTGCGTAATTTTGGTGAAGCCTTTGTAACAAGGCTATCCTTGAGCAAGTACAAGATAAAAGTAAGTAAGTTCACTTAGTCGAAGACAAATCATCTATGCCACAGGCCAGTCCCCCAGGCTCCTTCCTGCCATGGGTATTTGATGCAGGTAGAGGTCCTGCTTTCAAACTGTGGTGTTGGAGAAGACTCTTGAGAATCCCTTGTCCTGCAAGGAGATCAAACCAGTTAATCCTAAAGGAAATCAACCCTGAATATTCATTAGAAGGACTGATGCTGAAGCTGAAGCTCTAAAACTTTCGCCACCTGTTGCAAAGGGCCCACTCATTGGAAAAGACCCTGATGCTGGGAAACATTGAAGGCAGGAAGAAAAGGGGATGACAGAGGATGAGATGGTTAAATGGCATCACCGACTCAATGGACATGAGTTTGAGTGAACTCCAGGAGATAGTGAAGGACAGAGAAGCCTGGCGTGCTGCAGTCCATGGGGTCTCAAAGGCGACTGAACAATGACAACGTTAAAATAGCTTTAACAGATCTCAGAATCATAAAGAGTACAGGTTTTCAGATCCATAGAGAGTGAAATAAAAATCTGAAAGTGCTATTTGCAGCAAGATAGAACTTACTGAAAGGATAAAGTCCCTCCACGGCAGTCTTAGGTGCAAGATGGTGCCAGAATTTTGTCTCCACTGAACAGTGGAAAAGGGCTATGAGTACCCAGAGCAGAGGGAATGGAGAAGCTGTTTCAATTCGTAAGTAAACAGCAAAGAGGTATAAACTATCACAGGAATTTAATATATTGATATTTAATAATAGGTGGAAGTTTGGTTTTTTTTAAATCCCAAGCGTTTTTCCAATGAGAGAGCCTAATTCCTCACCACCAAAAATCAAGTTATTGCCACATGCCGCAGTAAAGTGATGGCTCTCTCTGGAGTAGTCAGAGATATAATAATTCTTTCACAATGAGTGCAGCCATTCACTGCAGGTGAGCAGGCCCTGCAACAATTCTCCTTGACATCTATTATTTCACCTTTTATCCTTCTCTTCCAGGACCACCTCTGCAATAGGTGCCTCTATAAATGTCTGCGTGAGTCTTTAAACTCTTCTCCAGGTTACAAGGATTGAGGAAATTTTGGACTTGCTGGGAGATGATTGTCCACAAATACTGAGACTCGTATTTCACATGGTATTCAATCACCAAGGTTGCCTGTCAGAACAGGCCTGATCCAGATGAAATCTGTGGTGGTTACGGCTGCACAGAGTGCCATAAAATGACCATGAGGGACAAACTTGTTGAAGTGGCTCTGTGTGCAGCAGAGGACACAAACTTGGATAAATAGGGCCAATCAGTGGTAACGGCTGAGCTCTGCCATGTCAGCAGCCATGCTTATCTCCCCCTCCTCCTATATTTCTGCCACTGCTGAACATTTTTTTCCCACTGAGGCTGTCCTTTCTCTCCCTGTGCCTTCAGATGTAAACGCTGCAGCATTTCAGGCATGCTTTCCATTTGGCTTGAGCATTTCCTGAACCACGTGGCATGGCAGCCTCAGGTCTGAAAGACTCATGGAAGGCTTGAAACTCTTACCTTACCTTGAAACTCTTAGGGAACTCCTAGCAACTTGGAGGAAGTTCTACATTTAGGCTGTAGAGTTCTGAACAACCTGATGGAGCCAGTGTCCTATACTTTGTAGGAGTGAAGCCAAATCCTATGGCTTTTACTGACTTTGTAGGCAATGTGCAGCAGACCCAGCTCTCCTCTCACTGTAAAGAGGTACTTAAAATGTGAATTTGTAAGGGAGTATGCCCATTTCCTTCCAACTAGATGTTTAAATTATGATCTTATAAGCGACTTGAGTGGGAAAATCTTGTCCTTTAAAAATATACTCCTTCATAAGCCATCATCATGATTCCCAGGTAGCTCAGCTGGTAAAGAAATCGCCTGCAATGCAGGAGACCCTGGTTCGATTCCTGGGTCAGGAAGTTCCCCTAGTGAAGAGACAGGCTACCTACTCCAGTATTCTTGGACTTCCCTGGTGGTTCAGATGGTAAAGAATCCACTTGTAATGCAGGAGACCTGGGTTCTATCCCTGGGTTGGGAAGATCCCCTGGAGAAGGACATGACAACCCACTCCAGTATTCTTGCCTGGAGAATCTCCATGGACAGAAGAGCCTGGCTGGCTACAGTCCGCGGGGTCGCAAAGGGCTGGACATGACTGAGCAACTAAGCACAGCACAGCAAACCACCATCCACAACATCAGCAATGATATTGCAGCTTTACTTCATTTTTTGTATTTTTCCTTCTCTCAGTCTCTCTGGATTTTGCTCACTCCTGGCCGCTTTTAAAATAGATACCTTATTCAAGAATATTAACAAACCAAGAAAAGCAATGAAATAAAGCCTCAAGATTCCCCAATCTTTCTATTTTAATGATTTCTAGTCAGAATCAATCAGAAATGATTTTCTAAAATATTTTAGGAGAAATTGGATTACATGGATTAATTGGATTAAACTTTAAATCTTTAAAAACATTCCAGAGTTAAAAATGGAACCCTATTGTGAACAGGTACCAATTGGGAATAAGAACTGTGGCGGGGTCTCCAGGCTTTCATGCTTGTGTAGCCTTTAAAATAATTAGAAAAGCTAAGTACTTTCTTTCATTTATAAATCAACATCTCACTTTTTTTTTTTACCACAAATTTAAATGACAGCAAAATATGCAATTTCAATGATTTTATGTATTTACTTTTGATGCCATTTAAACTCTATGTGTATAATAGAGAATATTTATATCACTCAAATAGTTCCAGTGGAATTTAAATACCATCTCTATTTGATATTCATCTTCATCCAATTAAAAATATAGCAACTTGACATTTAACATAAAGTTTACATTTTTAAATAGATGAAATGTTCTCAAGAATAATAAAAATTGATGGGGAGTCAAAAAATTTTTATAATAGCAGTCTCACTACATTCTTTAAGTTAACAAAAAAAAATTGTAATGATGTATCAGTTGATAACTTGATTAGGTCAGCCCATAGGTTTGTTAAAAGCAGATTATTGGAAATATCTAAGCTTAAGAAGTACTTTTATACAGTCATTAGAGTCATTTTTCTAGTCCACATCTACACCAATATCTCCAACTGCCGTTTTGATTAGTGTTCCTCAGGTTTTTATGATTGGGGACATACTGTCATAATAAGATTTCTGGCAGGTAATAGATGTGCTTTCTTTTAAATGGAAGAATAGTTATTAGTGGGAAGATAAGGAAGAAGAAACTTTAGGAAACAGATTTTTCCTAAAGGTCAAGAAATTGATTTCCTTTAATGAATCACTGAAGGAAGATTCCAGAAAGTAGCCCCCAGGAGTATGCTTATCCGAATTTGCAGATATTTTGAACTAGAATTCAAAACGAAAAAAAAAGGAGGGAAGGAGTTACAAAAAAGTAATCCGCTCTGGTTTACAGTATGATGTGAATAGCGTGCTTCACACATAACATTTTATGTTGTACTTTTCTTATGAATGATGCTTCAGTATTCATAATAAAAAGTATAATAAAAAGTATTATAGTTTCTAATGTTGCAAGTGTTCTTTGGAAAAATGCTTAATGTGTTCTGAAGAACAATAAAGTAACAAGTGAATACTGTGCTTATTAAGATAGCGTTAAAACTTTTACTCTCTTTCTTTAATGTTTTCACTGTCTGATATTCATAATTTTAAAGGGCATGAGTCAACAATCATAGTGCAGGTCAGAGAGGAAAGCTAAACACCAATGTATTATATTATGTGAACAGTCATTTTTGATGGCAATGTAATAAATGGTGCGGTTTCTCTGTGTTTAGCTGTGTTTGTGCTACAAAAATACAGTTTCAGACTCTTTGGTTCTTTTGGGAACCACTGTGCATTATCTAACTCCAAAGAGGAAAGTGAAATTTAATTAGCAAAGGGCACATATTTCTCTTCTTTAAGTTTTTCCTCTTTTGCTTGGATGCAAATTTAGTATAAAACCATTCAGATACTATTGTTGGTTTACTTTGCGTTACTGTAATGACTAACACCAGAGGACCAAATAAATCACCACTTTAATCAAGCTAAATATCTTTTAACTTAATTAACTGGGGAGGAGGAGGAACAGTATTGGTATGAATTTTGGTGATAACTGAAACATAAAACTTGAAAGAAAAAAAATATTTGGAAGATCTTAAAGGTAGACACACTTACCACAAACCCATTGGGTGAATATGATTGTATAATGGCTACATTTGATAATAAAATTCTTCTGTTTAAAGAATAATAATTTAATCAATATGCTTTTTCTCTAAAAGTATGTATTATTCCATAAGAATGGTAGGAAAAAGAAAAGATTGAACACTAAAAAGTCTTTGACTGTGATGGTTTTGAGTATTAGAGGCCTGGAGCCTAGAAGGAAATATGAAGAATATCAAAATCTCTTTGGAAACATCTGATGTAATTCTGGTCTGCAAGCCTTTGTTCTAAACCCTGTATATCTTGAAGTCTAGTAGCTAACTAAACTTCCAAATTAGAACCTGCTGTTCCACATCCCTGGAATTGTCATCATCTTTAACTATGAAAACATCACATGAACAATTTCTTTTAGAAGAGCTCATTATTTAGTTATAAATTTTAGATTAAATGTTATGGCAAACGAGTCATATGCTTACTACTGATACCTATCCTCCAAAAGGCTGCTTAAACGCCACAAAACCAAACAAACAAACCTAGGCTCTACAATCTTTGTGCCTTAAAAAGTTTCAAAGTTTTGTTTTAAACAGAACATTGTTTAATATGTTTTAGAATATTTGAGTTGAAAAACAAGTTTTCATGGGTCTTGCATTTCAATATGTTTCCTGACAAAAGCACTGACTTTGTTCCAGACTGTCTTTCTAAGGATGTTCATATAACAAGCAGCCTTGGAAGATGGAGTGTCTCCTCTGGGCAAAAGTTTGCTTACTATTGCTTAAATTAATGTCTCCCTCCAAGGGAAAAATCAGGTTGGTTTACTGTCTATTATAAAAGACTTGGGTTCCCCAAGGTTGGGATTCTTCTTCTCTAAAATAACCCATTCTATGTGTAGGTGTCATCTGGCCTGGTTCATGATGTCAAGGCATTAGGGCTTGGGGAACCATGCAAATGCTGTTAACTCTGGCTATTGCTATTGCTAAGAGTAATAAACTGTCTTTTGTCTCTGACCAAAGAGTCTAGGGTCTTTTGCCAAAATCCATGAAACTGAGACAGGCTAATTTTTAAACTTGCTAGTGGGCTCAAATATCAGCCTGTTTATAGTTCTTGAGAGCTGATTATTTGTAGCTATGGTATGAATTTTTTTTAAAAGATCTTTTATTACCATTATTAACTTTAGACTTCCCGCTTACATCTGAGAAATTTTACATGATTCTTAAGCCTCAGATAATCCACTGAAATATTTCTATAAGCTCTAACACTAATTAAGTAAGGAAAAACAACCCCCAAATACCAGACTTAGACTTTTGTATATTTCTGCTAGGAAAACTGGGAAGAAATTATCTCAACACTTTTTTGGAAAGTGTCAAGTTTTAAAACATTCAATTACTAAACCAAGGTAGGAATTATTATCCCATGATATAGCTAATCTCAGTCTTTTTTTCCACTTCAGGAGAAGGGTTGAATCTTATATTTAGAGAACATAATAGAAATAAATATTTTCTAATACCATACATTTTTTATGGCCTTAATTTTTGTAACTTTAAGACATGAAACTTCTTAAGTCGCCAAATGAATTAGAGATGGCTCCACATCCTCAATTGAGTAGCTTTACTCAGACATAACTTTTGGTCAAATGTGTATGAGGTTCCACTCAAACCACTTTTATTTCTGATGCCCTCTATATTGATACAAACTCATACTAGAGAAGATCAGGATATGTCAACGGCTGACTAGAGAGACAGCACCCCTATAACACAGAAGCGGAAAGAGTCCCAGAAACTTTTTTGGACTCATCTAACAAATATTTCTTAAGCCTTTACTGTGGGCCAGGCACAAGGTTAGGCTCAAGGAAACAACAATGAACAAGACACCCAAGACACAGAGTCTAAATTAGTTGCACCAACTCAGAATAATAGAGAATTGGTTATTTCTCAGCCTAAATCACACCTTTCACCAAAGCCTCCAAATTTTTTGTAACATCTGTCTGATATACTAGAAGGCTCTCTTGACTGTAGGTAATGCAGAACTGAACCATACTTCAAGCAATACATGTGTTTTCTTTAGTCTTGACCTAATTAGAATGATGCTTGGAAGGGAGGTGAGAAGGACCATGGCATCATAATTCAATATGGGGCTATGGAACATTTGCTATGTCTCCTGAAATGGCTTAAGCAAAATGCCAGCTGAGGTCAGTGCTTGGCATTACTGGAAACATCCATCTCATGTCTAGACTGTACCCAGATATTTAATAGCACTAATAACTAAGTGTACTGAGTCCATGCCACCCACCAGGCAATGCACTAGGTATACTCCATGCAAATATCTTTGTTCAACCCCAGTTAAACTGTGAGGTAGGTCAGGAAGCTGAAGCCTGGGGAGATGGATTGACTTGTCTGGAGTTCTACACCATGGAACTGCCAATTCAGTGTCAGGAAGCTTGATGCCAATGTCTGGTCTGAATTCATGCACTTTGTTTACAACCTCTGCAGGCTTTCTTGCTCTCCTCCCCAAACTCCTCCTAAACCTTGCGTGACCCCCTTAAGGCCATTGATCTTATCCCTGATCCTTCTTTATTTGTCTCCATCACTCTTACTTCCACTTAAATGTTGACACTTCTCTCTTCTCGAAGCTGTATTATACATGTGTTTATTTTCTGTCTTATTGCCTGTCCCCACCACTAGCTCCATGCAGGGGAGGGGTGGCTTTCACTCATCCATCCCTGAGTCACCATCAATGGGCACCATGCCCAGTGGGTCATGACTGAGCCATTCACATGTGCTGGACAAGTGAGTGACCAGATGGATCCCCACCACCTTCTGCCCCTCTCCTCTCTTCCAGGTCCCTCCAAGGTGCTTTCTTGCTGGAGCTCCTGCCTATTTGGAAAAAGAGATAGAGGGAGGTGATTTGGTGTCACCTGTCATTCAATCTTTAGAGTAAAGTTCTGCTTGAACTTGAGAATACAAAGGCAGTTAAAGGATAACAGTCATAGCCTCATTATGGAGCCTAATATGTGACTTTGGACAAATTCTTTCAATCTGCTCTAATGAAAAGATATTAGTCATAAGATAAGAAGAAGAGGTTAATTAATTAATTTATGGACATAGGAGTTCTTGGATTTTAAAAAAAGATCCTAGTAATTGTTTTGAAAAGAACAGTCACACACATTTTTCTGAGTTACAGAGGCTATTTTAAGGAAGGCGGCTACACAAGTATTACCTCAAATGAACTCATGAGATAATAACTTTATGCTTTGGGTTTGGACTCATTTCTGCTTTACTTTCGAAGCCTAAGAAGAAGACAAATCTCTATGTGGCTCTATGTCCTCACAATGTCAGGGATCTTTGGTTCTACCCTGAGCTTGAACTACAATAGAAAAGTATTCATTATTAGAAGGAGCTAAAATGATCAGAATTACCCCAGAAAGAGTGGAGAGTCAAGTTAAGATTTTGAACATATTTTAAAGGGAGAAATGAGTCGTGTAAAACAGAATGTTTCGTAAAAGTCTCTAATTAAAGCAGTGGGGTATATATTGTGATTTTATTTGATGGAAGAGTTTTAGGATGAGTTACAGGAGGGCAGAATTTCTTAACCTCTATGAACCCCTTCAGCCGGCTCATGAAACCTATGGATTCCTCCATAGAATAATATTTTAAATGTACAAAATAAAATATGTAAGATTACTTGGTAGCAAATTTAAGCCCCCTTCTGAATTCTAGATTTCAGAGTACCCCAATTATTCTAGACTCAGGCAAACAAAGGACCAGAATGCAAAATAATGTAGGGCATACACTTTAGCCTAAAAATAGAAATACTTTTTGACAAGAGAAACTATGTTGTGATCTAATACAATGAAGGAATGTTGTTCTAAGCCAACCCATATTTTTAAAGATTTAATAAAGATGATTTAATCTTGCTTTTGAGTTTTCTTTGGAACAGCAAGTACTTTTCTCTTTATACCCCTGTTGACACAAAGGATTTGCTTCTATTACAAGCAATAAACTCTCTAAATGAAATACCTGAGCAATTATCACATCGGCTTAATAAGTTTTATGATGCATTCATGATCTGGCATGAAAATTTGCTCTTAATAAAAATATTCTTTAAATTTCAAATCATTTGTGCCAGTACTCTAGAATACAATTTTGGTTACTGAATTGGAATTCTTATGGCATGGTTTCTTTGGAAAAGAAAAAATTAACTACAATATGAACATGGACATAAATGACTAACTCTTAGCAAGAAAAAAAGGAGAATTATTCAGATCTCTTCTAAAAACTCTAGCAGAATTGATCGTCTCAAGCCATCAGTGTGAATTAACTACTTGTTTTCCTTAAAGGGAATGGTGGCTCAGCAGTAAAGTTCAGTTCAGTTCAGTCGCTCAGTAGTGTCCAACTCTTTGCGATCCCATGAATCGCAGCATGCCAGGCCTCCCTCTCCATCACCAACTGCCAGAGTTCACCCAAACTCATGTGCATCGAGTTGGTGATGCCATCTAGCCATCTCATCCTCTGTCATCCCCTTCTCCTCCTGCCTCCAATTCCTCCCAGCATCAAGGTCTTTTCAAATGAGTCAACTCTTCGCATGAGGTGGCCAAAGTATTGGAGTTCCAGCCTCAGCATCAGTCCTTCCAGTGAACACCCAGAACTGGTCTCCTTTAGGGTGGACTGGTTGGGTTGCCATTTCTTTCTCCAGGGAATCTTCCCAGATCCTGGAGTAAGAAATGGCAACCCACTCCAGTATTCTTGCCTGGGGAATCCCAAGGACAGAGGAGCCTGGCGGGCTACAATCCATGGGGTCACAAGAGTTCGACAAGACTGAGTAACTAAACCACCGCCACATTCTGTCTCCTACTGCTTGCCTTCTAGCCTCAGGTGTGAATATCTGAATCAGTGCTTGAAACAGCAATCACAATTGGAAAAAATCAGGAGATGATGGGTTATTTCCCTTTCCCAAATGCAAACCTCCTTCAAACCTGAGAGTCTCATCCCATTAGCTTTGCTTTTGTTCTAAGAAATGCTCTGAAAGACTCTTCTCCATGTGAGAGCAAAAAGCAGAGGTGTCAAAAAAAAAAAAAATCTAGTACTACTTTTAGATACTCTGTGTCTGAAATTCCCAAATAACTCTTTATGACTTGACAAATGCCCTAAGTGCTTCCAACTACTTGCTTCTGAGCACTGCTAACTCTCTTGCATCTTTTCTTAGAGGCCGCAACAGAAAAGGATTTTTAGAACTCATGCCCAAATTGAGACAGGAGGGAAGAGGGCAGGGCACAACCTTTAAAAGAATGACAAGGCCATTGAGGGTATGATAAAGCCTGGTTAGAACAGATTAGGCCCAAAATGGCAGAAGATTGACTTTCAGTGAACCTTAGGCTCATTATATGCTCATTATAATATATTAGCATGTACAAAATGACACACCCACAGGCACCATGACAGTTCTGAGGCTAACCATAAAAGGTCAGAGTGGGCAGTGGCTCAGTTCCTGGAAATCTCAGTCCCCTTCTTCAAAAATAGTTGGAATAATCCTCCCACTTATTAGCCTATGAAATTATCCAGCTCATACAAACTAACCACCCCATATTTTGGGGCCTCTCGCCTCCTGAGATGGCCTGAACTCGTTCTGTGGAGTATGTTTCTCCCTAAATAAACCTGCTTTCCTATTTACTTTTCAGGACAGATTCCTTTTGCCTGACCTCTTGTATCCTTCACAAGTGTCCTATATTAATAAACCTACTTCTTGCCCGTCACTTTGTCTCTTGCTGAATTTTTTTCTGCAGCAAGATATAAATAACCTGAGGTCCATTAAGTCTTGTGACCAGGTGTGTGGTTTCATCTGGGAGACTGTGGGTTCAAGGCCCCTCTTAAGCCAGAAATTGTGGGTTCAAGTACCAACTAAAGTGCAGCTGAATTGGAGTCCCACCCAAAGGACTGAGGTTAGAAGACTGTGGGTTTGAGTCCCAAATTGGGGTGTGTGATTGCAAAGTGATGGATTGTTCTGCAAAAACTTGATGGTTTCAGGACATACAGGCTTTTCTGTGGCAACCTAGTGACCATAGCTTTGTTAGTACTTAGCCTACCAACTAGATGTACCTTGACACAGATAAAGAAACACAGGCCGAGACTTTTCCTGTATATTCATCTTTGTTTTCAAGTTCTTTCGCTCTCCTCCTTAGTAACATGAATGTACCCCTGCATCATTTTCAAACAAGTGGTGCTAATTAAAGAACCTGCCTGCCAATCACAAGACAAAAGAGATGCAGGTTTGAATCTGGCTTGGGAAAATCCCCCCGAGGAGGGCATGGCAACCCAGTTCAGTATTCTTGTCTGGAGAATGCCATGGACAGGGAGGCTGGTGGACTATTCTTGGCACAAAGAGTCAGACAAGACTGAGCAACTTAGCACTCAGCATGACTTCAAAGGACAGAAGGAAAAAATATGAGATGTCATGTCTCCCCTCCAAGAGCTTACAATCCAGTAACCACATTCTTGTTAATAAACCAGTAAACACTCAAAAGCAATACACTGTTTCATTAAGGACTAAGTTGTTATCACATGCTAACTTTCATTTACATCATACACTACAGGATCCAAAACACATGCCTATGCGTTGGCTCCCTTGATACTCACCTATACTCTGTGATGTAGGACAGGTGTTATTATGCCTAGTTCATGGATTTAGAGGAGAAGGCAATGGCACCCCACTCCAGTACTCTTGCCTGGAATATCCCATGGATGGAGGAGCCTGGCAGGCTGTAGTCCATGGGGTCACTAAGAGTCGGACACGACTGAGCGACTTCACTTTCACTTTTCACTTTCATGCATTGGAGAAGGCAATGGCAACCCATTCCAGTATTCTCGCCTGGAGAATCCCAGGGATGGGGCAGCCTGGTGGGCTGCCGCCTATGGTGTCGCATGGAGTCGGACACGACTGAAGTGACACAGCAGCAGCATGGGTTTAGAAACAGCTTCAGAGAAAATAAATGACTCAAAATCACATAACCAGTAGGCAGAAGAACTGAGATTAGAACTCAAGTTTTCTGGTTTCAAATTCAGGCTCTTTGTAGCCCAGAACTGAACTACTCTACACTAGAAATAACTGATGGTTCATATGAATAAAGACCTTGAAGAAAGGAGTAAATTCATAGAGGAGATAAGACTTTCACTGAACTTTCAAGATAGGAGGGACTCGGGGAGACTAGATGCAGAATGAAAAGAGGTCACAAGTGCTTTCTGTCTCCTGACCTGGGTATGGAGCAGTGGAAAATAAAAATGCACAGAGAGCAAAGTATTGCCTCATGTCACAACTCTTTGTACCCTCAGGAATCTAAATGTATTTCTATGTGAATGGTAGCCCTGGAAGAAAAGTCTATAGACTATGATGTAAATGGTTGTCTTGGAGTCATGCAGATACCCTGATGGAGTTGGGTGGATGATGGAAGGTCTTGAAAATCACACTTCCTTTCCTTCCAGGATGTGTGATATCATAGTAGAAAGAGAATGGAATTAGGCTTCAGATAGATACCCAGAGATCTAGTCCTAAATCTCTGTGATCTCAATCTCTCAGAATTTCTTATTTCTTTTTTATAAAAAGAAAATGTAGAGTACAGCATTCCTAGTCTTCTTTTCATCTTGAAAATGATTTGACTTTTCTGATATGGAAGAAAGTGGGAAGTCATGGCAGATTCATGAGCTGTGGTGACATGAGGAACATGGTTGCTTAGGGAATACTGGTATGGTGGATGATGTATGCGGAAAGGCCGGAAGGGGAAAGAACCACAGGAAGGGCTTCCCAGTAATCTCAGGATGAGACCATAAAGAATAGATGAGGATGGCAGAAAAGAGAAGGACAATATGAACAGAGGAGTCCATTTCGAGGGAAAATACAAGAACGTTTGATCATTGACTCCATCAGGAAATGGTCCCAGAGCATTAGAACTGAGTGACTGGCAGAGTGACTACCCCATGGAAAACAAAGACAAGTCTTCTTGGCATAAGGGGAATAAGAATTCAGGAACAGCTTCTTTGTGTTCAGCTGACAGTGAAGCATCAAAATGGAAAAGTCCAGCACTCATTGGGAAAAAAGGAACAAGAAGTCATGTGAGGTGATGGAACTGGAGATACGTGACGATCGTCAGCCCAAGGGAGACAATTAACATTCCTGAGAAAATAAATATGAAAGCTTTTATCATGCATTAGCAAAAGAGTGTCTTTGGTTTTATAGCTAAAGAAACAAAAGCCAAGAGACAGTAATAAAATGACCTAACCTCTTTTTTAGAACTAGATGGAATGGAAGCTAGTCATATATTTTAACAAGTAATGTTTAATTAAAAGAAATAAATGTCTACACAGAAGACAGAATACAGTCTTTGACCCTCTGAAATATTTCTTTCCAGATTCATATTTATTCTCTTAGTCGAGTTTATCACCTGACCATTTTGTCCTATGCCAATTTAGCTAAGCTGGAACTACATTTCCCAGAATTCCCTTCCCCATGTAGTTCTGGGTGAGGGTTGGCCAAAAGAGAAATTTGCCTGAGACTTGGAAGGCCAAAGTGACACTGAGCCCTGTGCTTGGGGGGTTGGCACCCTGGACATCAGTGCAGGATGTATAAGTTGTTATATGCTGGTTGTCCTTGTTGGCATGGAGGAGCAGCCAGTAGACCCAGATCTCCTCCTCCAACTTCTCCAAGTACCAGGCCAGGCACATGGGAGGGGTCTGTGGAAAAGGACGTGGGTTTTCTGCAGGTGGCCTGCATCGTCAGAATTGACGTGGTGAGAGACAGATGTGGGTTACCATTTCTCCTTAGGGATTCCTGCTTGTCCTAGCAGGGTCACTGGTCTTTGCTGTCCCTGCTCCAAGTCCAGCTTTTCCTCCCACCTGCCCTGCTGCCCTGCAGAAACTTCAGGCAGCATCCAGATGCAGAGGGTGCAGGCTTCCCAGACTCCACCAGCTTTCCTCTGAGGCCCTGATGAGTGACCTTCTCTCTTTCCTCTAACTGTCCCTTCCAGATCTGTGCTTTCTCAGCAGCTCCCACAATTATGTGATGTCTAATCCCTGCAGAAAATTCCTTATCTCATATCACTCATAGTGGTTCTACTTTTCTTATAGAATTTCTCACAGTGTCTTCTCACCAGGCCTTTGTCTAGCAAGCCTCCCTTTAATTGACTGTACTTGTGCATTTCACTTATTCTCAAGGGATCATCAGCTATCAGAAAAGGATGATGAAATTTTTAAATGCATTTTAGTATTTCTAAATAGGCATCATGATAGACCGGGAACCAATATCAAACTTTGGGCTACCATGAGGTTTAGGGACACTATCTATTGGCTACTGGTGACTGAGCTGGAAACCTCCATAGTGCCCAGAACTACCCAGGTCCAGCTGTTAACAGAGAGAAAGAAACACCTATCTTGTTTAAGCTACTTTCATTTTGGTCTTTGTTGGAGCTGAGCTTGAATTTCAACCAATATACATGCTAAAATATTTTAATTGTTTAGTTATTCAAATAAATGCATGTCAAAACCTTCTGCATTTCATTATTTTCCTTCTCTTTTAGCCCATAGTTCAATCTTATAAAAAATGTACATGCTCACTTACCTAGCAGAGCTTCAGAAAAAGAGACTACCTCTATCTTGCATAAAATGCAGTGGCTCATTTAATGACTTCATGCAATGGACAATAATACACAATTTTCATTTATTCCTATTTCTAATACATCTTCTGGCATCTGGTCCCATCACTTCATGGGAAATAGATGGGGAAACAGGGGAAACAGTGTCAGACTTTATTTCTTGGGCTCCAAAATCACTGCAGATGGTAATTGCAAACATGAAATTAAAAGACGCTTACTCCTTGGAAGGAAAGTTATGACCAACCTAGATAGCATATTGAAAAGCAGAGACATTACTTTGCCAACAAAGGTCTGTCTGGTCAAGGCTATGGTTTTTCAAGTGGTCATGTATGGATGTGAGAGTTGGACTGTGAAGAAAGCTGAGGGCCAAAGAATTGATGCTTTTGAACTGTGGTGTTGGAGAAGACTCTTGAGAGTCCCTTGGACTGCAAGGAGATCCAACCAGTCCATCCTAAAGGAGACCAGTCCTGGGTGTTCATTGGAAGGACTGATGCTGAGGCTGAAACTCCAATACTTTGGCCACCTCATGCGAAGAGTTGACTCATTGGAGAAGACCCTGATGCTGGGAGGGATCGGGGGCAGGAGGAGAAGAGGACGACAGAGGAGGAGATGGCTGGATGGCATCACTGACTTGATGCACATGAGTCTGAGTGAACTCCGGGAGTTGGTGATGGACAGGGAGGGCTGGTGTGCTGTGACTCGTGGGGATGTAAAGAGTCGGACACGACTGAGCGACTGAACTGAACTGAACTGAACTGAATACATCTTCAAGGAGAGGACTGAACTAGCAATTAATGGTTACCATCAGGACCAATACAGTTCTGTCTGTTTTGTTCATTTTATAAACAAGACATGTTTTCATGTGAGCAAGTCACTTAACATCTCTGAGATTCAGTGTCTTCATTTATAAAATCTGGTGAATGTTTTTCTTCCCAGGCTTGTTGTGAAGCCTCCAAAACATGTAAAAAATTCCTAGAGCAGTGTTTGATATAATATTAGTTGACTTTAAAGTTTAAATTATATATATATTTTTTTAAATTAGTGTAGAATAATATTTGAGGAATTCTAGAAGGTAAATAATAAACAGCCTCCAATAATTTTCCTCCAAATCAGACTGAACTTCCTAAAAGGGGAACTCTTGCTCTAATACAGTAATGTATCAAATGATATATGGTGTAACTGAAGAATTATTGCACTTTACAAAGTTATCCAAAAACTAAAGAGAAGAGTAGCATGTGCTCAGGAGGATTCGTATAATGAACAGGTTGGCTCTGGAAGTTTAAAATCAATGTTTCTCATATTATAATATGTAGCATGTATTAATCTCTGCCAGTCTGAGAGGTTCCCTGAATGAAACAAACCAAGAAAAGGCATTCTTTTCTTAGATTCTTAGTTGATCTGTGATATTTCAAAAGACTAGATCAAGAAAACTGATGTAAAAAGGAAATATTTTTACTTTTATGATAAATATATAGGTGAAAAAGGGCTTCCCTGGTGGCTCAGACAGTAAAAATCTGCTTGCAATGCGGGAGACCTGAGTTAGATCCCTGGGTTGGGAAGATCCCCTGGAGGAGGGCATGGCAACTCACTCCAGTATTCTTGCCTAGAGAATCACCATGGACAGAAGAAGCTGATAGGTTACAGTCTGTGGGGTCGCAAAGAGTCGGACTAGACTGAGCGACTAAGCCCAGAGGGGAAAAAAGATGCCAGCAAAGGAAATCAATGGAGCAGTAAATACTACCTCAAGTTTATCAAGTGAGCAAAGATTATTGTACTTATTGATATAGAAAGGTCCATAGACAAGGCTAAGCTGTTCCTTGGTAAAAGCTAGCACTCATATCTTGCTCTTAAAGTAGACTTTAATGAGTTTCTGAAAATAATTTTAAAAAGGTGCTTACTCATTTATTTCATTAGCTGTATGTATCAGAGTTGACACATAAGCATTGTTATTACTGCATTTTATGGCTCCCCAAAATTCATATATTGAAACCCTAAACCCCATTGGATGATATTTGAAATGGGGCCATTGGGAAGTAATTAGGTCATAAGGGTGAAATTTCCATGATGGAATTATTACTGTTATAATAAGAGACACAAAAGATATAGCTACTTCTCTCCTCTCTCAGTCTCTCTCCAACACACCAAGAAGTCTGCCTCAACAATACAGGAAGAGGGAGCTGCCAAGAACTGAATCTCCTAACTCCTAATCCTGAACTTCCCAGCCTCCAGACTGTGAGAAATTAATGTTTGTTCTCTAAGCCATAGCGACCCAAGCTGATTAAAACAAGCGTCTCACAGGTACACACCCAAGTAATTGAATCCTGAAATAATGGTAGAAACTTTTTTCCAGGAAACTGTTCATTAATGGTATTTATCATTTTCAGCCTTAAGAAGCAGTATCAGGGTCCAGGAATCTGTCAGAGGGATCAGGAGTTGATGGCACTGTAGTGTTTCCTCTATCTTCCCAAGCACAGTCCTTTATGGGGAAATCTGCCTACCCATATTGCAAAAGAAAGGGCCAGCTTCAGGACATCAATGCTTTAGATCATGTGATCCAATCTAGCCATCGCTGCTTATACCAGAACAACCAGTTATGACTCGGCATAGCAAAGAGCAGTGCAGATCAGATTCCTTCTCTGGAATCTGAATGAATCAATATCTAGAGACTGATCTCATACAGAAGTAGGAATAGAAGCTAAAAGATGAGGAAGCAGAGAATTGAAGGGAAGGCCACATTGGCTATGTGCAAGTCCAGCCATTAATGAACTGATTAAGCAGGCCAAACCTGCTGATGGTCGAACAGAATGAAGCAGACACAGGGAGCATAGCTCAATCCATTCAACCAAAACCTCCTTGAAGACAGGACAATATCTGTCTTGCTCATTACTGTTTCCCTATCATTGAGCACAGTCCCTGGCTATTAAAACAATTAGTCACTCAATCTACATTATTTCGGTGAAAAGCTAACAGTGGATCTCTAGGTCAAACCCTTTTCCAGAAACACTATCCAGTGTCCGGCAGCTGCATGTGTTCATGAAACTCCTTCTCCTTCAACACAGCCTACATCTTCTTCTTATTCCTGAGCTTCCAACGCTTTTCTTTTTTGGAGCAAATATATCTGCTCCTTGATCATTGTAAAGAAACATTTCGATATCAACTCTGTGTAAATGAGGAAAGAAAGGAGGAAGAAAGAAAGAGGGGTGGAGAGGAATGAGGAGGGAGAGAGATGCAGACCGAAGCTAAGGGTGGTAGTGAAAGACTGCCCTTGATTTTTAAGCCCATCCTTTTCCAATGAGGTGCAAAAAAAAAAGAGCTTTCACAACTTCTCTACAGAGAGGTTTAGAGTTTGGATGAGAAGCTAAAAGATGAAAGAACTGCAACAACCAACTTATGCTAGCAAACTGTAGGTAAAGTTTGCTGAAGAGAAGTAATTAAACTTTGTCATTGCAATAGACCAACTATACCAAATAAAACAGTCTTGTAGTACCTCCCTCTAGACTGTCGGCACTGTTTTCAATGGGAATACGTGGATTCCCATTCACCCATTTAACAGAGTAAAGTCCTGGGAGGTTATTCTAGTGATCAAATATCGTCCTTTCCCAAATAACGCCTTCTTAATTCCCTTCTTCATTATTACTGGAATGCATCCATTATTGTGTCTTTGAAAAAATCTAAACACAATTTTTTTCTTCCACCTTCAAAGAAACTAGAGAATTGCACAGAAGAAAATGTCCCAGTAAACTTAGACTTCATAAAACAATATATTCTCTTGAACAACATATCTTTCGAGGTCTGATTCCTTCCCAATTAATTAATAGTAAAGCATCTTCATCTGACAGATAGGAAAACTCCTCATTGGTTGGATACTAGCCCTGCACATTTCACAAAGCAGATATAATACAGGTGTATTTTCCTCATTACCAGAGACATGAGGTGGCCAATACTACTCCTGGCTTGCTTCTAGTATTTCCATGTATGAAGTATTATAGCAGTAGAATGCTCTGACTGGTCAAAAGTAATTGGTAACATTCATAAGGCAAGAGAGGGAAGGAATAAAAACTAAAATACTTACTTGGTCCTAGACCAATCGAAAAGGCAGCAACGTAAACAAGCAAGCTGGCTAAAGAAAGCCATTTCAAAAAAGTGGGGACATCTGCAGAGTCTGTGACGATCTGGTATTCAGTTTGGCTTAGTCCAGCATTTGGTAAGGATGCCAGGGTCGTTTCTCCTCTCCCATCTATGTCATTTCTCATGGGCCTCGGTGAGCTTCTGCTGTGGAAAGTCATCCCTTTAAAGGATTCTCTAAGAGTGTCATTGCTGGCTGACGAGTTACCTGGTCCATAAAACACAGACTCATCCAAGGACTGGTTGATAGGACTATGGTTTCTGCAGATACTGGTGAAGTTCATGTGGATGTTGAGATTCACGATGCCCATGGTCATCAACGAAGCTGCCATCACAGAGGAACCGATACACAGGAAGGTTTTGCTCCCAACCTGGTCTACGAGAAGTGTGGCTGGGACGGTGCTGATGACCTTGACGACCCCAACTCCCGTGGAGGCGAGGCTAGCTGCCTCATTGCTTTGGAAGCCAACAGACTTCAAAACAGTAGATGCATAGAATAATATGTTTGGCTGGCCAGTGATCTGTACAAAAAATACCAGTGTTAAGCCTATCATGATTCGGGTCCTCATGTTGTCTTTTGAACGAAACAGATCCCAAAAACTGTACTGATATTCATCTTTCAGGGAAGACTTTATCACAGTGAGTTCATCCGTTGTATCCGAGATAGCTCTCAGCTTTCCAAGAACCTTACTAGCAGCTTCCTCATGTCCCTTCATCACCAGAAATCGAGGACTTGGAGGAAGAAAGTACATTGCAATGGCTTGCAAAACTCCCAAGGGAATAACAAGGCCGAACATGTATTTCCAGCCATGGGAAATGTTGGCAAATGCATAATTTGAAATGTAGGCAAAAAGAATGCCGATGACAATCATCAGCTCGTTCAGCGACACGAGAAGGCCTCTTCTGTGTTGGGGAGCAATTTCTGCGATGTAGACACAAGTGGCGGTGGAGGAGAGTGAAATGAAAACTCCAATAGCAATGCGCCCCCCTATAAGAGTGGTGTAAGATAAACTGATAATCAAGACCAGGCTCCCAAGTCCAAGAAGGCAGGAGGACAAAATGATGGTGGCCCTTCTCCCGTACCTGTCAATCAGGACCCCTCCAATTAGAGAGGCCAGGAGAGCCCCGATAAGCAGGGAGCTCACCACCATTTCCTGCTCATGGCAGGTCAGGACTAACAAGGCTCTTATTTGCAGAAGAGCCCCAGAGATGATCCCAAGTTCATACCCCACCAGGAAGCCACTGACAGCAGCTGTGACAGACGACAGGAGAGTATACATGCCACAACCTACGAGCAGAGAGAAGAAACAGGTCAGTTCTGAATTGCATCCGATGGAGACTCAGCCTTGTCTAAGTACATTTTCCATAGCACTGATAAACACATATATGTGAAAGTCGCTCAGTCATGTCTGATTCTTTGCAACCCCATGTACTATACAGTCCCCGGAACTGTCCAGGCCAGAATACTGGAGTGGGTAGCTGTTCCCTTCTCCAGGGGATCTTCCCAACCCAGGGATCAAACCCAGGTCTCCTGCATTGCAGGCGGATTCCTTACCAGCTGAGCAACTAGGGAGAACCATAAACACATATAATTATAGTCAAATAATACAGTAACCAAAACATGATTAGATAAAGAAGGAAAAGTCCTTTTTCTTTCATTTTTGGGGAGGAGGGAGTGGAGGCATTTACACGGTGTGTGTGTGTTTGTGTGTGTGTGTGTGTGTGTGTGTGTGTGTGAGATGTGACGTTGGTTTTCGTTTTGCACAGACCCATATGTGAGATAAACAGATGACCGATGATGGGGCCTGAACAAGCAAGAACACAGTTTTGTTCCTGCTCTGGTGTTGGATTGGAAATTCACAAAGCCTGGCTCCTCAGGTCCTGCTGTCTAAGGCAAACCCTTGAGGGCAGGATACAGAGGGACGCAGTCTCTGGAAGGGCCTCAGTCTGCCCAATGTGCAATCTGGGGGAAAATGAAGCACAGCGTCCAGGAAACCTGCCCTCCTGTCTCCTTGCCCAAAATTCAGCCACCCCTGGCTTTGCTGAAACACAGGAGGCTGTTGGGGAAGACCAGGGTGTGAGTGCCTTCTCAAAGTCGGGGCTGGGTCAGAAAGAAGGGGTGGGGAAGAAGAACAAAGGGGCTTTGTATTGCTCCATTCATTTGAGGTTAACATCTGAGGGAAAATGGCAAAATGTTATTGTTGTTGTGTAACCAAGTCAGGTCTGACTCTTTGTGACCCCATGGACTGTAGCACACCAGGCTTGTCTATCCTCCACTGTCTCCCAGAGTTTGCTCAAATTCATTTTAACAGGCAAAATGTTAAGTCATTAATTTTCAGTGGTAGGTACACCGGTGTTTGTTACCTGTTTGTAATTTACTCTGGGCACCTGATGCGAAGAGCCAATTCATTGGAAAAGACCCTGATGCTGGAAAAGATTAAAGGCAAAGGGAGAAGGGGGCGGCAGAAGATGAGATGGTTAGATAGCATCACTGACTCAATGGACATGAATCTGAGCAACCTTTGAGATACAGCAGAGCACAGGGAGTCCTGGAGTGCTGCAGCTCATGCGGTTACAAAGAGTTGAACATGATTCAGTGCCGGAACAACGACTTGTCACAACAGAAAGGAAACAAACAAACAAAAAAGACAAAAAGCCAGGGAAAAGCATTGCAGGCAGAGGAAGCAGTAGCTTCCAAGGTCTGAGCACAAGGAAGCTTAGGTCATGTTTCAGGAACTATCAGATGCCAGGATGCATGGGGCACAGCCTGAGCTTGGATAGGGAAGCAGAGGTGGTGTGTGTCAGTGAGCATGGGTAGGTACAGAGGCCAGGTAGACTTCATGCTGGACCTGGCAGATAACAGTGACAGTTTTTATTGTATTCCCAGTACAGAGGGTGCATGCCTACTGACCAGTGAAAGGGAAGGCATTCTGAGCCTCTTGCTTTTGTGTGGAGACTAGTTCTTCAAGGGGCAAGACTTGTAGCAGGGGAGGGTAGTTTGTAACCTTAGTGTTGATAGAAAACAGTGCCAGCTTGCATTTGCTTGCATTTGGGTGTGGGGAATGGAATTGATAAGTGGACACAACTGAAGCGACATAGCAGCAGCAGCAGACAAATTCAAGAGTTAATTTGAAGGTAAAAATGATGACATTTGCTCATGAATTGGTGTTGGAGGGTAAGGAAGTGGATCAGAATCAAGATGGCTCCCTGGTTTGAGCAGTCGTTTGGGTTACTTTATAATAGTACCCTGTACACGGGCTTACGTATTATACTATACAGGCAATAGACTGACCTAGGGAAGAAGGCCAGGGGACCTGGCTGTGGGTGGGAGTGAAAGGAGAAGCGGAAATCAGAAGTTCCATATTAGACTTGCTAAAATGTTTGTTTTCCCTGTAGAATGTTCAGATTAAAATATCAGGTAGCGGATTGAGCATACAGATTTGGAACTTAAGAGACAAGTCAAGCCTGGAGAGATGTATTGGGGATTCAGCAATGTGTATGTGATATTTAAAGCCATGGGAAGGGGTGAGATCACTTTGGGAGACAGAACAGAGAAACAGGAGAGACAGGACAAAAGACAAGGATATAAGGAACACCAGCATTCAGAAGAGGAGACAGCAGCAAAGGCAACAGAGAAGAAGCAGAACTGAGATATGTGTGAAATGGACTAGAAACGTGTACTTGGACACACAGTTATCACAGGCTGAGCTAGGGCTGAGATTGTGCCATTCTGGAGTAGCAGATATGGTTTTAAAATGCTGTTTAGCTTTGGTGAAAGGAGCAGGTCAAATAAAGGTGATCTGAAACCACTTTCCCCTGCTACAAGTATCTAAGGTATTTCACGTCTCTGGGATACTGATGGCATAAGGAAAATGAAAGACTCCAAAAATAAAATTCAAAAAGCATCAATTATTTAGATGGAGAAGCAAATAAAAATGCAATAATCCACAATAAAATAAAGTTGATGTATGAGCATTGTGAACACAAACCATTAAAATGAAACTACATCAGCAACTTATTCAGCTAATCGGAAAACAGGTATATAAAATCCCTACACAGCAGGTGTTATCTCTTTATATGTAACACAATGAAACAAAACAAATGTGGTTCTTGCCCCCCAAGAAACTTAACATTCTAGTGATATTTCTATTATTTTTCATGTCTCTTTTAATTTTCATGTGCAAAATCACTTTACAACACTCTTGCGCCCTCAGTTTCCACATAAATTATTTTCCCACATAATCTTAAAATTCTCAGCAACAGATTCTTCTACCAAAAGGAGATTTGGGTCAGATTTTCATATTCAGATAAGGATATTGTAATGCTTTGTATCTTTTCTTGTCATTGTTCATTTTATCTAAGTCTGATGTGTTGATTGGGGTGTGTGCTTTGGCAATTCATCTCCAATATGCAGATTGGAGAAATAAGTGATTCTGGAGACTGATGCACCTGGGGAACAGGTTGCATGAGGCCCCTCAGAGGGGATAGAGGGACGGAGGGCTGCATGAAAGTACTGTCAAGGACCTGGGGGAAGAGACGCAGAGCTCTGTGAGCAGCAGATGTCTTTGCCACATTGTCCTTCTCCTTCCCCTTCCTTAGTTTCTCCCTCTTGTTGGATGGGAAATAGTGCTTCCCTACAGAAAGAAAGACCCTTTGAGTTACATCCAGATACTCCTTGATGCTCTATCATTCTACTTTAGAGAGAGTTGAGGTGGTAGATTAAGTGGGCAAGCAGGTGGAGGACGGGTATAAGTCCCAGGCCCAGCTTCTTGTGGTCTGGGGGAAAAAGCTCCTGACAGAACAGAGACATAGCCTTTTCTTCAGCTTTCTGGACTTAACTCCATATGCCTAGTTCTTTTATTTAGAGTTCATAGGACACTGACAGACTAGGGTGTGTGAAAAGGGTCTAGAAACCATCCCAGTTTTTCAACGGTCCTCTTGATATCCAGCAGCTAGTGCTGAGTACAATTCTTCAGAGATATAATAAAATTGTCTCTATATGAATTGATAAAAAATTATCTGTACAAAATCGCAAGTTTTTAAAAATTATATGTCACAATATTATCTATCTATCGATCTATCTTTTCATACTGTTCATGGGGTTCTTAGGGCAAGAATACTGAGGTGCTCTGCCATTTCCTTCTCCAGTGGACCACGTTTCATCAGGCCCTCACTAACAGGGACATGCCCTTCAACCACTCAGCATAGCTGGATGACATGCCCTGGGTCCTGGCTGTCCCACCAAAGAAGCGGTGTTGGAGAAGATACTTGAGAGTCCCTTGGACTGCAAGGAGATCCAACCAGTCCATCCTAAAGGAAATCAGTCCTGAATATTCACTGGAAGGACTGATGCTGAAGCTGAAACTCCAATACTTTGGCCACCTGATGCGAAGAGCTGACTCATTGGGAAAGACCCTGATGCTGGGAAAGATTGAAGGCAGGAGGAGAAGGGGATGACAGAGGATGAGATGGTTGGATGGCATCACCAACTCAATGGACATGAGTTTGAGCAAGCTCTGGGAATTGGTGATGGACAGGGAAGCCTGGTGTGCTGCAGTCCATGGGGTTGAAAAGTTGGCGACACTTAGTGACTGAACAATCACCTATTTATCTAGGTAATCTGCCTTCAACAGCTGCATCCCAGGCTTCCCTGTTGGCTCATTGGTAAAGAATCTGCCTGCCAATGCAGGAGACACAGGCTGCCAATGCAGGAGACACAGGTTCAATCCTTGATCCAGGAGATCCCACATGCCGTGGAGTAACTAAGCTTGTGCACCACACCTATTGATCCTGTGTTCTAGAACCTGGGAGCTGCAACTATTGAAGCCCGCACACCCTAGAGCCCAAGCTCTGCCACCAGAAGCCATTGCAATGAGAAGCCGAGCACTGCAACGAGACAGGAGCCCCTGCTCACCACAACTAGAGAAAAGCCCCTGAGCAATGAAGACCCAGCACGGCCATAAATAAATAAATAAATTAAATTAATTATTAAAAAAATTTTTTGCACTCCATGACCTTATTCTCACATGGGCGAGGTGATACCAACATAGGTTATACGCTACAGAATTAAACTAAGGTCTTCATTGTCTGAATTTTAGTGGAAGAATATATCTTCCCTGTTATATGCTTTAAGGGCTACTGCTCCAAACTAGTTTCCTCACTCATCTCACTGCTGCTTATTACTGCTGAGGTCCATTATGGTCCTCAGCTGCCCATTCAAGATTTGGAATTTTAATTTAGGGTGGAAGGCTAGTCCCCAAGTCTTCCAAGATCTCAACCCTGTGACACCTTAGGACTTCCCGCACAGGAAATTTTCCTGGTGCTACTTTACCATATAAATAAAATGAAGAAAGACATAGAGTAGGGTTTCTTCTTCTTTTTTTTCTGTATCTACCTTTTGGTTGCTGATGATAGAAGCAGGATGCTACCCTATGGATGCCAGAAAGCAGAGATGACTTTCCCCAAAAATCTGACAGAGACCAGAAGGAAAGAGAAAGAATGGCTGCTTAATCATGAATGGCAGAGTCTGGGGCAGGACAGAGTCCGGGGTGGACAGAAGAGAAGCAGCCAGCGCTGAAGGAGAGAGGAGGGTGAGGAATCATAATTAGAGCCTTTTCAACAAACATCCAGCCCTGAAGTCAGTCCGCACTTTCAGTTCATGGTGAAGTTTAGCATTCCTGGCCATTCTGCCCATGGATTTGCTTCACGAGAGCCCATCTCTACATCCCTGTGTCCCCCTAAAGGTGCCATGGGGGATTCTCAGCCTTTTGTGGACATCACAGAAGTAGAAACTATCTAGAAACTTCTAATTGGTACCCACAGGCTGCTGGGTCATGCCTACACTCTGAGTCTGGCTGCTTTGTTATTAATAGGCCAGTCGTGTTCCTTTGGAGCAAGGATAATTCCTTAATAAGATAATAAAGTAAAACTGTTCCTATTGAAGATGTGATCACAACCCAGAGGCTTTATGCAAATGAGCACTGAGACCCACATCCCTGGCACAAAGGATGGCCAACTCCCACAGGCTAGGCAGCTGCAGCCACTTCCACAACAATAGCCGCATTGTCTGCCGCTCGCGGTGACTCAGACGAAACCACAACTTTAACTGGCTTGCACCCGAAACACTCCATCTTTCGTGATATTTGACTTTGTGCCCACTTTCTTCTTTCCTTTTCTTCTCCATATGCCTATTATATCGTAAGTACATAATGGAATACACAACAGACATTTGCCGGAAGACTGACTTCTACAACAAACTGGAAAGCGTGCACACACAGGTTCCTTTTTTGGCAGGCAGCCAGGTCATTATGCAGCTTGACCAACTGTGAAGGTTTCACACATTGAAAAGGGCTCCTACTTCATGATTTGCTTGAGAAAAACTTGCAGTGGCCCCCAAATGGCCTTGCATCTGTGCTCTCCCTGCTCTCAGCTCCTCCTTCCCGAACACCTGTAATCCCAACCCATCACTCAAGAGTCATGTCAAGTGCCACCATGTCCAGGGTGACTGGCCTGTTCTGAAACCTTCTGCTACCCCACCCTCGACCCCTCTGGGCTCCCACTGTGCACAAAATACGGGGTTCCAGACATATGAAGGCATATTAGTAAGTCACTTATTTATTGACCTGTTTGTCTTCCCCTCTCACACAGGAAGACTTTGAGGCAAGAACTCTCCTTTCCTTAACATCTGTATTCTCACCTCTTTGGCACAGGAGTAGTCTTCAATAAATATCTGTTGAGTGAATAAATAAATTCACACTGGACCTCTTTTCTCCAAAAGTTGTACTGTGACTGGTGTGGACAGAAAGCCTCACAGCCATTCCTTTACAAGGCCTCTTACTTGCAAATGTGAGCAGTGGTTGATTTCATGTGTCCTTTTAGTTATATCTAAGTGTCCAACCCTCTGCGGGGGAGAGACCTGAGCTCCCTCAGGCAATACTGCAGTTAGGAGGCCCTGAGCAGTTTCTTATCTTGACTGTAACACAGACCAGCTAGAGGAGTAAGTCTTCATCCCAGTCATATTCTACAAGCAGTGGCTCCTTCAATATGGGACAAAGGAAACCTTGGAAGGGCCATAAACCCTCAATCCATAAGAATTAGTCTTGGACCAGAAGCTGCCTATCCTAACAAGAGACAATACTTCATAAAGTTGGAAGTGAAGAAAGGTTTACAACTCCTTGTGGAAAAAGTCTTAAGATATCTTGCTGCCCTGACAGTTTCCATGCAATATTCCTATTCTGCCAGTTGTTAAGCCAAATGGGGAATATATGATGGTACAAGACCTTAGAGCAGTAAATGTGTCACCACTGTGTAACAGTCCCTGTACATCCCTTCATGGCCATCCTTATAACATATTAGCCCAGATCTCTGAGGATGCTAAATGGCTTAACTGCTGGATCTCTAGAACGCTTTTTTTGCATCCCAGTTCATCCATCATCACAGTATCTGTTTGCCTTTGAGTGAACTAACCTCAACTCAGGCCAAAGGCAACAATATACCTGGACAATATTGCCTCAGGGGTTTCAGGACAGCAAAGGTCCATCTAGTCAAAGCTATGGTTTTTCTAGTAGTCATGTATGGATGTAAGAGTTGGACTATAAAGAAAGCTGAGCACCAAAGAATTGATGCTTTTGAACTGTGGTGTTGGAGAAGACTCCTGAGAGTTCCTTGGACTGCAAGCAGATCCAACCAGTCCATCCTAAAGGAGATCAGTCCTGAGTATTCATTGGAAGAACTGATGTTGAAGCTGAGACTCCAATACTTTGGCCACCTGATGCGAAGAGCTGACTCATTTGAAAAGACCCTGATGCTGGGAAAGATTGAGGGCAGGAGAAGAAGGGGACAACAGAGGATGAGATGGTTGGATGGCATCACTGACTCAATGGATGTGAGTTTGGGTAAACTTGAGGAATTGGTGATGGACAGGAAGCCTGGCATGCTGCAGTCCATGGGGTCGCAAAGAGTCGGACACAACTGAGCAACTGAACTGAACTAAACTGAACACTTGTTTGCCCAGACCCTTGGAAAGGAAATAAGGGAAATACACCCAAAAGAGGGTGCTAAGCTACAGTACATGGATGACCTATTGGTATGAAGTCCCTCCATGGAAGCTCAGATCAAAATATCACTGAAGTCCTTCATTTCCTTGGGATCCAGAGTTAGAGTCTCTCAGACAAAGGCATCAGTCTCCAAACAACAAGTTAACTATCTGGGATATATTATAAACCTTGGAAGTAGACAGTTATCTCCAGATAGAAAACAAGCTATATTAGGCCTAAGTGTTCCAAAGACAAAGGAACACCTCTATCTTTTGGGACATGGTAGGATTTTGTAAAATTCGGATTTCAGGATTCAGGCTTATGGCTAAGACCCTGTATAAAGCCGTTTAAGGACCAGATACAGAACTGTCACTTTGGAACAGGGAACAGGAAAAGACTTTTAATGATATCAAGTAGGGCCTCACTAGAGGCCCTGCTCTCAGTCTTCCCAATTTGAAGAAGCCATTCTTCTCCTATGTGGCTGAAAAGCAGGAGACAGCTCTGGGGGGTCCTTGTACAGAAGCTAGGGGAAGTTCTTCAGCCTATAGGAGACTTTTCCAGCCAATGAGACTCCATGGTTGAGACTGGCCTGGGGGCCTCTGGGCAGTAGCTGCCACAGTTTTATTAGTGGAAGAAGTTAACAAGCTTACCTTTGGACAGCAACAGAAGTCCAGACCCCTCATCAAGTGCAAGGGATCCTAGAGATAAAAGGCCACTATTGGCTAACTGAAGGCTGCCTTATTAAGTACCAGGCTTTGCTCTGTGACTTCCCAGAGCTCACCTTCAAAACTTGCCATCCTCTTAACCTCACTCCTTAATGCCTGCCAAAAGCTCAGAGCTAACACATTCTTGTCTCAAAACCCTTGACCGAATCTATGCCTGCAGGTCTGACCTAGCAGATAAAGCTGTGGAAAAAAAATAAGAGTGGTTTACTGATGGCAGCAGTTTCATTAAAGATGAAGTCAAGAGGGAGAGTATGCCATCGTCAGCACCCACAGCAAAACACTGACAGCTCTAACCTGAGACTTAACCCTAGGGGAAGGAAAGATTGTAAATCCATATACAGATTTAAAGTATGCCTTCCCTGTTTTACATGCCCATGCAGCTACCTGGAAAGAGAGAAGACTTCTAAATGCAAGAAATTCCCCTATAAAATATGGGGCTAAGATTTTACATCTCATAGAGATGGTTCAGAAACCAAAACAGGCAGCAGTCATCCACAGCTGCAGGTATCAAAAGGGACCTTCTCAAATTTCCCAAGGAAATGACGGGGCAGATCAGAAAGCAAAGGAAGAAGCCCAGATACCCATAACCAAAAAGGCATTAATGCCATCCCTTACCCCTTTTAATGTTATACCCAGGCACTGGACTTTAAGAGAGATCTGGGCACGAGACAGAGGCGGTACCTAAGGGAACAGATGGCTGGTGGCATATAGGTCAGAAGTTTCTCATATATCTCTCTGATCAATGAAAAAATTATTGAAGGGTTACATGATTCTCTTCATCTGAGGAGAGATGAAATGTCTGTGATTGTTTTCTGACTTTATTTTTTTACAGGGAAAAGGCTCCCAGAGATGATTTAAAAAGTTACTTGAGCCTCTGCCCTCTGTGCCACCCATAATCCAGGAGATAACCTCAAGCCTTCCCCTCTTAAACCCAGTCCAGTGTGGTGGGACTTACCCAGGAGACAGGACTAGCTAAGTTAATAGATTTCACTCAGATGCCCTCTTTTCAGGACTTCAAATATTTGTTAGTCTTTATAGATACTTTTACTGGATGGACAGAGGCTTTCCCCTACTAGAACAGAGGAGGCAACTTAAATGGCTAAGGCTCTCCTAGAGGAAATTAATCCTAGATTTGGATTGCCCCATCACCTCCAGAGTGACAATTGGCCTTCAGTTGCAAAGGTCACTTAACAGATTCACAGGCTTTAGGAAATAAATACCACCTCCATTCATCCTGGAGACCTCAGTCCTCAGGAGAAGTGGAACAGGCTAAAGAAAATCTTGGGCAAACTCCATCGGGAAATGTCAGAGTCATGGCATCACCTGTGGCCGATAGCCCTCTTAAGGGTCAGGGCAGCTCCTAAAGCAACCATCAAGTTAAGCCATTTTGAAACAATATTCGGAAGGCCATTCCTTACTTTGGACATGTTAACTGACCCAGAAACCCAGGCTCAACTTCAATACATTATAAACCTAGGCCAGGTCCAGAAGGCAATACAAGATTACAGCAACAGAGTGCAGCCCGCTCTAGATGACAGTCCTAGGTACCCTGTTGTAAACCCTAAAAGACCTCAAAAAATGAGTCCCTGGTGACCAGCTTCTCTCAATATGGAAGGGTTCTTACCAGTCTTTCTGAACACCCCTACAGCAGTTAAACTCCAGGATGTCACCAGCTGAGTTCATCTGTCTAGGATTAAACCTGTCTCCACTGATATGTTACAGGAACCTGAAGACCCACATTCCAGCCATCTCTGTGAATCCACCCCTTTCTCCAAATCTCCAAAGGATCAGGGGCACCCAGAACAGACTGAAAATTCCAGGTGGATGAGTGAGCCACTCCAAGACTTGAAGCTCTTATTCAGAAGGGACAAAAAGTCTTCTTAGCCTCTGGCTAAGTACCTCTAGCCACTACCTTCCTTTTGCCTTCTGGTACTCCAATATACTTACAGATTAATTGAGATGCTCTGGTAGATTTAGATAAATATTGTCTTTTTTGCTCTCACCTTCACTCTTGGAATTTATTAAACTTCTCTGCCCATGCTGGATGATTTAATTATGATCCTGACTGGTGCAACTTGTTGTTTAGTCAATAAGTCATCCAACTATGAAACTACCAATTGCCTTAGCTTTTCTATGCCTCTGCAACTAAGACCTTTTTAGTCCAGGAAGGACTTCGGCCACTGATGGGAAGAACTGACTCATTGGAAAAGTCCCTGATGCTTGGAAAGATTGAGAGCAGGAGGAGACGGGGGAGACAGAGGATGAGGCGGTTAGATTACATCGCCGAATCAACAGACACGAGTTGAGCAAACTCTGGGAGACAGTGAAGGACATGGAAGCCTGCTGTGCTGCAGTCCACGGGGTCACAAAGAGTTGGATATGACTTTGTGATTGAACAGTTCAAGGAGGCTTGGGACCAACAGGTTCAGTCCTTCCATTTTAGAAATAAAAAAATATGTGGTCTCTTATTTCTTATCTGGACAGGGCCAAAGTTCCTCTCTCAGTTGTCCTCCTATTGATATTTTGGAGTTTGTGTCCACAAGGACCCAACTCGAATTGCTTACCGTGGGTGGGGGTAGGGTGGATCTGTCTCTTGCTTCATATTCTTTTCTCTTTCATCTCTATCTTCTTGTCCTTTTTTTTTTTTTTAATGTTTATTCCTAGTAGCTTCTCTTATATATCCTCCACATCACAGGCTTCAGATAATAATTCTGCTTTTGCAGTTTTAGACCCGACACTTCACACTTTTCATATTAGGTCTATCTGCATCTCTGATCTCAACTAGCTCCAGTTCAGTTCACTTCAGTTCAGTCACACAGTCATGTCCGACTCTTTGTGACCCCATGAACTGCAGCACACCAGGCCTCCCTGTCCATCACCAACTCCCGGCATTCACTCAAACTCATGTCCATAGAGTCAGTGATGCCATCCAGCCATCTCATCCTCTGTCACCCCCTTCTCCTCCTGCCCCCAATCCCTCCCAGCATCAGGGTCTTTTCCAATGAGTCAATTCTTTGCATGAGGTGGCCAAAGTATTGGAGTTTCAGCTTTAGCATCATTCCTTCCAAAGAACACCCAGGACTGATCTCCTTTAGGATGGACTGGTTGGATCTCCTTGCAGTCCAAGGGACTCTCAAGAGTCTTCTTCAACACCACAGTTCAAAAGCATCAATTCTTTGTGCTCAGCTTTCTTCACTGTCTAACTCTCACATCCATACATGGCCACTGGAAAAACCATAGCCTTGACTAAACGGACCTTTGTTGGCAAAGTAATATCTCTGCTTTTGAATATGCTATCTAGGTTGGTCATAACTTTTCTTCCAAGGAGTAAGCATCTTTTAATTTCATGGCTGCAATCACCATCTGCAGTGATTTTGGAGCCCCCCCAAATAAACTCTGACACTGTTTCTACTGTTTCCCCATCTATTTCCCATGAAGTGATGGGAACAGATGCCATGATCTTCGTTTTCGGAATGTTGAGCTTTAAGCCAAATTTTCACTCTCCACTTTCACTTTCATCAAGAGGCATTTTAGTTCCTCTTCACTTTCTGCCATAAGGGTGGTGTCATCTGCATATCTAAGGTTATTGATATTTCTCCCGGCAATCTTGATTCCAGCTTGTGTTTCTTCCAGTCCAGCGTTTTTCATGATGTACTCTGCATAGAAGTGGTGACAATATACAGCCTTGACATACTCCTTTTCCTATTTGGAACCAGTCTGTTGTCCCATGTCCAGTTCTAACTGTTGCTTCCTGACCTGCATATCGGTTTCTCAAGAGCTCCATCTTCACCTCAATTTACTCCTATCACCAGCTGTTGTCCTGCGTCTCAGTTTTTTCCCCACAGAGTCCATTTTTTAAAAATTACAGACAACAGAAATCAGATACTGCCCAAAATATATGTGTTTCCTGTGAAGAAAAATCTTAGAATGCATGTTTTCCCTTTGTATTTAAAATGTACTTGACAGTAACTGGTTTGCCACGTTCTGTTTACCCAGCCCCTAAATCAGTTATGATATTTTTGACTGTAGGAAACCAAAAACCTGAAAAACAAGGGCATTTATTGTTTAGTTTGTGAGAAGGCCAAGTTGAATTTGGTATCTCCAAGGATTCACGCTCTACCCATCCATCTGTTCCTGCCTGCACAGAGGGCTGGCTTTTGTCCCCAATCTGTCACCATATGTGCAAGGTGGCTGTCACAGCTCGGGGCTTGAGATGCTCTCACAACCAGATTCACAGTGGAGAAGGTTTAGGACAAGTAGTTATCCCCATGTGCCTCTTTCCTCTTATCATGGAGGGAACTTTCCAGAAGAACATTGAAAGATGATGGCATTCACAACATGCTAACCCAAAATACAACACCTTGGCATGTTGAATATTTCATGTGAGAGGTACTTTCTGTTATACTCAGAGGAAAAGAACATCCTTATCTCAGAAAGCAAAGGGGCATGAAGAAGAATTTGAATGAAGAGACTTGCGAAGTTTCCCCTGGTTTACTACACTTACCTCATACTCCGTCATATTTTCATGACAAATCAAGCATAAAAATATTCAGGCTTAATCATTTCTTTGAGATTTTATTTCCTTATGAAGGTTTCCATGTCACATAAAACCTACATTAATTAAATATGGATGCTTTTGTGTTAATCTGTCTTTGTTGGTTTAATTTTTGGACCCAGTCACAGGCCCTAAAAAGGTTGAGGACAACTTTTTACCTCCCCACAAAGACTTATCCTCATGTCTCATTGACCAGAACCAGTGTGTTCCATATAGTCAAACTTGGCTGCAAGAGAGAATAAGTATCTGAATCTTCTAGTTCCCCAGTTGGAAAAGACAAAGAAATAAAAAGGAAGTTGGGATAGCAATTAAGTTTTCGGTGTCTGACACACCTTACTGTAACCACCCAGTTGCAGTTGGAAATGTTCTTAGTTAGACTTGAAGGAGCAGTTAACGTGCACAGATGCTAGCCACACTTCTGATGTCTGTAAGTTATCTTTCTGGTGTGACCCCACTGAACTGAGAAAGGAATTTTTTTCCTTCTACTTTTTGGTCCCCTGACTGTGAACAGGGGATAACATCTCTGCATTGTATAAAGCAAACTTTCTTTTTTTTGCTTGTCAAAAACAGTACGTGCAAAACTGCAACTTCTAGAATATACCACTCCACTGGCTCATCTGAGCATTGTCTCTTCTTAACACTGATTTTCACATTCTAGAATACCACATTTGTCTAGCCAGAGTTGCTGAAATCTTGGAAATTGTAGCCCCTAAGAGATATAGAATGGGAAGTGATGGTGATAGGACAGGGTGGGAAGAATTATACTATGGAGCAAAACCTTCTGACCCTCTCAAAAAAGCAGCTCCAAGAGGTCTGTGGAGATATCATCCTTTGATCGATGAAAATTCTCTCAGTAGGGATGCTCAGTGACAGATTGTGGAAAGCCAAAATATTACTCCCTTTTTTATACATTGGGCTTCTCCAGTGGCTCAGGAATAAAGAATTCGCCTGCATTGCAGGAGCCACAGCAGACGTGGGTTCAGTCCCGGGGTAGGGAAGACCCCCTGGAGGAAGGCAAGGCAACCCACTCCAGTATCCTTGCCTGGAAAACCCCATGGACAGACGAGGCTGGCGGGCTATAGTCCATGGGGTGGCAAAGAGTCAGACACAACTGAGCAACTAAGCACAGCACAAGTTCCAACCCACTGGTAAGTATATCTGGCTTTAGCGTTATTGCAATTTTGCATCTCTTCCCATCTTTTCAAGAGGATTTTCTATAGACAGTTAAGAGGGGGTGAACCTGGAAAACAAACCAGCAGCCATTCACCCAGAGACCTCTGACATCTCCAGGAAGGAGATTCTCAATCAGTGTGAATTGTGGTGAGTGAGGCACATTTGAAAACTGATAAAGTCTTCAGAAAGGATCTTCATCCCATCAACGCTTACTAAACATCAGGAAAAATAGCAACATACACATTTGTCTTTCAAGATTCCATACATATGTGTAGATGTGCTGAAATAAAAAGTTTTAATTCAAAGTGTGAGTGAATGCAGAGTAACTGCCTGCCATTCTATATTTTCTAATCATTAAATGCAACACTGTTAAAACTATTATGTGAGAATTTGAAATTATTTTTCTGTTTAAAAAGGAGTCCAAGGACTCAAAAATGGTTGAAAGTCATCCTCAGTGCTTTAAAAATTCTTTAATTAAGGAAATGAATAGGGAGAAAATAACACTGTAAAGCTTGTGGATGTAAAGTTCTTAGGAAGAGCACTTTATCTACTAAAAACGAATACCTGTATGACCACCTCAGGGTTAAGGGAAAAGGCCATGGGTCATGTTGATAACACAGAGGTGAGCCATGGGAGGGAGAGAGAGAAAGGGAGCAAATGCTAAGAAGCACGAATTTGTGTGTGTTTGTGTGTGTGAGACAGAGAGAGAGCGCTCAAGAAAGAAAGAACAGAACACAGAAATAAGACAAATGAAAAAAAGGTCAGGAGAATTTGTCAGCTTGTAGAGGATGGGTAAGGATGAGGAATGAAGTTAAGAGAAAAATAGTACAAGAAGTTTGTACCTTCTAGCAAAAATTGGTTGACAAGAAAGTCCCTAAGGTGGATTTGACAGGAGAATTGTATGAATGGGTCCACCTAATATTTAATTGCACTATAGCCCTCTTCAGATTGTCAGTAAGAATCTACCAAGAACTTGAGTGAATGGGATTTGAGTATATGAAGGAAAAGATTGTAATCCATGCATGGACTAGAAGAGGGATAAGAGAAAAGACCAGCTTTGGGAAGCAAAGGGCAAGAAACCAGGGTAAATAGGAAGTTGGTGCAAAAAGTGATCAGAAACCACTTTCTGATCCTAAGGCTCCTAAGGTACACCAGTATACTGTATGTGTTTGAGGATGGGCAGAGAGCTGGGGAATAAAGAGGCATGTGACTTTAACTTTATGGGAGCTGGAGCTATTTATGTTTAACTGTTAAAAGAATAGTGGGACTTTCCTGGTGGTCTAGTGGTCAGGACTATTTTCATTGCCAACGGCCTCATGTTCAATCCTGGTTGTACCACAAACTGAGGTGCAACCAAAAAATGAAAACTAAAAGAATGGTAAGGGTTTAGAGGCAGGAAGAGTTTTCCAAGACCCCCTAATTCTGTCACCACTATCATCACGTTCAGAAACTTTTCTTGATTTCTGTAATCCAATAAGATCTTTTCTCAATAATTCCTTCTATCATGTTACTTATCACACAAAGGTTTCATGACATGTCCCTACTTAACATCTTCAGATTCGTTCATAACCTTCTTTCTCCTTCTTTGAACTCTGCGTTTTCATCAGACAAATATATTTGTAGTTCCCTGAATGTGCCATTCTTTCTTCTCCAAACTCATATACAAGCTATTTTCTCTGCTTAGAATGTTCTCTGTAAACTTATTGGCCTCAGTGATACTTTCTTGACTCAGCTTAGCCATACTGTCTTATAGGATCCCCTGTGCACTACCAAGGCATATGTGTCTGGTCACCTCCTCCTGTCTACATTTCTGGATCTCTTCTCTCTCATCACCCATTGGTAATTGCATATGCATTGCACAGATGTCTCTGGTTTACCATTGGACCCAGGTTCTAGCATCATGTCTGATTCCAGGAGATGCTCAATGTTTGCCAAATGATTGTCATTACTTAGATTCTTATCTGTCTGATGAGTTGGTAAAACTTATGGACCCAGACAATGTTTTTAGATATTTTTATTTTTTACACTGAAGTATCTTGCACTGTACCTCTTACACAGTAGATAGTCAATAAATATTGCAGAATTAGAATGGGCTTTAGTTTAACTCAACAAACACTTCACTCATTCACTGATTTAACAATTAAGCATGTACTCCATGGGAATATCATCTTGGACACAGAGGGCAGACAGGTTCATCTGGATGGACAGTGCAGTCAGCACGGTGGGCGTATTGAGCACCATGCGGACACATTTCCTAGGCTACAAGGTAGCGTTACTTGTGCCATGTACACATGATCCCTGATGGCAATACAGAGGAAAAGGCACAGTTCCTACCTCATATGAGCTAAACAGTACTTTCTAAACAGCTAGCTCAGAGATCTGATAGGTTCAAGGATACATATTTTAATCCAGAAATTTATAATCTTATAGAAAAAGACATATCATATGGAAAATTAGGGAACTAGTTAAAATGAGACGCAATGAAGTTCTGAAACAAGGGTAATGGGGACCCAAATTCACAGATTAGAACACGGATCAGAGCAGAAAGTAGAGACATCAGTGTTGGATGGTATTGTTGCTCAAGTGCAAAACCCTGGTGTGGATTTAGAATGTGCAAAGTGAAAGTGTTAGTTGCTCAGCCATGTCTGACTCTGTGCGACCCCATGGACTGTAGCCTGCCAGGTTCCTCTGTCCATGGAATTCTCCAGGCAAGAATACTGGAGTGGGTAGCCATTCCCTTCTCCAAGGATCTTTCTGACCCAAGGATCAAACCCAGGTCTCCTGCACTGCAGGCTGATTCTTTACCATCTGAGCCACCGGAGATTAATAACACTGAGGTTTAGATCTCTGGGCTATTATCCATGCTACATGGAGCAATCATTTTGCTTTTCTCCCAGAGGTACCTCAGCTTAACACTGAAGGTACAGTTTGGAATCAGAGTACCTGGTTAGTTAGCAGTTAGACTCTGACATGTCTAGTTTAATCTTTTTGTTCCTCTGTGTCCTAAAGTAAAGATAATAATATCACATACCTCATAAAGTTATGAGAATAAATGAAATAGAAAAGTAGCTGGTGCACACTACTAAGTGCTTAGTAACTGTTAGCTTTTGGTCTCTTAGCTTCAGTTTCCTTATCTGTCAACTGGGGGTAATGTTACTTCATGGAATTACCCACAATAATCATTCAATAACAGTTTGTTTAGTCTGAATGGAGTTTTGCCAAGAGAACGCACTGGTCATAGCAAACACCCTCTTCCAACAACACAAGAGAAGACTCTACACATGGACATCACCAGATGGTCAACACTGAAATCAGATTGATTACAGTCTTTGCACTCAAAGATGGAGAAGCTCTATACAGTCAGCAAAAACAAGACCAGGAGCTGACTGTGGCTCAGATCATGAACTCCTTATTGCCAAATTTAGACTGAAATTGAAGAAAGTAGGGAAAACCACTAGACCATTCAGGTATGACCTAAATCAAATCCCTTATGATTATACAGTGGAAGTGAGAAATAGATTTAAGGGACTGGATCTGATAGATAGAGTGCCTGATGAACTATGGACTCAGGTTCGTGACATTGTACAGGAGATAGGCATCAAGACCATCCCCATGGAAAAGAAATGCAAAAAAGCAAAATGGCTGTCTGGGGAGGCCCTACAAATAGCTGTGAAAAGAAGAGAAGTGAAAAGCAAAGGAGAAAAAGAAAGATATAAGCATCTGAATGCAGAGTTCCAAAGAATAGCAAGGAGAGATAAGAAAGCCTTTCTCAGCGATCAATGCAAAGAAATAGAGGAAAACAACAGAATGGGAAAGACTAGAGATCTCTTCAAGAAAATTAGAGATACCAAGGGAACATTTCATGCAAGGATGGGCTCGATAAAGGGCAGAAATGGTATGGACCTAACAGAAGCAGAAGATATTAAGAAGAGGTGGCAAGAATACACAGGAGAACTGTACAAAAAAGAGCTTCACGACCCGGATAATCATGATGGTGTGATGACTCACCTAAAGCCAGACATCCTGGAATGTGAAGTCAAGTGGGCCTTAGGAAGCATCACTATGAAAAAAGCTAGTGGAGGTAATGGAATTCCAGTTGAGCTATTTCAGATCTTGAAAGATGATGCTGTGAAAGTGCTGCACTCAATATGCCAGCAAATTTGGAAAACTCAGCAGTGGCCACAGGACTGGAAAAGGTCAGTTTTCATTCCAATTCCAAAGAAAGGCAATGCCAAAGAATGCTCAAACTACTGCACAACTGCACTCATCTCACACGCTAGCAAAGTAATGCTCTAAATTCTCCAAGCCAGGCTTCAGCACTACGTGAACCGTGAACTTCCAGATGTTCAAGGTGGTTTTAGAAAAGGCAGAGGAACCAGAGATCAAATTGCCAACATCCGCTGGATCATGGAAAAAGCAAGAGAGTTCCAGAAAAACATCTATTTCTGCTTTATTGACTATGCCAAAGCCTTTGACTGCGTGGATCACAATAAACTGTGGAAAATTCTGAAAGAGATGGGAATACCAGACCACCTGACCTGCCTCTTGAGAAATCTGTATGCAGGTCAGGAAGCAACAGTTAGAACTGGACATGGAACAACAGACTGGTTCCAAATAGGAAAAGGAGTATGTCAAGGCTGTATATTGTCACCCTGCTTATTTAACTTCTATGCAGAGTACATCATCAGAAATGTTGGGCTGGAAGAAGCACAAGCTGGAATCAAGATTGCCAGAAGAAATATCAATAACCTCAGATATGAAGATGATACCACCCAGAAAGTGAAGACAAACTAAACAGCCTCTTGATGAAAGTGAAAGAGGAGAGTGAAAAAGTTGGCTTAAAGCTCAACATTCAGAAAACGAAGATCATGGCATCTGTTCCCATCACTTCATGGGAAATAGATGGGGAAACAGTGGAAACAGTGTCAGAGTTTATTTTGGGGGCTCCAAAATCACTGCAGATGGTAATTGCAAACATGAAATTAAAAGACGCTTACTCCTTGGAAGGAAAGTTATGACCAACCTAGATAGCATATTGAAAAGCAGAGACATTACTTTGCCAACAAAGGTCTGTCTGGTCAAGGCTATGGTTTTTCAAGTGGTCATGTATGGATGTGAGAGTTGGACTGTGAAGAAAGCTGAGGGCCAAAGAATTGATGCTTTTGAACTGTGGTGTTGGAGAAGACTCTTGAGAGTCCCTTGGACTGCAAGGAGATCCAACCAGTCCATCCTAAAGGAGACCAGTCCTGGGTGTTCATTGGAAGGACTGATGCTGAGGCTGAAACTCCAATACTTTGGCCACCTCATGCGAAGAGTTGACTCATTGGAGAAGACCCTGATGCTGGGAGGGATCGGGGGCAGGAGGAGAAGAGGACGACAGAGGATGAGATGGCTGGATGGCATCACTGACTCGATGGACGTGCATGAGTCTGAGTGAACTCCGGGAGTTGGTGATGGACAGGGAGGGCTGGTGTGCTGTGACTCGTGGGGATGTAAAGAGTCGGACACGACTGAGCAACTGAACTGACCTGAACTGATGGGGTAAAATCTCTCTAACAAGTAAAACTTTGAAACAGTCTCTTATTGATAGCAAAGGAAGTAAAATGATACCTTGTTTCCAGCATAACAATTCTGCCTTTTCATACTTTCCTGAATTCCTTTTTTTTTTTTTTTTTTTGCAATACCTACACAGTTCAGTTCAGTTCAGTCGCTCAGTCATGTCCGACTCTTTGCGACCCCATGAATCACACCACGCCAGGCCTCCCTGTCCATCACCAACTCCCGGAGTTCACTCAGACTCATGCACGTCCATCGAGTCAGTGATGCCATCCAGCCATCTCATCCTCTGTCGCCCGCTTCTGCTCCTGCCCGCAATCCCTCCCAGCATTAGAGTCTTTTCCAATGAGTCAACTCTTTGCATGGGGTGGCCAAAGTACTGGAGTTTCAGCTTCCGCATCATTCCCTCCAAAGAAATCCCAAGGCTGATCTCCTTCAGAATGGACTGGTTGGATCTCCAAGCACAATGGGACTTACATCACGAAAAATTCTTCCTGTGATTTTGCCTTGAGTTTTCCACAATTTTGTTTCCCAATAGAAATGAAACATTCATTAGCTACGGATGTTCTTTCACAACACTAACTGATTAAAATTACAACTTTTCCCCCTATTCTTTATTTATTGTCTCTATTTCATTTTATGCCCTGTGGCATGTGAGATCTTTAGTTCCCCAGCCAGAGACTGAACCTGTGGCCCCTGCAGTGCAAGGGCGGTGTCTTAATCATTGGACCACCAGGAAAGTCCCTCTCTTATTCTTAAAAAGCCTTGCACTTCTGAGGCTGAGATGCCATATATAAATTAGCATTGCACATGGCTCATAACTTGCATAAAGTGTGTGGAAACAAATGCATACAGGGGCAACACATTATAAAATAACAGTAATATAAATAAAATAAAATGGATGCAGCTAATAGCCACAGAGCCTAATAATGGCAGGCAGACCTTCGTCATGATTGTTTTTGAGAAACAATTCCAGTTCAGTTCGGTTTAGTTACTCAGTCATGTCTGGCTCTTTGTGACCCCATAGACTGCAGCATGCCAGGCCTCCCTGTCATCACCAACTTCCGGAGTTTACTCAAACTCATGTCCACTGAGTCAGTGATGCCATCCAACCATCTTATCCTCTGTCGTCCCCTCTCCTCCCGCCTTCAATCTTTCCCAGCATCAGGGTCTTTTCCAATGAGTCTGTTCTTCACAGTAGGTGGCCAAAGTATTGGAGTTTCACTTCAGCATCAGTCCTTCCAATGAATATCCAGGACTGATTTCCCTTAGGATGAACTGGTTGGAGATTACTTCCAAGGGATGCACAATTCTACAATTTAAATAATGCTTGATTTTCTTAAGGGGAAAGAAAATATTCCTATAAGTCAAAAATTTGCATTTTTCTCCCTGATACTTCAGCACAACAGTATAAAGTGAGTCATGGTCAAAAAGAATGAAAGTTCCTAAAGTGAGAATAAGGTGATAAATTATTTTAGTCTCATCACTTCTACCTAAATTGTATAGAAAAATTAGTATATCACTGAATCATAACCATTTAGCAAATACATAAATGAGCATGCTGTGATACAGGAAGAACAGCTTTACCAAGGAGCCAAGACAGAAAAAAAAAAAAAAAGAAAAAAAAAACTAATATGACTTTATGTTTACTATAAAGGTAGTATATTTGGCTCAACATTTCAGCTGGGAAATACTTGCAGGGATTTCAGGTTCTGTGTCTTTTCTTTTGCCATGCTGCTTGTGGAGTCCTATTTCCCTGACTGGTGATTGAACTCGGGCCCTCAGCAGTGAAAGTACAGGGGCCTAACCACTGGACTGCTCTGGAATTTCCAGAGGTTGGATACTTTCTGAGGGAAGACAGGATAGGGAATTATTCTCTTTTGGTATTTGGTCAAATAGCTGCTTGGAAAGCAGCCTGTTTCAACTTTTCTCCTTTCTCACACCGTGACTTGGTATACTTCTAGGTGGCTTTCTTTCATTGCCTTATTTTATTCGCTAACTCATCCACTTGGGGAAGGCTCTTCATGAGAAAAAGCTGAATTTGGGAGCCCCAATTCCATTCAATTTAAATGCTTGTGCTCCGCAACAAGCCACCACAGTGAGAAGCTGGAGTACCGCAAGGCAGAGTAGCCCCGACTTAACACAACTAGAGAAAGCCTGCACACAGCAATGAAGACCCAGCAGAGCCAAAAATTAATCAGTTTTTAAAAAAGAACTAACTATTCTTCAATGACAAAATATCATCCCACATGTCTACAGCAATTAAAAACTGCATTTTAAGATTGGCTGATTCACCTTTAATACATACATGTAAATTATTTTCCATAGTCGCCTCCAGAGAGGACTCATTGTATTTTGAGTTCTGTTTTTCTCAGCTACTACAGGGTCTAGACCACTAAAAAGTACTCTCTAGAGAATACATAAAAGATATACCTGAGGGCTCCCTGTAGGGTTCCTTCCAGCTATTCACCAGGGTAGTTCCTAAGAACTCAGTCATTCAGGTCCTGCAGGCAATCTTACTAGACAGAAGGGTGATGTTGAAAATATCTGACAACCACACCAAGGTACTGTCCTATCAAAATAGACATCGGCTTTAAACCTGCTCGGGCACGCTGGTATCCACAGGCTAATTTCAGGCCCTCCAGGTCAGGGGCACTGTTGGTGGCTCCTTGTCTGCCAAGCTCTGCCACCACGGGCACTCATCAGTGCATGTCTGCTGCTGTGGGGGCAGCCTAGAGGAGGTTTGCGACAAGTGGCAATCTTCCCTGACCTCTCGGGGTGACATGATACTAAAGGGGAAAAGATCCCTGCTGTGTGAGTCAACACCACCCAGAGTTGGCAGTGGAACAGCTCCTGCCATATTTGTTTAGAGGTTTCTCCCTTACCTGGGAAATCCTATGGACAGAGGAGCTACATAGAATCCATGGAGTCACAAAGAGTCGGACACGACTTAAACCACTACCACCACAGGTCCCAGAGAAGCCACTTACCCAGGTCTCACTGTCACAAAACCCCTCAAATTTATATTTTTGATGTGATTTCCAAATGAGGTGAAATGTACAGACCCAGAGAGAAGCTGATTGAAGAGAAAGAGGAGATGGCTATCTTTAAATTTGGTCTTATTTTCAGCAAAAACATCTACACAGTTCAGTTTAGCCACCCAGTCGTGTCCCTCATATATTCAAATGTCTATAAATTCTGCCATTTCCTTGAGAATATCAAGCCATACACAACTTTTTTGTTTTTGCTGTTGTAACTGCCATTTATTTGTTAGATATACATGCTTTTAAAAGCACAAGTTTTGTCACAGGTTTTGTCACTTTTTCTTCTGATACATATATATTGTATATGGTTTATTTAAAAAATTTTCCCTGCTTTTTTAAAGGTATAGTTGATTTATAATATTATATTAGTTTCAGATGTCACTTTTTAATATGTGGAAAGCCTGGGAAAATGGAAATGGCCAAGGTCTGGGTCTTCCCAAAGTAACTTCCCAAAGTTGGTCTCACAGTCAAAGCTCTGTGATCAGGTCAAGGTGGTCAGTCTGACCTTCTCTTCTCTGATAACAAGTCTATTCCCCAAAGTCTTCTCAGTCTATCTTACAAGTAAACTTCTCCTTGAGCTGTCTGAGGAAGCCTGAGAAGGCCAAGCTTGACTCAATTCAAGAGGGACCAGTTTAGGCTGACTCTGAGAGCCCAAGGCTCACAGTAGGAGCACAGTAAGTATGCCCCAACCTCGAAAACATGACCAGCATAACCTGAGCAGTGATGGACCTGAGGTTTGCTAATATAATCCTGAGCCAGGAGCCAGCTCAGGGCCACAAGGGATGCGAGGGGAGCAGAGAAGCAGCCAGGCCACAGGGCTTTCTTTCTACACTTCCACTTTCCACTAAAGAAGTGCCATGTTTACCTGTCTCACGTACTGACCACCTACACAGACTCCATTTGCAGAAAGGAGTTTGCAGCTTTGAACATGTTTGAGGACAACTGCCATAGTACAGCCGCCTCGCCAGCAGAGGTGTGCATTTCGTGACTCCCAGACTGCAGGGCTGCAGCTAGGCTTAGAAGGGTCTGGGAGGGGGTGAAGTGCCGTCAGTGTCGCTGATTCAGTGAGCCTAGTTCCAGCGATCTGGGTTCCAGTACATCAGGCAGCTGGATCTGCGGTGTGGAAAACATGTACTCACACAAGTATTGTGCTGTTTCTGACCTTTTGGGCAGACCTGAGAAGGAAAAGCAGAGCGAGTGGGGTAATGGAGGACTTAAGGAAACCCCCTTCCTAACCAGTTGTTGAATCATGAATTAGAGGAGCCTGGGAGACCCAGCTTCTGAGGTGAAGGAGCAGGCCCCGCTGGGCCACAGGCTGCCAGGGTCTGCTTTGATCAGCCACCCCCTGAACTTGGGCCAACCACACATCTTCTAGACTCCTGTTCTCCTTGTGTGAGGTGCTCTAGCCATCTATGTTTCGCACCTCATCTATATCTGTTGCTGGCTTTAAGTACCAAGATTTCAAATTGAGCTCAACGTTGCCCTACAAGGTCAATTATAACATGTCTATGAAAGCTGAAATGTTTACTAAAAATGTACCCACTTAAGCCATAACTTCTTGAAAATGAATTTAAATTCATTAGCTTCTAGCCACTGGAACAAAGCATTCCTTCCAGTTTAGAGGGTTTGGCCAAGGAAAACCTGCCAACCTTTCTCGCTATGCACAATAGCATTAAGGGGTGCAATCACAGGGTTTCTGTTCTGTTTCATTTTTCAGTATCTCAAATGCTTTAATTACCTTATTCTGGGTTTATAACTCATTCCTCTTTGCACATTGTTTTTCATCTAGGAATACAGAACAACTTGCTACTTTCAAATGCAGGAAAAGAAGGATAATTATTTAGCGTATTTTAAACACTTGAAGTTTCCTGCAGGAAGCTATGGAAGTTTAAAATACAAAGAGGTTGAAAGAAGTTTTTGTCAAATATTTCATTTGACATCTTTGTAAATCAGACAAAAATACAACCTTGATAGAAGAGGCGAACTAACTTGTCAAAACAGCTGAGCAAGTCCATACTATGTGTTAATTATATATGTAGATCTGTATAATTGCCTTTGGGTACCAAGAATGCCTAAGACAATTTAGGAAAATTTATGAAAGTAATAATAAGGTTTGTATTTGTCTAAATACAAGCTACATATAGCACCCATCAAAGCTGTATTCATTAAGGAGTTAACAAAAGCATTTAGGTTTCTTCTTCTACATGATCAAGATTCATTTAAAGTTAAATGTAAAAGACAATTGATGGTATTTATTCACTTAGTGTTTCTTTTCAACAGTTTAAAGTTGTACTTTAAACTGAAAGTTGTGTGTGTTCAATCTTTAGAAGCACACATATTTGCTTTCCATTGTGAACTTGGACAATCTGACCTATTAAAAGGACATTATGCTTTCAAAGACATATCATAACTAAATAGTCCATTTTTGATTGTTACTGTGGAGGCCCCTCTAGCATAAAATTTGTTTTCAACTTCTTTGCAACATTTATCACTGACTCTATATAGTTAATGCTTTTGTCGCTATTACCACCTCAACTCACCCTCTAGCTCAATCTTGCGAGAATTCAGAGAGAACTTCGCTACTCTTTCTCTACTCCCCAATACAAGTTTCTTTTGTTTGTTCTTAGACTTAGATCACACTTAGAGAAAGTGGTAGCTCTGCTGAAGAGAGGACTGGGCCATAGTGTAAGGGACCCCAGATATTAATTCTTGACTAGAAGGAGGGAAGTTAGAGAGGGCTGAGCTGAAAGAGGGCAAGGGAGAAGGAGAGCTTCTCCATTTACGAGGAGGGGTTGCTTGGTGCCTCAGTTCCAATGTGGATTCAATTCCAAGATCAGACAATCCCACCATGAAAACCTAAGCATATAGGGGACTTCACCTGGTGGTCCAGTGGTTAAGACTCCGCCAGGGAATTGGGGAACTAATACTCTGCATGCAATAAATAAATCAAATTAAAATAAAATTCTTTTAAAAGAACAATTGTTAAAAAAAAATAACTAGTATATAGATCCATCCCAAGGTGAAAGATAAATGCTTTTTGTATTTATTTGGTGGTTTGGATTATTCATGAAATTCTAATATATGGCCTGGGCATGTGTTATACGATTAGAGGGAGCAGAGCTGAGAGAAGCAGGGGAAGGGGGTATTATTTGTGTTTGATTTCATTTCATATTACAGTGAGTTCCTTTTCCTTTGAAGACTAATTGATCAGGAGAGGCAACTAAATGTAGGCAGTGTGTTTGTGAAAATTGTAAATATGGAAGTGAGGAAAGGCATTTGGTTTAGCAAAGTTAACTGAAATGAATGAAAACTTTTCCGAATTTCACCTCCAGAAGGAGAGGTATTAAACAAACCTCAGTCTAAGATGTCAGTTTTAAAGAAAGCAGGAGCAAGTAAGCAGAGGTTTTAGACTCCAAACAATGCTCAAATTCATTACAAAAAGATGCTGGGCACTTAAAAAGAAAGTTGAATTTATTGATTATGTAACTAATAATTTTAGGAAGCCTCCTTAAAATGCTGGTTTTTAAAATGGTGGTTAGAATGTCCAATTGTTACAGATTATCCATGTGTGACAAGAAATGAAAAAAAAAGTGTGTACGTGGGGGGGGGGGGGGGGTGTGTGGGTGTCTTCATCGGCGCGATTATCTTGCCAGTCAATTTCTCCAAATGAAAGAGATTCATCCCTGATAACAGCCCACGCAGAGGAGGGGACCCGGCTTAGGAGTAGTGAGACTTCAGCCTTCACATTAGAGCTCCTTGTCGCTTCTCCCACGAGATCCTGTCCCCTTGTCTCCAGGCACCTTGCACGCTCACGTGGACACACACAAGCACACGCACACACACGAGTGAGACACGCGTCCAGCGCGCTCCTCTCGCGGTCCCCCAGCCAGGCTGCCTCGCTTTACCTCGCGCCCCGGGAGGATGCGGGCCGCCGCTGGCTCTGTCGCTGCCATCAGTCTCCGCCGCTCGCCCCTTCGGTTTCAGCAGACTGGGGCCCTCTGCGTTTTCAACAGGTACCATGGTCACGTAGAAGTTACAGCCGTTCCCTGGGCACCAAACCACCCCGACTTCCCCAACTGACACGAGCGGTCACTTTCCCCATAGTTGCATGCTAAAGAAAGGTGGGGAAGAAAAAAAAAAAAAAAACTTCGAGCAAAGCCAATGTGATTTGTGACCAACTTTGTTTCTATTTCCGAAAGCTTTGCCCTTTTCGGTGACACAGGCTGTTGCTATTCCAAGCAGCCTATCACAGGCAGTGGGAGGGCCGAATCTCCGGAGGATTGTTTTTGCCTGCAGATGCAGAGTTGGAAGCAAAGGATTTCAAGGCTTGGGAACCTGCGCTCTGACAGTGTTTGGCCTTTAGGTGGTGGGGAGATCTCCTCTTCCTGCACCTTTGAAAAGAGGCAGAGAAAAGAAACAGGTAGATCCAAGCGCAAACTGAGGGAGGGCCTGGAATACTCACAGATGGTATTAGTTAATCTTGCAGAGGGAGGAACAATTTATGCAGAGACACACCAGAAAGGAAAGTGTGTCAATTTTTCTGCAAGGCTGTTATTCCAAGAGTCATGACACTTAGGGAAGTCAACAAAGCATGAAGCATAGTCACTGTTTCAACCTGATGTTACCCTAGGTAAACACTATACATACTTGCTCTCTCCAAGGCTTGTCAGACAAATCAAGGCAAAGTCATAATGCACAGATTCTTTGGACTTTTTGCACCCTGGGGTTACAGCAAGATAATCCAGTTTATTTATGCATAGCTGTCTAAAGGAGGAACCGACCCTAAATTTCTTGTTGCGTTGCCCGATAGCCTGATGGCAGAAGGAGGGTCATTTCCAATTCTGAGAGGCTAGGCTTTATGGTCCATGGTGTGGCTGTGGTATCATCCAATCTGGAGCAAAATCAGGGCCTGAGAAGAAGGACTTTCTCCTCCCTGATCTGTGACTATATTTCTATAAAAGACCTTATAGAGTCATGACATTTTACCTTCAGTTATATACTTAGCAAACCATATTTCCTGAAAAAGCTTGGAGAAGAAATTGGGATCATTTTTGAAAATCATTAAGAGTAAAAACTAAAATTTATGAGAGCACTAATGCACCAGAAATTATGCTGAGGGCATTAACTCAAATGATTCTTTTGGGGGCAGGGGAGAAACTGTGAGACAGGTACCCATACTACAGAGAAGAAGATGGAGGCAAAGTGACCTACCTTAAAAATAGCCGCTAGCCTGTGGTGTAGCTGAGACCAGGAAGCCAGGTGATCTAATGCCATAACTCTTATATCCTAACTGTCAAGCCTCATGCTTCTCTGATTTTCTTGGTTTCTGTCACTTTTAGCACTTCTTCACCTGAAGAAGATGAACTGCAGCTTTTGGTCCTTGTCATTCCTGTGGACAGAGAAACAAGTTCGTACTTGCAGAGGCAGAAGCTGAACTGTGCAGAACTCACTTTCATCATTTTGGCTGGATCCTAACACATCTCTAAATTAACTTATGATTTATACGTTTCCTTTGCTCATCTTTAGATGTTTCCATGTATTTCTTTTCCTTCAGAGAATCAGGCAGCAAATGGAAACAAACCTGTGTTGATTCAACTAGTGTTTATCATGCACCTATTATATGTCAGCTGCTAGTGCTGGAAAATGACAGTTATTTGAGTGTAGCCCAGCCCCCTTCCAATTCAGAGGTGAGTGGTTCAGACTCCAGCAGATTAGCCTGTCCCCACTATAGAATGTGTGGTGTGGTGATGCTGTGGCTTGTATTTGCTCCCAGGATGTGTTATCATTGTAGGAGCAACAGTTTATTTTTTTTTTTTTTAATCTTCAAGACACACGTATTCTAATCAGCTCTCGATATTCTCTTGGTTTCTGTCTTCTCTCTGCTGGGAATCAATGACCTCGGCTGGGGACATGTTCTTGTGATGGATCAGCTGTATAATTGCTTTTGTTTAATGATCTCAGGCCCTGTGTCTCCAGCAGCTTCCTGGCACCATGGATGTGTTCAGGTGTTTTCTGTAGTCTTTGACCAAGTAGAAGATAAACCTAATTCCAGCATCCCTTACTATGGTGAAGAGCAATTCAGCAATTCTCAGTTTGCTTTCTATAGCTGAACCGCATAGGACCTCCTAAGGTAGAAACCAAGGAGACATGCAAAGGAATAGCATGCATTGTGACTGACCACACTGCTCCTGGTACCTCTAATTCTGTTCTTTATTTCATTGTTGACCCAGTGGGGGCCACTGGTTTTCCCCAGCTCTGTTCTGTGCTCACTTCTCTCTTTTAAACAGAGTAAAGTTTAGGAGAAAAAGTCTTTTCTCCCAGACTAGTGGGAAATATTCTTCTGACGAAATTTCCTGAAGAACACTGTACTTCTCCTTCTCCTTCATAGTATTTTGTACACTTACCGTGATACAGTTTCACTGTAGTTACATACAGCAGTTTGATTCAACCTTCCTTTTTTCTGCTGGATCACAGGCTCTGTGACAATGGACTGTGTCTGTTTGGTTCATTATGGATATTCCAAGTTCCTGGCACAGAGTGAATGCTCAGTAAATATTTGCTGGATGACAGACTGATTCCTGTAAATCCAACTAACTTTAGCATGACAAGAATGTAAGCTCCATGAGGGCAGGCCCCTATGTCCATCCTGAGCATTCATTCATCTCTGTGTCCCTAGCTCTAAGCATAGTGCCAGACATGCAGCAAGCAGCAAACCCTCAATAAATACATGTTAAATAAGTGACTGCTCACATATGGGCTCTTAGTGACCTGATTAACTGTGTAGTTTTTAAAAACCCCTTTGACTACCTTCTGAAACACTTTGTCCTTTTTATCTTTTTTGGTACTCTCTTCAAAGCAAGTATCGCCACAGGCTGTCCCTCTTTAATGGAATTTGAGCCACTACTATCCTTAAAAACTGTTCCTCCACTTAAGGAAGATATAATCAGCAGATGGACAGTTCATCTCCCATAATTTCAATAATTTTGCTACATACCATTTCAGACTGGGCTTCCTTGATGACTCACTGGTAAAGAATTCACCTGTCAATGCAGGAGATGGGGGTTTTGTTCCTGGGTTGGGAAGATGCCCTGGAAAAGAAGGAAGTGGCACCCTACTCCAATATTCTTGCTAGGAAATCCCATGGACAAAGGAGTCTGGCAGGCTATCGTCCATGGGGTTGCAAAAGAGTCAGACATGACTTAGTGAATAAACAACAGCAACCACCATTTCAGACCACCTGCTCATAGTTAATGCTACCAAATCCCAAACTATACATTACAGCTTATAAACTGACAAGGCAAATAAGAGGAGATGAAGAAGAAGGTAAGCAGCATCACCTCTGCTGTGTATCCTCCATGTCTATTTTTATGATGATTTTTCTTAAACCTTGCAACAACTTTGTGAAGTAAAGACTACTGCCTTCATTTGGCAGAAATTGAAAATGAGAGGTTTATGAAACATGTCACAGGTCAAGGAAAAAAAAAACACTTTCCAATATTTCATCCTGAAAATTTTCAATCTAGGAAAACCTAGATTCTATAATCAACATTTTACTATGCTTGCTCTTTCACCTGTGTATCTGGGTTTTAATCCCTCTATCCATCCATTGATTCATTTTAGATTTTATGCATTTCAAAGTAGGTTGAAATACTTTGGTATGTATGTCATTAACTAGAGTCCAATAATTGTTTAGGTTCTTTTTTTTTTCTTTGAGAAATTTTGCATACAATAGTATGCACAAATCCCATGTGTAACATTATATAAATTCAGAGACGCACATACATATGTCCACTCCAAACCTCTACTAAGTTACAGAACATTACTGTCATCCAATTAGTCCCTTTATGTCTTTTCTGAGTAACTTCCCATCAAAACCCCTAGCAGCAACCAATGTTCTGATTTTCTTCACATGGGTTACCATTCCCTGTTCTAGCTCCTCATAGAATGGAATCAAAGAGTATATACGCCTGTGTAAGGCTTCTTTCACTGACCATAATTTTGACATTCATCCATATGTTTGTGTGTATTAGTAGATTATTCTGCTTATTGCTGACTAGTATTCCATGGGTAAATATATCACAGTTTATCCATTTTCCTATTGATGGGCAACTGGGCTGTTTTGTTTGGGCTATTATAAATAAAGCTCTTATGAGCATTCTACAAGTCTTTTTGCAGGACATACCATTTCAAAGCACAGCAGTCCAAATCTATTTGATTCCAAAACTCACATGCTTTCCACTACACCCTGTTGCTTCTCTGTGTTACATCCCATTGCCCTATGTTTTTGTGAAATGTACCTCCTGAGTTTTTATCCTAAAATAGTTCATTACAGTATAAACACAAATGGAAAATATGATCTCTGGACAAAAAATACCCAGATACCAATGCAGGTCTTTTTAGCCATAGTCCAACAAAATATTCATCTTGGTAGGAGTTTTTTGGAAGAATATTTATTATTTTACATGTTCACACTATCCAAATAACTTTTTCTAAGGGTATCTGATATTTTTTAATGGGTAGAATATTAGTAGTTATAACATATTGATTAAATTTCCTCAGATTATAAAAGAAGTCTGATTAAATTAATTCTATGTCCATTTGATATAAAATTATAAAATGAATTGTTAAAAGAAGGATAATATAGCAAGATAATAAAATATTATTTCTATTATTTGAAATGAAAACATCAGAGGAGAAAATTGCATGTTGATTACCACCATAATAATTTTTTTTAGTATGCATATTGGCAGAGACTAGAGGGGAATTTGGGAAAATTGAAAATAACAAATACACTGACAGAGGAATCTTAGGTCACATAGGAATTTAGACTAGTCCTAATCATGGGTAAATCATGTGTAAAAAGTTTTTTCTGAAAAATATTTTCTTAATGTTGTTATAATACTATCTATCTAATAAGTATAAATCTGAAGAAAGGTGCTTCAAATTAGGATTGCCATATAGTGTTGTGCAATATGTATGTCACACAATTATAGGTGGGTCATTCTCATTCCCTTAGACAGAAATTTGTTTGTTTATAAAACAGATTTTCCATAATCAAAGTTAAAATGTAATTTGCACAAAGATCCATTTGGGCAATTAATGGGGCTGTTCAAATTATAATCTTCCTCTACTTTGCAATGTCTTATCTGTTAGTTCAACCTATATCTGCTTTTGTATTGCTTAGCAATATGAGCACCCTTCTCCATTCTATTACCTATGTTTCCAATTAAATTATTCTTAATTTTTTAATTTTCTTCGGTACTATTACATGCTCTTTGGATGGTGGCATCCACAAAGAGTTATTCAATGACCAAGCCTTTCCTTTAGGTTATCTTTCTTTTTATGCCATAATGGCAGAAAAAAACTTACTCTTTATTCCCCATACTTGGTAAATATTTGGTTTGAGTGTCTTGTGCATGTTTGCTAAGTAACTTCAGTTGTGTCCAACTCTTTGCAACCCTACAGACTCTAACCCACCAGGCTCCTCTGTCCATGGAATTCTTCAGGCAAGAATAGTGGGATGGGTTGCCATTTCTTCCACCTGGGGATCTTTCCAATCCAAGGATCGAACCTGGGTCTCCTGCATTGCAGACAGATCCTCTGCCATCAGAGCCACCAGGGAACCCCCCCCCCCCCCCAATCTCTACTGTCACTCTCTAAATCCAGACCACTTTCCACCTCCCATGTGGGCAGCTGTAGTGACCTCCAACTGGTCTACCTCACTGCATTCTTTGATCCCCAAAGCCCACTTTCCATGCTACAGCCAAGACTTTTGTCTAAAATCTAAACCCTTAAATGGTTCCAGTTGTTTTAAACCTTTGACCAACTGCCAACTGTTCTTGGGCCTGGTCTACATTTCTTAATGAGTCCTAAAATGCCCAGCATGATCTGGCTTCAGCTGATTTCTCTGGCTGCATCTCCTGCTGTTTCCTCACTGGAAACTGCAATCTAGTCCCAGCTTGGACTTTATGATGGGCCAGTGCCTCCTTGACCTCGTACGCTTTTAGACATTCTTGTCTCATTCCTCACTGTAGTTGCCTCAGTTCCACCCCCAGCACAACTGACCCAACTAGGAATAGAGTTCCCATGTTCAGGGAGCCAAAGGGATGAGCCAGGATCCTCTCTTTGGGGGTCTTCACTCTCTAAACTAAATTAGAGATTGGTTATATGTCAGTCAGATTTCTCTTTGGGAATTTCAAACAGGAAGGAATTTGACACAGGGAGCTGGGGGCTTATAAAATCATTGGAAAGCCTGAAAGATTCAATTCCAATCATTGAGAAATGACTCCCAGAATAATACAGAGCCGACTCATCAGCTGAGCTCCTATATCTAAGGCTACCTAATGGAGCAGTGAGTTCAAGATGCATTGTTTAAATCTAGGCATCAGTTTTAAACACAACTACCCCACAACTGTGGGCTTCACAAGTGGTACAGTGGTAAAGAATCCACCTGCCAATGAAGGAGATATAGGAGACGTGGGTTCAATCCCTGGATCAGGAAGATCCCCTGGAGGAGGAAACGGCAATCCACTCCAGTATTCCTGCCTGCGAAATCCCATGGACAGAGAAACCTGGCAGACCACAGTACATGGGGTCACAAAGAGCTGGACATGACTGAGCGTGCACAACGCACCCCACATCTGCATTCTCCAAGAAGTTATGGATGTCAAATACCGCCTCAGGAAAATCTCACATTCACTTAGTCTTATAGGCTAGTGGAAACTCCCAAGGAGGCAAAGAAAATAGCCTCCCATCATATCTACCTTCTTTTTTTTTTTTTTTCCTACCATTTTGCAGATACTTCCAACTGATATCTAGAGCCTGATTGCAAGGAACTCTGGGAAATGTAGTTTTCTACTCTATCCAAGCCGAAGGAAGATGGAATGGAAATGGAAAGGGCCATTCCACTGAATCCACCAATGGTGGGTGAATGTTTGGATTAATATGAAGTGAAGTCTGGGGTCAAAGCTACGGCAGGCCATGGCAGGCCAAAATCTGTACAAGCCAGAGTTATGGTAGAGGCAGCAGAGGAGATGTGCAAAATAAGAGCTGGGTGGAGAGAAAGCAAGAGAATGAAAAATCACAGAGTGAAACAGAGAAGTGGAACTCTCAGGTCAGGCCCCGGGAGAATTGGCTTTTGACTTTCTATGACGTCTGGCTGGACTCTATACTTGCCCTTCAATACTTGAGGAATTGGGAGGTATGATCTTTTCCTTCCTTTCCCACTTCCTCCCCATCTCCCTCTGCCAGATGCCTCAGTCTACTCTGTCCTCCCTTTTCCCAAGTTGGGCCAAGGACCCCACTCCCCGCTCCCATGGCATAGAGTGCAGTGCTGACATAAGGTCATGATTTCCTAAACTGTTCTCCCTACTAGACTGCAACCACTGTGCCCACCCGGCAAGTTGTGATCACATGTTTCCTGCCACTCCTCCAGAGTCTAGAGTGGTGGCTGAAACCTTGAGTCACTCACTAAATATCTGCATAAAGAAACACAGGAGAAAAAGATAGAGATGAACAATAAAACTTCAAATTGATTTTGTATTGGTTCATTATAAAATCACTTTGAAAGTAGGTTCTAGGACTAGCTTTGGTTTTAATTCTGGCTGCATCACTTACTAACTCGGGAACCTCTTTATGTCTCAGTTTTCTCATCTCTAAAATGGGATAATAATAGCACCCATCTCTTAGAGTTCTGATGAAGATTAAATGTATTATTATAAAGAAAGTATTTAGAACAGTATCCTACCATTGTTGTTGTTGTTGTTCAGTTGCTCGGTCACGTTTGATTCTTTGTTACCCCAGGGACTGCAGCATGCCGGGCTTCCCTGTCCTTCACCATCTCCCAAAGCTTGCTCAAACTCATGTCCATTGAGTCGGTGATGCCATCCAACAATCTCGTCCTCTGTCGTCCCCTTCTCCTCCTGCCTTCTACCTTTCCCAGCATCAGAGTCTTTTTCAGTAAGTCAGCTCTTCGTATCAGGTAGCCAAATTATTGGAGCTTCAGCTTCAACATCAGTCCTTCCAGTGCTTCAGCATCAGTCCTTCCAATCCAACCATAGTGACCCTCAATAAATAATGGCTGTCGAATCCAAGGGGCTCCATGGAAGTACAGGTAAGTCTAGAAAAAAAAAAATTCAAGAGTAAGATCATATAAATGCTATTGTATTTTTTGTTTATTATTCACTTGACTTTAAGCCATTCAAATGATTCTTCTAGGCTATTTCCTTATCTCTAAGATAGCAAAACATACACTTGCTTTGCCAAAAGCTGATAAATTTTTTTGCCATGCAGCTAAGCACCCTTCTTTTGGCAAAACCTTGTAATTTTCTGTTGGGAAATGACATGCCATTTTGACCTGCCAACTAATGTGCACCATCCCTTAGCTAAGGGGTAGGCTTTTAATGCCTGCCACAACAAGTAGGTGTTCTGTCCCTGGAATGTGAGTCTTGAGAGGTGACACAAGGTCAATACCTGAGTGGAATAGTCACTCATTCCTGATAACAGAACAGAAAACACCACCCACTATTACCTATTTCTCCAGAAGTTTCCTGGTTTCTCCCAAGACTTCGTTCTTCCTGTTTTTTCCTGCAGTCCTATATGAACCAGTCAAAGCCCAGCAACACATTTGTTTTTGGCTACTGTTGACCAGCGTCCAAAAATTCCTTAGCAAAAATTATCTCAAAGGACTGTGGTTAAGATAAAATCAGAGAAAGTATTTGAAAGCACTTTGAAAAGTGTTCAGGTGCTATACAAATATAATTTATCCACTAATGCAATAGCAGTAGCAACCATAGAAGAGAATCAAGTTAATGCTCAGTTTATTTGTTTATCCAGACAACATCAGGCACTCTTTCTAAATAAGGACAGATACAGCATATGACGGTGGACTGGCAACTGACACAGTGGTGATAAACTAGAAAAGTCCACGCATCTCCAGCCTCTACAATAGCATGACCTGACTCAACATTTCACAGAGCCACACACCCAGCTGGAGGCCCCAGTGAGATCTTTAACTTTCAGATGAATCTGAGGCCTGGTCTCACTGCCAGAGGATTTCCCAAGTGGCTGGGTGGTAAAGAATCTGCCTCCCAATGCAGGTGCTGCAGGAGATGCAGCTTTGATCCCTGGGTTGGGAAGATTGATTCCCTGGAGGAGGAATCCCATTCCAGTATTCCTGCCAAATAATCCGACAGACAGGGGAGCTTCGGCTGAGTGCTGAAAAATTGATACTTTTGAACTGTGGTGTTGGAGAAAACTCTTGAGAGTCCCTTGGGCTACAAGGAGATCCAACCAGTCCATCCTAAAGGAAATCAGTTCTGAATATTCATGGAAAGGACTGATGCTGAAGCTGAAACTCCAATACCTTGGCCACCTGATGCAAAGAACTAACTCATTTGAAAAAACCCTGATGCTGGGAAAGATTGAAGGTAGGAGGAGAAGGGGCCCACAGAGGATGAGATAGTTGGATGACTTCACCGACTCAATGGACATGAGTTTGAGTAAACTCCAGGAGTTGGTGATGGACAGGGAAGCCTGGCATGCTGCGATTCATGAGATCGCAAAGAGTCAGACACAACTAAGTGACTGAACTGAACTGAACTGAACTGGGGGGACCCTGGTGGGATACAATCCATGGGGTTGCAAAGAGTTGGACAAGACTTAGTGAATGAGCACGCATGAATGCTTACCACCAGGAGAGAAGGGAAGAAAAGACAGTGCCAAGAAACAATCAGGCCCCATCTTTCAAGCCCCATTTTTAGAGCTTACTTTATGAAATGGCAGGGGTCAACGTCTCAGTCCTTCTTTCCCTGTTGGTAAAGAGAGTCAATACCTTAAAGAGGAGAGAATCAACTCTGGTGTTAAGATAAGAATGGATTGGCTAGGATTGAACCCACGTCTCCTACAGCTCCTGCATTGCAGGCAGATTCTTTTCCTCTCCTAGCCACCTGGGAAACTCTCTTGGGTAGGGTGGTACTTCCTATTTCCTCTTCTACAGAGGTTTGAGATATTAACAGACATTCTGAGGAACTGAAAAGTGAGGGGGCTCTTTTATTGTCCAAAATGTTTGAGAAATTCCCTATATGATATACTGTACTTAGAAAGAAAGTGAACGGCACTCAGGGAAGCCCATACTGTACTTAGGACACCAAGAAACATTTTATAAGAAAATTTTCAGTATAGACACAAAATAATTTAAAGGTAGATTCTCAGCCTCTGAGAATCATGTTAGGAAAAATCTAATTTTAAGGTAGATTTCCCCTAACTTCTTTAATTTTAATCCTTCTTTTCTACACAAAAAAAATAAATAAAATTTTTAAAAAGCATTAATTTTTAGGAGGACACAGTTTGGGCAATCTGTATTCAGATGCTGGTGGGATCGGGGTGGTTTTGCTCACAACCGCCCACGCCCCTGAATTTACTCTTCTCTGCTGCCCCCTTTTGACAGACAGAAGGAAAAGCAGGTTTTCAGCTACAAGGGGCTAAAGGACTCGAGACTGCAACAGTAGCTGCCAATGTCTGCTGAAAAAACGAGAGCACCACATTGATGCGGGCATTGCCTTTGTCAGCTGCTGTGTGCAGTTTTGTGGGTCTCATTAGCTGCTTGCTCCTGCTGCCTGCCTGCCTGCCTGGAGTAAAGGGAACGTAGTTGTTCTTTCAAACACTCATTCACCCGTTTTCACAAATGTCATGTACTATGCACCCAGCCCAATGCATGGTGATGAGGTGGAACAATGAATGCAACCGGAAGAACTCAAGACCTTTCCAGTTGATCTGACTGCGTTCTTTGTACCTGTGCCCTGATCTTCACTTTGACTCTAATACTCTTCCTTTCTAGACATGGTTCTCTGAGACTGGGACCTTTGATCGAGGCTTCTTATAGGCATTAGTGTTAAATAGGCATTAGTGTTAAATCAAACGGTTGAATCAGTTCAGTTCACTTCAATCGCTCAGTCATGTCCGACTGTTTGCAACCCCATGGACTGCAGCACTCCAGGCTTCCCTGTCCATCACCAATTCCCAGAGCTTGCTCAAACTTAGGTCCATCAAGTCAGTGAAGTCATCCAACCATCTCATCCTCTGTCTTCCCCTTCTTCTCCAGCCCTCAATCTTTCCCAGCATCAGGGTCTTTTTCAATGAGTCAGTTCTTCGCCTCAGGTGGCCAACGTATTAGAGCTTCAGTTGGTTGAATAACAACTTATTTTTTCACCATGAAATATTTAAACTCATTTTTAAGTTCAAATAACCACATTAATGTGTATCTTTTATGGCACTCATCTCCTTTTTTAATTCTTGTTCTAAAATAGATAAGAGTTGGAGAGAAGAAGGGAGGTTTGCATAAGCTAGAACTTGAGACCTAAAGTTGGCATGAGGAACAGGCAGGCCCAACACACATCTCATGTTGAAAAAGCTGCAAGAAAGAAACTGGAACTCTCAAATCATGAAAAGATATAAAGGAGCCCTGAATTTCTTTTAAAAAATCTTTTTAATCTTATCTTTTCTAGGAGTACAAGAGCAACCCCTGTATCTTCCAGCCTGACCAGAGAGCCCGAGTTACAGGCTAAGCTTTTGAAATTTGTTTGAGGGTGAGGGGAGTCCCTGATGGAAATTAATCAGGGAATAAGTGACTGTAGGTCCCAGGCTGAGAAAAGTGGGAGGATTAAGTAGATGGTGCCACATTGACAGATTTCCAAGGCCAGAAGTGATGTCAACTGATGAGATATCCCAGGTGTATTAGTTAGCAAACTAACAAAGCTACTGTAACAAAGTACCACAGACTGGGTGGCTTAGACACAGAAACTTAATTGTCTCATAGCTCTGGAGGCTACAAGTCTGAGATCAAGGTGTTTGCAGAGCCATGCGTAACCTCAGCCTTCAGATGGCATTCTCCCTATGTGTGCATGTATCTAGGTGTTCTCTTTTTATAAGGACACCAACCATACTGGATTAATAATGACACAAGTCTCTTTATAAGGACACCATCCTAGTCCCGTATGACCTCCTTAACTAACTGCATCTGTAAAGTCTCTATTTCCAATAAGGTCACATGCTGAGGTCCCGGGGGTTAGGCCTCCTATATATGAATTAAGGGAGTGGGGTACAATTGGGACCCCACTTGGAGAAACCTTTCTTCAGACATTGTGCCTGAATGTCTGAGAACTTCAGAAAAGGATTCAGAGTTGACTAAAAATCAGAGGATGCTGCAGGTCAATTCCCTAAGTCCACTCTTGAAGGCTGTTGAAAAGGTTGAGGTCTGTATTTAAACTGGAATTAGAGTCTTTGATACAGAAGCGACTGGTCTGGGAGATACACACCTGTAGCTCAGAACTTGCTCATTTAAACTGGGCTTGCACGCACGCACAGCTGAGTGCCCCACACTGCTGCACGTCCACCCTCACTGAACCTGTGTTCCCTCCCCCTCCCCAAATGCTCTCCTATCCATTGAACTAGGTGAAGGGAAAGGAGAGAAGAGAGACGAGGAGCCAATTGCTCACTTCCATGCAAACTGGAGCGAGACATGGATGAGTTGACTTCAGCAGCCCATGTCTTGCCTGCTGTGGCAGATGGGAATTTAGCAAAGCAATAAAGAGCCCTGACTGCTCTTGCGCACGCTTTGGGGATCTTATTGTGGACATCCTTCACCTGGGTCCCCTGGGATGTGGTGGTGCTGAGGCACAGAGAGTACCCTCTGGCCTGGTTCATCCCTCCCCATCTAAGAACCTGGTCATTGAAGGAGTGCCCTGGAACCCAAGTGAAGAGACCACAGCATGGAGCAAGCCTCTAGTGGCCCCAGTGGAGACTAAGGGCCCTGCTTAGCCCAATGTGGGAAGATATAGAGAAAGCCACTGAGGGATTAGAGAAGCCCAATGGCTCTGTGTTTCCTTCTCTTCTGGTAGATGGTGCACAAGAATGACTTTGCAGCTTGACAGAGGCAACTCAGGGGCATTTGCAGTGATCTCAGCAAATTAGGGAGGAAAGCAAGGAGTAGGGGAGCTCCACACACCAAGAAATTAGGCTCAGCTGGCTCTTTCTGTGTTCTCTTTTACTCCACACTACAGGGACCCCCCAAAATGAAGGGAAGAACAGTGAGGAAGAAGAGGGCCCAGTCCCCAGTTAGGGAACAAGATCTGGGTTTGTCAAAAATGGACTCTTCCTCTCTGGCTGTCTTTAAGCCAAACATTGCTCCCTCAAACTTCAGGTTTGTTCATTGCCCTCAAACTGGGCAAAGAAAATTCTAAACCTGAGATTCATGATGAGCTGGGAAGTTGCCTCGCCGTCCACTGGCTGCAGACTCAGGCTCCTAGTCTAGGAGTTCTGAACCCTGCTTCCAGTGGAGAAGCTAACACGCTGGGAAACAGACCTGGGCCCCTGGGAGGTATGACAAAGCCGAGAATACTGTTTGCTTTTCAGAGACTCCCGGATTGTGCAAGACGGTAGGAGAGAGAGGAGAATGATAAGATTGTCTGAAAATAGCAGTTTGCGTCTTGCTGCTTCTGTGTGTTTACCTCCCCCATTCCAGAAGACAGCCAGGCCCCAGTGTTCCGGCAGCCGCTTTGTGTGGCGAGGCTGGAAGGAGCGGTTGCCAGGCACCCAGAAAGACACCCCTCCTCCTGGCTTTTGTGTTGCCTAGGCCTGCGCGCTGATCCCGGGGAATTGTGCTGCCTGAGAGCGAGAGCCAGTGGAGTGAGTGCTCGGGGTAAGAAAGACCTAAGTGCCTGAAGGGACATGCTCCCCTCCAGAACTGGGGAGTAGAGGGGGCTTTTGTGATTCCACACCCATTGAAGCAGCACTCCTCACCCTGACATATTCACAATCTTGAGCATTTAGGGGCAGAATCTGAGAGGAACTGATTCTAGGTTCACCCAGAGGGACCGTTCCTTCCCTCCTCACCTAGTTCTTCCTGGAAATCAGAGCTGCCCCAAGCTGTCCCTCTCACACTGGGGGCTGGGGAGCAGAGTCAGTCAGTTGCTCAGTCATGTCCATCTCCAACCGCATGGCCTGCTGCACGCCAGGCTTCCCAGTGCATCACCGACTCCCTAAGCTTACTCAAAGAGAGCAGAGAACAGAATGCATTCATTTCAATCCGCAATGGCTCTTTCACATACACAAAGCTCCTCAGGCCTCCTCTTACCACCCAGTTCATTAGAGTTATTTTTAGTTCTCCTATTGGTTTTTTCCTCTGGCCTCCAATTCTCGCTAGAGCACCTCTCAGCTGTTATAACCAAATGAATTTTTACATTCTCAATATTTATAGGGTTTATGCTTTTAGCGTCTTCAGCTCTAATTAATGTATTCATAATTTGTCTATGTGTTACCATATTGGTCGACTGGACCCATGCTGGGGTCCGAACCCCTGCTGAGACCCTTTGTCTTGGCCAGGAAGGCCGTTTCTCTTAAGTGGATTTGTGCAGCCAATAATGAAACCAACGATGAGACTGGAATGGCACAAGCTTTATCAACGGCCAAAGAATGGAGAAGCAGGAACCTAGTTCAAAATTTGGGTGGAGACATCAAATGTATATGATGATTGAAGTAATAAAGGAGGGAGTTGGCAAGAGTGGGAGGAATATTCATGACATATCCAAGAATGGAGGTGTGGTTTGGTCCCTTATCTGATGCAACCCTCCTTTTCATTCCTCATGTGGGCTTTTCCCGTTGTTGTCCATGGCAGTTTTCATGGCACTGGCTGGTGTGTTATTTAGCATGCTGGAGTGTTATAATGAGGGTATAATGAGGTTCAAGGTCTGCTGGAAGTCAAATCTTCCACCATCTTGGGGCTAGCTGGTACTAACCAGTTCTTTTCCTCTTTGCAGCTTCCTCCTAAAACTTCAATAAGGGTAATTGGTTTCCATTTAAGGGAGAGGCAGAGGTATGATTCTGGGGCAACTGCCTTGGTAATATATAGAGTGACTTTTAAAATTGGTATTCACCATGCAGCAGTTATAAGATGATGATTCAGTTCAGTTCAGTCGCTCAGTCGTGTCCGACTCTTCGTGACTCCATGAATCGCAGCACACCAGGCCTCCCTGTCCAACACCAACTCCCGGAGTTCACTCAAACTCATGTCCGTTGAGTCAGTGATGCCATCCAGCCATCTCATCCTCTGTCGTCCGTCCCCTTCTCCTCCTGCCCCCAATCCCTCCCAGCATCAGAGTCTTTTCCAATGAGTCAACTCTTCACATGAGGTGGCCAAAGTACTGGAGTTTCAGCTTTAGCATCATTCCTTCCAAAGAACATCCAGGACTGATCTCCTTTAGGATGGACTGGTTGAATCTGCTTGCAGTCCAAGGGACTCTCAAGAGTCTTCTCCAACACCACAGTTCAAAAGCATCAATTCTTTGGCGCTCAGCTTTCTTCACAGTCCAACTCTCACATCCATACATGACCACTTGAAAGACCATAGCCTTGACTAGATGGACCTTAGTGGGCAAAGTAATGTCTCTGCTTTTGAATATGCTATCTAGGTTGGTCATAACTTTTCTTCCAAGGAGTAAGCGTCTTTTAATTTCATGGCTGCAGTCACCATCTGCAGTGATTTTGGAGCCCCCCAAAATAAAGTCTGACACTGTTTCCTCATCTATTTCCCATGAAGTGATGGGACCAGATGCCATGATCTTCGTTTTCTGAATGTTGAGCTTTAAGCCAACTTTTTCACTCTCCTCTTTCACCTTCATCAAGAGGCTTTTTAGTTCCTTTTCACTTTCTGCCATAAGGGTGGTGTTGTCTGCATATCTGAGGTTATTGATGATTATGAATATACTATTCATTAAAGAACTAAGTGAAGTAATAAGACAGGATACATAAAGAAATGTCTTCAATGTCACTGAAAGCTGTGACACAAGGAGAAAAAAAATGTCCAAATGTTAAAATCAAATAATTTATTGTCTTATTCTTTATTAAGTGCTCAAAATCATACCATGTTTTAGATTGCTTTTTATTTGAACCTATAATTTCTTATAGATTTTTTTTTTTTAGTTTTAAATTTTGCCTACTTTGTAGTCTCACTAAAAGAGGCATATACCTTTACCTTCTCACTAAAGTCATCTAGCTTCTTAATATTTGTCAAGGTGAATCCACTCACCTTCTTTGACTTGTTTTAGTTTGAACAGGTTGTTTTCCAGATCCACTGCATATTCTTCATCATAGTTTACTTTCCTCTTCCTTGACCTCATGCCTTCTTCATTTGATTCATTTTAAGTTTTCTTGAAGTATAGTCACAGTATTTTTTTCAAAAAGGTAAATAGTAGAAAACTATTTGAACTCTGCAGTCTAAGAATACCTTTATTTTGCCTGCATGTTGAATTAATGGTGTGAGTAAATACATAGCTAGATTAAAATAAGAACTTTGAAGGCATCCAGCAAGAGGATGTCTACCTAATTTTCCTTCCTTTTAGAGAAACTTGCATTTTTCTTTCCCTTTCTTAAAATCTTTTAAGCTGTTTTACTTATCCCTGGTATCCTAAACTTTTATATTTTGGTATGAATTTTTTCCAGTAATCATGTATGGATGTGACAGTTGGACTATAAAAAAAGCTGAGCACCGAAGAACTGATACTTTTATTTTTTTTATTTACTAGGATATGTATTTAATACAGTTAATATTTATTATAATGTTATGATTAATATTATGACTTTGTCCATTAGATGATGTGTATTGTTCTAATTTACATATTTGATGACAATTTTGACAGAAGTACCTAGAAGTACTTTTCTCTAATTCTCAAAAAGGCCTCATCTGGGCTAGTGGTGACCCTAACAACCCATGGTAAGGGAGGTTTTATAAATCAGAGTTCTTCCCAAATTTTATAAAGTATCCTGGGTTTTTGAATGCTGATCAAATTTCAGTAGTACATCTTGTCACTTTAGGCAAGTCATTTAACTTTGTGAGACATATTTTCTCTTCTGTAAAGTCAGAGCTGGCCTGATGATAATTTTGGTCTCTATTTCTCTATAACTACTTTATGACTCTCCTTATGGAGCAAATACATCTATGACCTGCCTGAGAGGCATGGATCCTTGAGGAGTCTTCCAAATGTATCCAAAACATTGAAAAATATCTCAGAGCTAAAATATCATTATCTTTAACGTAAATTTCAAGCAAATTGTTATTGAAAAAAGTATTGCAAAAAAAAAAAAAAAGAAAAACTAGTATTTTTGAACATCTACTAGACACCCAGCTCTTACTTTCTCTCAGACCCTTTATAACCATGCTGTGGGTTATTGTTTTCCTCAGTTTGTGGAAAAGGAAAGAGCTAGTATGTGGTAGAAACAATCACACTGCTTCTCAGAGAACTTCTAGTGTCTCACGAGTCTAGGACAAGGAAAACGGGAAATATAAATACCAGTTTTGTCTGGAGGAGGCCAAAAACGATAGAAAAATCTGGAAGAAGTGAGCATTAAGCCTATCAAAAGATTTAGACCAGGGATTCACAAATGTAGCTCAAGGGCTAAATGCTCATAATTGTAATCTATCCATCCCTACCCAGATCCTACCACCACCACCTTTACTACTGAAATCCTTGCTGGACAGCTTTAATTGGAGGATAATTGCTTTACAATGTTGTGTTGGTTTCTGCTGTACAACACGGATCAGTCATAACTATATATATATATATATATATGTATATCCCCTCCCTCTTGAACCTCCCCTCATCCCACCTCTAAGTCATCACAGAGCACTGAGCCGAGCTTCCTGTGCTATACAGCAACTTCCCACTAGCTAGCTATTTTACACACACACATATATATGTCAATATTACTCTCTCAATTCGTCCCATCCTCTCCTTCCCCCGCTGTGTCCCCACAACTGTTCTTTACATTTGCGTCTCTATTCCTGTCTTGCAAATAGGTTCATCAGTACCATTTTTCTAGATTCCACCGGTATGCTTTAGTATATGACTTGTTATTGAGAGCCAGTGCAGTGTTTCTATCTACCTGTACTCAAGCTTGCTGACATTTCCTTTTCTAGCACTAGATCCTCCTCTTCAATCCTACCCCTTTATCACTAAAAGCCCAAACCAGTTGCTATATTATCTTAGTGGGTTCCCCCTCCCACCCTAGTTCCCTAGTTCCCGTGTCATCTGAGTGCTCTTCCAGACTGCAAGTGGAATCAATGCAACACAACGTTGTTGATGTTCAGTTGTTCAGTCGTATCCGACTCTCTGTGACCCCATGGACTGCAGCATGCCAGGCTTCCCTGTCCTTCACCATCTGCCAGAGCTTGCTCAAACTCATTGAGCTGGTGATGCCATTCAATCATCTCGTCCTCTGCTGTCTCCTTCTCTTCCTGTCTTCTCTCTTTCCCAGCACCACAGTCTTTTCCAGTGAGTCAGCTCTTCACATCAGGTGGCCAAAGTATTGAAGCTTCAGCTTCAGCATCAGTTCTTCCAATGAGTATTCAACACAAGCGTTATCTCCTAACTGATTATATTAAAATCAATGTTGTAATTAAAAAACAAAAAACTGCCATAACAGATATGTCTTTACTTATTTATAGAGTATTGATCTCTACATAATTATTTTTGACAAGTGGGACCAGGCCTTAATCAACTTTGATCCTTTTCAAATAGCGTAGATATTTTCTCAACTGCCGTATGTCCCAAGTATCATACCTGCTTATTCTGATTAGTATCATATGCCAGAATATGAGCACAGTCTTGCAGAAGGTTTAATTTATATCCCTCAACATAAGCACTTTTCCTTCAAGGAGAAAAATAAAGTTTTATTTGTACAACTTGATAAATAATTCTCACCCCCATACAATTCACACAAAGTGCACAATTCAGTAGTGTTTAGTATAGTCACAGAGTAGTGCCTCCATCACCACAAAATCAATTCTATAAGATTTTCATCTCCCTCTCCAAAACCCCAAATTCAATAGCAGTCACTCCCACTTCTCCCCACCTTCCCCCAGCCCTAGGCAACCACTAATCTACTTTCTGCATATAGAGATTTAACAATTCTGGACATTTCGTACAAATCAGATCACACAATATGTGGCTTTTCCTGCCTGGCTTCTTTCACTTGAAGTTTGTCCATGTCGTGTATCAGTACCCAATTTCTTTTTAATTGCTGAATAAGATTCTATTGTCTGGATATGCCACATTTTGTTTATTATTTGATGGGTACTTGACTTGTTTTTATTTCTGGCTGTTATGAATAATGCCACTATAAACATCTGTTTACAAGTTGTGTGGATGCATTTTCATTTTTTTCTATAGCTAAGAGTGGAATTACTGGATAATATGGTAAAAGTGAAGTCGCTCAGACGTGTCCAACTCTTTGCAACCCCATGGACTGTAGCATACCAGGCTCCTCCGTCCATGGGATTTTCCAGGCAAAGGTACTGGAGTGGGTTGCCATTTCCTTCTCCCTGTTTCTTTTAAACTGTGGTGTTAGAGAAGACTCTTGAGAGTCCCTTGGGCTGCAAGAAGATCCATCCATTCCATTCTAAAGGAAACCAGTCCTGAATATTCATTGGAAGGACTGATGCTAAAACTGAAACTCCAATACTTTGGCCACCTGATGCAAAGAACTGACTCATTTGAAAAGACCCTGATGCTGGGAAAGATTGAAGGCAGGAGGAGAAGGCAACGACAGAGGATGAGATGGTTGGATGGCATCACCAACTCGATGGACCTGAATTTGGGTAAGCTCCGGGAGTTGGTAGTGGACAGAGAGGCCTGACATGCTGCAGTCCATGGGGTTGCAAAGAATCGGACACAACTGAGCAACTGAACTGAACTGAACTGAATTGGTGAATCTTTTCTCTCCCCACCTATTATTCCACATGAGCTTCTCTGGTGGCTCAGACAGTAAAGAATCTCCCTACAATGTGGGAGACCTGGGTTCAATCCCTGGGTTGGGAAGTTTCCCTGGAGGAGGGCATGTCAATCCATTCCAATATTCTTGCCTGGAGAATCCTATGGACAGAGGAGCCTGACAGGCTACAGTTAATGGGGTTGTAAGAGTCGGACATGCCTGAGTGACTGAGCACACACACACATTAATCCACACAACAGTTTTCAATCTAAGTAGTGAGATTTTTCTTTATATTTCAGAATTTTTTCTCTGTATTGGGTTGATAAAAAAGTTCATGGAAAAACCCAAATGAACTTTTGGGCCAAGCCAATATCTCTATTTCTGGAACTCTTATGGACCAGATTTTGGTTTGATCTATCATGTATTAGCTAGCTATTGCTGCACGACAAATTATCACAGCTTAAACAGCAGATTAAAACATGTACTATCCCATTGTCTAGCACAGCTTATCTGGGTTCTCTGCTCAAGATCTCAAAAGGCTGTGGTGATGTCAATTGGTTTACAGTCTGATCTGGAAGCTTGCCTGGGGAAGGATCTGTTTCCAAGTTTGGCAGAATTTATTTCCCTTCAGCTGTTAGTCTGAGAGCCTCTCAGTTTGGGGGGAGTTTAAATCCTGGAAGCCCCTCTCAGATGCTTGCCACATGGACCTCCCAATATGGCTCTTTTTCAAAGCCAGCTGGGGAGAGAGAACCCTGAGCACTAATCTTCTAGCAAAAAGGTCTTGAATAAGGTAGTGTAGTTCCTTATTACATGTGACATGCCATCACGTTCATTGTAGCCGATTCACTGGGAGAAAGTTAAAAGTCCAGCCCACACTCAATGGGAGTGGATTATACCAGAGTTGTGAACGCTAGGTAGGGGGCGTCATGAAGGGGGCCACCTCAGAGTCTGTCTGCTGAACCCCAAGTATCTCAGTCAAACCCCCTGAAGCCATCACACACAGTTTCTTATTTCTAAATGTTTTTTCCCTTTAATCTATGCTCTGGAAGATTTCCTCTTCTTTGTTCTTCCTGAAAATAAGAGACTTGTGATGGAGGAGATGTGACCTAGGTATGTCTGACCTTGACTGGACCTTCTTGCAAACATATTAATGATACTTACTGTCAGATGGGGAGGGGAACCAATTAAGGTGGTCAGTTAAGACAGCCTTATTGTTGTTCATTGACGAAGTTGTATCCAATTCTTTGTGACCCCCTGGACTGCAGCACCCCAGTCTCGCCTGTCCTCCCCTATCTCCCAGAGCTTTGTCAGATTCATGTCCTTTGAGTCAGTGATGCTATCTAGCCATCTCATCTTCTGCTGCCCCCTTCTCCTCTTGCCTTCAATACTCCCCAGCATCAGAGCCTTTTTCGGTGAGTTGGCTCTTCGCATGAGGTGGCCAGATTACTTACTCTCACCACCAGACACATCCGGAACTGAGCATCATTTCCACACTGGCTATTAGTAATTGCCCTCTGCTCTTCCCTGTAGCATATTGGACACCTTCCGACCTGGGGAGGGGCTGCTGCTCATCTTCTGGTGTCATATTTTTAGCCTTTTCATATTGTTCATGGGGTTCTCTCAGCAAGAATACTGGAGTGATTTGCCATTCCCGCCTCCAGTGGACCACGTCTGTTAGAACACTTCACTATGACCTATTCATCTTGGGTGGCCTTGAATGGCATGGTTCACAGCTTCACTGAATTACACAAGCCCCTTCTCCATGCCAAGGCTGTGATCCATAAAAGGGAAGAAACCTAGAGCTGTATGATGATCTATATCACTGCTCCAACATGAAGGCAAAATAAAGGCATTCTCAGACAATGTTCTACCATTTACTCTTTGAAAACAGTATTGATGGTTTATCTCAGTAAAACTTAAAATTAAACCCAGGGAGGAAAAGTATCAAGTCAAGATTGTAAAAAAGCATGAGCTTTATGGAGTTATGTGGCATGACTGGTTGGGGACTGAACAAGACACAACTATGCCACATACCTTGTTTAGAAATCTGAAAAAAATGCATTCTTTGGAGGGAGAAAGAGACATTTTAAAAAGCTGTGTCTGACAGATAGGGGCTTCTCCTAAAAGAAGTGCCACGCCTGTCCCTGCCTCTTGCCAGTAATCTTTGAGTTATTAGTGAAAGTTGGTGCTAGATGAGATCTGTGATTCGAGTGTGTCGGCTTTGACAATTCAACTCTTCTGCTCTGAAGGCAGGTAGGTGGGTAATGGTCTTGTGGGAGGGTGGGCACAATAAAGCTTTTTTTTTTTTCTCAATTCTCTTTGGTTCCCTAGGTAAACTTCAATTTCTCTAGAATTAGTCATTCTGTTTATTTTTCTTGGTCCTTCTTTCTTGATAACTAATTTGGGGAAGCTGTTCTTGGTTACCTGGCAACAAGCTAGCTGAGCCTGATGCTTCAGTCTTTTTAGGGGCAGAGCCTGAAATTTCCTCTGTAGTCAAGTACTCTGCCTGCCTCCACTGGGGTGGGGGACTGGTACCCAAACTCAACTTCTCACTTGCAAGTCCATGCTCAGTCGCTCAGTCATGTCCAACTCTTTGCACCACCATGGACTATAGCCCACCAGGACCCTCTATCCATGGGATTTTCCAGGTAAGATTATTGGTGTGGGTTGCCATTTCCTACTCTGGGGGATCCTCCTGACCCAGAGATCAAACCTGCATGTCTTTCATTTGCAGGGAGATGCTTTACCAATAGCACCACCTGGGAAGCCCAACTTCCCACTTAGTAGGCCCTAAAATTCTCCAGATGTGGACAGTTAGCATTGTTCAGAAGGCTCTTAAATAATCAGCTTCGAAGTTCAGACTTCTCAGTACTCCAGGCCAATATTTTTTTCTTTTTCTTCACATTCAAGACCATCATCATGCTCAATTTATACAAAGGATGAGAAAAAGGAATCAGGGCATCTGTGTTGGGATGCCCCACCACGTGTTCAGCTGCTCCCCAGGTCAAGCAGGCCTCTCTACAAGATGAGAGACTGGGGTCCTTCCTGCTTCCAGCACAGACAGCCTCTGAGGGCTGCCCAGATCCCCCTGGCTGTGTTCTGCTTGTCCTAGGGTGTTTTTTCCTATTTCTTTATGAAGGATAAGACTGATGAACAGAGGTGACTGACACAGTTTCCAAAGGCACTGAGTGCCTCTGTTCTCCCATCAAGGCTCTTCCTGAAACCAGCATGCTGTAGAGGAGGTGTGTGTGTATATGTGCACACACACACACATGCATGGAATGACAGGGTTTACCTTTGAGTGGAAACTCTGCAGAGGACATTTAAGCTAATTTTGTTGGCAAAAAGGCTAGGGCTTCACTCATGTGCTAGTGTCCACTCTTGTTAACCCTAAGCCCAGTGTGAGAAGTCATCCCTTTCTTTAGATACCACATCTGTGTGGGGTTTTTTTTCTCCTAGCATTAACAAGAGTATTGGCCAGTGGCTTGTTAAGTGTGAGGTTAGGGAAGACAGATGGAAAGGCAGCCACTAGCCCACGTTCTGCTGAAAGCCTTCCAGGGAATGCCGCCTCCTGCCTCCCACTCCTGCCTTGGACCTGCTGATGCTGAGCTTAGCCTCCCTGAAGCTTGAAAGAACATCTGCCACCTCGCCCATCGCCTTCTCCTGAGGTTGCTCAGACGGGCATGTCGTTCAATCCCCAGTCTTCTTTCTGTAGTCCAGAAATCAGCTAAAATCTCATTGCCTCTTGTTTTCCTTCCTCTATTTCTTTATTTGTAACTCATATACTCACTTAACATTTTGAACCAGAAACCTAATCCTTTTATTTTAAAAAGAGTCTGGGTTTGAAACAACAGGTGACAGTTGAAGCCTGTCATTTGTGTTTGGATAGAATTTAAAATGGACTTCCCTGATAGCTCAGCTGGTAAGGAATCTACCTGCAATGCAGGAGATCCCAGTTTGATTCCTGGGTTTGGAAAATCTTCTGGGTAAGGGATGGGCTACCCACTCCAGTATTCTTGTACTTCCCTGGTGGCTCAGATGGTAAAGAATCCACCTGCAATGCGGGAGACCTGAGTTCGATCCCTGGGTTGGGAAGATCCCCTGGAAGAGGGCATGGCAACCCACTCCAGTATTCTTGCCTGGAGAATCCCCGCAGATAGAGGAGCCTGGTGGGCTACAGTCCATGAGGTAGCAAAGAGTTGGACACAACTGAGTGACTAATTAAAACAGGCACTTTTGCTCTCAATTTTGACTACAGCTTCAAAAGGTTGATTCAAATATTATAGGTAACAAATATTCCCACATTCCTCAGTGAGGTGCTGCACCTCCTATATGGGACTAACAAGGAAGATGATCAGGAGAAGGAGAGGGTGGGATAATTTGAGAGAATACCATTGAAACATAAACATTGCCATCTGTAAAATAGATAGCCTGTGAGAGTTTGATGTATGATGCAGGGAACCCAAAGCAGGTGATCTGTGACAACCTGGAGGGATGGGGTGGGGAGAGAGGTGGGAAGGGTCACATCGGCCTGTGGCCAACTCATGTGGATGTGTGACAGAGACCATCACAATTTGTTGTTGTTCTATTGCTAAGTCATTTCTGACTCTTTGCGACTCCACGGACTGTGGCATGCCACGCCTCCCTGACCATCACAATATTATAAGTATCCTCCAATTAAAATAAATAAATGTATTTTTGAAGAAAGCTTTTTCTGTGACCCTTCCATCTGTTACACCCTCCACCAGAGGGTGTAAAAAGGTAAGGTGGAAAAGAGAGTTCCTTTGAAAAACATGCTGTCAAGCCAAGTCTCTTTTCTTCCCCTACCACCAGACATATGGAAAGGAGAGGACTACTTCCTCTTTACTCAGGCCTAGTGAGAAAGGCTTCAGAGACACAAATGCAAAGCCTGATGAGTGTTTCTTAGTGTGTGGGAGTATTTGGGGGCTATACATAAGAAGACAAAGCTAAAAGGCTAAGCTGAAGCCATGTGTGAAGACAGGGAAAGGGAAGAGGGCTGCGATGGGGACAGGCGGTATACTCAAGGATGCTTGAGTATACTCTGGACCAAGTGGACAGTGAGGTTTGTAACTAAATCCATCTGGAGTCTACACAAGAGATCAACCCAATGATGTAATCCCATCAGTGTCAGGGCAAGGGAAGCCCTCTGGGTCTGGTGCTGAGGGTAGTGGCTGTCACAACTGTTTATTTAGAATATACATCATCCACATCAGAGGGCTGGATGTGAGGTCTCACCAGGGGCCCCTGAGAACCCTTAGGGTGCTCAGAGAAAGCTGTCTGCTTGGAACCTCCATTGTTGGTTGTTCAGTTGTGTCTGACTCTTAGTGACCCCATGAACTGTAGCCCGCAAGGCTCCTCGGTCCATGGGACTTCCCAGACAAGAATACTGGAGTGGGTTACCTTCTCCAGGAACCTCCATTACCCATCCCCAATTACAGCCTCAGATTAGCTGGTAGAGAGGAGACAGAAGTTCAAGGAAATAGAAAGGAAACTCTATGACCATGCCCCTCCTCCCCATTGCAAGTTTCCAGGCTGAGGGCAGCTTGAGCTGCATAAAGAAGAAGCCTTCACTTAATAGTTTTGGAATTCTTACTATACATGGAACCAAAAATATTGGTATTAAAGCTGTTGCTATACTTAGAAGTAACTAGAGGTCTTCTTTTTGAAAAAATTTTCTGAGAGTTATTATAAGATTCTTAGGACCTGCCTTAAGTTTTTTTCAACAGACAGAGAAGGAATACCTCCTCAGGGCAGGTTTGAAAGGCAATGAAGAGGAAGAATGAAGTCGCTTTCTGCTTATACTCTGTGGAAGTTACATTTCCATTTTGCTTACTCAGATCCAACTTTCAAATGTACTTTTTGAGGAAAGATGAAAATAGAATTAGAGATAGCAGTTGAGATGAATAAAGACAGAACATATATTGTCAACGTGTCCAAATATGAAAACGTTCATTCATTATTAATTCATCAAAAATAAATTGATTACCTACTGTGACCAATGGGAGAGTCAGAAGCACAAACAAATATATAGCACAAGGTGACCTCATAACACAGACTTAGATACAGAATTATATAGAAGAAACCTTCTCCTAACTCAGGCTTCTCATTTGCATTTCTTATTTGCATATATTCAGAGTAAAAATTTACTTGGACGATCCACTAATCCTAAATTAGGAATTTCCTAGTAGGGAAATACAGAGACCACGGTGGAAGAAGGGCGGAGAAGGGCCCAGGCCATAGAAAGGTTGGGCCAGAAGACTATTTGCTCATTTCACGACTTTGCTGAGTCAGAGTTACTTGCTAAGGGACAAGTTTTGCAACAGCTATCATGCAAATTAAACCCAACATTCTGTGATTAGAGCATGGTAGGAACTGGCATTGTCATATGCCTTTTTTTTTCCCCACATGTTAAAACAAAAAAAAAAAACTAAACTAAAATTATTTCTCACTCCCTTTTTAGGTTTGGCAAGCATTATGGTAAATGAGAAGAAAATGGAAAAGTTTTAAATGCTTTTGGCATTTGGCCCTAGTCAAACATAAGAATTAGAAGTGACAATAAGAATAATTTTTATGATTCTAGGATCTTCAAGTCTTTTTTTTTGGAGTTCTGAATTAAGTAAGGAATAGGGACTGTAGTGTATTTTTCAAAAGTCTTGAGGAAGATAATTATTTCGTTTTTATTCTGTCATATTAAGTAATATTCACTCTTCAGAAATATGGTGTTTTGCTCATCCAGCTATTTAGATGTTACACTAAATCTGACCACCCTTAAATGAGCGTTTTTGGATTTCCTTCTCTGTACAATGGGCTTCCCAGGTGGCGCTAGTGGTAAAGATCCTGCCTGCCGGTGCAGGAGATCTAAGAGTTGCGGGTTCAGTCCCTGGGTCGGGAAGATCCCCTGGAGGAGGGCATGGCAACCCACTCCAGTTTTCTTGCCTGGAGAATCCTATAGACAGAGAAGCCTGGCGGATTGCGGTTCATGGGGTCACAGAGTTGAACACAACAGAAGTGACTTAGCGCACACACATTCTGTACAATAATTTTAACAATTTTTCTATGGAGAGAAGAGAAGTCTAAATTTAGCTTTTTATTTTGTTTTTAACATTTTGTGTAGTTTTTTGGTTTGTTTTCAAAAAAATTATTTGGGAATCTGGGCTTTTGTTAGAAAAGCCTGATTTTTGTTAGCTTCATTTCTATTTTTTCTCATGATTTAATATTTTAAACTTCTCTTTGAGCCTCATTTACTCCAGTTTAGGATTTTTTTTTTTTGCCCAAATAATAGAATAGTTTTGTGAAAAAAAAAAAAAAAAAAGATCAACTTTTACACTGTCTATGTAACTAGATTGAAGGAAGGCCTTAGTTTTCTGCTTCCTATCCTACCCTTCAAATCTCTCAATAACAGCTACCCTTTCAAAACAAACAATCTAGTAACAGTTATGAATATGAGCTATAGTATTTACATGTGGGAAAGACTGAATTATTCTAAATTAAATACGTCAGCTATGTTTTGCGGGGCAGGGGGGTGGTTGTCTGAAGGATCTGAAGACTCATATGGTGCATCAACAAGAACAGTTTCTGGTTTTCACCTCATCACTGTTGTGGTTGAAACACCCACCTGTTACATTCCTACTACTGAGAACTGTGCCTAGCACATGATGGGTAGTCAATGTTTGTTTAATAAGTGAATGAATGATTACTCAAAGTGGACAGGAAGGTCTGTTCCTTAGGTGTTCAGGGACATGACTCTTAGCTGTCTGTGTCTGAAGGGGTTAATACATAGCCTTCTCTTTTGCCTCCCGGTTAAAGCTCAGGACCAACTGAGAAATAAACACAGAAATAGTGCAGATGGAGATCAAAGTACCATTTATGATAGTGATAAAGCTGTTGGGGAAAAAGGACAAATGGTTTGCTAACACTAAACTCCAGAGCTAGGCTGGGCTCACCCATCCAGTTAGACTGGTTCACCCACCCAGCCAAGGCTGATCTGGTAAAATTGTAATTTACCTCTATTACAGCAAATCCTGGAAAACTGACAGCAGAACAGAGCAAAGGAAAATGGAGAAGACCCGGGATGTGCAGGCCTAATTACTTCTTCTAACTCATTCATCCGAAAGGTTGTTTCTCTTCCCACTGAGCACGGAGAGTTATGGATGGAGAGAGGTTAGTTGTCTGACTCTTGTGCTGGCCTCTCCATGAGAAGAGCCATCAAGAAAAGGAATAAGTGGAGCCCCTATACACCAGCATTTAGTTCCTCTATCAGTTTTGAGCCACTTCATAACGGACATCTTATACTCTTGGGGTTCAGGCACCTACCCATCCTGAACCTCAAACCACCTGTTCTTTCTCAGGCTCTGGACCTAATACTCCCAGCATCCCTGCCTGGCCAGTCCTGGCTCCTCCACTGTCAGTGGGCTATCCTTCCAGAACTGAAGGGCAGGTGGGGCAGGAAAGGGCTTATTCTGAGTGGCTTCCACCTTGTGTTCTGCAATTAAAATATCCCAGAAGCCAAGAAGCACTTGGAATTTAGTTTCTTAGGATGTGAGAGGAGGAAAAACAACTCGAATTCCTCAGTTTTCCTACAGAGTTAAAAATAAAATGCAAATAAATACTCCAAAATTTATTCCTCTCATCTTGTTAAAATAGCATTTCAGTTTAAGGGAATGGCATTTCGGTGGATTGATTTAAAATTCGTCATTGATAAAAGAGAAGAAAGACTACAAAGGGATTTCCCTGGCAGTCCAGTGGTTGAGACTCTGTGATTCCACTTCAGAGGCATGGGTTCCATCCCTGGTCTGGGACCTAAGATCTCACATGCCACTTGGCTGGCCAAACACACAAGTTTAAAAAAAAAAAACCTAAAGGAAAAGAAGAAAGAAAGATAAGGTAAAATTTAACTCTTCCTGAGTGTGTCACTGAAAGTTGAGCACGGGAACTCAGGCTTCATAACTTGTTAGAAAGAAGTCATTTTAAAAAAGATGGGACTCTGCCAGTTACAAAATAGTCAATTCTTAACATTATTTTTTAAAATGGGCCTTCTGCTGGTACACGCAGTTGCTTGATGAAAAGATATGTCTGACTCAATATGGCTTTCAAAACAGTTTTGCTGCTAGGAAGGCCAGCATCAAAACGTGATGATGCTGTCTGATGTAATGATGCTTGTCTCCTGGTGGTAAGCATTCATGTGTGCTCATTCACTAAGTCTTGTCCAGCTCTTTGCAACTCACCAGGGTCCCCCCAGTTCAGTTCAGTTCAGTTACTCAGTCATGTCCAGCTCTTTGCGACCCCATGGACTGCAGCATGCCAGGCCTCCCTGTCCATCACCAACTTCCGGAGTTCACTCAAACTCATGTCCATTGAGTCAGTGATGCCATCCAACCATTTCATCCTCTGTCGTCCCCTTCTCCTCCTGCCTTCAATCTTTCCCAGCATCAGGGTTTTTTCAAATGAGTCAGTTCTTTGCATCAGGTGGCCAAAGTATTGGAGTTTCAGCTTCAGCATCCCATGAATATTCAGGACTAATTTCCTTTAGGATGGATTGTTGGATCTCCTTGCAGCCCGAGGGACTCTCAAGACTTTCCTGGAGGCCAGTGGTCAAGACTCTATGCTTCCATTGTAGGGGCATTGGTTTGATCTCTGGTTGGGGAACTGAGATCCCACATGCTGTGCCATGTGGCCAAATAAATAAATAAATACAAGTGTGAATGTGCTTTCTCCCTGGGTGTGGTTGAAGAAACAAATCATGCAGACAGCATTTGCCACAATCTTGTGAACATGAAGGGGAGCCAGATTTATGCAGCTAGAATAATAAAAGGTGGGATGCCAATTCTTAATGACATCTTTGAACTTACAAGTCAAACCAACCCTACTGCATCTTTCTTGTTCGTCTTATTTAATTAGACATCTTTCTTATTTACACCATTAGTAAGTAGAAAAAAATTAAAAGGTGTAGTAGCATCTTTAGCTATTTTTTATCATAAATTTGACTTTTTAAATTAATTCCTGTCACTAGACAGGCTTTCAGGAAGCATAGCACATTTTGATAAGGAGGGAGAGAAAGAAAAAAGATGAAAGAGAAAACAGAAAGAAAAACAGAAGGGAATTTTAAAAGCCAGCCTTTGCACCCACATTTTTACCAGACTGAAACAAAATGAGAGAAATAGAAACCATCCCCAGAGTTTTTCATGAAGGAAAATCACTCAGTTTAAAAGATTTTCCTTTGTTTGGAGATTATGCCTTTCTAACTATTTTTGGTGTTAAAATATCCTTTAAAAAACACAAATGGCGGTGGCAATAGTAGTTGCTTTCAACTCCATTTATTTCTCCATTTGAAATAAAAACAAAGCAACTTAATTATGGTCCCTTAATTATTAAAAAAAAAAAAAAAACAATGGTGTGTTGGTCCATTGTATCCAAGGCTTAACAATCACTCCATCAGGGGATGGGGTCTTCCCAGGTGGCACTAGCAGTAAAGAACCCGCCTGCCAATGCAGGAGACATAAGAGATGCGGGTGTGATCCTTGGATCTGGAAGATCCCCTGGAGAAAGAAATTGCCACCTACTCCAGAACTCTAGCCTGAAAAAATCCCATGGACAGAGGAACCTGGCAGGCTACAGTCTATAGGGTCACAACGAGTCGAACATGACTGAAGTGACTTACCACGCCACCAGAGGATGGGCTGATGGCCAAGAGCGCATGGATTCCATAGGAATCTGGTTGAGACAGAATAGGAGGAGGCTCAGCCTGAAAAAGGAGGGAATGAGAATATAGGGAAGTTACGGCAAAAACACGACGGGAGAGCAGAATTCAGAGGCCCTTCCATCCCCTTCCTTTAGGTTCAGCCTAGTCTGAAGCAAGGACATGTTCTTCCAGCTACATCACATCACTCAGCATTACACTTACTGTTAGACCTTTGACTATGTAAATGAAATATGTCTATTTCACAGTTCCTGTACAATGTGCACTATTTAAGTGTTTTCTTTTAGAGGTTTCATATAGCTAGTCCAGACCTAGGTAAAGAAGGAAGACAAAAAAAGCAGAAAACTAAAAAGTAACATTTGATGTTTGGCATCCACTCTCTCATTGGAGAGTCTCACTAACTATCTTTTGATCACCACTCTATAGATGAAGAAATTGAGTATCTGAAAAATTATCTGAGGCCATGTATGTGTGTGCGTGCGTGCTCAGTCATGTTTGACTCTGCAACCCCGTGGACAGTAGCCCTCCAGGCTCCTCTGTCCATGGAATTTTCCAAGCATGAATAGTGGAATGAGTTGCCATTTCTTTCTCCAGGGGATCTTCCTGCCCAGGGATTGAACCTGCATTCCTTGCATCTTCTGCATTCGCAGGTAGGTTCTTTACCAGCTGAACTACCAAGGAAGCCCATCTAAGGCCATAGAGACACTGCAAAGCATGGAAGCCTAGTCTGAACCAAGGACATGTTCTTCCAGCTACATCACATCGCTCAGCATTACCCTTATTGTTAGGTGCTCAGTCGTGTTCGACTCTGTGTGACCCCATAGACTGTAGCCCGCCAGGCTTCCCTGTCCATGTGATTCTCCAGGCAAGAATACTGTAGTGGGTAGCCATTACCCTTAACAGAGTTCAAAACTGCTTGTTGTTTTATTTTTTAAGTTCTTATAGTTTCTCTTTAAAAAAAAAATGTTAGTTTATTTTAATTGGAGGCTAATTACTTTACAATAATGTGGTGGTTTTTGCTATACGTTGACATACATGAATCAGCCATGGGTGTGTATGTGTGTCCCCCATCCTGAATCCCCCCCACCTCCCTCCCCATCCCATCCCTCAGGTTGTCCCAGTCCATGGGCTTTGAGTGCCCTGTTTCATGCATCAAACTTGGACTGGTGATCTATTTCACACACATGTTTCAATGCTATTCTCAAATCATCCCACCCTCACCTTCTCCCACAGAGTCCAAAAGTCTGTTCTTTACATATGTGTCTCTTTTGCAGTCTCACATATAGGGTCGTTGTTATCATCTTTTTAAATTCCATATATATGTGTTATATACTCCATTGGTGTTTTTCATTCTGACTTACTTCACTCTGTGTAATACGCTCCAGTTTCATTCACCTCATTAGAACTGATTCAAATGCGTTCTTTTTAATAGCTGATTAATATTCCACTGTGTATATGTACCACAGCTTTCTTATCCATTGATTTGCCGATGGACATCTAGGTGGCTTCCATGTCCTGCTGCTGCTGCTAAGTTGCTTCAGTTGTGTCCGACTCTGTGTGACCCTATAGACGACAGCCCACCAGGCTCCCCCGTCCCTGGGATTCTCCAGGCAAGAACACTGGAGTGCGTTGCCATTTCCTTCTCCAATGCATGGGAGTGAAAAGTGAAAGTGAAGCCGCTCAGTCATGTCCAACTGTTAGTGACCCCATGGACTGTAGCCTACCAGGCCCCTCCATCCACGGGCTTTTCCAGGCAAGAGTACTGGAGTGGGGTGCCATTGCCATGTCCTAGCTATTGTAAACAAAACTGTTTGTTTTAAGGTGTAAAGTATATTATGATTAAAAAAATTTACTGAAGAATATTAACCATTGATATTGTATTTAATTTAGATTAATTATAAAATGAAGCTACCAATTTGGGGATTATAAACCAACTGCTGATAAAAAGTTTTTCAACCCAGAAGAGAAGGGGGGTGATGCAGGGCAGAATTTACAGAATTTCCTTTGTTTCTTTGGAATTTAAATTCATTAGCCACAGAAGTATATAATAGTAGTTTGGATTTTGAAACTCCTTTACAGAACTTCCTTAGCATGTTGGAATTAAACAGACAAGCCATCATTTTACATCTTTACTAAAGTGGTACCAGGTCCTTAATCAGCAATAATGTGAAAGGAATACAACAGAAGGGAAGAAGTCTGGGAACTGATTTTCAGAGTTTAATGAAGTTCACTTTAGCTACATATTTTAAGGGAATACTAAGTACAACAGAACAAAACAATGAAATTTACTCTAGAATGTCTTGATTGTGAATGTCCTTTAATCCTTGGAGAAGGAAATGGCAACCCACTCCAGTACTCTTGCCTGGAAATTCCGATGGACGGAGGAGCCTGGTAGGCTACAGTCCATGGGGTCGTAAGGAGTTGGACATGACTGACTTCACTTTCTACTTTCTTTCTTTAATCCTAAACTTTGCCATTGTTCATAAAATGTTCCGTATTGATAAATCTCATGATAGAATCAGAGAATGTCTGTCTGAAACTATAAATTTCAGACATATGATCCAATATGATTCAGCTATATGATTCAATCTATAGCTGAAAAATGATGATTCAGCAGATTCAGCAAGTAGTAATAAAATAAAACCCATTCTCCCAATCCTGATTTCTAGTAGATTTATATATCCTTTTTGGCTACTTAAAAATATGGAGCTTTGCATGGTTTTGACTTCAAAGTTTCTTAGCAATGACCACACTTGTCATCAACCTCATTCACCCTTGCTGAAACACTGGAAACAATTCTTACTATCACAGTAATTCAGAACTTTCTTAATGCAACAAAAATATATGGAGCTTTTGAAAGCTCCATATATCCAAGAGACTTAGAAGTATAGCTCTCTGCCCTTGACTTTCCATGGAATGGAATCAGCTTTTCTCTTATATATAAAACACAGGGATTGACTACTTCATATGTTTTGAAAGTACATTTTTTAGTTTGCCTTTCTACTGCCAGTTTCTAAACTAGGGTAAAATTGGCATTTTTGGGGAGGACTGAAAAAGAACTCCACACAAAGGAGAGTTATATAAGAACTAAGTTTGAAGGCTTAAATAGTTCAAAGACAGAAATAAAGACTCTGTTCTCTGGAAAACACCCCTGATCAGCAACATTTCAGCTATGGTGACGACCTGGAAATCGTGGGTTAAGATCCCGTGACCTGATTTCATCTGCCCTTCATCAACACTGTAGACAGAGAGTAAGAAAAGCAGACCTTGGTAGCAGGAAGATGCTCGGTATTATCATTTAGGTCTTGGTTTTGCTAGCACTCAGAGCTAAGTTTTGTCTTTTTCTGTTAAACAAAGATATCAGTTCAGTTCAGTTCAGTTCAGTCGCTCAGTCGTGTCCGACTCTGAGACTCCATGAATTGCCACACGCCAGGCCTCCCTGTCCATCACCAACTCCCAGAGTTCACTCAAACTCATGTCCATTGAGTCAGTGATGCCATCCAGCCATCTCATCCTCTGTCATCCCCTTTTCCTCCTGCCCCTAATCCCTCCCAACATCAAGGTCTTTTCCAATGAGTCAATTCTTTGCATGAGGTGGCCAAAGTACTGGAGTTTCAGCCTCAGCATCCGTCCTTCCAGTGAACACCCAGGACTGATCTCCTTTAGGATGGACTGGTTGGATCTCCTTGCAGTCCAAGGCACTCTCAAGAGTCTTCTCCAACACCACAGTTCAAAAGCATCAATTCTTTGGCCCTCAGCTTTCTTCACAGTCCAACTCTCGCATCCATACATGAGTGAGTGAAGTCGCTCAGTCATGTCCAACTCTTTGCAACCCCATGAACTGTAGCCTACCAGGCTCCTCATCCATGGGATTTTCCAGGCAATAGTACTGGAGTGGATTTTCATTTCCTTCTCCAGGGGATCTTCCCAACCCAGGGATTGAACCCAGGTCTCCCACATTGTAGACAGATGCTTTACCATCTGAGCCATACATGACCACTGGAAAAACCATAGCCTTGACTAGACAGACCTTTGTTGGCAAAGTAATATCTCTGCTTTTCAATATACTATCTAGGTTGGTCATAACTTTCCTTCAAAGGAGTAAGTGTCTTTTAATTTCATGGCTGCAGTCACCATCTGCAGTGATTTTGGAGCCCATAAAAATAAAATCTGACACTGTTTCCACTGTTTCCCCATCTATTTGCCATGAAGTGGTGGGACCAGATGCCATGATCTTAGTTTTCTGAAATAAAGACATCAGAATGATGTTAAACACAGAACATCAGCACCAGTCAAGACCATCTGTGACCGTGATGGACCAGGACAAAAACAAATTCACGAAGTAATCATGCCTGAGCACAGACAAAAAGGTAAATGTTCTTTGAGCCAAGAAAACAAAATGACCAAACTCCCCCCCACCCCCTCAGCCTGGCATGTAGAAATGATTGCTGCTTCCTTACTAATTATAGCATTCTCTCTTTCTAGATAAGATGCACTAAGATACCTGCTTTTGAAGTCCAAGCCCTTAGTGCCCTAGAATGTGACCTTGTTTAGAAAAGTGGTCGTGGTACACGGAGACAGTTGAGATGTGATCCTGATGAAGTGGCATGAGCCCCTAATCCAGTGTGACTGGATTCCTTTCAGGCACAGGAAATTCGGGCACAGACATGCATCCAGGCTGAACTTCAAGTAAAGATTGGTATTATGCTACCACAAACCAAGGGACTACCTAGAAGCCAGGAAAGAGGTCTGAACAGAGACTTCCCCAGTGCCCTCTGAGGCAACTTGGCCCTGCCAACACCTTGATCTCGAACTTCCAACCTCCAGAACTCTCAGATCACAAATTTCTCTCATTTAAAGCAACTGTCTTGTGGTTCTTTGCTATGGCAGCCCTAAGAAGTGAATGCATACTCAAACACAGGATGATTCTTTTTTCCTGGCAGCATTGTATCCAAAGGGTACCTGACTTCCTTGAACTCTGCTGAAAATCACCTAAAGTGAAAAGTGAAAGTTGCTCAGTCATGTCTGACCCTTTGTGACCGCATGGACTATGCAGTCCTTGGAATTCTCCAGGCCAGAATACTGGAGTGGGTAGCCTTTCCCTTCTCCAGGGTATCTTCCCAACCCAGGGATGGAACTCAGGTCTCCCACACTGCCATCGGATTTTTTAAAGCTGAGCCACCAGGGAAGCCCAAGAATACTGGAGTGAGTAGCCTAGCCCTTCTCCGGAGGATCTTCCCGACCGAGGAATCAAATCGGGGTCTCCTGCATTGAAGGCGGATTCTTTACCAACCAAGGTATGAGGGAAGCCCCAAATCACCTAACACACGCCCACATCCTAAAGTCTTGACTCACGCCCTCTTAACACAGTTCTCCATGCTGTCTGCGCTTTCCTTCATTACAATAAGTTGATAAAACCAACCTGTTTAACTACAACTGTGTTTCTGGTGACCTTTGGCTGAAAGGCATTGACACAACTCAGGAAATCTTCTTTTCCCCAGTAATGTGTATAATTATTGCTTATTTCAATTACTTTAGTCACTTCCCCTGCTCCTGCCCCACTCTAGGAAAACTTAATTTCATAGCAAGGATGTCTATTTTCTACTATCTTTTCAACATGGCAAAAAGGTTTCTACACAACACTGGTTGGATTTTATCCCATAACAAATCAACTTCTAAAGTAGATTTTTTTTTATTGTTTCTACCTCTTTAAGTTCATTTGAACTGCTTTACTATCTTTCTACTTTCATTGTCTCAGTGCCCTTTTTTCATTTCAATTTTAGCTTTTTCTCTCCTTATAACTTTCATATAGGCCATATCATTTTTGAATTTTATTGAAAAATTCACACAGTTTTTTCTTCTGGCTTCTATGATCAATCATTTTTTATAGGTTTCCTCTTTAAAATTTTTTAACATCATGAGTCTTTTTTTTTTGAGTCTCTTGTTCTGTAAATCATTTTCAAAATCTCTATACTGTTTGTTGTGTATATGGTCAGTTTAGTTCAGTTCAGTCACTCAGTTGTGTCCAACTCTTTATGACCCCATGAATCACAGCACGCCAGGCCTCCCTGTCCATCACCAACTCCCGGAGTTCACTCAGACTCACGCACATCCATCGAGTTAGTGATGTCATCCAGCCATCTCATCCTCTGTCGTCCCCTTCTCCTCCTGCCCCCAATCCCTCCCAGCATCAGTCTTTTCCAATGAGTCAACTCTTCCCATGAGGTGGCCAAAGTACTGGAGTTTCAGCTTTAGCATCATTCCTTCCAAAGGAATCCCAGGGCTGATCTCCTTCTGAATGGACTGGTTGGATCTCCTTGCAGTCCAAGGGACTCTCAAGAGTCTTCTCCAGCACCACAGTTCAAAAGCATCAATTCTTCTATGCTCAGTTTTCTTCACAGTCCAACTCTCACATCCATACATGACCACAGGAAAAACCATAGCCTTGACTAGATGGACTTCTGTTAGCAAAGTAATGTCTCTGCTTTTGAATATGCTATCTAGGTTGGTCATAACTTTCCTTCTAAGGAGTAAGCGTCTTTTAATTTCATGGCTGCAATCATCATCTGCAGTGATTTTAGAGCCCCCCAAAATAAAGTCTGACACTGTTTCCACTGTTTCCCCATCTATTTCCCATGAAGTGATGGGACCAGATGCCATGATCCTTGTTTTCTGAATGTTGAGCTTTAAGCCAACTTTTTCACTCTCCTCTTTCACTTTCATCAAGAGGCTTTTTAGTTCCTCTTTGGTGTCATCTGCATATCTGAGGTTATTGATATTTCTCCCGGCAATCTTGATTCCAGCTTGAGCTTCATGTAGCCCAGCGTTTCTCATGAGGTACTCTGCATAGAAGTTAAATATACAGGGTAACAGTATACAGCCTTGACGTACTCCTTTTCTTATTTGAACCAGTCTGTTGTTCCATGTCTAGTTCTAACTGTTGCTTCCTGACCTGCATCTAGGTTTCTCAAGAGGCAGGTCAGGTGGTCGGGTATTCCCATCTCTTTCAGAATTTTCCACGGTTTATTGTGATCCACACAGTCGAAGGCTTTGGCATAGTCAATAAAGCAGAGATAAATGTTTTTCTGGAACTCTCTTGCTTTTTCGATGATCCAGCAGATGTTGGCAATTTGATCTCTGGTTTCTCTATCTTTTCTAAAACCAGCTTGCTGCTGCTGCTAAGTCACTTCAGTCGTGTCCGACTCTGTGAGACCCCATAGACAGCAGCCCACCACGCTCCACCGTCCCTGGGATTCTCCAGGCAAGAATACTGCAGTGGGTTCCCATTTCCTTCTCCAGATTAGATTATCGCTAAAAAAATTCACCTCTGTGAAGGGATATATCCACTGAGTCCCATCTAGATCAGCAATCCCTAGCTAATTCACAGATCCATGGGAATAAATATTAACTGTTGCATGTCACCAATATTTTGTGGTTGTTTGTTATGCAATATTAGCTAATGGTATGCTATGCTTTCTCATTTGTTTGCTTGCAAATTTATTGTTCCATGATAGAGATGAGTATACGTATCTAGACTCTACCAAATTGGGTGAATGTATACCCTTAATTTTATTTTCTGACAATTGGCTGGTAGCTGAATTTCTTTTTCAATTTGTAGCTTTTAATATTAATATTAATGTTAATAGGTTAGTATATCAAGCTCCTAGCCCAAATTCTAGCAGCTAACAAATTACATTGCTTTGTTCTGGGGCACCAATGGGATTTTATCCTGCCCTCTCTACCAGTTTTCTGACACTGAACACAAAGAGACAGTGAAAGACGATTCCCTCCAGCGCTGGCATTCTCTAACTGTCCCACTTTAGTTTTGGAAATGACATATCCCCAGATTCGATGCCTTTCCTGCTTCTTGTCCAATTGTCTTCCTCAAGTTGCATCCCTAAGTGGGTGTAAGAAGAAAGGTAATAAAAGGAGCACGGAAATGGTGGGTAGACAGGGGAATGGCAATGTTGCATCTACAAAGCGACAGTCACGGCGGAGGCTGTGGGGGCAGGGGGAGTGCGGGGGAGAAATACCCGGTTTTCTTTTTAGTCTAGTCCTTGTATTTCCAGGCCAGGAGCTGATGGTTTGCAAGGTATTAGGGTTGTGCAGTTTCTCATGCCACACTACTGGCTAGATGTTTCCATCCGTGTTGTACATTAGAGTTAAGAAAATTTCTCTTAGACACTTAATTTTCAGTGTTGTGAGATTTCCTAAATTTCTTTCTTTCCTCATATATTTCTTTTTTCCTAGGAATTTTATTAAGAAGTAGAGACAGGTAAGAGACTCCTCAGCAGATGTTGTTTTAAATTACGGATTAAAAATGAATAGAGTGATATAACCAACGTATCTATTCCTTGTGGGTAGAGACTAAATTCAAATTTCTTAACTAATTTATAGCATAGTATCAGCATACAGTAGTTGTTCAATGGATTTTCTTTGATAGACAAAGTCAGTTTGCTCTAAATCATAGATAATCCCTGATTATCCAGGTGGCATTTCTTGGCAACTGAGGAAGGAATTTCATACCCACGGCCAAGGTCAATACATTCTGCTCTTCAGATATCAAGCGAGTTCACTATTCATTTGATGTAAATTAGTACCAAGTTCATAAGTTAATTGTGAAGATCTGAGTATCACTTAAAGCAGCCATTAAGTGGTGCACCAAAGTATCACTTAAAGCACCACTTAAAACAGTGGTTGCCCTTTCCTTCTCCAGATGATCTTCCTGACCTAGGGATCGAATCCCTGTCTCTGGCATTGGCAGGTGGATTCTTTACCTGCTGAGCCACCATAAATTCCTTACTATTAGAGCTCTGGTTCCTATTATTTGTATTAGAAACTGACACGTTGACGTACAATCACTGAAGCACCAACGCAATTAAAATTCCAGAATGATTAACCTCAAAATAGGTACAATCAACAAAGAAATAATTACTTCTGCGTCAAAGGGGAACTCCCAGGTGGCTCAGTGGCCAAGAATCCACCTGCCAATGCAAGAGAAACAGATTCAATCCTGGGGTCAGGAATATCCCCTGGAGCAGGAAGTAGGAACCCACTCCAGTATTGTTGCCTGGGAAACTCTATGGACAGAGGAACCTGGGCTACAGTCCATGGGGTCACAAAAGATTCGGACGTGATTTAGAGACGAAACAACAACAGACAAAATGTCAAAGGAGGTATTTCTTGTTTACAGTTGTTTATGATTTAAAAAATCGTTGACAGGCATTAACAGCAAGTAATTCCATATAAATTAGTATCTGAGCCCTAAGAGCAGAATAGAGTTTCCTTTAATTTTGGTGTAGCAGCTCCCTGAAATATTCAGCCTTTGTAACAATGTTGACATTTATTCAACACAAAGCGATTTTAGCCACTATTAGAAAGCATAGGTTGAATAAAATCAAGTACCATTGGAAAATCAGGCAAGTAAATATTTACAAACCATATTTACATAAGACAAAAGATTTAAGGGATTTTCTATTAAAGGCTTTTATTTATATTGTGATGCTTCACCTCAGTAAATCTGCAATAATGGAGGGATTTAAAATTTAATTACCCTATAGCTCTAAAAACCTTTGACTTTGTAGTTCATCAGTTCTGGGGAAGATGTGTTTTGCTTCTCTTTTCAAGTAAATAAGACAAAAAAAAAATATTTAAGCTTTTGAAGTGACATATGAACAGAGCTACAGTCTGGAAGCTACAGTCCATGGGACATGGACATGATAGAGCAGCTAACACAAGGTACATGTGTGTGTGTGTGTTAGTCACACAGTCGGGTCCGACTCTCTGTGACCCCATGGATTGCAGTTCACCAGGCTCCTCTGTCCATGGAATTCTCCAGGCAAGAATACTGGAGTGGGTTGCCATTTCCTTCTCCAACAAGGCATATAAGCATGCTTAAATTCTATTTTCATGCATGCACTGTTTCTCTTTGATAAAGTGAGTCCAACAAAAGTCCTTCAGAACTGTTGTGAATTTAAGGTTTCTAGAATTTTCTTTTGCTCCAAGCGTTAATTTAATGCTTGAAAGTTGGAGAAAAATCATAAAATAATAAAGCAACAGTGTTATTATAATAAAGCAACTGCTCAACTCCTCTTCTAAAAAGCCATAAAGAGCTGCTTGTTGTACAGTGCCAGAATTTTCTGTAAGGATCCCAGGGCGTCTGCTGGGCAGACTTTCTCCAGCCAACACTGCCATCTATTGGTAAAATTATGACAGTATCTAGCAGAATGAAATTTTGGTTGGTGATTGAAGGCTTTGTTTTTGATTTGACTTTGGTTTGAGTTTTGAATTTTATTCGAATGGGCCCGGAAAGAGAGGGTTTCTTTTTCTTCCTGAAAGAAGTTCACAATTTGCTGTAGTGATTAAGCCAGTGATTGGCTGGCTGAGCTCTTTCCTACCTGTGTGACCCTGGCAAGTGGCTTAAGCTCTCTGGGTTGTTGCTTTCTCATCTATAAAATGGATGTGCCTGCCACAGTGCCAGGAATGCAACATGTGTTCAATGAATAGTAGCTCTTATTTCCTTCTTAAGGCAAATCTGAATGAAAGCTTCCTAGTTATTTTCTAGGAACATTCCTGAGTTTTAAGATATGTCCCATTCATTTGTTTTTATGTTTCAGTAACTCCCAGGGGCAGAATATGGCAACCCATTCCAGTACTCTTGCCTGGAAAATCCCATGGACGGAGGAGCCTGGTAGGCTGCAGTCCATGGGGTCGCTAGGACTCGAACATGACTGAGCAACTTCACTTTGACTTTTCACTTTCATGCATTGGAGAAGGAAATGACAACCCACTCCAATGTTCTTGCCTGGAGAATCCCAGGGACGGGGGAGCCTGGTGGGCTGCCATCTCTGAGGTCGCACAGAGTCGGACACGACTGAAGAGACTTAGCAGTAGCAGCAACTCCCAATGGCAGAATATAGTAGAAAGTCTTCCCTGAAGTTAATTTCCATCTCTTGAAATTTTTCAGTCTTGAAATATATTTGATTGAGAATCATCCAGAAAAGAGCCTCTTTTTTTATGAGGAGTAGTTTTGTCTTGAACTTTTTTACACTTTTCTGTAAACCCAATTTATTATGGTGACAAAACTTTAAAACGATAACTATAAACAAGTAAAAATATGTAATACTTTGGGAAATGCAGCCTCTACTTAACTAAGAGCAGCTTTTAAAATATAGACTTAAAAAAATTATTTAGTTTGGCTGTGCTCAGTTTTCATTGCTGCAGAGAGCTTTCTGTAATTGCAGTGAGCAGGGGCTACTCACCTGCTGTGGAGCATGGGCCCTAGGGTGCACTGGACTAATTGCCCCGAAGCATGTGGAATCTTCCCAGACCAGGGATAGAACCCATGTCCCCTGCACTGGCAGGCAGATTCTTAACCACTGGACCACCAGGGAAGTCCTAGAATATGGATATTATTACAGAAGGCAAACAGGGGGCATTCCATGCAGTCTCAGATTGGAAATTCACTGAGCACCACTGTGACATTTTCACATGGCTTCTTTCCTCCCGTTAGCCGTCTTGTCCACTTTCTTCCCTTTAAGATTTATTTTGTAAGCTCTTGCCCTTTCCATGGGGCTTCCCAGGTGGTGCTAGTGGTAAAGAACCCGACTGCCAAGACAGGAGACATAAAATTGCCTCTCTTTTTTCAACTCCTGCCAAATCTTCTCTTCTTTGATTACCCTCATCAATATCAAAGAAAGTGAAAGTGAAGTCGCTCAGTCGTGTCCGACTCTTTGCGACCCCATGGACTGTAGCCTATCAGGCTCCTCCGTCCATGGGATTTTCCAGGCAAGAGTGCTGGAGTGGATTGCCCGTTTCCTTCTCCAGGGGATCTTCCTGACCCAGGAATAGAACCCGGGTCTCCCACATTGCAGGAAGATGCTTTGCCATCTGAGCCACCAGGGAAGTGTAGGGCCCTTCGGAATCCTCTTCAGAAGATCATGGGGAGGCTAGTGGAGGATGCTTCCATGTTATGTATATATTTCATAAATTCCAGTGAACACAGTGCAGTTTACATAATAACTGTGAGAGAGCTGGAGGTTAACCTGGGCTTTTGCTACGTCTCTTGATCTCCACTTGAGAGCTCTTTGAGGCAGGCACCCACTTCTCTTAGAGAGCTATTTTTGGGTTGTGGAAATAAATGAAGACCAACCAATGAGGAAAGCAAAGGCTATTTATTCAGAGCTGCAAGAAAGTCTGTTATCATCATGTGTGTCTTGGCTGAGACTTAAGGCCAGCAGAGGAGTGGGAGAGCTTTGTAATCGAACAAAGGCTGCAGATCTGCCCTGACTAGGGGCTGTAGGCAGGCTAACAAGAAGTGGGGCATCCTATGTGATTGGTTGAGGGTGCACATTTGGCTTTCTTTAGCTAGTCCTAAGTTGAAAGTAAAGACAAAAATTAGGGAAGAGGTCAATTATTAAGTCATGGCCATTTGGGGCCAATTTGTTCAGAAGTTATTGTTTAGCTTCTTGGATTGTGACTAGAGATAGTAGTCCGACTTCCTCCAAATATGCCATCTAGCAGACTGACTTTTTGGGCTGGTCACTGCAGATAAGGGGGTTGGTTTTCCAGGCAGGTTGTTGCAGGTTGTGAGCCAGAGTTCTATTTTTAAATATGATCCGCTCATTGTCATCTAAATATTGTCTCTTGGGGTAGTGGAGGAGTAGGTTGAGGTGGCTGTCCAGTGCTGGCTTCTTTCATGCCCTTTGCTGTACCTAACTCTGTCCATAGGGGCTGGGAGCTGTAGCTTCCCCCCAGAGCACTCTTTGGAAAAACAGCTCCAATCTCCGTGGATGCTCTTTCTCATAACTACATCTATTTTGCTTCGTGGCTTCTCGTCACTAAGTGCTTCATCAATGTAGTAAGCTCAACTGATTTCTATCTTTTAGAAATTCCTTGAAATTTCTGTTCCATTGATGATACACTTTTTCTACTGTGCTCTTATTTTTTTCTGTTGTTTTGATGGCATTTTTGTAGTGAGTGAAGCTAAGTATCTTGATTCCATGATAACCAGCAGTGCTCTTTGTACCAGAATGAAAAGAAGAAACAGTAGTTTTCCACCCTTATTGCTACCTCTTGGAAAAACATCAAGGCTCTGGTTCCTAAGAGATATGTTCTTCTTCACTGCCTCCCAGTGCAGTGGGGCAAAACTACTTTCGAACTTCTCAACAAACACAAAACTACTCCTGAACACAAAACTACTCTTGAATTTCCTTATTTTCTAGGAATTTTGCTGAAGAAAACCCTATCCTGTTTAGTTTGAAAGATTAGATGCATCAAAGAATGAAGTTGAGCTGCCATGGTTGTGAGCACAGAAGGTGAGGACCAGAGGCTCGAGGAAGAGATGATATTAATCACAAAAACCCACAAAGTCATTCCATATATCTTATGCAAATAAACTCAGTTAATAGAAAATCGAAATTTTATTTGCAATAAGGAGGGACTCAAAGTCCCACCAGAATATGGTGATTTGCTATAAAATTATTACATATATTCCTTTCACAGAAAGGACATTCTTTTTGATAGGGTCAATGTTTATTTGCTCCAAGATTCTTCTTATACAGAAATGGTTACTAGATTGGACATTCATGTGACACTGTAGACATTATGTCACTTTTTAATTAATTTTAATTTTGAGGAGCTACATTCTTCACTGCTGACCAATTTTGGCAAAGTTACATTCTATAAAAATAAAAGAAGGTTTTCAGAAATGCATCCAGAAAATTATTCCTTAAAATTTTGCTATATTAGGTGATATAAATGCATCAAACCAATAGATTGTATATCTTAAACTTGTATCATGTTTTATGTCAGATATAACTCAATTAAATTGTTTTGGCTTTATTACTAGACTTAAAATAGATCTTAGGGGAAAAAAGCTATACATGGCCGCCCATCAATAACACTTTCCTTACTATGATCAGCATTCCATTTAAATTGGAAGCATTTACATAGGTATAGCAGTTCTGCAAATTACTCTGGTCATTGGGCATCACTAAAGTCATGACATTCTTTTGACTCAGTGACCTTTTCTTTCAAAGATAGTGTTGTTATATTCAGTATAAGAAAAGAATTAATTTTAAAATTTAATTTTGGCTCACAGATAGAACAGACAGCTCTTGTAAGTTACAGCTGAGATAAATTTTCTTAGTATTTCTAGTGTTTCCTTTGTAAAGTTGGCATTAATATCAATGTACCCTGTCATTTATTTAGTATTAATCATCCATTTTTCAGAAACATGATTTATTTTTCTTCAAAGACTTTCTTGTACCCTTGATGATTTCAAAGTCTTTAGTATATTGAATCTTGTTGCCTGTTTTCTTTTACTTATGACACTAATTTCACTTAAGATAGCATGTAAAATTAAAACAGATAAAATAAATTAAATAACATTTTCTCAAATGTTATTTTCTGCTTGTATTCTAAAACCTATTAATACATCAATAATTTCTAAAAGATCATTGCATAGTGCCACTATTTGAGTTTCAGTGTTGATTTGCCAATTGTGTTTTACATAAAGTGTTCAAATGTATGTCTTTTAAGTGTTTTTACATACAATCTATCATTTCATTGTAGCCTAAAATCAATAATTTTAAAGAGATATCCTGCTGGAATTTGTTTTTTATTTCCAGCTTATCACACACATACACACACACACACACACACACACACGTATGACTACAATATGAGGAACAAGTTATCGCAGATCTTTTTGCTTCCAAGCAAACCTGGAAGAGTGGCTGACCCTTGGCCAACCCCTGGGAATGTGGCCCTTGGGGTGGGGGGTTTCTTTTGCCTGGTGATTGATGATTTTGTTGTTTCCATCTGGATTAATGGATCATTCTGTACCAGCTTGTCAGGCTGCCTTGCGCAAACATCAAGCTTGATAAAGCATGCCTATTTTCGCTGTTGGGGCTCCGAGTTTCAGTTTCCATGGCTGGTTGAGTAGCAGGATATGCCTGTGTGATCAGCATCCCATGAAAGCCACAGGTTCTGAGACTTTAACGAGCTTTCCTGAACATTGGCACTGCACGTGTCTCACTGCGGTTCAACTAGTGCCACAAAGGCACAACCTGTGTGGTCTCAGATGAAGAAAGACTCAAGAAGCCCCTCTTAGCTTAGCTGTATTCCACCAGGGCAGCACTTTCCCCCTGCTGTTTAGGCTGTGTTCATTGCTGTAAGAAACCTTATTCATGAGCATAATCTGCTATTGAGTCTGGTGAGTCTTTCTAGAGCATCGCTGAACTTGAAACAATTATGAGAATATCAAAACATCATATTATTAATTCTATTATCTACTGGACAAAATTCCCCAAATGTTCAAATACAGACATTTTTACAGTTTCAGTTCAGTTCAGTTCAGTCACTCAGTTGTGTCCGACTCTTTGCGACCCCATGAACTGCAGCACTCCAGGCCTCCCTGTCCATCACCAACTCCCGGAGTTCACCCAAACTCACGTCCATCGAGTCGGTGATGCCATCCAGCCATCTCATCCTCTGTCATCCCCTTCTCCTCCTGCCCCCAATCCCTCCCAGCATCAGAGTCTTTTCCAACGAGTCAACTCTTCCCATGAGGTGGCCAAAGTATTGCAATTTCAGCCTCAGCATCACTCCTTCCAATGAACACCCAGGACTGGTCTCCTTTAGGATGGACTGGTTGGATCTCCTTGCAGTCCAAGGGACTCTCAAGAGTTTTCTCCAACACCACAGTTCAAAAACATCAATTCTTTGACGTTCAGCTTTCTTCACAGTCCAATTCTCACATCCATACATGACCACTGGAAAAACCATAGCCTTGACTAGACAGACCTTTGTTGGCAAAAGTAATGTCTCTGCTTTTGAATATGCTACCTAGGTTGGTAATAATTTTCCTTCCAAGGAGTAAGCGTCTTTTAATTTCATAGCTACAATCACCATCTGCAGTTTAGTAATTCACAAATCCAAACATAATCGTCTGGATTATAAGACGTTCTTATATCAAGAATTGTTTATCTAAAACAATTTAACAATACTTAACATGTATATACAGGCTTCCCTGGTGGCACTAGTGGTACAAATCTGCTTGCCAATTCAGGAGACACAGGCTCGATCCCTGGGTTTGGAAGATCCTGTGGAGTAAGAAATGGAACCCCACTCTGGTATTTTTCACCTGGAAAATTCCACCGCAGAGGAACCAGGCAGGTTACATTCCATGGGGCCACAAAGGGTCGGACATGACTGAAGGACCGAACACACAGCGTGTATATATTATGTTATTTTTACTATGCTGTTTTGAATAAAATATCAAAAGTGTTTTATTCATCACATCACTATAACTTTAATCGCTTGATTTTGTATTTCATTCCCTAAGTGATATATAATAATACATGGCATGAATGTTTATTTTTATATAAATATTTTGCTATAATGTTAGTGCATTTTGGTTTGATTTCTACCAAAGGAGTAAAATTCCCAATATCAAACTCAAAAAAGTTTCTTGGATGATCATCTTGTCCCAAACATTGTTTTTCTGAAATCTGATCTATACATTCATACATTCATCAATAACCAATACTGCTCCTCACAGTCCATACAGTACTCTTGTTTTTTCAAATCAGATTTTAATTTTGAACACATACCACTATGATTGAGGTCGTATGACTAGGCTTGCGAGATAATAACAGGTCTCTTGGCCCATCAGCTGTGGAGTTGGAGGGATCCAGGTAACATTACCATCCAGGTAACCTACCTTATAATTTATTGGGAAAATAAGGTTCCATTTCTTAAGCACTACCAGAGCAGAAACCTTATTGATTTTGTTCAATACTGTATTCTTGACCTGGAAAATTGTTTGATTCCTATCAGATATTCAAAAATTATTTGATGAATAAGCAAAACATTTTCCCAACTAGCACTGTAATCCTATATAATCACTTTCCTTTTTAATTCATTGTAAAAGAAACTATCAATTTTTCAAACGCCAGATGGTAATGGTGAGCCCAAAACTGCCACAGGGTATATCTGTGAAGCTCCAATCCTGCATGGCTTACAGGACCTTTGTCCCCTAAGGCAGTGATGCCCACTGATTCCAAATCTCAGTCTCACAGGTCCCAGAGGTGCCCCAACTTTGGCTTCTGTATTAGTTTCCTGAGACTACCACAAAATTGAGTGACTTAGAAATGTTTCATAGTTATGAAGGTCGGAAGTCCAGAATCAAGGGGTTTACAGGGCCATGCTCCCTCTATAAGCCATAAGGAAGACTCTGCTCTGGGCCTGGTATTTTTCTGGCTTGTGACTGCATGACTCCAGTCTTCATGTGTATAAAGCCTCCCTATGTTTGCATCCATTTCTAAACTTCTTTTTATAAGGATGCCAGTCATATTGAATTAGGGGATACCCTACTCCAGTATAACGTCACCTTAACAAATTACATTTGCAATGACCCTATTTCCAAATAAGTTCACTTTCTGAGAAATACTGGGTATTAAAATTTTATAGAATTTGACAGAAGATGCAATTCAATCCATTGCAGACTCTAGGGTACAGGATATTATTACAGCTTTTAGTGTAGTCTCTAGGGTATAACTATTAGTTTACACCCACTGGCGCAGCCATTGTCTCCAAAGCATCCTGAAGTTCAGAGGACCTTCTAAAGCTTAGCCACCAAGCTCCACGTCCTACTGCTGAGCCCAAGCCCCATGGTTTGTCCCCTGGTGGGGCCCCTAGGGGGCCCCTGAAGACCATTCTGTACAAAGGCCATATGCCCACCTTGAGAGAGAACCTTAAAGGAGATTTTTAAGTTAATGTTATCTCTCAGGATGGCTTCATGGCCTTTCTATATTTTGTACATTGCCCCCCTTTTATATATATTGCAAGCCAACATGAGAGCCCAAGAGAAGTGCCTGCTTAAGCCATCAAAATTTCTGGCTGCAGCAATTTGCTCATTGGTATGCTGGCAATACGGACCAATTGGAACCAGACTTTTGTTTGCATTTGAGAGAGTAAAAGTTCTTTCCTTTCTCTGCAGTTGGAGCTCAAAGCAATTAACCCTGAATCTCCATCACACTCGAAGAGATGTTGCTTAAAATAAACCTCCCACAGCCAGAAGCAGGGCTCAGTGTTAGAGAAATTTGGTCTTAAGACATTCTTTATGCTTCTGGTTCAAGCCCTATCTGATGAGGTTTTTTTCAGTTACATGAAATTCTCTTTCTGTGCCCCACCCCCTAACACACTAGTTAAGCCAGTTTGATTTCGGTTTCTAAAGATATATTAACAAATGATAACCAGTGAATACTTGTCAGCTGGGGAGCTTACATTTCACTTTAAACCTTCCCCATCTCCTACCTTAGCATCTCCTGAAGGGGTGATAAAATGTAGTGTTAAGATGACCTTTCCGTCGTAAAACTAGCTTCCTCAAATTACCTCTCAACTAGGCCTGGTAGCATTGCAACCACAGGCAAAATGACCAGGACTTGGAAAACATCCAGAAGTTTCAAAGATTCTCACAGTCTTATGGACACTAAGAGTGGCTGGCTCAGAGTTGAAGGTGGTTGTGCACGTGCCACCAGAAGAATTCAAACAGAATTTTTCTGAGAAGTGTTCTCCCAGGTGTCCTATAGACTTAAGAGGATGTAGTTTAAGATATCGAGGTAAAGGAGGAGATAAAATAGATAATGAATATTTTTGTACTAAAATTTAAATCAAGAAATTTAGATTGAAACACCAAAAATGTATTAGTTATTATTCAACTGAATCAAGATCTCAGAAGTATGATTATAGCACTGCCTATATTCTGATACAATAATTTAACAAATCTCAGATGAAATGAGAGAGAAAAAGTAAGATAAATACTATGAGTAAAGAAGAATTTGCATGAGCTTGGGAATCAAAGTTGAGTTGAAATTAGAATTCTATGTCTGTAAACAAGTTATATAATCTCTTTAAGACTTTCCTCATAGGCAAAAGAGGTTTATCATATCTACCTTGTATTGAGGTGTGACAATTAAATGAAAAAAGAATGTATGTAAAATGTGTGGTAGAGTAGGAACTCAATTATAATTATCATTGTACTGTTTTATAAGGAAAGAGTGTTCATATTCAAAGGTGACCTGTTTGATCATTTTAGGTGTTATGAATTATGTGGCAAATATAAAATTGTTAAGACTGGTGGCTCAGTGGTAAAGAATCCACTTGCAATGCAGAAGACATGGGTTTGATCCCTGGATAGGAAAGATCCCCTAGAGGAGGTCATGGAAACCCACTGCAGGATTCTTGCCTGGAGAATCCCATGGACTGAGGAGCCTGGCAGGCTACTGTCCATAGCGTTGAAAACAATTGAATACAACCGAAGAGACTGAGCATGCCCACAAAACCGTGAAAGCCTTAGAAGTGCAGAATAAATGAGATAGAATTAACTTGGCTCATGCAGGAAAAATAATTAATGCAACATGAAACACTTTGAGTTCTACCAAAAAGGACCACACTTAGGGCAAAGAGCTGAAGATTTTCTAACACATAAATGATTGGTTTTATATGATCCCTACATCAGGAATCAGTATTTGGCATTAAGCAGCTATCTATTGGAGAAGGGGGCGACAGAGGATGAGATGATTGAATGGCATCATCAGTTCAATGGACATGAGTTTGAGCAAACTCTGGGAGACAGTGAAGGGCAAGAAAGCCTGGTGTGCTGCAGTCCATGGGGTCTCAGAGTTGGACACAACTGAGCAACTGAACAACAACAACATTATCTACTCATCACCGCTAAACCAGTTGGCACCAGAGCTCTGCCCAGGCAGGAAGGTTCTGCAATAGATGGCAACAACCTCAGCCAATCAGAGCTCCTCCTCTGAAGTGCCTGAATGGGAGACATTCAGACATGGATATAGTAAATGACATAGAAGAGACACACACAAAGAAACAGCTGTTAAATAGAAGCCAAGAGGGGTAGAAATCACAAATAAACAAGGGTCAGTCATTAACCATAGGAGCAGGAGAAGCACCCAAGAGAGGAACTGCTGAAGCAAAACGTTGGAACAGGAAGCTACTAGCACCTGCCTCTGAAGGGAGATGGCCAGGAGCTACTCCAGGCTCCAGGGAAGCAGGTGGAGCACAGAATCTCTGTCGTGGGCTCAGTGAGGGGGTCCATCCATGGGAGACCTGGCTGTGCCCCTGCTCCTAGGGTTTCCTGTCCCTCTCACTTCTCAATGCATCCTCACAGCAAGCCCCCTGGGAACTGAGATGCCCTGAGTATGCCTCCATGTCTTAGGAACTAGAGCAGAACTGAAATCGCCTCCTAATTGCACAGCCAGGATCTTTCACTTAAGTGATGCCAGGAAACTCTCTCTACCGTCAGCCGACAGACTGGCTGAGCCTGCCTCACCCGAATAGTAGATCAACAATGTCTGCTCCCATGGGCACTGTTTCCTCTACTTTCCTTTAGCAGCGGCTCTGTTTGGGTAACATTTTATAATTTTCATACATTCTCACACTGATTGTCTCATTTGACACTCTTTTTTTTTTTTTTTGAGGCAGCAGAGTAATGAATGGGCTGCCCTACTACTGCTGAGGTAAATCTGGAGACATGCACAAAAACTGACTTGAAATTCAACATTAAAAAAACTAAGATCAAGGCATCCAATCCCATCACTTCATGGCAAATAAAAGGAGAAAAAGTGGAAACAGTGACAGATTTTATTTTCTTGGACTCCAAAACCATTGCAGATGGTGACTACAGCCATGAAATTGAAAGACTCCTTGGAAGAAAAGTTATGACCGGCCTAGACAGCGTATTAAAGAGCAGAGACATCACTTTGCCAACAAAGGTCCATGTAGTCAAAGCTATGCATTTTCCAGTCACATACAGATGTGAGAGTTGGACCATAAAAAAGACTGAGCGCTGAAGAATCGACACTTTCAGACTGTGGTGCTGGAGAAGGCTCTTGAGAATACCTTGGACTGCAAGGAGATCAAACCAGTCCATCCTAAAGGAAATCAACCCTGAATATTCACTGGAAGAACTGATGCTGAAACTGAAGTTCCAATACCTTGGCCACCTGATCCAAAGAGCTGACTCATTGGAAAAGATCCTGATGCTGGGAAAGATTGAAGGCAAAAGGTGAAAGGGGCAACAGAGGATGAGATGGTTAGATAGCATCACTGACTCAACAGACAAGAATTAAGCAAACTCTGAAAGATAGTGAAGAACAGAGAAGCCTGGAGTGTTGCAGTCCATGGGGTTGCAAAGATTAGGACATAACTGAGCAACTGAACAACAATGAACAACAACAAGGTCAATGGCTAGTTTGAAATTTTGCAAGTTCAGGAAGCTGTTTATTATAGCAAACCTTGGATGACAGAGGAAAGCAGTAAGAATGCTGGCACACACTGGATCAAAGAAGAGACAAACCAAGAGAAGATGGGATGCATATATAGTGCTTGAGGGTGGATGTAATCAAAGGGGTCCCAGGTGAGTTCCACCCACAATCATGACCAGTGTACCTCACGATGGTACACAGGTCTGAGAACTGCCGCAATCCAGCCTGTCTAGTATTTGTCCCATCTCCTTTCACGTTCAAAATTATCCCCATCTGAACAACAAATTGTATGGTTGACTCAAAATATGAACCTGAAGTATTGTGAGTTCATAAATTGAGGAATATTAAAATATACTTTTTCTGTATAAGTAGGATAGAAAAGCATATTTAGAAAAAATAACTTGCAGAAAAGTGTCAGTGACATAAGTTTCAAGGGTCTTCCCTGGTGGCTCAGATAGTTAAGAATCTGCCTGCAATGCTGGAGACCTGTGTTCAGTCACTGGGTTGGGAAGATCCACTGGAGAAGGGAATGGCAAACTACGCCAATATTATTGCCGGGAGAATTCCATGGACAGAGGAACCTGTTGAGCTGCAGTCCATGGAGATGCAAAGAGCTAGACACGATTGAGCAACTAACACTTTTACTTTCTAAGTTTCAAAATCAAAAGATCTGGATCTTTTTAAAGCAGATCAATCGGTCAGAGCAACTCTTTGAATATTTCAGTTCATGTTTCTGCCGACTATGTTCATTGCATTTGTGGGTTGAGGGTCAAAATCCTGTTCTGATCGGTCTTTGTATGAGGTTGGAACTATACATATCTGCTTCTTGTTATTTGTAAAATGTTTAATTGCAATGTTTTGAACTCATTTGAAAGTCCCCTGGAGAAGGGAACGGCAATCCACTCCAGCACTCTTGCCTGGAAAATCCCATGGACGGAGGAGCCTGATAGGCTACAGTCCATGGGGTCGCAAAGAGTCGGACACGACTGAGCAACTTCACTTCACTTCACTTTATATTCAGAAGGGCAATTTTTCAGTAGGTAGACATAAAAGTTCTTGAAAGTGTGGTTTCATAACAGCTGAGTTATACTTAAAGGAGTGACTGAGTTTGCCTGATTATTGGAGCAAAGGTTGGTTATAGGCACCCATATTCACTTGGCCATTTTTACAAAAACACTTATTTTCTTCATGTGTGTGTCTCAAAATCAAAGTCCGATACAGTCACATTTGCCAAAGTGATTACTGATTCTCCTACTTTGGGTCAAGATTTTTATCATCCTGGTTGTTAATGTTTACATCGCAATAATTCTTTCTGCTCCAGTCTAACCCTCAAGCCAATACATTTTATACAATGTTGAAAGGTTAATTTTCCTAGAATATTAGTTTATTTCAATGGAATGATTTCTTTATTCTATTTTTAAATGCATTTTTTAATTGAAGGATAATTGCTATACAATGTTGCGTTGGTTTCTGCTGTATGACAACACGAATCAGCCATAACTATATCTCTCCTCCTTCTTGAGCCTTCCTCCCACCTCCACTCTCCTCCCATCCCACTAGTCTAGGTCATCATAGAGCATCCGCGTGAGCTGCTTGTGTTATACAGCAACTTCCCATTAGCTATCTATTTTACACATGGTAATGTATATATATACACCAGTGCTACTTTGTCAATTCATGCCACCCTCTCTTTCCCCCCACTGTGTCCACAAATTCACTCTCTATGTGTTCATCTCCATTCTTTATCTGCAAGTAGGTTCATCAGTACCATTTTCCTAGATGCCATATATATGCGTTAATATATGAAATTTTCTCTTTCTGACCTACTTCACTCAGTATAGCAGGCTTTAGGTTCATCCCCCTCAGTTCAACTGATTCACAATAGTTCTTTTGATGGCTGAGTGATATTCCATTGTATATATGTAGCACAACTTCTTTATCCATTCACCTGTTGGTAGACATCTAGGTTACTTCTATGTCCTGGCTATTAAAATAGGGCTGCAGCAAACACTGGGGTACATTCTGAATTGTGGTTTTCTCGGGGTATGTGCCCAGTTGGGGGATGGCTGGATCATATGGTAGTTTTATTCCTAGGGGTTTTTGTTGTTGTTGTTTGTTTGTTTAAACTTAGTTGTTCTTAAATTTTTATTTATTTACTTAAAAATGTTGGCTGTGCTGGATCTTTGTTGCTTTGCATGGGCTTTCTCTAGTCGTAGAGAGTGGGGGCTACTCTTCGTTGCTGTGCACATGGGCTTCTCATTGTGGCGGCTTCTCTTGTTGCGGAGCACAGGATCAGTAGTTGTGGCCCCTGGGCTTAGTTGCTCCACAGCATGCGGAATTTTTCCAGACCATGGACTGAACCCCTGTCTCCTGCATAGCTTGGTGGATTCTAATCCACTGCACCGCCAGGGAAGTCCTACTACTGGTTTTTTTTAATGAACCTCAATTCTGTTCTCCACAGTACCTGAATCAATTTACATTCCTACCAATAGTGCAAGAGGATTCCCTTTCCCCAGAATGTCTCCAGCAGCCATTGTTTTTAGATATTTTTATCACGACCCTTCTGACCAGTGTGAGGTGATACCACCAGGAAGTTTTGATTTGCGTTTCTTTAATAATGAGTGACGTGAGCATCTTTTCATGTGATTATTGGCCATCTGTATGTCTTCTTTAGAGTCATGTCAGTTTAGGCCTTCTGCCCATTTCTTGATTGTGTTGTTAATTTTTCTGATATTGAGTTGCATGAGCTGCTTATATATTTTGGAGATCTTTTGTCAGTTGCTTTGTTTGAAGTTATTTTCTCCCAGTTTAATTATCATTTCTTTGCTCAAAAACATTCAGAGCCTCTCTGCCCTCTGTCTTTAAAAGAAATTACGGACTCACTCCTTTGAATAAGTGTCCAAGTGTTCCGTTAGTTGATTTCATCCCTCCCAACACTCCTATGGCTCTACTATTGACAGTTTTAATTCTTGAATTTGACCACACACCAGCTTTATATGGCCATTTAATTTTTTCTTAGTGCTAGACTTCGTTTTCTGAACAAAACTGAAAGGTCTGTGGTGACAGTGTCCTGATTTTTTTCCCTTCTCAGGTACAGGCAATTTACAACTGATCTGCTAGACTCTAAGCTTCTCGAGCATGAGAATGAATCACCTTGTCCACAGACTCTAGCAAAGCATCCAATGTTAAATTTATGTTCAATAAAATTGCTGAATTGGATGTGTTAGGACGGGTACACTACACAAGCTGAACAATTCACCTTTATGCCAGCAGATGTCGCTACATTTAAGGTGTTTTAGCCTTGGTACTCTTGCCTGGACAATCCCATGGATGGAGGAGCCTGGTAGGCTGCAGTCCATGGGGTGGCTAGGAGTCGGACACGACTGAGCGACTTCACTTTCACTTTTCACTTTCGTGCACTGGAGAAGGAAATGGCAACCCACTCCAGTGTTCTTGCCTGGAGAATCCCAGGGACGGCAGAGCCTGGTGGGCTGCCATCTCTGAGGTCGCACAGAGTCAGACACGACTGAAGCGACTTAGCAGCAGCAGCAGCAGCAGCCTTAGTTTTAGTTAGGATGTTAAACTAGTTTAGGTATTAAACTGTCACGGTAAAGGTCTACCTCATGTTATTATAAATTTCTAGAATTTCTTTTTCATTGCTGTTAGGAGTTGTTCCTTGACTAGTCTCAAATAGAGCATTTCCTTTCCATTTTCTTCCATGCATCGTTTTTTGTTTGCTGGACTCACAAATGATGATGATGGTCATAATAATGACTGAAATTTGTAGTGCTTATTATGTGTCAGGTACAGGGCTGAGCACTTCACATATTAAAGACTCATGACACCCCCGCACCCCCCGAAGTAGGAACTCATGTTGCCTTCATTTTACTAAAGAGACTGCAGGAGATTACACAATGTAATAAAAACATTTTTTTTGATAGATGCAAAGTGACCGAACCAGAATGCAAACCCAGACATTTAAACAATTTTAGCATGATATCATTAAGCCTTTCTTCTGTCATTACACGGTTTTTGTAAACATAAATTTTCTAAAATTTTAACCTGAGTGCCTTTATGTTTGTTTACCACAAACAATATATGTTTTAAATTGGATGGACTCATGCCCCTCAAGTTTTCTGATAAGCATCTCTTATACTTATTAGATTGCTACATTTTTCAATACCATGTATAATTCCTATATACAAGGGGATACCCAGGGAAACTAGAGAAAAATGATGCTTGAGCTTTTAAGCTTCAAAACCCAAGCTTCTCTTTCCTCTCCAAGTGATGTCTGGTGACAGACATCACTATAGTATTTATCTTTGGTGGATTAAATGGGAGAAGCTCACAAAGGTCTCAGAGACACTGAAATCATTGTATGATCATGGTCGTGGTTTCATATGTGTGCGTGCGTGTGTGCATTCACTAATTTGTACACTTATGACTTGTGCACTTAACTGAATAAAAGGACAAGAAGAAGTTCCCAATAGCATTGGGCCTTAATGAATCTGGTCTTAAAGAGTAAACTATGATTGTTCATTTCCCAAATTGGTGGCAAAGGAAACTGAATCACAGACACATTTAACACCTAGGTACTCTTTGAACTATTTGGGGAGGCAAACCCTGAGAAAAGACTAGATTTCTAGCTAATCAAGCAGACAGGGGCTTCGAGTATCAAGATCTGCTCCAAGTTTTAATGTGAAGTGACCTCATTTATAACAACTGGCTAAAAAGAAACTCATGGAATCAGCTAGAATTAAAGCCATGTTTGACCATAACTAGCTCAGCCCTAAAGCCAACTCAGCACATTTCTGGTTTCTAAAAGAGCATTACTAAGATGATTCATCAGCCAAATGCTTTCACAAGAATGAGCAATAATGAAGAGAAATAGCTTTGTTGGTTTGTGTGTCTTCATTTACAGGTTTCTAAAAATTGCCTTTTCTGTCAAATACCTCATTTCTCTCCTTGACTTTTCTCTTTTGTATGTATTTCATGTCTATGTTTGTCTGACAACAATTAAAGATCAAATTTAAAGCCAGAAAACCAGTGAAAAATATGTTATAAAGGCGTAGATGGCTAATCTCTGATATAAAGATTTCACATCTTCTAATAACTTATGTTTGTGTTTAGAGCTACCAGAAAATTTTTTTTTTAATGTGTGGAGTGATGAAGCAACGGGTCTACCCCAAGTCCCTCAGTGTAGTCAGTTAAATAATAATAGTGATGATGATAATAATAACAGCAGCAGCAGTAGCAGCAAATTCTATAATAGTTATCATTTTAGGAGGCTAAAGTTGCTTTGGCATACACTTGCCCCTCTGTTTTAGTGAGTTCTGCATCTGAACATCAAAAGTGTTTTTTTTTAAATCCCAGAAATTTTCCAAAAGCAAAATTTGAATTTGCCACATGCTGGCAACTATTTACATAGCATTTATATTGCATTAGTTATTTATAAGTAGTCTTATTGTTTAGTCACTAAGCTGTGCCTGACTCTTTTGCGACTCCATGGACTGTGTCCCGCCAGGCTCCTCTATCCAGAGGATTTCTCAGGCAAGAATACTGGAGTATTCCTTCTCGAGGGGATCTTCCCAATCCAGGGATTGAATCCATGTCTCCTGCATTGACAGGCAGGTTCTTTACTCCTGAGCTACCGGGGAAGCCCGTAAGTAGTCCAGAGTTGATTTAAAGTATATGAGAGGATGCATACACGTTATATGCAAATATGCAAATACTATGCCATTTTATATAAGGAACTTGAGCATCCATGGATTTTGGTATTTGTGGGGTGGGGGTGGTCCTGGAACCAATTCCTCAAAGCTATTAAGGGGTGATGGTACCTTGTTTCTGCTTAAGAAGACAGTTTCTCAACCTAAATACTTCTGGTTGCTATGCACTTATCAGTTATATGACCTTGGGCAAGTTAGTTAGCTTCCCTGAGCCTAAACTTTTTTTCATTTAAAAAAATGGAGAAAACCTTATCCCTCAAAGTTTTAGTGAATTGGAAATGTTTTACCACTGTAGGTGTATCTGATATACAGAGGGCAACACACATCTGTGTTTTCTTTCCCTTGTTCCATCTGGAAGACTGCCATGATACCTTTTTCTGTAAAGGCAATATTCTACTCTTCTCAATTTTCACATGGGAGTGCTGCTTGTAGACAGTTGTACACTCAGCTGAGAAAAAAACATGTTGAGCTCTGCATGGGATTCCTGCCTTTCAGCCAATAGGTCAGTGTGGTCTCCTTGCAATGTGTGTGTGCAGTGAGTGAAAGTTGCTCAGTCATGTCTGGCTCTTTGCGACCCCATGGACTCTATAGTCCATGGAATTCTCCAGGCCAGAATACTGGAGTGGGTAGCCTTTCCCTTCTCCAGGGGATCTTCCCAACCCAGGGATCGAACCCAAGTCTCCCGCATTGCAAGTGGATTCTTTACCAGCTGAGCCACCAGGGAAACCCTGCTGTGTGTGCAGAGGGGTGGATAAATTTCTAAAATATTTGACTGCACCAGAACTTATTATTTTACAAATGAATTGGAAAATGAAAATATAAAAGTCCAGAAATCAGTTTATAAACAAAAAAGGATAGGTCTTCTAATGTATTGGGGAAAAAAAAATGTAAATCCTTAGTCATGTCAAATGCTGTGCATCTCTAATTTTGAGAAGATATTCATTGACCTGTGGTAATTCATTTATAAATGAAAAGGAAATTAAAAGATATTTATATGCTGGAGCTGCATCACTGTGTCTAAGTAATATTTCTATAGAATATTTAAGTTTGGGGGAACAGCCTTGTATGAAATGAAAAAGCTGGTTATAATGGCTTCATTCACCATATATTTAATTATGGAGTCAAAGATTCTTCGGTTTCACCTTAGGCCCATTGTAAAGATGGAAAGTGAAAGTGTTAGTCACTCAGTCATGTCCGACTCCTTGTGACCCCAAAGACTGTAGCCTGCTCAGCTCCTCTGTCCATGGAATATTCCAAGCAAGAATACTGGAGTGGGTCACCATTCTCTTCAATCCCTCAATAAATAAGTTAAAAATCCCTACTGAGAACTAAATATGTATAAAGTACCCAGCAGTATTTCACAGAAGGTGCAAACACCAAAAGCCATCTTGGTAGCAGAATGTTTGGCTGTTCCTCTCCTGCAGACAAAGGCTGCATCTGTTTCTGGCTGGTAGAACAACAGTAATGGTCTAAAAGGAACTCTAAGAAGATTTGCAGAATTATGTGGATTTCTCTAAGTACAAGCAGCCTAAATCCCCTTAACACAGTTATCACATCATGGGAAATGATAACCCACTCCAGTATTCTTGCCTGGAGAATCCCAAGAACGTAGACGCCTGGTAGGCTACAGTCCATGGGGTCGCAATGAGTCGGACACGACTGAGCGACTTCACTTCGTTCCTGTAGTAACACTGAAAACTTGTCCAAAGAAAAAGAAGAAAAGTTCTCAGAAGCAGTGAGTGGAGGGAGGGTGGTTGAAAAGCACTGGTCTGATATATAAAGAAGGCTCTGGGAACATTAGACAGTCTCTTGAGGAATCCCAAGGGGAGAAGGTACTCAGACAGCCCTGGAAGAACTGAATTTAATTGAGCGCCTTCTGAGGTGAAGAGGCCAATTTAAAGTAAGAGCAGTAATTTTAGCTCAAAGTCCTTGTGACTCTTCTCACATGGGGCACAAAACTATCAGCGTCCCTGGAGAATGTGGAGCTATTTCCTCCATCCTGCCGTGGCCCCACTAGATCTTTCTTCTTTTCATTCTTCCTGCTCTAAACACAGAAATACACACCCTTCCCTGCTCCCTTATAGAAAAAGTGACTACTGATCTAAATAACTGTTTCCTAGGTATCTTCAGGCTTCCCTGGTGGCTTGGATGGTAAAGAATCTGCCTGCTGCAGGAGATGCAGGTTCGATTCTGAGTCAGAAAGATCCTCTGGAGAAGGAAATAGCAACCCACTCCAGTCTTGCCTGGAGAATTCCATGGACAGAGGAGCCTGACGGGCTATAGTCCATGGGGGTCACAAAAAGTCAGACACGACTGAGTGACTAACACTTTCACAGTATCTTCTATGAAAGTTCTACTCCTTCTCAGAGCTGTTCATTTTTCCCAAATGACCTCAGTTACTCTCTTCAGGCTTATCTCCTGGCCTCTTGGAGCAAATTCATCAAAGAACTGCATACCTTCCCTGCATTCAGATGCAATGAGTTCACAGATTTTACATGTTTCAGTTATTTTCATTCGAATCCTTCTCCTTCTAAACCATGTGGCATTTAAAGAAAATGCATCAGCAAGTTATTTGAAAATATTTGTGATTCTGTTTCATGTAGTGTTCCCATGAAAAGAAAAGAATATTCATCATAAGAAAATCATTCTTTTGCATCAGAAACCAGCCAGCAGATTTATCAACCCACGAGCTCACTCTTAAGAAATCATCGGCATAACTCAGATTCATACCAAATTCTTCCAAATGCAACATTCAGTTATTGGAGACTGGTGGTGACGATTCCATTCTAATTTCTTTTCATAGTTATGGCACAGAATCAAATCATTTCCTATTCTTGACTGGATTTTTGTGTGGAGGGCATTGAAAACCATGAGGACTTTATATTGGGAGTGGGGAGCTGTGGGCCACAGCTGTCCTCGGAGATGCACATGCCAAGCTGGAGAGGCCAGATGTCCTAGCATTGGGGGAACTTGGGCATATCCCGATTGGAGCAAATAAAAGGGCCTCTCTGTGAGGTGGAAAGGGCAACTAAAATGCAAACGACTCTCTCTTATAAGCAGTGAGTTACTGGCCTTTCCCAGTGAATCATGGAACAGAGTGTCCTACATTTCTCAAACACTCCATAAATCAGTGCAACTGTGCTTTCTGAGATACGTGGCTTCACAAGAACATTTACGTAGGGGGACACAAAAGCCAAATTCTGGAAACAGGCTGGGGTGGTTCTTAAAAATGCTTTGAGAGGAATAGAGCTTGGGAAATGCTGGGAACAGAGCAGTGTGGAAGGAGCTAAAGTTACCTCCATGGGAAAATGAAAATATTTATAATAAAGACATCAGGAAGCAAGATTCTGAAAAACACACAGAGATACAAATAGAGTGAACTGTGGATTGCCTGGATTGCCTGGGGCTATTCTTGTTACTAATTCAGAAGGTCCATGAGTCCAAAAAGAGAGTCAATAATTAATTAATATAATTAAGGTAATTCAAAATACCAGAGATCATTTGTAGCTAAACTTAAATCCAGCTTTTCTCACACAACCAAAAATATACACATACATACATAAATGTATAAATAGGTAGCCAAAAATTGCAACACGCAAACCCACAATGGCACACAACTCTTATTCTTCCTTTCTGCTATTTGAGCAATTTTGTTCAAATCAATGAGATGAAGTGGAGTGAGGCAGGTGTTCACACAGGTCAGGGTGATCACGTGTGAAGTACGTTCACGTGAAGGAGCAGCATCTTGGTGTGAAGTGTTGGGGCCAGGATAGGACCAGTTGGAGGCAGGGTAGACACATGTCAGTCTAGGAAGGTAGCTCAGCTCAGGTCATCAGAAAAAGGTGATGAGTACACCCATGCAGGGAAAGGGGTGGCAGGAACAATGGGAAGAGGCCCTTTCCTCCTCACAGAGAGGTCATTTTATTTGCTCCAGTCGGCATATGCCCAAGTTCCCCCGGTGCTAGGATAACGATAAAGAAAGCAGGTTTCTCTTGTTGGAACGAGGAGTTACACTCATGAGAGAAGACAAGAATTAACTGAATTGGAATTAGAAAAACTGGTGTAAGTTTCCTCTTTAATCTAGACAGATAAGAGAGATACAGAGCTGGGGCAGAGAAGGAGAGGGAGGGAGGGAGGGAGGGAGGTGGCGGGGCAGAGAGAGAGAGGGTCCCAGAGAAGTCCTGGGGGCGGTGACATCCCAAGACCAACTAGATGAGCGCGCCTAACACCCTTGGTCTTTAAATACCATTTTCCACTAAAAGGAACAAGAGCATTTTGGATGAATGGCTGGTTTCAGGGCTAGATTAACATCTCTTTTGCCAGAAAGTAACGTTCAAATAATATGGGGAATGGTTTATCCCTGGCTGTAATTATACTTATTTTGTTCTTACAAAGTGTCATCAAACATTTAAGTAAACAACATCACTTCAGCATTAAGAAAAATATAATATGGTGACATGATTAAAGTACATAGAAATCCAATTAGAGAGGTCCCCACATACCAAATTTGGGACAATTCGAGTACCAGAATAATGATAATGGCATTAGGACCTACTAAATAAAGCAAGAAATGAGTATATATTGAAAAAAATGAAGGAATGAGTCAATTGAAAGTTTGATGAAGAATGGTTTATTTACACTGTCTCGTTCCTTCCCATCACAAGACACTCATAGGGGCTTCCCAGGTGGCGCCAGTGGTAAAGAACCCACCTGCCAATGCAGGAGACACAGGAGACATGTTCAGTCCCTGGGTAGGGAAGATCTCCTGCAGAAGGGAACAGCGACCCACTCCAGTATTCTTTTCTGGAGAATCCCCTTAGTGGCTACAGTCTGTAGGGTCGCAAAGAGTTGGACACAACTGAAGTGACTTAGCACATGTGCACAGGACACTCATACTAAATATTTATCAAGTATAGGGAATAAAGAGTAATTTTATAGTCTATCACACCCATTTTAACAAGTAGTCCAAGGTAATATTATGGGGATTAGGACAATTTGAAATTCTGTGTCATTGAACAGAATGTAAGGCAAAACCCATTGTTTCTGTGATAATCCTGCCAAAGATGTGTAATTTGAATAGATCATGAAGAAATATCAACAAACTGACATTGAAGGATATTCTACTAAACACCTGGGCTGAAATCTAAGACGTCAAGGTCATGAAGTCAAGGGAAAGATGGGGAATTGTTTCAGACTGAAGGATACTAAAAACATGTGACAATTAAATGCAAGACATGATTCTGAACTTTTGCTAGAAAGGACACTGGACAAATGGAAAAGCTAAATTGAAGTCCAAGGATATGTTAGATGATAGTAATGTTATCAGTATTAACTTACTGATTTTGATGGTTGATTGTGGTTATGTGAGAGAATAGCTTTATTTGTGGAAATAGACACTAAAAGAGCTGGGGGTGAAGAGGCAACACGTTAGTCACTCTGAAATAATTCAGGAAAAAAATTTTGGCACTGAAATTTTTCTTAGTTTGAGATTGTTTCAAAAATATTAAAGTAGAATGGCCCAGTCTTACAGATTAACTGGTGGTGGGGGTTTAGTTGCTTAGTTGTGTCTGACTCTTGCAACCCCATGAACTGCAGCCCACCAGGCTCCTCTGTCCATGGAATTCTCCAGGCAAGAACACTGGAAAGGATTGCCATTTTCTACTCCAGGGGACCCTCCCCAGCCAGGGACAGAACCCAATTCTCTTATGTCTCCTGCATTGGCAGGCAGATTTTTTTTTTTTTTTTAAACCGCTAGTGCCACCTGGGCCTGGTTTTAAAGACTGGAGAGTCAGGCTCTCTAGTGAGGACTGGTTTGCTCATGATCTGATTTGCCTTGGGTTCCCTTCTCTGCAAAGCTTCAAACCTGATGTATTTTCAGGTTCTATATTTCAGGTTCTCCTTACTTCATTCTATATCTTACAGGTGACAGTGAAACAGTTTCTCTTTTCTTTATTTTGCTAAGTTATAACTGCTTTGCCTAAGGCTAGACCATGATCAGCTAATACTGTGAAGATAGCTTTGCAATCTGAAATAAACCTCCACACACAATTTAATAAGATCTGTTATTCCCCAAGTAAGTAGATTTCCACTTTCTAAGTGGCAAATGGAAATAAGTTAGAAAAGAATAAAACCAGGCTGTAAGTAAGAGAGTGTCTTGGATAAGAAAGAGCCCAGAGTGTAGAAGGAGATCCCCAGAGACCAAATCCTAGCTCTGTCACTAGTTATGTGACCTAGCATCACTTACTCTTCCCATGTCTTAGAATTCTAATCTGCAAAAAGGTTTAAGATGAATACAAACATCATGACATATTCTACCACAATTTTATACCTTGCAATTTAAAAGAACAATGCCTTCATGACCTATTGTGGAGTGAAAAAAACAAGTTGGTATTATGATATGATATTTAGGTTGAAAGTACACTAAATAATGCTGTATATTTGTGTGGGTCTACATAAATTCACATAAAACCTAAAACAAAACTGATTACACAAGAAACTGTTACCTTTTTAAATTTTTTTACCTTCAGAGGAAAGGAACTAGATAAAACTATGATCAAAGAGAATTTAGCTTATGGGTAATGTTAGTTTTCTACAAAGAGAATGATTGTATATCATTTACATAATTAAAGGTTGGTAATAAAAATCATGTTACAACATTTCTGTATTATTTTAAGCACATGGTCAATTTTTGATTGGTGTCATAAAAGGAAGTGAACAATGTGCTTGGATCCAATATATTAAGCTGGAGAGGAAATTCAATGTATTTTCCTCTGGGAAGATAAGAAATATTATTTGTTGACTTTGTCTCCAGCTGATTTCCAGCTTAGTGTTCTATAGAGACTAAGAATAAAAGCTGTCTTCATTTCCCAGGTGATGTCTAGCCTGGTGGGAAAGGACACTAGTCTGGAGTGACAAAAAAAGGGGTGTGTGTGTGTGTAAAAGGTGCTATGAAGCTCTGTAGGCTTTAGATGAAAGGTGACAATTTCTTTCTTTGCTCTTCTTGGTTGTTACTGCTGTTACAGCTTGGAGATCTGGGCTAGTTAAGGTTTCATTCCGCTGAGGGTGGTTGGGTTGAATGACCTTTGGAAGTAACCAGGTTTGGATTTCTCAGAGAGACCTTTCCACCCTTGTGTGCTTTGTCTCTCTGAGTACATGCTTCAGAATGGCGAGTAAACATGTGGTGGTGAAGAATCAAAGCGATGACCTAGTCATGCTTACAGGGAGCTTCCACCAGTTGTCCTTCTGCAGTTTCTGCACCAGCACCAGAAGTTCATCTGTAGCCAGGAAGAGGGGGTGGTGACCTTGCTGGTGAAATGGAAATGGGGAGCCAACATCTCCCCTTACAGTAACAAGGCCTCACATCCGGGCTGGAGAGATCCCTTGTGCCTTAGCTCTAGAATATTTAACCTCTCACTTTTCCCACTTGTAAAGTGGGAATGATAATAGCACCAACACATGTAACCCAATGCCCCATTTACGAAGCACTTCTAACTCTTAGATTAAAAAAAAAAGAAAACTTAGAAAATGCATCTGCATTACTCAGTGGGATAATGGACCAGAAATAGCCTCCTTTTGAAAAAGTTAAACTAATAACATTTTTACTGGTTATTTGATCTCAGTATTTGTGCCAAATGCAATGGATATAATACGATTTCTTATGTTGCTTGCATTTTTACAATGAAGCCACAGAAAGTTCAAAATCAAACCACTGGCATTTTTGAAGGTGGAGAAAAGAATATAAAACAATTTTTCCCGATTTGATAAAACTAAAACTTTGGCTAAAGAGAAAATACAGTGCTTATATCCATTTAGTCAAATGCCTTAACATAAGACTGATTTAAAAGGACTTGAAGTTCAGGAGTTGGCAAAAATTGGAGACAACCAGGATGCCAGATTTTTCTGATGGGCTCTAAGGAGAAAATGGGATAGAAGCCAGGAGCCAAAGGCTTCCATGAGAAGCAGAAATAATCCATACACAGTAGGTCTCAGAAAAGAGGAGCTTGAGGGACAACAGCCAGTCTCTTCAGTGTGTCTAGCTCTGTCCCTCCCTGACCCTCAGGAATGATGCTAGACTCCTGGGAGTTTCTTCCTGGAAATTAGCTCCAGGTTTGGATTTGTAAGCTGCTTCTCATCGGTTAAGGGTTACTCACAATTCATTTTAATTTTTCTGTCTAGAAATTGGATGTGACTCAGTGCACTTGGTCTGTAATTTTAGGCAAGCACAAGAGCTGGCACGAACCACCTCCAGAAAGAATGTTATGAAGTTGCCACATACTCAGATGCTGGCAAATGGAGCAGGCTTGATCTCCATCTGAGCCTAGTGACTGCCTTGGATCCTCATCAGCACAGATCTGCAGCTGAAGTGACTTATTTTGTCCTCACCCTGTGATCCTAGGTTTGTGTCACTTTTTCCTGAGCGTCCATGATGTAGGTGCTAGAAGCAGGTGTGTTTTGGATGATCTGGATTGCACAAAGTGATCTCTCTCAGTGACTGCCTTAAAGTGCCCCCCAACAAGTGAGGATCTAGTGTATTTTTTAACTATCACTTCTAAGGAAGGGTTTTGTGTTCAGCCTCCTGCACACTAACTCACAACCCACACTGATGGGGAAATCTGTGATAAGAGCCGTGTACTCTCTCGTGAGAGTTTGGTTGGAGATTGGGGAATGAAGTGGGGAGCCTGGGGGATGTCTGTTTCCAGGCTATGTCCCAGGCTGTTCTGGCAGTTGCTGTGATACTGGTTCAAAATAAATGTTATGAGGCTTTTCCCAGATAATTCCTTAACTCTAATTTCCCTGTGGATTCTTTTGTGAAACATCAGTGGCTGAAATAAACGTAACTCTAGTCAAGCCTCTAAGAGAATGGGATGTGGTCCCCTTGTTTTGGCAGGAAGTCGTCTGTCCCAGCAAGTAAACTACAGACATGGCATCTCTATATCATGATCACTTAAAATAGTCAACTGAATGGCTTTTTTATTTTCTGGTCATAATCTGATTCTAGGACTCTTTCTTAGTTATTTCAACAAATTGCATGAAAACTTGGGTTTAAGTAACAAAATGTCAGCAGAAATTTTTAATAGAAGCTAAAAATAATAGATTTATGTCTGTAGAGCACTTTGCTATACTTCTAAATGGCTTTATTTGATTCTTAACATTTCTGAGAGATTATCTGAAGTGTGAAATATTTAGAACTAGAAGGGAATGTGGGAGTTACCTGTCCAGGCCTCTACCTGATGGAGGAATTTCCAGTACAAATTGCCCACTACTTCCCGCTCCCACCCCCCAAAACAGTTGCAGAATGTGATGGTTAATTTTATGTGTCAGCTTGTCTGAATTCAAAGATGCCGAGATAGCTGGCAAAACATGATACTGGAGTGTGTTTGTGAAGGTGTTTTGGAAGAGATCTGCATTTGAATTGGTAGACTGAATAAAGAATATTGTCTTCACCAATGTGAGTCCTCATTAACGACTGTCATCATCTGATCTGCGGAGGGTCTGGAGAGAACAGAAAGATACAGGAGGAGTGTATCCTTAAGCTCCATTCACTTAAGCTGGGACATCCATCATCTCCTGTCTTCTGACTTTGGTGCTCAGGGACTTCAGACTCAGACTGAATTATGTCACAGGTTTTCCTGGTTGTCCAGCTTGCAAATGGCAGATGGTGGAACTTCTCAGCCTCCATAATCGTGTGAGCCAAATCCTGTACTAAATCTCTTGTGTCTGTGTATGTGTGTATAACATACATATGTAAATAAGCATGCATGTATGGTAAGTCATTTTAGTTGTATCTGACTTTTTGTGACCCGTCGGACTGTAGTCTGCCAGACTCCTTTGTCCATGGGGATTCTCCAGGCGAGAATGCTGGAGTGAGTTGCCATGAGCTCCTCCAGGGGATCTTCTCAACCCAGGGATCAAACCTGTGTCTCCCGTGGCTCCTGCATTGCAGATGGATTCTTTACTGCTGAACCGCTAGGGAAGCCTGCTTATATGTATATGTCCTATTGATTCTGTTTCTCTGGGGAACTCTAATACCTCTGGGATCACTACCAAGATTTCGCTGTCTCCTCAGATTGCATCAGCCTCCCTTTGGTTTCCACCCATTTCTAGTTCTGTCCTGCCACACAGCATGACAAGACGTGACTAATTCTGCTCTGCACAAAATTTTTGTAGGCAGCTATCAAGCTGTCCATCTGCATACCCCCTTTACTCCCCTCTCAAACCAAGTATCTCCCCAAACTCATCCTTTCCCAGCTAGATAGTTGCTATATTTGCTTATGGAACCTGCTTTCACTAACTTTGCTGTCTTGCTCCTTTCCATCTGAATGGTTTTCTTGGAATACCTTGCTGTTGATAGAAACAAAATTTTCTTCTCTTGGTATTATATATTGTTAAAAAAAGGTGGAGGGGAGAACTGGCTTTTTTTTTGGACACAATATTTCTGTTAAGAGCAATTTGATTTTTGGAAGCTTCATTTGCACTGAACTCATACTGGAAAATGTGAAAATGCAGCCAATTAAGTTGGCTAATGTTCACATGTAAAATTTTTTTTAATTAATTAATTTTTTTTTTTTTTTTTTTGGCTATGCTGGGTCTTCATTGCTTTGTGGTCTTTCTCTAGCTGTGGCGAGCTGGGGCTACTCTTCCTTATGGTGCCACTCCCGGCCTGAGTTGCTGCACGGCATGTGGGATCTTCCCAGACCAGGGATCAAATGCATTTCCCCTACATAGGCATGTGGATTTTTATCCACTGCACCATCAGGGAAGTCTTTCCATGTGTATTAAATCCAACATTTTTTGTTTGAATAGCTGTGAAGTTGATTCTTTAAAATTTTATCTGAAATTCTCTCTATATTTTATAACCATTTTTCATCTCATGTGATTCAATAATTGTTTTGAATTCTAACTCATGTATCATGTTATAGGTCCTTTTCTGTCTCAAGTTTAAATTTCAAGCTATTGACTTGACTTGTTCATTCATTTGTTTTGTTGTTTATTTCTTTGTTTTGACTAATTGACCAGTTGTCACTGATGTAAGTACTACCCTCCTTGCTTTTCTAACACAGAGATGTTTTTTAAATGTATGGGAACTATTGCACAAATGAATGATTCATTCATTCACTCAACAAACACTTAATGAACACTTACCATGTGCCAGGCCCAGGGACTAGGGATTCCAAAGAGATCTGCTTGATAAAGTCTCTGCCCTCAGGGAGCCTGCATTCTACAAAGAGACGTAAATAAAAGGTTGCAGAGCGTGGTTTAACAAAGGAAGTAAACACGGTGGGGAGACAGAATGATTTCTAAGATAGCCGCTTTAGACAGAATGGAGAGAACACGTTTTCACTGAAATGTACAGCAGGTGAGGCTGCCTTCCAGGAAGAAAGTGAAAAGTGAAAGTGAAACTTGCTCAGTCGTGTCTGACTCTTTGCAACCCCATAAACTATACAGTCCACGGAATTCTCTAGGCCAGAATACTGAAGTGGGTAGCCTATCCCTTCTCCAGCAGATCTTCCCAACCCAGGGATCGAACCCAGATCTCCTGCATTGCAGGCAGATTCTTAACCAGCTGAGCCACAAAGGAAGCCCAAGAATACTTGAGTCATTTCCTAGGCAGGTTGATAAGAAGTCTAGGAGTCCCCAAGGAGAGAGGGCTCTGGAATTCTCAAGGAGGAAGAAAGGACAAACTCTTTTCTTCTCTACATTCCTTAGGATTATATAACAACAATGTATTCTGCCTGAGGACAGTCTCTGGATTAAACCTTCTGGCTAATTCTGTAAATTATGGGAGTAGACCTGTTCTTTACAAGGATTATATAACAACAATGTATTCTGCCTGAGGACAGTCTCTGGATTAAACCTTCTGGCTAATTCTGTTATTTTAAAATGTAAATTATGGGAGTAGGTCTGGTGAGGTCTTTACAACCTCCAGACATTCTTTGGATTCATTGGAGAGAATATAATTTCATTGCTAATACTAACAAGCGGGTACTCTTTCTGCCCCCTTCTGATGCCTATGTCAGAAGTTTTCTCTATCTCCTTTATACTTTAATAAAACTTTATTACACAAAAGCTCTGAGCGATCAAGCCTCGTCTCTGGCCCCGGATTGAATTCTTCTCCTCCGTAGGCCAAGAATCCTGGCGTCATGATTCAACAACAACCTTTCATACTGAAGTAGGGAGCCCAAGAATACTGAAGTGGGAAGCCTATCCCTTCTCCAGCGGATCTTCCCGACTTAGGAATCCAACCAGGGTCTCCTGCATTGCAGGTGGATTCTTTGCAATTAAGCTATCAAGGAAGTCTTACAGGAAGAGAGAAGAGCAAACGGGAAGTCCTGAGACAGGAAAGAGCCTGACCAGTATATCCAGGGCTGAGATGCATGATCTAGTTTGGTCTCTGTCCGTCCTGTTCTGCCTCTGACCTTGACGTCCAGCACAGGATTTCTTGGGTTTCCTTGTGACTTCACGTATCAGAGCTCAGGGAGGAGCCATTCCCTGGAGCACAGCCCTGAGTGGAGAACACCAGCTGCTCACCAGCCCGCATCTGGCAAGTGTGGGATGCCTCTCTAATGGACCATTTTAAGGGACATTTCCATTTGAAAGAGCACGTGAAATCTGAAGTCACAGGCTGAGCAGGCCCAGACACAATGCATAGGTTTTGGAAAGTCTCAGGACTGTCGGAGCTCTGTGTGCGTGTGCCTGCTGGCGCGCTGCTCTCATAGCACAGGGCACGGGGGATCTTGCAGACACAGTCCTTCCATTAACCTTATGGCTGCTGCCAAGTCGCTTTAGTCGTGTCCGACTCTTTGTGACCCCATGGACTGTGCCCGCCAGGCTCCTCTGTCCCTGGGATTCTCCAGGCAATCCTAGAGTGGGCTGCCATTTCCTCCTCCAGGGGATCCTCTCGACCCAGGGATAGAACTTGGGTCTCCTGAGGCTCCTGCCTTGCAGACAGATTTCTTATTACCTGGGTCCCCTGAGGCTCCTTCCCTGGTGGCTCAGACGGTAAAGCGTCTGCCTACAACGCGGGAGACCTGGGTTCAATCCCTGGGTCAGGAAGATCTCCCCGAGAAGGAAATGGCAACCCACTCCAGCATTCTTGCCTGGAAAATCCCATGGACGGAGGAGCCCGGTAGGCTAGAGTCCATGGGGTTGCAAAGAGTCAGACACGACTAGGCGACTTCACTTTCACTTTCCTGAGGCTCCTGTATTGCAGGCAGATTCCTAACCTTATTACCTGCTTTCAGTCTTCTCATGTCACAGAGATATTATGCCAACTCAGCAGCAAAGTCATCTGGAAAATTAATATCAAGGTCTTGTGATACCAGGCTCTTGCCCAGGCTAGCTCTGTCCTCGAGTTTCCCTTCTTCCCCACATCATATTCAACGATGAGGACATGGGCTGAAGAGGATCCACCCTGTGGGCCTTTCTCAAAAGTCCATGATGCAGAGGGGAAAACAGCAAAAATATGGTCAGAGTTCCAGAAGAAGAGAAATATTAATAAAAACTGAGTCTACATGGATTTCCTCCAAGCAGCCAGTAGAAAATCATGTGTACTTATTTTAACAGCACTGCTTTGATTCTAGTAATGTTCTAAGAGGGATTTTAACCTCCCTAACTTCCTCTGTAAAAAATGAAGAAACTGACATTAGCAGCCTGCAATTTCTTGATGCCACGTAGAGTAAGGTCCATGACGGCTGGATGACTGGACATCATAAACAGGGAAATATACTCAGGTCAGTGTGAAACATGCTGTTTTCACCTGTCACTCTGCTGACTGGGAAGCAGTGGAAATATCAGAATCTCTGGGGTCTGCAGGACTGACCTGAGGCCTGTCTTTGCTGTTTACTCTCTACGGAAACGTTATTTGCCGTTGCTAGCCCCAGGTTTTCTTCATAACTCAGGAATGACAAGTACTTACCTGATGAAATAAGATAATGTATCTACAGTGCTTAAAACACAGGTAGGTTTCACCTGCTGTTAGCTCTTTCATCTTTCCCTCCCTTCTGAGCTATTTTGAGTTATGTCCAGGACTGTGTATACTTTCAGTAGGAGAGAAAACTCTCTTATAACTGGAACAGCATTTGACACGTTTCCTCTGCTCATACATAAGGGGGAATGACCTGAAAATCTGTCAGGCAAGCCTGACAACAATGTTGAGGAGACTTCTCTGTTCACCTTGCTTGGATATCCAGAAGTAGCCGTTCTTTCTGATGGTGTTTAAAGAGGCAACCCAAGAAGTAAGAGCCATGTGTTTTAGTTCCATTTCTGCTTTTAACTAGTTATGAGACCTAAGATGACCAATTAAGTTTTGCTTCCTCCTTCATTAGACCAATTGAATTTGAACATCTGTCTAAGCCCAACTCTTTGGCTATTAAATAAGAATTTCAGTATAGTCACTAGATGTCTTGGAATTATGAGTAACTTGTATTTGCATTCAAAGACAACAATGTTATATATCATGCTCTTAAAAACACTAATTTCTGCCTGCTTTTACACATTTACATTTTTTCCTATTATTTTAAACTTTTTGTGCCATTTTAGAGGCCAGTGAAATATGAGTGATGCATTAATAATCATGGGACCTTTGATTAGATGATATTTGAGGCAAAGTATTAATCACATGTTATGTATCATGCACTGTAATAGTCATGGCTTTCCCTCATCAAGGTAGGTATCATCATTATTTCCAATTTATAGAAAAGAAAATGTATCAGGGAGATAAAATCATTTGATTAAGATCACAGGGCTAGCAAGAGAACACAGCTTTATTTGGTGTTTCTGACTTGACATTTCACTGCTTCACACAATTATACTGTAACATGGAGAGCACACTCTTTCCTGCTGATTGTCAGAATTAATTTAAACAGAAGAGCTTCAATGTCTTCCACTGCAAATCCACTGCCTCCCAAACACCCAGATATATAAGAGGAAAAGTTAGACTCTTGATATTAAAAACAACAACAACAGCAGCAGCATTAAAAACCACAGCGAAACAAATATTCTCATTTCCTGAGCTAAGTAAGGCAATAACTTTTGTACCGTGAATAAAAACGTCGCCTGCCTCTCTGGCAGCAGACTGTGTTGCAGCCAGCAAGTCACTACTTGCCATCCCCTGCCTCACGCCCCACCTTGGTGAGCCCTGAGGGAACTGAGGATGAAGACAGTGGGCTCCTCGCTGGCAAGCCCTCACCCACCCTGCAGACGCACCCAGAGGGCACTTGCGATGCAAAAGCACAGGATACTGACCCTAGGTGGCTAAGGTGCAGTCAAAGGAATGATTTCAATATCCCAGCCGCTTACATCTTCCCAAACAGGGAAAAGTGCTAACTCATTAACTCAAGATATCTGGTGTTCTTTATTTAACAGTAATCACCTGAAGCTCTGACTGTCTAGACTTTGTTGCAAAAACTCCTATATATCCTGGCTCCTCCCTTACCTCTTCAGATCAGAGTTAACTGAGAGGCTGCATCTTGGGCTTAAGTCTTCAGTTTTGTCTGCTGAACAAAATATAATTCTCAACTTTTAGGCTGTGCTTTTTATATTTTTCAGTTGACACTGTGATTATTTTAATTATTGTGTAGGTCTTTGACTAGATTGAAAACTCCCTGAAGGCAGGGACCTTGTTCCTTTTTGCTTGTCATTCTATCACTAGCTCTAAGCTCAGTGCCTAACACTGAAACATACTCAATAATTTTTGTTTTTAATTAAAGCAGTGCTTTGCATATGAATGAGCTTAACAAGAAAAGCTGCAGGTATGATCTCAGCAATTTTAAGCACAACTTATGGGCAAGTCAAGAAGGAATAGGATGGTTCCAACAACACTCCTAGCTTATCTCTTCATGTTAAATCACAGACTGTTTATCAAACACTTGGGTTGCAATTCTCATGAGGACAACTATGAAAGGTGAAGCATTCTGAGTGAAATATTAATTCGTGACCTAAAATTTGGCTTTTTTTTTCTTTCTGTCTTGACTTATCAAAATAAAATTCACTGGCAATACTTCATATAAACAATATTTATAAATAAAAAATCGGAGAGAAATATACAGAATGTGAACAAAATGCCTCAGTAACAGACATGGGATAAGGGTAATATTTACCCCCGACAAGGGGAAGAGACGTAAGAGTCAGGCATCATTGCGTCCACTGGGTGGAGCTGCAGACTGATGCTGACCACTTAAAGAGTGTCAGAAAATTTCTAAAGTTAACGCCTGTATCTAAGTTTCTTCTTTCATTTGATTCTTACAACAGCTCTATGAGGAATGTAGCCTGTGTATTCCTGTCCCTTAAACACCGACTTTAGACGCCATTAATCATTAGAAACGGCCTTTCTGGAGATCTGTAATACATATTAATGGAGATTTTCTCTTTAAAATGGCCCATTCACTTTTGAGCGGCGTATTCCAAAGTTATTTATTGGTAACCTTTGGTTCCTTTCTCCACTTTCAAGTGTCTGTCTCAAAAAGACAGTCTCTGTGGAAGGGAGACTGAAATAGCTGGGCTACACATTCCTGGGCCTGAGGTTGGGGTCACTGCTCAGTAAAGATAACAGGTGGAGAAGGCAATGGCACCCCACTCCAGCACTCTTGCCTGGAAAATCCCATGGACGGAGGACCCTGGTGGGCTGCAGTCCATGGGGTCGCTAAGAGTCGGACACGACTGAAGCGACTTGGCAGCAGCAGTAGCAGCAAAGATACCAGGGTACTCACAAGGCGCCCCAAGGTCTGGTGTCAGAGCCATGAGCGTGTATTAAACATTTTAGAGATTCTATTTTAGCATTTGCAAGAAGGAAATGGAAAAATTTTACCATTTGCCTCACTAGTCTAATAACATAAAATGAGTGTTCTGTAGATGTAGGTTTTCATTTCTGTGGAAACTTACTCCATTTTCATTAAAATTCTTCCCATTCTTTAATGATGTTCAAACGATGAGCCCCATATTGAAGACTGTCTTAGCCTTTCAAACCCGAAGGTGGCTACTTGCTGTGTCTGATCATTAGTCAACTAATAGCAGTATATTTTTTTGGTATTTTCTTTTATTGGACTTCCCTGGTGGCTCAGAAGGTAAAACGTCTGCCTATAATGCGGAGACCTGGGTCCAATCCCTGGGTGGGGAAGATCTCCTAGAGAAGGAAATGGCAACCCATTCCAGTATTCTTGCCTGGAAAAATCCCGTGGGCGGAGGAGCCGGATAGGCTACAGTCCATGGGGTCGCAAAGAATCGGACACAACTGAGTGACTTCACTTTATTACCTTTATAGTTTTATCTTTCGTATTTAGGTCTTTTTCTGTATAAATGATGTTTATTTTTAAATGTCATGTGAAATAAAGATCTAATTTATTTTTCTTCAAATAATGAGCTAAATTTCCTAACATCACTTAGTAAATATTCTGTTTTCTCCAGAAAGAATCCTTTTAGATTTACACTGGAAATTTACTGAACATAAATTTGGGGAGGATCAATATTTTTGCAAAATTATGATATCCGGTCCACTAACATAACATACATGACATAATAGAGCTATTTTTTTTCTCTATAAACAGAAAAAAATTTTTATTTGTCCTGTACTAAAAGTTAGAACTTTTATTGCTGGTAGAGAAACACTGATTTGTATAGGTAGATACTGGATGAGGCCTTCTTGATGAGCTTCCAAACAGGTTTTATAGTTTATTGATCCTTTTGGCATTTCTGTGTAAATAATTACAGCATCTGAAGCCATGACAATGTTGTCTTTTCTTTCCTGATTCTTACACTTCTTATGTCTTTTTCTAGTTTTGCTTTTATTGTTTTGCATGGCTGGGACCTTGAAAACTGTGTGGAATATGTTGAATAATGACAAGGATTCATGTTATCAGACTTTCCTTTTCTCTTATCTCTCTGTCTCTTATCACTATCTCTCCGTCTATTTCTCTATCTCTCTGTCCCTTTCTTCATTGTGGGATTTTCATTTAAACAGAGTTTAAAAAATATTGAAATAGAGACTTGCATTTTCTCTGTTTAGTAATATCTTTTTTTGTTAATTAATACTCAGCCTACAATTTACTGGTTGCAGCTGGAATTGTGGCATGCCTGGGAATCTGAGCACACAAGACTGCTCTCCATGCTTCTAAAGGCACACAGTGAGAGGAGCTGATTGGAAGCCACATTTTAGGTTATGAAACTTACAGACAGAAGGTCTTCGCGGTCCCAGCTCCTCACTCCCCAGACAAGTACCAACAGCACCATTATTTACTGTCTTGTTAAATTAAAATACATTTTTCGCACTCTGACACATTACCTTAGATCTTCTACAGTGAAGAGAAGTGTTTTTAGTCCTAATTTGGGAGAAAAGAAACCAAGGCTCAGAGAGACTGGGTTTCAAGAATTAGAGATTTTCCTAATTTATTACACTGCCGTCCCTCAGCATATCTCTTCTTGGCTTCCTGTTCTTTGGGGCCCAGGAGAGCCTGGTCATCTTTTTCCTTGTTCTTTTATAGAAAATAGTAAAATTTTTAGATGGTTATAAATAATGTGTGAGTCAATGAACGGTCTGCTCTAAAGAGAGTGCCTTAAATATTCCTGGGTCATAAACCAGGGTGCCTCTCCGCTTCCTTTCCAAAGCTGGTGATGGAATTCTGATGGACATTGGGGTCACCAGGTGTGTGCATATGATTAGAAGCTGGGAACAGTCTATGTCAAGCTGGAGTGATGAATTTTGTTATCTAATGCCAAACTGGGCTTCCCAGGTGGCTCAGTGGTAAAGAACCCACCTGCCACTACAGAAGATGAAGTAGACACGGGTTCGATCCCTGGGTCGGGAAGATCCCCTGGTAGAGAAAATGACAGCTCATCCCAGTATTCCTGCCTGGAGAATGCCCATGGACAGAGGAGCCTGGTGGGCTGCAGGCCGTGGACAGAGGAGCCTGGTGGGCTGCAGGCCGTGGACAGAGGAGCCTGGGTGGCTGCAGCCTGTGGAGAGAGGAGCCTGGTGGGCTGCAGCCTGTGGACAGAGGAGCCTGGTGGGCTGCAGGCCGTGGACAGAGGAGCCTGGCGGGCTGCAGCCCGTGGATAGAGGAGCCTGGGGGGCTGCAGGCCGTGGACAGAGGAGCCTGGTGGGCTGCAGCCCGTGGACAGAGGAGCCTGGTGGGCTGCAGGCCGTGGACAGAGGAGCCTGGTGGGCTGCAGGCCGTGGACAGAGGAGCCTGGTGGGCTGCAGGCCGTGGACAGAGGAGCCTGGTGGGCTGCAGGCCGTGGACAGAGGAGCCTGGTGGGCTGCAGGCCGTGGACAGAGGAGCCTGGTGGGCTGCAGGCCGTGGACAGAGGAGCCTGGTGGGCTGCAGGCCGTGGACAGAGGAGCCTGGTGGGCTGCAGGCCATGGACAGAGGAGCCTGGGTGGCTGCAGCCTGTGGAGAGAGGAGCCTGGTGGGCTGCAGGCTGTGGACAGAGGAGCCTGGTGGGCTGCAGGCCGTGGACAGAGGAGCCTGGTGGGCTGCAGGCTGTGGACAGAGGAGCCTGGTGGGCTGCAGGCCGTGGACAGAGGAGCCTGGTGGGCTGCAGGCCGTGGACAGAGGAGCCTGGTGGGCTACAGCCTGTGGAGAGAGGAGCCTGGTGGGCTGCAGCCTCTGGAGAGAGGAGCCTGGTGGGCTGCAGGCCGTGGACAGAGGAGCCTGGCGGGCTGCAGGCCGTGGACAGAGGAGCCTGGTGGGCTGCAGGCCGTGGACAGAGGAGCCTGGTGGGCTGCAGCCTGTGGATAGAGGAGCCTGGTGGGCTGCAGGCCATGGACAGAGGAGCCTGGCGGGCTGCAGCCTGTGGATAGAGGAGCCTGGGGGGCTGCAGCCCATGGATAGAGGAGCCTGGGGGGCTGCAGGCCATGGGGTCGCAAAGAGCAGGACACGGCCGAGCACGCACAGCATGATGCCAAACTAGTGTCCACGTAAGCTCCCTTCCTCCCTGTTGCACGGGTGGGAGAAGCAGAGCTTTCACTCCTCGGTTTCTGGGATTTTGCCTATAGTTGAGTTGCTCCTGTATGAACAGACAAGAACGCAGAAGAAAGGATGGCCCACTGAATTTTACATAATTGCATATGACATTAGACGATAACACTTGCCGAAGTTTCTGGCCGCAGACTCATTTCACTTGGCCAACTAGTGGTTTTTGGTTTTACTGTGATTTTAATTTCAATGCTTTTAAGAGAAAGTGCATGTTCATGGCTTCTTTTGTCTTAATCTAATCGAATTTACAGCCCTGGCTCCTGAAGGCACTGAATTTATGACCCCTGAAGCTGGTGGTGACTCCCGTGTCCTGACATTTTTATGGTTCTATGATATTGGAAAGGACAGGATAGTTGATAGAAAGAATGACTTGAAGGAATGTAGGCATGGTTGGAAGGGAAAGTATTATCCCCCTCCTCAGGTCACTTTTATGAAAACATTCAGGTAGGCACGAAACAGCTGGAAAACCAAGATGATTCCTAGCTGTGTTAGAAAGAGTGTAGCCAGAGTGAAGTTGCTGAGCTGTTAGGTTTCAAGCACCGTGGACCAGGCAAAAGTCATGCGCAGCTGCAAAGGGCAACCTTGAAAGTCAAGTCCCCTGTCTCAGCGAGCGTACTGTTTTGCTTGTTCTGCAACATGAAACCAGATTGCTGTGTCTTCATTTCACCAGATGAGAAAGTCGACAAGTGGTTTAAGAGTTGCATTACACAGAAATTTATTAAGCCCTAGACTCATACAAGTGAGACTTTAAACTTTTAAAAAGTATGAACAATTAGGACAACTTAAAGAAAAAAAAAAAAATCAACCAGCAACCAAGACACTTCCTCTGTCTTGCCTTTAAAATCCTAATTCTGTGTTATTGGAAGCCTTTATGCTTGCCTATGCACATCAAATTTCTGAAAGGATACACAAAAAAAGCTTACTATTGATTATCTCCAACAAGGGAAAATTGGGATTGGAATTGCTGAGCATCGAGACAGTTGTGAAATTATTACTTATTTTGACCCATCAAGTTTTTACTTGTTTACTTTAACAACAGCATGTTATCCATTTACATATAAAAAAAGAAAATCTAAGGAAGCATCATGTATTTCACATTCTTTCCTCCTCCCTAATTATCTATTCTTCTGTTTGCTGTGATTTTAACAGTTGCCACATATGTCTGAGAGACTGTATTTTCTCTAAACTTATCCCAAACTGTCCATTATTATTAGGTAGCATACAACCAAATTCAAGTATCGGATCTTTTCTGTATGTCCCTTTTCCATGATCTTTCAGAGGAAAATATAATCATTGTTTGCAATTCGGACTCCAAGTTGTTTCCAGATTAACCCTAATTAATCTAATGAAGTGAACTCTAATTAATTATCACCAAAACAAATAGATTTGTCCTGACCTTCACTAGCAACACTGCCACACACTTGAAGTCAGATGGCTTAAGCCTGGCTAGGGAAGGAGATGACTTTGGCCTCTGGAATGCCAAAGTGGCAGTAAAATAAGGTTGAGCAGAACCATATTAAAGCCAACTGGATGTCACGAACAAATTGGCAGCCACTCATCTGTTTTATGTATGTGTCTGTAAAGTGACACTATGTCTTCATGCTCATAATCCTTGTCCTGCTGTTGACCAGAGTGATTATCTGTCCGTGTGTTTTCTCGTGAACAGCCTGTACCCTCTATATTGTTGTTACAGCATCGTCATCAGACCTGCTGTGGTACAGTAGGCGGGGCAGAGAACAAACCACACCGAAAGGAGGAAACCGAGAACCCTGCCTGTCAGAGTCCACGGTTTCCAAGCTGTCCAGACACGCAAACATAATGTTATAGGTAAACACTGAATAAGCATCTAGGACTGCCCTGTTCTTGCTGCTAGAGTCCTTCACAGAAAAGGTGTGGAAAGCAAACTAAACGTATGTGTGTGCATGTGTGTATATATATACATGTATCTATATCTATATATGAAGCGTGTTCTTATAGAGCAAATATGCAGTGGTCAAAGCAAACAAGGAAAGACCATAGGTTAGCCACATGAAGTCTCAGTGACAATAATTTGTTAGTTTTGGTGACTGGCTAACAATTTTCAGCAATGTGAAAACACATTTAACCAGTTTCTCCAGTTGGGTTTAATTAATGTGGGTAAGTGTGTTTTTCGTAATAGAAGTGTTGTTCTGATTCACAGCAGGTTAGGTTTAATATCATTCTGCTTCCAGTACAAGGCTTGAGGCATACAGAGTAGAATTTTAGGAGCATTTTGATGGATGAGGGGAGAAATGTCTTAACAGGATGGGGTAGAGATTGAGCACAATGAGTAACATCTTGCCTTGCCAAGTAGTATACTGATTGATTATCTATTGGCTGATTCATCACATCCTGGGGATATTGGAGAAACTAGTGGGTGGTTTTTGTCCTAAATGGTATTGTTGCAGCTGAGACAACCACTCCAATAAGTGGAATCAATTACATTAAAGAAATAAACTACATTAATACATCCTTCTTCTTCCTTCATTCCCATCAATTCACAAAGTTCCATTGATTTGAGGCCTTCAAAATCCTCTCTCTGTCCCTTTTTTCCCACCATCAATGGAATGATTGTCAGAAGTCTAAGTGGCTTCCTTATTATCTTTTTAATCCCAAAGCTCTCCCCACAATTACAACTCTTGCCAAGAGTCACCAGAACATGCCTTTTGATCATGCCTTTTCCTCATGGAAAACCTCCAAGTGTTTCACTTTACTACCTAGTGAAATCTAAACTTCCCGAGACCTTCAGGAACATCAGTCACAAGGTCCATCTCCCTATTCAAAATGACTTCTTGCCACTCTTTAATACATTTTCCCCCTATAATCTGCTAAGCTCAGCTGAGTCGCTCAGTCGTGTCCAACTCTTTGCAACCCCATGAATTGCAGCACGCCAGGCCTCCCTGTCTATCACCAACTCCCGGAGTTCACTCAGACTCACTTCCATCGAGTCAGTGATGCCATCCATCACTGCCATCCAGCCATCTCATCCTCTGTCGTCCCCTTCTCCTCCTGCCCCCAATCCCTCCCAGCATCAGAGTCTTTTCCAATGAGTCAACTCTTCACATGAGGTGACCAAAGTACTGTAGCTTCAGCTTTAGCATCATTCCTTCCAAAGAAATCCCAGGATTGATCTCCTTCAGAATGGACTGGTTGGATCTCCTTGCAGTCCAAGGGACTCTTAAGAGTCTTCTCAGGAAATCGAGAAAAGTAATGAGTGGGGAAAGATGAAATTAACTAGCATTTTAAAATTCCAGTTCCTTCTGACCTTGTTTCATTGCATAACTGTGAAAAAACAGGCAGGGGATGCATGTTTCCCCTCTAAAGAAACTGAAGTTAGGAGATGTTTGCCCAAGTTACTACTTGTCCAGTGCAACAAAGTGGGTTGGGGGAGCTGGGATTCTGACCTAGGTCTTTCTGAGACCCACCCTTTTCCCAATATTCCACTCATTGTACTTATACAGGTTACCCTCTGGCACCCCCACCTCAACTTTCCAGACCTGGAATGCCCTCTTTTCTGCCTCAACTTCAAGAGCCAGTTCCTAAGACAACCTACCTGGACCCTCAGGATCTCCCTAATCTTCTCTGTTCCAAATTCCCTGAAAATGTAACCCCTTTACTTGACCCCCAAACTGGATAAGATGTTCCTCCTCTGGGTTCCCATAACACCCTATTTTTATCACATCATATGTTTTTCCATTTTATTTATTTACTTTTAGCTCTGCTGGGCCTTTGTTGCTGTGCACGGGCTTTCCCTAGCTGTGATGAGTGTGGGCTCCTCTCTAGTTGCGCTCATGGGCTTCTCATTGCGGGGGCTTTTCTTACTGCCGAGCACACGCTCTAGGTGTGTGGGCTCAGTGGTTGCGGTACGTTGACTTAGTTGCTGTGTGGCATGTGGAATCTTCCTGGCCCAGGGACAGAACCTTTGTAGCTTGTATTGGCAGGCAGATTCTTAACCACTGGACCATGAGGGAAATTCCATATATTTTTTAATAACATATTTATTGATATGTAACAAGCATATAGAAAAGTCACATAAGTATTTATCTTGATGATATATCAAAAAGCAAAATCAGGCCTGAAACCACCAAGATCAAGAAATTACCAGCAAGCAACCAGGAGACCAGCCCCCTCGCTTACCCTCTTAATCTCCATTCTCTCCTCCCCAAAGGCAATCAGATCGTGACTTCTATACAGCTTTGTTTGCCTGCTTTCAAATTTTATATAAATCAAATCATACAGTGTGGTATCTATGTCTGTGAGGTTTATTCTCTGTTATTGTATATAGCAATTATCCATTTGTTTTTATTATAATATGGCATTACACTATATCTATTCATTTTGCTAATTATATTTATTTTGCTGTTGGGAGACATTTTGAATTGTTGCCATTTTGAGGCTCATATAAATAGTCCTACTGTGAATATCATTGCAAACTTTTTATTGAATATATGTGCACTCTTTGGGGTACATATACTATGGAGTGAAGCTACTGGGTCATAAGTTATAAATATATTCATCTTTATTTAGTAGAAAATGCCAAACATTTTTCCAAAATGATTGTACTGATTTATACTCTCATTGCAATGTGTAGTTCCAGCTGCATCTCATCTTCATCAGCAACTTACAAATGTCTATGCTATAATTGCAAATTCTTTTTTGTTTTTTTGTCATACCACACAGCATATGGAACTTCTCTGACCAGGGATCGAACCCATACCCTCACAGTGAAAGCGTAGAGTCTTAACCACTGGACCACCAGGGACATTCTATAGTTGAAAATTCTTTCTTTCTCCCTCCCCACCCCACTTTCTCTTTTTCTCTCATTACCTTAGCATGACACTTAGAAGGTATCTGAGTAAAAAGTCTAGTGAAATAGTAAGTAAATGACTAACAAGCACAGAAGTGTTGGCTTCTATATTCTTGTCACTTAAGAGGTGACATTATGCAGAATAGTGTGGTTACATGCATAGGCTTTGGGACCAGACTATCAGGATTTGACTTCTAACCTCACCATGTCCTCACAAATTACCTTTCTGTGCTAATTTCTTCACTTTGACATCAGAAGGTCAATGAATTTTGTATGAAGTACTTAGAGCAACGCCTGGCATATAGTATGAATTCTATATTAACTGTTCGTGTTGTCTAATTCTTAAGGCTTATATCCTTTTAGACTCCCTAGAAACAGAATCTCTAGGGAGATTCTAGTAACCTAGAGAGAAGCCTGCTCTAGGCAGCCAACCCCACAGAGAACTTCTAAACTTCTGAGGTTCCCTTTAGCCCTCATTCTCCACTGGCCTTATACCATGGGTGGGTGCCCCAAGTAGATGGCAAATTTCCTAAGCATGGCACTTGAGTTATCTTCACGGTAGCAGTGGTTTCAAAATCCTGCTTCAATTTGCGGGAATCTTAGCTGAACACATTCCCCCTAAATCCATATTTGAGCGGCTACACAGCTGAAAACCTATGGAGAAGTGAATTGTTCCTTTTATCCACCATCATGCTCAAATGCTTTTATCCCACACCCCTAGATAAAAGATACTTCTGCACATGTACTACTTGACATCATAGTGTTTAGTAAATATTTGCCTTTTTTTTTTTTTTTAATATATTGATCCTTTGTTCTTTCTGGACTTCCCTGTTCTGGCCCTGTTCCCTTCCCACCCAGTTGTGTTTGATCTAATCTCCTCCTGTTTGTGTGACAACACTCGGGTCTCCTCTGGCTTTATCTGCTCTCCAGCAATGTATATCAGATCTTACATAGCAACTGACTGAAGCCAGAAGCCACATTTCTACCCTCAAAAGATTAAAAAGCTTTGTAATCCATGATGAGCTCCTCTGAGTTATGTCTAATTAGATGGGAGAATGCCAGCTGAAAGACTCATGTTAAGATAAAAATTTTTAAGTACTTATTGTTCATCGAGGCGCTCTTAACTGTTATTCATCAAGAGAATGAGGGGAAGATACACAGAAAGCCTTTCTGTCAGGCCTAGGATCAATCTTTACTAGGACTTTATAGATTTTCTTTATCATTGTAGTTGACTTTTGAGCTTCCCAGGTGGCGCTAGTAATAAAGAATCCACCTGTCAATGCAGGAGACAGAGGAGTCACAAGTTTGATTCCTGGATGGGGAATATCTCCTGGAGGAGGGCAACCCACTCCAGTGTTCTTGCCTGGAGCATCCCCATGGACAGAGGAGCCTGATGGGCTACAGTCCATGGGGTCAAAGAGTTGGACATAACTGAAGTGACTTAGCAAGCATGTGGTTGACTTCGGCATTTGCGGTAGGTAAGGGGTTTAAAATGCAGCTAGTGTCTGGAGGGAAGATCCATAACTCAGATGCGGAGCTTGATCAGGGGCTACCCTTCAGCAAGATAGAAGAGCCATGATAAAAGGGAAAACGACCGTCCCCAGGGAAATCCCTGTGCAAACTGAGAGGTCAAGATAAAGGGTGTGCAGTAGGCCTACAGCCGCAAGACCAGCTATTGGAGGATCCCGTGTATGCGAGGAATTTCTGGAAGGCCTAGAAAAGAGAGAAAGTCCAAACAACCTGTGTACAAGATGATGCTCTCCTACAGTGCTCTTTTCCGTTCTCCCACAGGAACTGTTCCAGTGGGCTGAATACAGGTGGGCCCAGGCAGTGCCGGGTGCATACCAGCTCCAGAGGCTTCTGATGCAAGCCAGGGATGTGTCCCTTCAGGCTCCTTCTCGGAGCTGACACCGGACTCAGTTCGGCTCTGGTTACTCTCAGGAACCAGGAGTCCTGCCGGCTCAGCATTTTGGGAACAGAGCCACTTATCCTCATCCTCTTTAGTGGCATTCTCCTAGACTTGCAGACTATTATCTTGATTTCCATTTCAACAAACTGCTTTATTGACCAAGTCTGCCCTTCCCAGCAAGCGCTGTAAGGGCAGAGATGTGTCAGCTTTGCTCTTGCTTTATCTTCAGTACTTGGAATAGTTGCCCCAGTGAAGGCACTCAAGTATTTGTTAAAGAATTACCTGTTACTTCAGACAAGACAAAGGTCGAAACAAACAGCCAACTTCACAGGGCAGGCAATAAACATAGGGAACATTACTTCGACTGTCCTTGAGGCAGTTAAATGGACAAGGATTTGTTTGGATGGATTTGTGGATAATGACTCACATCATAGAATGCTGGTAAAGCCCTCAGATAGAAATTGGCTTTAGGGAATTCTCTGGTGGTCCGGCGGTTAGGACTCTAGAGCTTCTACTGCCAGGGGCACGGGTTTAATCCCTAGTTAGGGAACTAAAGATTCTGCAAACCGCACAGTGTGGCCCGAAAAAAAAGACTTTCAGACTGCCCTATCGAAAATCCCATGGACGGAGGAGCCTGGTAGGCTGCAGTCCATGGGGTCACTAAGAGTAGGACAAGACTGAGCCGACTTCACTTTCACTTTTCACTTTCATGCACTGGAGAAGGAAATGGCAACCCACTCCAGTGTTCTTGCCTGGAGAATCCCAGGGACGGGGGAGCCTGGTGGGCTGCCGTCTATGGGGTCGCACAGAGTCAAACACGACTGAAGTGACTTGACTGATTCTCTTCTGGAGTCAGAGATTGATGCTTCTAGAGGAGCAAGCCACTGTCAATCACAGCAGCATTACCATGGTTTTTGATTTTAAATGGGTCTACTATTGTTCCCTTAACTGAAATATATAAAATAACGCACATGACACAATTTCTGTAAATACTTTTCAAGGTTTTATTGCAAACCAAAGTTGGTTTATCACACACACAAAAAGGTGTGTGGTAGGGAGGGGAGAAAGAATTGTACATATTATAACCATGTTAATTACAGTACATTAAAATGGTGGTTTACATTACAAATAAGCCTGTAAGTTTAAATATACTAGTGTTATAACCCAATATACAGACTTTCTTTATACAATACATACAATTATCAGGAATGCAAAAAAAAAAAAAAACCAACATAAATAATGCCCATTTTATAGGTGACATTTTAAACAATGAAAACACCAGGCTCTGACTGACAACTGGGGCATTGGTCCATAAAAACCCTTTCTAAAAATAGAAATATTTGTAGCAGCAATGCTTTCTTTAAGCATCTGGATACAAGTCATTGCAAGACCATTTTCAATAAATTTTAGTTATTAACTATATCTTACAAAAAAACAGTCTACACATAAATTTATCTTCCAAATATGGAAGAAACAAACAATGTCCCACATTGTAGTGTCCTGCAAGCGTCACATTGATGCGCATAACTGAGTCCTTCTGTGAGCAAGCATACCACACTCACACAGCGGATCACACAGGGAGTCCACAGGGAGAAACAGAGAACGAGAACACTCAGCAACAGGAAAAGCTTTGGAGCTAACACGATCTCATCAGAAAAGGCACATTTCATAAGATTCGTTATCGTGGCCCGGACAGACCTCCAGAAGCTCCTTCTCAGACCAGCGTCCGCCTGCCAATGAGACCACTGCATCTGTCTCGGGCGGCCCTCTACTGCTCATTTCAGAGATAGCACCACATTGGAAGGAAGAATAAAGAGGAAAATCTCACAAGCTCACTAGGAGGATGTGCTCTTCGAAAAGCTTCCAGCAAACTGTGCAATAAGACTGCCAAGATGTGCAAGCTTCCAGGGATGTGCAAATTCTCTTTCACGATGTCCTGTCAGCTGGCAGCTCTGCCAAAAGGTTAACTAAAAAAATCCTTTGCAACCAACCCTAAGACCGTTCAGAGGAAAGAGTCCATGGGAGGTGCATAGGAAAAGCCCAGGAAGGCCTCAGCCGCTTCCTTGACGCTGGCTGTGAGGAGGAGGCTGTCCGGGGACCGGCCGATGGAGTTGGGGACCGGCTCTTCGGTGAATTCAGGATCAAAGTGCCGCAGGTCGCTGGGTCCGCTCTGTTGCAGGAAGAGGAAAACAAAACAAAACAAAACATGCTCCATGTCAAGAATTCACAGGGAAGACAAGGCAGGGAAATTCTTGTGCAAGCTTCAGGTGCTATACAGGGACCATCACAAACCATTTCAAGCACAAAACCCACAGGGCACGTAAAGTTTAAACTATGAAGGTCATGTTTTCTGTCTTTCGCTACTTTAATTTATCAATGTGTTGAAAAATTATGTGAGCTTCATTGAGATAGGAGTTCTACTTTTTCTGTGGGTAAAATAATGGTTTATGAATAAAATATCTGCCAAGTTATTCCTTGGGGTGGGGCCCCCCACCCCCACCAGTGCCATCAACTCTGACTTAAAAGAGAAGCCTATGGGTTTCCATACATGCCCAAGAGAGCTACTCACCACATTTGGGTTAAAAGGGGGAGTAATCTTCTTATTAATGAGATCTTCCCAGTTAATTAGGGAGAAGAAGACATGATTCTTAATCTCCATCTGTTGAGAAAGAAACATGAATTTAGATGCCTGAAATTCAGGAAGGGCAGTGGGGTCTAGCGCTCTACCCAGACAGCCCAGGACGACAGGAAACGTGACTCACAAAGTCATCCTTGGCACCCAGCCTCTTTGTCCTGTCCTTCTGCAGGAGGCCTTCCAGGACGTGTCTTGCAGAGTTTGTAATATTTGGCTTCAGCTGGAGGGGCTTGTTCAGAATGTTGTCGTACATCTCAGCTGTGTTTCGGCTATAAAAGGGAGGCTGAAAGAAGGGGGAGGATTACTTACTAGTCAACTGGAAGTTCTGGAGAGCACTCATTACCAATCAAGACTCAGACTGTAATGCATGAAGCTGGATTTGACAAAGTCTATCACTTGATAGGTTTTCTTTGCCCTGGATTTTTCAGTGACTGTATTTTGCCACCCTGATGGGAGGCGGGGGTAGATGCTAATAAGCCATGTTTTTCACTCTCACATATGTTAAGTGTGGTCAAACCTAGTAAAGTGTGAACTTGCAAAAGAAAAATCTACTAGGTAAGGGTTTATCTTAAGGCACCTATAATTTAACCAATATGCCTGTCATGTCAGCATTTGTTAAGCTTACTGATAAAGAGAGAGACATGATGATCAAGTCTGCAAAGGGGTTTGTGTGCCCAGATGAATCTAGAGGGAGAAATGTATCAACCCCGGGCAATATTCCCCGATTCTCAATGGGCTACTCACCAGGCCATACAGCATCTCATATAAGACGGCCCCCAGGCACCACCAGTCCACGGTTCTATCATAGGGCTGCTTATGAAGCACCTCAGGCGCCAGATACTGAAAGACCAGGAAAAGAAGAGTTCAGAGCCCGTGAAACCAGGCACTGCCAAGATCAGGGGTGCGCTTTCAAAGGGCTGAGACACGCTGGGTCTACTTGGAGGATATATTTCTCTAGACTACTTCCTGATAAAATCGATGCCTTTGAGGCTGACTGTCCACTTATACTTATAGTCCTGATATTTAGAAAGCTAGTGGGTACCCCTCAGATATCTTTAGAATTTAGAAACCTTCTATGACCACAGATCTTATCAACAGCTCATTTTAACTAAAGCAACATGAGGCTTTGGAATTTCTCATGCCTCCAAGAGTAAATGCATTTTACTTGCACTGAACTGGACTAGAACACTTTTAAGAATACTCTTTCAGTAGTTAAAGGCACTAGTGCAATGATCTCTTCCTGGAGGAGTGGGTAGACCAGGCACCAAATCAAGAGTGTGCCTACCTCGGGCGTGCCGCAGAAGGTGGACGTCGTGCCATTGTGTTCAATGTTCTCCTTGCAGAGTCCAAAGTCAGTAAGGACAATGTGTCCTTGTGAATCTAGCAAAATATTCTCTGGTTTTAAGTCTCTGTTAAAAAAAAAAAAAGTAGTCACATAAATTAATTTCACTGTATGAGTAATTCTCTGTAAAGATCATTGCTGGGGGTGTTAGAAGCACTTTATATTCACTGTAGTTGTGTTAGTAAATCTAAAAGGGAGTCCTTGTTCTGTTAATCTATTCTGAATTAGGCACAATCCGTATTGGCTAGTTGCCTAGTAGAAGGGAGTCAAGATCAGTCACATGCTGGAGATCTGGTTTTAGATGAACAAGTTATGCCTAAACACAAATTATTTTAAGGTGCTGTCAAAGCTTGGGCTATGGTCTCTTTTACACCAAAAGGGCACCTTAAGAGCTCTTCAACTCACCTATAAACAATGTTCAGAGAGTGCAGGTAACCCAAGGCACTGGCTATTTCAGCAGCATAGAATCGAGCCCGTGGTTCCAGGAAGCATCGCTCCCTCTGGAGATGGTAGAACAACTGTAGAAGACAGAACCGAGTTAGCTTGGGTTGCCAAGCCAGAGGACGATGCATTGAATCAGTCCTGACATATATATAACTAAAGAGGACAATGGCAGGAAGCAGCCCTAAATAGTCTATTAACTATCTGAATGCTGACAGGCTAAGGGAAATGCTAATTCTGTTAACTTTTCTCCTAACTATCTTTTACAAACTTTCCTCTCAAATTAAATGAAGTGGGCTATGCACAGACTCCCAGGGGTCAGTTCCCATCCCCTCCACTCACCTCTCCACCGTTAATATAGTCTAGGACGAAGTACAGTTTGTCGGCCGTCTGGAAAGAGAAGTGAAGGCCCACCAGGAAAGGGTGTTTCACGTTCTTCAGGAGAACATTCCGCTCCGACATAATATGCTTTTCCTAGAAAAAGGACAATGAAGATTTAGTGGCAAATTTCAACTTGGCGCCAAGATTCCAGTGTAATGTTTAGTGAATGTCTTATCTCCAAGCTCAGCTCATACCTCCTTCTTTTTCAGGATTGCCTTCTTTTGTAAAACTTTAACTGCATAGAATGCTTCTTCTGCTTTATGTCTTGCCAGGAGAACCTGAAATTTAAATTAAAAATCATTTTCCTGTTCACATCCAGGGAGAATGTAAAATTAGCGTATGAAAGACTATAAACAATGAGAGCTTCAGACGTGAAATTACCTTTCCAAAACTGCCTTTTCCAATTACTTTCAAGAAGTGAAAATCAGATGGTTTAGCATGAGGATTGGATGATGGGCCCAGGTTGATTTGCTGAGAAGGACTTGGCTGGAAAATAAAAGATTTTCCTTTAATCTTTTCCTTGCTTCAAAGGAAGATTGCGATAGTAAAGTAAAGGCAATGTAAGAGATGGGATATCTGCGAATGTCTAGGCAGGTCCCCACACATCTATAGACACATTTCAAAATACCTTTTGTCCATACATGTGCATATTGCAAAACAGAGTATGGAAACTGTACACAATCGGGCTGTTGTTAAGCAGGTAACACTTTTATGAAATATGCCTTTCAAAATGCTCCACTGATTCATACTTAAGTGCTTATGTCAGTTGTTTGCTATGAACTAACAAGGCATTCCTGCCTTGATACTAACTAAAATGCTATTTAAATTCATCCACATAGGGAAACTGACTCATTTTTAAGCTCCCTCCATTGATGTATCACGAATAGAGAACACTTACCGGAGGAGAAGGGTTGGCATTCATAAGCTCAGGCTCCTGAGGTGGGGAGATTTTCAAAATGGACTGAACTTCAGGGCTGCAGAGAGGAAAGAAACAACTTAGGACATCCTAACTCGCCACAAGAGGGCAGACAACACCAACAGTGAATTTCTGGCTCAACTCCGGAGGATTCAGCGTTTAAACTAAAAACACCCGAATCAATTACCGTTAAAGAAAATAATAGCTAAAATAATAAACCCAGTTAAACATAGAGATGGGAGTTGTTCCTCAAGGAGAGAAGAGGTGAATGGGGAAAACATGAAAATTTTATCTTGCGTCTCTAGTGCAAGCCAAATCAGCAAATTAATTTTAATGTTTTAAATGACTTCAATAATTAAAATTTAAAGAGAAAAGGGATCCCCACCCATGGGAAGTCTTTGGCTTCCTGATCAATATGTTAATGGGAAGTACATCTTTACTGCTGGTAAATGGAAACTTCACTACTTATTTTTATTTACCCCAATTCCCCTCGGAAACTTACTGTTTGCATGCATAGGAGTTATTGGCAATCTTCTGAATAAAGTCATTCAGGCCCATCCTTCTCTGTTTCATAAAAGCTGCGAATTAGAGAGGAGAAACGTTTAGACAACGGCTTTGTAACATCCAACGCCACGCACATTAATCTGATCCGGGGCATTCAAAAACTTCCACTCCGCGTAACCTAGAAATAACCTAGAAGTTCAGCCGTATCCCTCCCTACACTCACCGATGAGAATTGCTACCATGCCTCTCATTCTGGAGTAAGTGAGGGTGTCTCTAGCAGCCTCGGTTTTCACCGTCATCGCCAGAGAGTGAGCACGGGGAGTCGTTACAAAAGGGAGACCGGCTCAGCCAACACTGCGCTCAGTCCCCGTCTCCTGGTTTATAAGCGTTGTGCCGCCGCGGGGGCGGGACCCACGCGACAACGAGTAAGCAGCGCTGTCCGGCCCCGCCCTCGGCCCCGCCCCCAGATGCCGCGCGGCTCGACTGGCGGCAAAGCGGTCGGCTGCGGGCGGTTCCGCCCCCGACGAGAGGGCCAGCCGGGAGCAGGGGTTGGGGGGCTCGGGGACCGCCCCGGGAGGGCCCGGCCGGGGACTGTTATCCGCCTCCCTCGGCTCCCGGGCCGGAGACTGGGAAAACCGCAGGCGGAGGGGGTGGGAGGGAGGGAGCAGCCGGGGTAATTTTCCACCTTTCTCATTTATTCCGCCTTGCGAGGAAATCAGAGTCGCGGCAGATCAGGAAATCAGAGCGGTTTCTGCCCGGTGCGCGGCCATCGGGGTGGCTCTGTGCCCGCTCTGGTTTCTCAGACCCTCAGTTCGGATTCACCCCCTGCCCCGGCGCCGACTCTGATCCTCTCCCGTAATTCACAAGGCAGTCTCCCAAGCCCTCGCCGGGCGTGCAGCGCACCATCAACAGTTATCTCAGGCGCAGAGCGGCAGCGCCGGGGGAGGGCGGCCCCTCACGCTCTTATCTTCGGAGTCAGCGTGGTCCCCCGGCTCCCGCCGCCCTCCTTCCCCAGTCCCATCCTCAGTGCAGCCCCAGATACCCAGCCCCTCTTTCCCGATCCGAGCAACTAGTGGAAGAGTGCGCAAGGCAAGTCTCCGCGTGGCGGCAGGGGCGCTTACCCAGTCCGGTCAGCAGGAAGGACTCGCTCCTTTTCTGCGCCTCGGCCCTCTTTTTGTGGCGGGGCCGAAGCAGGGACTCGAGCCGGGCCCTGGTCAGCGCGCCCTGCATCTCCCCCATGGGCAGCGGCGGCCGGGCGCGCAGCGGGCTGGGGCGACGGGAGAACACTGACGTTTCCTTGAAGGAGCCGCCGTGACTCAGGCCGGGCAAGATTTCCTGCCCCGCGTCCCAAAACAAACAAATGGCCCTTGTGCACGGCCGAGCCGCTTCCGAAAACGCCTTTTTTGTGCTTTTGGCCCAAGCCAAGCAAGGCTGAAAAATCCCAGAACTTGGAAGAGGAGGAAGGAAGGAAAGAAAGAGGGAAGGGGGAGGGAGAGAGGTCAGGAATGTGGAGGGGAGGGGGCGGAAATAAAATTCGTCTCTGCACTAAGGGGAAAAAAATATGCATTTCACTTTTTTTTTTCCTAATGTAATCTTTGGGAACATTCTGTCCTTTCCGCATGTAATTTTTCCTCTTGCATTTTTAATCCCCGCCATGCTAAGAACACGTGAGGAGGTGGCAATTTAGGGGACCGACCTGGTGTGACCCCGTATTGGTGCGGAGCCAGCACCGCGGGCACCATCGACTCCCGAGGTTCCCTCTCCCGCTCCCCGAACTGAAAACTCCGCCAGGTCGCACCCCATGGTCTTAGTTTGTACTCGTCTTCCCTAGCCCTCCTCCGGTTTAATTCAGGGCAGACCCTGGAGTTTTACCACCTTGCTCTTTCTCTCGAGTCCCTGGTAACTGTGACTCCCGAAAGATTAGCCGGGCGCCTCCGCTCCAGAAAGCAAAGCAGGGAGAGGAGCGCTGCAGAACCGCCGTGCGGTGCCTTTCAGTAACCCCGCCGCTCGGAGATGCCTGGGAGCTGCAGCTTGACCGCCGGTGCGAGGACTTGCGCCAGCGCCGGCAAGGAAGCCAGGAGCATAGCGACTGGGCCAGGAGCCGGGAGGGGGCTGAAAGCTACTAAGTTCGCAGGGTCGAGCGCCTGGCGCTGGTCAGTGATGTCTGCGGCGGCTGCCCTGCCATGACCCCTTACTTGCCAACGGCCTTGCCATTTTAAAGTTGCCTACTGGATCTGACACACTCCGAAATACCAGCTGTCACACCAAGAATAGCCTGTGAAGGGGGTTTTCTTTAGTCTTGGGTAGGAATTTGTTTTGCAGGCACAACCACCTCAATTTGCCAGAATGTGATCTGTAGCCTCAACTGCTTTTTGGTTTGTTCAGTTACAACAGCCCGAAACTGGCAGAAGAGAACAACACATCCTGGAGACTGGCTGGGAGATTTTGCTTAGCACCCACTCTTTAAAAAGCACTTAACTACTGCCTGAAAGGGACACTTCCAACCCAAAGCAAGGTTTTTAGGAAACTCCAAATCGCAGAAACTGGCCCATTTCTGCTTCCTCTTCCATGGATTCATCATATAACATGACTCTATGATTGCCCATGCCCCCACAGCCCATGCTCCACCTCAACAAGTCTAGCCTGGGGCCTGCTCCCACGAGGTTTCTTCCCCTTTTTGAGAGGGTCAAAATTTTGAAGAATGCCCAGAAACACCAAACTGCACCAAAGTTTCTGCCAGTTTGTTTTTTAAACATTGAGAAACTTCCAGAGAACTCACTTCCTGTGCCCTCCCCATGCCAAGTAACCCCAAATCCTCTGCAACATCTTTGTTCTACCCATTCCATCCAAATGATAGTAATAAAAGCAGACAAACCTTTCAAAGGGGATTTTATAGCCTCCTCTTTCATTCTTCAGGTTGCTTAGGATATGAAGGTTGGGGATTCCTTTCTGGAGGCTGGAGGGAGAGCTTAGTTATGGCTAGAGTAGCCTCCCTGCTATGTGCCTTAAGACTGGAAGCTGGGATGACAAGGGAGCATGACTCAGAGGCAACTGTCCCAGCTTTATTATGAACCCCACTATATATAAAGGCAATTTCCATACAGGAAGGGAACAAGCTGCAAAGTTCACCACTGGGCCACTTTATTCCCTTCATTGCAACATCACCCAGAAAATTATAGTCATCAGTGTCCTGGGTTTATTACACCCCCAGCAAGACATACAAGAAATGTAACCTGACTGATTATCATCACAAATCAGTGCAGAAAAAATTCAAAACACATGCACAGGGTTCATTTTCTGTCAAAGACGCTCTTTCCCGCATTCCAGGAAGAACGAGGAATTTGAGTCAGAGGGCTCTAAGTGGAATAGAGAAGAGGCACAACCATATGATTTGTGGTTGGAACCGAAAGGCCTCCTCTGATGTGCTCACCCCTCCCCCTCCCCTAATGTACAGCCTTTGGAGACAGACGGTCTGCTAAACTTATCATTTAACGGGGAGAATCAAGTTGTTGAGACTGGCTTTTCTTCCAACCGGATACCTGATGGGTGGAGCAGGCGCCCCCTGTTCTGTCCCAGCAACCTAGTAAGACTTCCGAACAGGAAGGTGACACACGACGGCGGGTGGATGGGGTAGGGGGGAGGTAGGCGGGGAAACTGTGTGAGACGCGCGCCTAACTCTGCACAGGCTTTAGGTTGTCTTGTGGCCCCTGTTCCGACGCTCGATCTGTTCTTCCTTCCCGTCGCCAGCCTCTTTCTTTGGTTCAGATAGTGCTCCCACCGGGAGGAATCCGACCCCTTCCCTCCCACTCCGTGAAGGTGAAGTGGCCGGAGTTGCGTCACCAGAATCTGTACGTAAATACAGTCTAGAGGGCGCTCGCGTTCTCCGGGAGAACTCCCGAAGGCGCGTTTCCCCCACCTCTCTCCTGGGGCTTAATCAGTTCCAGGTAATTCCTCTACACCTCACGCAAAGAAAATATATAGACGGCTAGATATGAGATACGCTAATCACCTCCTCACTCGTCCATGCCAATCGTCTCATTTATTCCTCATACTGGGAAAACTGCAATCAAAACCCCCAGACGGGAATTATTCACCAAGACATAACGTTTGCACTGAAACAAAACATTTCCCAATATATATGTATCTTAATGGAGAAGGCAATGGCAACCCACTCCAGTACTCTTGCCTGGAAAATTCCATGGACGGAGGAGCCTGGTAGGCTGCAGTCCATGGGGTCGCTGAGAGTTAGACACGACTCAGTGACTTAACTTTGACTTTTCACTTTCATGCATTAGAGAAGGCAATGGCAACCCACTCCAGTACTCTTGCCTGGAAAATCCCATGGACGGAGGAGCCTGGTAGGCTGCAGTCCATGGGGTCGCTGAGAATTAGACACGACTCAGTGACTTAACTTTGACTTTTCACTTTCATGCATTAGAGAAGGAAATGGCAACCCACTCCAATGTTCTTGCCTGGAGAATCCCAGGGACGGCAGAGCCTGGTGGGCTGCCGTTTATGGGGTCGCACAGGGTCGGACACTACTGAAGTGACTTAGCAGTAGCAGCAGCATGTATCTTAATACGAAAATTATTTTAGCTTTTCTTCTTAGTGATTAAGTAAAATTTTTCCTGATTGATGAATTACAAATACTGCAACCTGAGAGCTTTACTGAGATATGACTGTTTCCATTTAATTTAAAGGCCCAGAAAACAAATTCTTCGTATTTCTCAACATATTAGAGAAAGTATTTTGAAACATAAAAGGACTTATTTTTTTACTGTTAAAGTGTGCTAATGTCAATATAAAATAAAATCATGGTTTCACTAGCAAATTTCAGAACACAGACATTGATTTCTAAAATGATTTATCTTCTTCTCAGAAGCTTAAATATGAAAACATACAAATCTTAGGGATTTAAAAAGATATGGTATTTTTTTCCCCATTTTAATACGACTGCAATTTACAAACATGCAAAATAATTAATAAGTTCCCCTCTTGAGTTACTTCTTTAATGTATTGGCTAGGTTAGTCTTCAATCCTTCATTCCTAGATACAGTATCTTCCATTGATAATAGAGCAATATAACTATTTCATATTGCTCAAAGTGTCATAAATTCTAGAACAATCCTGTGCACAGTTTAGGTTCCCATATTTATTGGTTTATTGGTTAGTGCATAGAAAATCTTTTCCTTGGAACATCACAAAAGAAAGTACATCCGGAAAACATAATTATTACTCTAGAGAGCAACAAAATGCATTAGTTTTTGTTGAAGGTAGTCACCTAGTGCACGTCTTTTTTACCATATTCATCAAATAGAAAATGATGTTGACAAATGAGCTTATTCAAGATAGCTGTTACTAGCAATAATAGTAATGGTAATAATGGTTGGATGGCATCACCAACTCAATGGACATGGGTTTGGGTGGACTCTGGGAGTTGGTGATGGACAGGGAAGCCTGGCGTGCTGTGGTTCATGGGGTGGCAAAGAGTCGGACACGACTGAGTGACTGAACTGAACTGAATTACTAGCTGCTGCTGCTGCTGCTGCTAAGTCACGTCAGTCGTGTCCGACTCTGTGACCCCATAAATGGCAGCCCACCAGGCTCCCCCGTCCCTGGGATTCTCCAGACAAGAGTACTGGAGTAGGTTGCCTTGCCCTTCTCCAATGATGATAGTGAAAGTGAAAGCGAAGCTGCTCAGTCGTGTCCAATACGCAACTACCCCAGGGACTGCAGCACCAGGCTCCTCCGTCCATGGGATTTTCCAGGCAAGAGTACTAGCAATGGTGGTTAAATCAAAGTCTATTTATAGAACACAGGTTCTATAGAGATTATTACCTTCCCTGTTCGTAATTGCCGAAATTGACATGCATAAAGGAGTTAGGAATGTGATACGGCAGATAACTAAGAGAACACATTATCTAGAATAATACTGTTGAGTTATTAAAACCCACAAAACTACAGGCTTTATTTATGCAGGGCTTATTTTTTCCCCTTAGACAGTGGTTTTGAATAAACAAGACTATGCACTGTAAGATCCTTGGAACAGAGTTGTGTTAAATAATGTAGCTGTCTAGTCTGCAGGCCTTCCTTTGTTTCTTCTAACAGCATTTGTACTTTATTAAGGATTAAGCAAGTTCTTTTACTTCTGAGTTGAACAGATGATAGGCAAAATTGTGAAGTAATAATACTGGCTTTGAAGGGCAGATTTATCTCCTTCCAGTAGCCTTCCTTTGTCACTGAAATAGACTTCTATGCCTCTTTCACCTGCTACCCACGGCAGTGGCACACCCTGTGGTCCCCCAAACTCTGAAATATCTAGCAGGCATAGTGAGATGCTAAGTCACTTTAGTCACGTCTGACTCTGTGACCCTATGGACAGTAGCCTGCCAGGCTCTTCTGTACATAGGATTCTCCAGGAAAGAATATTGGAGTGGGTTGCCATGCTCTCCTCCAGGGCATCTTCCCAACCCAGGGATGTAACCTGAGTCTCTTATGTCTCCTGCATTGACAGCTCTTTACCACTAGCATCATCTGGTATGGGCCACTTAATCTGCTCGGTCAAGGTCAGAGCGGCTGGATGGGAATTCCTTCAAAGGCTTGACAAGGTTACCCTCTTTGTTTTCAAAGTCCTTCATCCTCCCTTGGTCTCCATGCACACAATGTTCCTGAGTAGGCAATAAAAAAATTAAATGCCATGATAAATTCTTACTACCAAGTGTTTGAAGTAAAAGCTAAATTTTCAGATGGAAAAAGCAGAGAGTAAGCCAAAAGCTAAACCAAGGGAGTTTTTGCTTGCTCAAGGTGGATGGGAGATAATAGAATGTAAATATGGGTCCATTGAGAAGGGAGAATCAATCAAATCAGGTCAGAGAAGACAAGCAGCACAAAAGATACATCTTCTAGTTGTTTAGCTTACCCTTCAGTTACAGAGAGAGGTATAAACTCCAACCGATGGTGGCCTGTTCTTTAATCTTTCAGGCCTTCATGGAGCGCCTCTTGTGTGCCAGGCACTGTGCTAAGTCCTGTATCTAACAAGGATGCCCAAGATGAGCAGTGTTGCTATACTCAGGGAGGGCAAAGTCTGTATTTAAATTGTTAAATTGAGCAGCACTTTCCCAAAAGCACAAGTATGCTTACATATACTTCTACTTTTCCTAAGGCCCTGCTATGCCTTAAGGCCATTACAATACAGGCTTGGGCATGTTGAACCCTTTCGATTATCTACTTTCTCAAGTGAATGAACAGGAAGTTTTCTTGCAACTCTCATACTGTACAATTCTGTGATATCCAGGAAAAGACAAATCTAAAAAGGAGCTTCTGAAGGCCCACGTCATGTGACTTATTTTAATAATGCTCCATAGTCAGCTAATTCTTTGCATGCCTCTCCCCTCCCTTCATTGTCAAGGATTTTGGGCTGTTAGTTATTTAAACCTCAAGGGTCTTATTTAACTCTCAGGTGTCTCTCTGGGCTTTGAGTTCCTTGAAGACCAGGCAACACAGACAATTCATGCTGCTCCTCTGCCTAGCTATTACCGATTAGATCCTTCTTCCCCTTTCCCTTCCAGATTTGCGCTGTCTAGGCTAGCTGTTCCTGCAGACCAAGCTTGTATCTGGCTCACAGAACCTTGTGCTGTGTCCTTCACCTGGAATGCTTCCCTCCCTGGATGCTCACGTGACTGGATTCTTCTTGACATTTGTCTCTCAGAGTCAACACCGCTTACACAGCGTCACTCATCCTGTTTCAGTTATCTGCATATTAGTTTTATTAGCTGACTTTTTGAGCATTTGTTATATGTCTCCCCCAACTAAAGATATCCGTGGCTATCTGTGAGCCACGGATGGTACCTATCTCTTCTGTAGAGTATCACTGATTTAAATGTTAATCCCACACAAGAAATAGTCTCATAGAAACATCTAGAAGTGTTTGACCACATACCTGGAAACTACGACCCAGTGAAATTGATACATAAAATTAACTACCAACAACCCAGCCCTTGTCAACTTGGACCCATATTCATCTCCTTAAATCTCACTTAATCTCTATAAAAGGACAGTGACAAGGTCATGTTTCTACCTGACGTGATACAACTATCCTGCATACAACCCAAATCCTACTAATCCTTTCCCTTAGAAGAGGACGCAAAGTCCTTGTAGGTTGTTGACTGTTTTTCTTGAGCACCGATTGGTCTTATAGTCCCATGTCTCCTTCCAAACGAAACGAGGAACCAGCTGCACTGCTCTTAAGTTCTGCACACGGAAAGAATTCTCCCTCACTACTGGCCCCCAGCTATGTCCCAGGAAGGGGGTATCATACTGGAGCTATCCACTTCTGTGATCAAAGCTGAGGACTCGCTGATTCTGCCAGTAACTCTGTGGTGTCCTCTATCACATGAGAGTAGGACACAACTTCATCTCACACCGCGATACGAAAATGCAAGAACCCACAGACTCGATACTAAGCACCTGGATTTTTATTTCTGAGGTTTCTACATTTCCATTTGCTTTTTCTTAGCGCTTGGTAGATTAGGGTACATTTCATTATTTTTAAAACATTCTTGGCTGAATTTACTACTTGGGTTCTGTTGTTTTGTAGTCCTCCCACTCTCTTTTTAGCTAATAATTTACAATATTCTTTGTAACCCTATGAAAATTGGGCACTGCAACAGTTCATCAAGCAAAAATTCCAAGAAAGATCACTCTGATGCACTAATTATACTATCTTGACATCTACTTAATATAATTTGAAAATACTGAGTAAATGTATAGAAGGCATTGTCTTGACACTACACAATTTTTGTGGGACATTCAAAAGGTCACCTAAAGCACATGTTACATTTTACTCAATGGCAGCACAACTTGGTAATGAGAAGTAGGCAAATACCCCAGATGTCAGGGTATGACATCTTTAGACCTTCTGATGCCTAAAAAGCCCTGACTTCTTGATCTGCTACTTTGGGAGGTGCCCATTATATCTCTATAATTGGCTGTTCTTAGAATTGCAGAAGTTATGGCAGGAACCCTATTTCCCTACAGCTTTTCTTAAACTTTTAAAGCTCACCCCCAACTGTGAGACCAATAATCTCATTGATCTTGTCACCACTAGCAATGGCTCCCTCAGCTGAGCAGGAATTTTAGGAATTTGTGTACATGTTTATATTTTTCTAGTAACTTGAGGCACTGAAGAGCAGAATTATTTGTATAATTGTCTTTTGTTCCTTCCAAACATATGCCTTGCTTACAATCAGTGTTCAATAAATATTGGGTATATTTGATGGATAAATCTGTTTGCTGGACGCAACATAATTTCTCCTACTTATCTTTATTTCTCAGATTAAAACCCTAAAATGGACATTAAAAGATTAGTTATTTGCTTAAATTATACATTTCAGTGAGAAATGTTTATTCTAGATTTGTTAATAAGAGTAAATTTATTTTTATTTTTATTTCCTAGATCAGAACTTCCACAATTAGCCATTAGTATAAGTGTTAGTTGCTCAGTTGTGGCCCACTCTTTGCCACCTCATGGACTGTAACCTGCCAGGCTCCTCTGTCTGTGGAATTTTCCAGGCAAGAATACTGAATGGGTGGCCATGCCCTTCTCCGGGTAACCATTGGAGCCTAATTTTCTAAGAGCATATGGTCATCCCATCAGATGATTTTGATAGCACTTGTTTGTTTCGGAGTTGGAATTATTGAGTGCTTTTAACAAGATTAGTTATTTTTCTGTCTCTGCCTCTCTTTCACACACACATGCACACACACACACACACACACACACACACACAACTGTTTGGGACTTCCCTCATGGTCCAGTAGTTACGAATCTGCCTTGTAACATGAGGCACGTTGGTTTGACTCCTTTTCTGGGGACTAAGATCCCACATGCTGTGGAGCAACTAAACCCCTAAGCAGCATCAACTGAGGGACCACTGCAAGGAAAGATCCTACATATCCCAACAAAAACCCGCAACCAAATAAATAAGTTTTTTTTTTTTTTTAAAAAAAGGAAACTGATGGTTTGCCCAGATGTTTCAGGTATATTAACTACTTCTGTTATTTATTTTTCTATGTTGTTTCATAATCACTACTTCACAAAAGGTATAAATAACATCTAAAGGAATAAAAATAAGCTTTTTATTAAGATCACAAGAAAATTACAGAGAAGAAATTAAACAGATGTGAGCAAAAGATAGGAATCATGAATAATACTTCCCTTTCTACACTAAATAAATATGGTCACTGAAGAAGTTACTATGGTATTATTTGTTTATAGAATTTTATGCTTAAAATTGCCTTATATTCTATCCTTATTTATAGAAGATTTAAAAGATATCAGACTATTACTATCATTAATATCTACAATGATTCTACTTTACAATTCATAAACTATTCCTTAAAAATCTAAAGCCTTAGAACACAAACATAGATCATCATGAGAAACCTATTTGAAATTCATTCTTCAAATCATGTTGTTTTTATGTACCAACATAAATCCAGTTTGGCAAGTTCTGTTTAATAAGTCTTAATCAGTTTCTATAACATTAACAGGAACCTTATAAGATACTCCAAGATGACTATTCTTTTTCCATCTCTTTTCTTAAAACAGTTATAGATTATTATGTACATGTATATATATTATATGTAATATACAGTATATGCCACATTAATATTATTTAAATGTTAAAATTTTAGAATTTAAAAAACACTAGAAAGTACATTTCCAGAAAGAAGTCAAAAAGGAACAAATATATCAGATATAGGTAGAGTACTTCCAGGAATAATAGTAAAAGTTTCTAACACAGGTAGTCGTGTTAGAACATGGTCTAACATATTGCCTTCCCCAGATGAGCCAATTATTTTTCTTCACAGAGCAATTTTTTCTGATATTCACAGTCTGCTTTCTGATCGTTTATCTCACAAAGAGATTGGGTGACAGCATGTGTCTGGACCATTATAGACCCATTGCCATTTCCAAAAATAACCCCACCACTATTCACCTTAGATCTACTGTATTCATAGGCCATGTGTATGAAGGATAGGAGAGTTCATAGCCAGCACATTAAATGCTCCTTTTCTCTTTGTTTTAAAGTTTGAAACTATTGTGTATACATATGAAAGTTGGAGCTTTTACTTGAACAGCACCTCCAGCCTCATCTCATGCTATTCATAGAATTGTGAACAGATTCCATTGGTGTTAAAAGGATCCTAGGGACTATGAACCTCCCTGTGATATTCCTGATAACCATTTATTCAGTTTTCTCTTTTTCACTAGACTTACCTCTACTTCCAAGGCTATCTCTACCATTGTCAACTAGCATCAGTTGATAGAGTTTTTTTCTTAGACTATGTTCAAATAACCTTATGAAATTATTTTAAGGAATAGTTCTCCTGCATGTTCTAAAGCCAGGCACTTAGCCAGATGATGCTAACATACTAATAAGCAGAAATGAACATGTTCTTCCCTGTAACTTCCACAGTTTAGGGCATTTATTATAATAGCTAACATTGAATGATTATACTAAGTGGCAGATATTATGCTTTAGTGCTTTCTATACAATTTCTCATTTAATCCTCATAATGACCTTATGAAAAACTGTTATAAACCCCTTATTCATTCTTAAGATCTGAGGCTTAGAGAGATAAACAACAGTAGCTAGTATTGGCAAAACCAGATTGCACAAGGATCTACTGTATAATACAAGGAACTATACTCAATATTATATAATAACCTATAAATGAATAGAATCCGAAGAAGAATATATACATATACACATATATATATGTATAAATGAATCACTGTGTTGTATACCTGAAACTTACATGATATTATAAAATCAGCCTTAGTTGAAAAAAAAATTTAAAAAACAACAAAACAAAACAACCAGGGGACTTCCCTGGTGGTCCAGTGATTAAGAATCTGCCTGCCAGTACAGGGACATATATTTGATCCCTGGTGGCTCAGATGTAAAGTGTCTGCCCACAATGCGAGAGACCCGGGTTCGATCCCTGGGTCGGGAAGATCCCCTGGAGAAGGAAATGGCAACCCACCCCAGTACTCATGCCTGAAAACCTCCACAGACTGTCTGCTGAGGAGCCTGGTAGCCGACAGTCCATGGAGTTGCAGAGTCGGACACGACTGAGCGACTTTCACTTCACTTCATAGGGAAGATCCTACATGCCATGGGCAACTAAACCCCTGCACCACAGCTATAAGCCCACACACCTAGAGCCTGTGCTCTGGCTTACCAAGAGAAGCCACCGCAGTGAGAAGCTTGAGCATAGCAATGAAGAGAAAGCCCACGCACAGCTTTGAAGACCCAGCACAGCCAAAAATAAATTTAAAAAAAAAACAACCCAGAATGCAAGTGTAGGTTCTGATACCAAAAACTCTACTTTTAACCAGTAAAACAATCTGCGTCTCTGTTTTAAAAATCAGTCCTTCATCTGCAGGCAACTATCATGGTTTTACCTTGTATTTACACTATGTTATTCATAGCCTACCAGTGACTGTCTAGTTTGTCTGCCTAAGCTTTCAAGGCAGAAAACTCTTGCTTCCTTGTCCATAGAGTGACAGGCACTCTTCCTTGTCCTAGCAGAGTGCCAGGCAGAAAGAGATACAGTATATTTAATTTCTGTAAAACAAACCCCCTCTTGGCCTTAATTTTCTCCTTTTCACAAGTGCCCCACCCAATGGCAAACTCACAGGTCAGTTAGAATCTCCTCCTTGACTGCTGTTTCCTCAAACACTTGTGTTCACATTCAAACTACTTTCATTACAAAGCTCCCCACTTACCTTTTTGAAGCAGTAGAAAGAGAATTGGAGGAGTTTCCAGGAGATCTGAGTTTCCAGCTCAGTGTTTTAGAATGTATGACTTAATATTTAGCTTTAGGCAGAGCACTTAACTTCTTTTAAGTGTCCTCAGGGTTAACACCCATTCATTATAGTTAATCCCTCAGGGCGATTGGAAAGATAAGATTAGGTATGGGAGAACAATTTGATAACTCAAGTATGTTATGTAATTTAATGCCTATGAGAACAGTGTAGCTGAAATATTAATATAAAATTTTCCTCTAAGAGACAAAATGTTAATAAAGAACTGACTGCCATATGTTTCTGAGGAGAAAGGGTCAGAGTTCTCAGTGCTACATTCATTGAAGTCTATTCCAAAGGCCCCAGCCCTGTCTAAACCATTTTTTCCCCTAAATCCTCTTGCATTTTCTTTTTATTTTCAAATTCACACCTTCATAGAATAAAGGAACTTCAAAGTAAGAAAGAATCTTAGAATTGATTTACTTCAATAAACTCTCATTTTACAAATGAGTTTGCTTGGGTCTCCCTGCCCTAAATTTTAATTCTATTTTCATTTCTGAGTATCCCAATTTACATAAACCTCCCTCTCCCTAGTTTCAACTGGATCCATCCTACCCCTTCCTTCCTGTACCCTCACTCCCTAATCCTGCACCCACCCCTCTCTGTGGGCCATTTCATCCCAGGGGAAACCCGTTTTCATTATTGTCATTGGCCTATTCTTCTTACATACAATTTTTAAGTTGTAAAATCATTTTCTTCAAATTTTGTAAGCTATGTTTATATTTGATGGGGTTAAAATATTTCTTTTATTATGATAAAAACAGTCCAAAACCCTTTATTCAAATCATATAGATAAACTTATAGAAGTAGACTCAAAGACACAGAAAACAAACTTAAAGTTACTAAAGGGGAATGCGGAGAGAGGGGTAAATTAAGAGTTTGAGATTAACATATACACCAGTAAGTTTTCTTAAACAGAAAACTTTTGAAATGACATTTTGTTACTCACTTATAGGAATAAACAACCTGTCCTTGAACTTGACCAACAAAAGCTTACTGTATAGCACAGGAAACTACACTCAATATTTTGTAATAGTTTATAAGGGCAAAGAATCTGGAAAAGAATACATATGTATATATCTGAATCATACTGTTGTACACATGAAACTAACACAAAACAGTAAATCAACTACACTTCAATAAAAAAATAAAATTAAAAACTTTTTTTTTCATTTATTTTTCCTGTGATATACATATTATCTCCTGGAGTGTCTTATGTCTATGCATCATGTATTGTAGGACACTTTCTTGGGCAAAAAAAAAAAAAAGCTGTCAAAAGCTGAATATTTCAGCATGTTTAAAATAATAAAATCCATGAGGGGAATTTAACATTAGCTGTAACTAAAATCCACTAGATTTTTTAAAAATCTACTGTCACATCAGTCTGGTATAAACTTAAAAATGAGAAAAGATTTATTAAAATATGAGAAAAATAACTTCGCTAAAATTATTGTTGCATTTAATCTATTTTGTTTATTTATTTTAAGTGAGGGGATTTCCTGGTACCATTTCACTTGTCAACCACAATATAACGTCCTTTAATACTATGGAAATCAAAGATCTTAGACATAAAAAGAATGATTTGGATAAAATGGGCACAAGGAAATACTATGATGTGGAAATATTTTAAAAGAATGTTAGGGAATCAGAAAAATAAGCCATTGTGAAAAAATTGCTAGTGTAGCCTTGAGTTTCCCACGTGGCACAGTGGTAAAGAACCCACCTGCCAAAGCAAGAGACAGGAGACACAGGTTCAATCTCTGAGTTGAAATGATCCCCTGGAGTAGGAAATGGCAACCCACTCCAGTATTCTTGCCTGGAAAATTTCATGGACAGAGGAGTCTGGCAGACTACAGTCCAAAGGACTGCAAAGAAACAGACACGACTGAGCTGAGCATGCACAGCCTTGAGTCAAACAGCAGAAATAACAAGTATTTTGGCCATAATCAAGAGGAAGAGAAAATCATGAGTTTAAGAAGGAGAGAAACAGACTTTGCTCTAACTGTAAAGCTTCATTGACACAATTCAAGGGAGAGAGAGAGGGTTTCTCTGGACTGAACCGGCTGAGTCTGTAGCCACACCCTTATTCATTCACACACCAGGGAGCAGGACTGTCATGACATCAGATTTGATAACATTTTGCTGTCAAACTTAAATGCTAGATGCCCATGACTCTAAGTATCCTTAAACAGAAAACTTTTGAAATGACATTTTGTTACTCACTTATAGGAATAAACAACCTGTCCTTGAACTTGGAACCCTTTAAATCAATTTGAACCCTCTAAATCAGTATAAATGGGTAAAGTCGTGCAAAACTAAGCATTTTTGGTTTTTTGCTATATACAGATCCTTGCTGACAAAGGTGATATTTTATCTAAATGACAAAGCAATGTCTAAGGTTCTTTCCTGTTTGAGGGTTCTTTCCAGTCCAACCATATATTTATTTTCAGAAAGCTTATCAGTGCTATGTGTGGGTACCCAGATAACATGGATGATGAGCTTCTTAGTTTAGGGAGAAGAAAATAAAATAATAAACAAGCAATGGGTTGATTACAGTATGAAATATTGAGTAATGACAAAATAAAATGTACTCTTCTTTCAACCCATAGTTTGCAGACCTTATATATGGCAGAGGGATGAGTGTTCAGGTTTGTAGAAATGACATAATTCTTTCTCCAAATAAGAGTCATCATAAATTGACCACTAACCATATGCTTGACAGAGCTGTAAATTATTAATACCTTTACCTGAATTATCTCCTTTAGCCTTCACAAAAATTATGATCTATTATAATATCCTATTTTTGCACGTGAAATCATTTGTGCAAAGTTACACAGGTAATAAGCATTGAACTTAGTGGCAAACTCAGGAGGCCTTCCTCAAGAGCTCACAGCACTAACCGCAGCAGAAGGTCAAGTGTTGAGCAGTTTTCTGCTGATCCATGCATGGCTCACTGGGAGGCATGACCAGATGGTTTGCCGGTCAGCTCTGCTGTGAGTCCAGTTGACTGAAAGAGATGTGGTTCAGGAAACTGAGGATGATTGTGGCTTCCTGATCAAAGATGGGGGGAATAAATACCAAGTGTGATTTTGAAAAGTTTGAGTTACAGAGGTAGGGGAAGTCAAAAGCATCCCGGAATGCAGAGTTCTTATGATTATGCCCCTGTCCTTTCCAAAGCCTAGCACCATCTTGCTCCCACCAGTGAGCACGTGCATGGTTACTCAATAGTGTCTGATTCTTTAAGGCTCTATGGACTGTAGCCCACCAGTCTCCTTTGTCCATGGGATTTTTCAGTTAGGGATACTGCAATGGGTTGCCATTTCCTCCTCTAGGGGATCTTCCAGGAATCAAACCTGCATCTCCTATGTCTCCTGCATTCCAGGCAGATTCTTTACCCACTGAGCCACCAGGAAAGCCCTTCCCATCTGTGACATCATGTGTTATTTGGAATTTCTTGCTGTGGGTAGGGTGACTTTCACTGAGATAGCTACCTTTTTCAGTTAGGAACTGAGTAAATGAGGTCAGTCTACCCGAGATCTTCATGTATCCACAGATTTTTATTCAATGGTTTATCTCTAATAGCAAGAGGCAAAGTCTACACTGGCCAACAAGTATCAGATAGAAGGTTTCCATTGTAGCAGAGTGTGTTTAAATTTTCTCATATTTTCTCATATTTGAGAATGTATTTAACATTCTCATAAGATAATGCCATATTTGAGGGATGAAGCAACTCTTTCCTAGATATTAAATATGAGAGTGTTATGCTTTTTAAGAAAAAAAATCTAGAAATTATGTTTTCTTCATTTTAAAAGATCTGTGGAATGAAGTTTTCCCTCTCCTTATATTAATTCAATGATCTAATTTTATGCATTCTCTGAAACACTGAAATATTTCTGTAGTCCATATGTTTCTAAACTATGAATCATTTCATTTCTACATTTGGTGCAGAAAATATTACTGCTCCCTAATAAATATGAATATTCCTCTTTATATTGATTTGTACATCCCCCCAAATTTGCACTTAATTTTAAAATGTGATGAATCACTATAAAATAGAAAGAGATAATGATAATCCTGAAAATAAAAGGGAAAATTTAATTTTCCCTCTGGGAAAAATTTATACAATAATGAAACTTGCTCTTTAACTTTTGCTTGAATGAAATCTAGACATTTTGAACATCCCAAAGGTAGAACTGCATTTTGTTAAAAGGTGACTTCAAGGAAGAACCCAGGGAGAACATGAAGAAGCTACATTTTCCTACCTGGCAAAAGAGGTGCCCATTAAAATCATGGCCCTGGCAAAAGAAACTTTATTGTTTAACCACTTCATTATCTGACTTCCTCTAAGTAAAGACCATTATCTGTGTTGCTAATAATAATACCTGGAAAAACACACATTCCAAAAGTGTCGGGAAACTCATCCTACTTTGAAATTCTCATTTAAGAGGATGTTACAGCATACTGCAGGTCCAGCAATTGAAAAACAAAGGTGTGCAAAAACAAACAAATCAGGTTTCAAAGCCTAAAAACAAAGATAATAGGAAAGAGCCTAAACTTGTACAGCCTGTTTGTTTTTTGTCAGAACAAATGCTGGGAATGAATGAGAGAGAGGATGAAAGAAGCGTGGTGGGAAGATTATGGCTGGTGAATTTTCCATTTCTTTCCTATAATGAACATATGCTACTACTTTTATATTATGTATTTTTTAAAAAAAAGCTTTTAAAAAATTACTTTTGTTTTTCCCATCACCATATATGTATATGGCAACTGAGCATACGAGCCCCATCCTCTGGCAATCATGCAAAAAGATATTGAGTATGAAAATTAAGGCCATTTCACCAGATTTCAAGGCAAGCTAACCCTCAGTAATTCCCTACTTCAAAACAAAAGATTTTTAAATTTAACTTCTATTTCTATCAAACCATCTTGACTAGTTATCTTCAACACTGAACTCTACTTAAAGCAGTACATCAAGAGACTGTACATTAGATTAGATGAAAACAAAATAGTCTCTGATTATGGGCGGCTTTGAATGGAAATATTCCATTCACAGATATATATTTTCTGGAGGAAATGATGAAATCATTTCATCACCATTATTTTAGGAACTGGTAAAAGTTACCCTAATAAAGGGTTTCCTTGGTGGCTCAGATGGTAAAAAATCTGCCTGCAATGAGGGAGACCAGGGTTTGATCCCTGGGTCGGGGTGATCCCCTGGAAAAGGGAATGATAACCCTCTCCAGTATTCTTGCCTGGAGAATTCCATGGATGGAGGAGCCTAGGTGAGCTACAGTCCATAGAGATGCAAAGAGTTGGACACAACTGAGCAACTAACAGACACATACACCCTAATAAAATTCATACCGGAACTAGAATATTGTCTTTGTAAAGAACCCATTTGCAGGCTCATAAATTTGCATGTTGCAGCAGGACAGCTGCAGAGCTGCTTTCGCTTGTGCTTACACTTCACAGAATTGAAGGCATCTAGGAGAAGTTTTATTTGGGGTATTGGTGTCCTGATAAAGAAAGGGCACACTATGGTGTAGAAACGACAACTGAAACAATTACATCCCTCAGATTCAAATTCTAACAAAACTACTAACAGACTAGAAGAATGTTTAACTTTCTAAACCTCAGAGATCTACATCTTAAAGAACATTGATTCTAGTCTAGATATATCATAGACAAACTGATAAAAAGCCAAAGATTAAAAGCAAATTAAAGCAGCCTGTGAAAGACAGCGTACTATAATCAGGATAGCAATAATTTAAATCATCACTGACTTCTCATCAGAAACTATAGAAACCAGAGGCCATGGACCAAATCTTCAAAATGATAAAAGGGGGAAAAAAAAGTCATCTACTCAGAATTTTATACCTAGAAAAAAAAATCCTTTAAGAACTAAATTAAAATATTTTCATTTATAAAGGCATATCATAAAGATAAAAGAAAACTGAGAGATATTGCTAGAGAATCACTGTATCATAAGAAATGCTAAAAGAAGTTTTTCCACGCTAAAAAGAAATTATTTACAAGGAAAACTGGATCTTCAAGAAAAAATAAAGAACATCAGAATTGTAAAGATCTTGGAAAATACGAAAAATAGTTTTCCTCTTGTTTTCCTTTAAATCTATTATACGTAGATTTAATTTCATATGTAGAAGTAATATATATGTGAACCATAATGTAAAGGATGGAAGGACGAGTGGGATAGCAAGTTTTCTATAATGGTTTTGAAAACTTATTAATTAATCCTCAGAGCCACCACTAAGTCAGTAGATGAGTTAATATTGAATTCTAAAAATACTCAAATTATTTTAGAGAAGACATAGAAGGAAGAACAGCAAATGAAGAAAAGAAGGAACATGAGGAAAACAAATACTAAGACGGTATAGTTATATCTAACAATTACACTAAGTTAAAGGATCCAGCTTACTCCTTGGAAGGAAAGTTATGACCAACCTAGATAGCTTATTCAAAAGCAGAGACATTACTTTGCCGACTAAGGTCCGTCTAGTCAAGGCTATGGTTTTTCCTGTAGTCATGTATGGCTGTGAGAGTTGGACTGTGAAGAAAGCTGAGCGCTGAAGAATTGATGCTTTTGAACTGTGGTGTTGGAGAAGACTCTTGAGAGTCCCTTGGACTGCAAGGAGATCCAACCAGTCCATCCTAAAGGAGATCAGTCCTGGGTGTTCATTGGAACGACTGATGCTGAAGCTGAAACTCCAGTACTTTGGTCATCTCATGTGAAGAGGTGACTCATTGGAAAAGACCCTGATGCTGGGAGGGACTGGGGGCAGGAGGAGAAGGGGACGACAGAGGATGAGATGGCTGGATGGCATCACTGACTCGATGGACGTGAGTTTGAGTGAACTCCGGGAGATGGTGATGGACAGGGAGGCCTGGCGTGCTGCGATTCATGGGGTCGCAAAGAGTCAGACACAACTGAGCGACTGAACTGAACTGAATTGAAGTGGTCCAAACTTTCCAAGTAAAAAGAAGAGATTGTCAGATAATCTTTAAAAGGAAAACCTAATTATATGAGGTCTATAATAGAAGAACTTTATAAGACACAGATAGGTTGAAAGTAAATGGGTAGAAAAGATATATACCATGTGAAAAGTAGGCATCAGAAGGCTGACTTGGTTATATTAACGTCAGGAGAAAAAAAGCAAAAAACTTCAAATGAAGATTTACCAGAGGTAAAGAAGAATACAATTCATCCGGAAATTATAACAATTATAAAAGTGCATGTGCTTAATGTTAGCACTTCAAAATAGGTAAAGCAAAAATTGACTGAATTTTAAGAAGGAAAAGATCATTCTACCACTACAAGTAGAGATTTTAATATCCATATCTCAGTAACTTGATGACTACCTCCCCCCACCAAAGCACTAGACATAGACCTCAGTCTCAGAATTGATTACTGGAAAGGATCTTTATTAGATGAACTGCTACTACAGAAAGGATACTCTCTTTGTAACCCCACTGCTAACAATTTTCAGAGTTTCTAAGGTGATTAGTTCTGAATGATTCCTATCACCATTTCTGTACATGTCCTGCATTCATTTTTCTTGTAACCTAATTTCTTCATCTCCAAAAAGTGCCTGAGCAACATTTTCTGGATCTGGCCTGTAAAGAGTCTCTTCTCATCTCATTCTCTTTACTTAACTTTAAGAATCATTTACATTTTAATTGTAATGTTTTGCTCTATATAGCTTCTTTACAATGTAAGTGCTGTAGATCTTAACAGCAGTATTAGCCAGTGGACGGTTTGTTTATTTTGTGGCTGTACTACCACTAATGGACTGCAATGATGGCATAAACAGGACAATTCACTTTCATGCTTCTTCATCATTCTTCAAAAGACATAAAAAAAGACAGAACATCTTTTCTGACAGATTAAACTGATAACAAGTTTAGACTATAAGCCTGGTCTTTGAAAAAAAAAAAAAAAAGGCAGCACAGTGTTTTTCACTCTCCTCTTCAACCCCTCCCGCTTTTGCAAATAGGCATGGTCTTTGACAATCTTTTATAAATAAAAGATTAAAGCACCAATTTAGCTCATGCTGCTTCTCAAAGGAGAGCTACTTCTTCCTAGGGAGAGTAATACAGAACAGAGCATGCAGGCTCTCCATCCTACCACCAGCCCCAGTGTTCTCTGCTCATCAGCTTTGGATGTCAGCTACCCTCTTTCAGCACCTGATCTCATCTCTCACACAATGGGGTGTAAGGACAGACTGCCCCTCCTGTTTCACAGGGTTGGCCCAAACCGTGAATTGGATTTTTGCAAGCATACTTTGTAAAACCAGGAGACCTAATACAAATAGTCGGTGTCTCCACTGTTCTCCATTTAATTAGACCCTATTTAAATAGAGAAGGTGAAAGCTCTAGTATCACTGTCTTAATTATTTTGCTTCTTTCTCATTTCTAGTGTCATTACTTCATGTCATTAGGCCTCACGGCTCAATGTGTTTGTGAAAAAGAATGAAGAAGTGTCTTCAATTTCCAGTAAAAGCACACTCTACCTTTGGTCGGAGTGCAGTTTTTAATTATACAACAGAAGCATATTCCCCAAACTCAGAAAGTGGCATTCCTCTGATTCTGATTAGATTTATACTTTAGGATTGATAGCACAAGTCATATCTGCCCTCCACTGAGTATATGATTTGCCTTAGGGTTTTTAATGGGCTTCCCTTGTGGCTCAGCTGGTAAAGAATATGATTGCAATGAGGGAGACCTAGGTTCGATCCCTGGGTTGGGAAGATCCCCTGGAGAAGGGAAAGGCTCCAGTATTCTGGCCTAGAGAATTCCATGGACTGTATAGTCCATGGGATCACAGAGAGTTGGACATGACTGAGCAACTTTCACTTTCACTTAGGGTTTTAAAAACCTTTCTTCACCCTGGAAGAGACACTGGAACTTGTGTATTTGCCCACCTTATCCTATTTCTCTGTCCTCTACTCCATGAAATAGACTCATTGCTTTGTTCCCTCAACACTTGGATATACATAATTCATAAGCTGTATTTAACGGTATACATGCTTTAGATATTGAAAAAGAAGAGATTTACAAAGGGACTTATGAAAAAGTGATTGTGAAGTACATTGTAGTGTTGCACTAGGTATAATGAAAAAAAGCAAGCAAAGCCAAAATTTTTCCTCAAACCTTGCCTTTGTGTAGAATTATTACTAGAGCATGCTTCTTGTAAAGCATAGGGCCAGAATGTACTTTTCCAAAAATACCTGAGTCATCATTAGTCCAGAAGGTTCTTGGGTCAGGCTTGGTCAGGATGTTGGTGTGATTACTTGGCTCTTTCACCTTGAAAACATAAGGAGGAAAGAAGTGATGTGAAAAACTGGCTTCACTGTTTCAGGCCTATAGAACAATGGGCAAGATTCCAAGGTTGAAGTTTGTACATACAGCACATCTCTGCCCTTATTAAGGTGACCTACCCTCCTGGTTTGGCCAGGACTATGCTGCTTGTAGCACTGAAAGCCTCAAATGCTGGCAAACCCTTCAGTCCTTGACAAACGGGAATGGATGGTGACCCCAGATCTGATGCGGTTTCACTGCCAAAGTGCGTGGGAACTGGAGTTCCTCTCCCACTTTCTCCCTCTTCCTGTGCCTTTTGTGGTATGCAAACTGCACGCCTGGATGCAAAAGTCCCTCCCCACCATGATTAGCAAGCTTATCTATGTAATGTATATTCTTATATCACATAAATAACATTTTGGACTTCTATATACTAGAGATGGTACTTTCAGTATATATGCTTGGGAAAACACATAATAAGGAAGAGCTACTTTTAATCCAGTTGCACTTTAAAATGAATTCTTATTTTATCATTATAACAGAATCTGTATTTTAAAATAGTAGCACATGCATATATGCAACATATATTATTTATTTAACCTAAAGACTGCCTAATGCACATTCAACTAATAAACTTTTTACAATAAACACCAGAGAACTGCAGACCTGCAATAATCATTTTATTTACTTTGTTGTGTGTGTGTGTGTATGATTTTATGATTGTGATGTTTAGCTTTCAAACATATTTTCAATTGGAGAAATACAAATCTTAGTGTTAAAGTGGAAGTTACATTTATATATATATGTTGCAATGTGATATTTTGATTCCTGTGAAAATTCCCTAGTATTTATTATTTAAAGGATAAATTTCTTCCATTCCAGCAATAGTCAAAGTACTCTCAAGATACTCAAAATACACCTTCTATTGCAGCAAGACTGTCACTAACTATATTGTTTGGTTCTGTTGGCATTTTCTTTCCAGAGCAAGTCTTTATTGAAGAAGGAAGTGGTGTGTTCATTTACAACTTGGCACAAACTCTTTCTCCTGTTCTGAATTACCATCAGGGGATGTGTAGAAATCAGGATCTCAAAGGCTTCTTTGCATCCCCCACATTCACTGCAGAATGACTCACAATAGTCAAGAGGTAGAAACAATCTAAATGCTTATGGACAGATGAATGGATAAAGAAAATGTAGTATATACATACAATGGAATATTATTCTGACTTAGAAGGAAATCCTGCCATATGCAGTGACATGAATGAAACTTCAAGACACCATGCTATGTGAGATAAGCCCGACACAGAACAAATACTGCATGATACTACTTCCTAGAGGCATCAGTAGTGAAACATTTAAAAGCAGAAAGTAGAATGTTGGTTGCCAGGGTCCGGGGGAAGGGGAAATAGGGAGCTGCCCTATCACATGTATAAAGTTGCAGTTATATAAGAAGATTAAGTTTTAGAGATCTGCCTAACAACATTGTGACTATGGTTAACGTTACTGTATTTCACACAAAAATTTGTTAAGAGGGTAGACCTCATATTGTGTTCTTACCCCCACCCACAACAAAAACATCTACTAATAAAATCATCATCCTGTGTCTGTTAGTGTATCAAATATACACACAAAATATTTCATACATAAGTATGTAAGTGGTCTACATTTTATTAATGGAATTTTCTGATAATGTTGTTGCTGTTCAGTAGCTCCTGTGTGTCTGACTCTTTGCAACCCCATGAACTGCAACACACCAGTCTTCCCTGTCATTCACTATCTCCCACAGCTTGCTCAAACTCATGCCCATCAAGTCAGTGATGCTATCCAGGCATCTCATCCTCTGTCGTCCCCTTCTCCTCCCGCCTTCAATCTTTCCCAGTATCAGGGTCTTTTCCAATGAGTCAGGTGGCCAAAGTACTGGAGTTGCAGCTTTAGCATCAGTCCTTCCAATGAATATTCAGAGTTGATTTCCTTTAGGATTGACTGGTTTGATCTCCTTGCTGTGCAAGGGATTCTCAGTAGTCTTCTCCAAAACCACAGTTTGAAAGCATCATTTCTTCAGCGCTCAGCCTTCTTTATGGTCCAACTCTCACATCCATACATGGCTACTGGAAAAACCATAACTTTGACTAGATGGACCTTGGTCGGCAAAGTAATGTCTCTGGTAATGTAGTACATTTTTAATGGATAGGAACCATAATTTTAGAAGTCAAATTGTGGTGAGAATTATCTTTAAAATTTAAATCTTAAGGGGGAAAAAAAGAATATGCAGATCAGCAGCATTCCATGGATAACATTTTGAGCAGCAAAGCAAAAACCCTCCTCAAACTTCACTAAACAGCTCCAGTCTAAATTCCTTCAAAGGAATTACATCTTCCACTGAAATATTTCTCCCTTTGTTAGAAGATTCTTTACAAGTTGAACTGAAATCTGGATACCTGAAAATTTTTTCACTGGTTCTAGCTCACTCCTGAGTTACATAGAAGAGATCTACTCTCTCTTTGATAATATAATAATACCTAGAATATTGGAAAATAGATAATATTTTTCACGTTAACCTTCCCTTCTCAGGTTAGCTGATGCTCTTTCCTTGCAATGTTCCACATGAAATGGTTTTATGTCTCTTTTTTGAGATCACTCTACTCCAGAATAAATCCTCTCAGGTCTGTGAGCTAATTCCTTAGGAGCTCTCAGGCCAGGGCCAGATAATAGCCCCAGAATCAAGGAACTGGTTTTGAGGAACAACTTGGGAAGGACTACAAGCATTATTTCTGAATGTGAGTAATTAAAATTTTTCCCAAGAACCTGTAAATTGAAAGTACTGTGAAAGTAAAGAATGATACGTCTTTACTTGAAAGGTTCTAGTAGATTTTATAACTATGGGCCCATTAGGGAAAACTGCCATGTATGAGCATTCTTTCTGCATTCGGCTCTAATTGTGGTGTTTGTGTCAGACATCATTCCTTGAAATCTCATTTACTTATGAATAATTCTTTATCACTTTTTGTTGGAAAAATCTTCTATATTGTTGAAGTTGCTTCTGTTAAACTCAGAGTTATCAAGAATGCCTTCTTGCTCTTTGTGTAAGAAGAACATGCTATTTTTCATGATTCCTAAGCACCAAAGTGCCCACAGCAAGTTATCTATAGAGTTCATGGAGTATATTTTTAGCACAAGTTTACACAAATTCATTCATAATTATATAAACTGCAATTGTTTGTAAGTTATGCTCTGAAACTGATTCCCGTAGTTTTAGATACTTCACAGAATGAAAAAAGTCTATATCAGAAGTCAGTCCTGCTGATTCTTCACAAGACCTTTCATAAGTGGCTGAAGTAGTGATAAATCCACAGTAGGCTCTTTGGTTTTTTTTCCTTCTTTCCCATCTTAGGTTATATGACGTTCAAAAGTAAGCAAGAAAATGTTATATCCAGAGAAATGAAATTTTTCTTCTCAAATTGCTGTTGTAAGGCTTTAGAAATGTCCCTTGGACACTACCACAGGATGTAAAACCATCCTGCAAACATTAATTTTGAATTCAGTTCTGTGTATCTGGGAGGAAGAAAACCCTTCCTTGATCTTCTTCTCTTGGATGGGTTTATTACATTCAAAGCATATTTATTAATCGTTTATTTAAATCCCAGATGCAACCCTGATGTTTATAAGGACACAAAGGAAACTTGACCATTTGGATTTTATGTTCTGATTTGGGAACAGCATATAGATAACCACAAAATCATATGCAGCCTGATATTAAGTACCTCCAAACCCAATGTGAAGAATGTGGCATAGTTATTAAAACAGGTCAGTTTAAAGGAGGAAGCAACAGTGTGGGCAAAGCTGTCAAACAAGGCTTCAATGATGAAGATTTGACATGCTTTCAAAATAGTGACAGAACATCCCTGGTGATCCAATGGTTAAGACTCCGTGCTTCCACTGCAGGGGGCACATATTTGATTCCTGGTTGGGGAACTAAGATCCTGTGAGCCGTGTGGCATGACCAAAAGAAAAAAAAAAAAATTACTGGCAATATTTGGATTGGTGGGGAGGCAGTAGAAAAGTGTACAAATTGGCAGAACCATACAAAGGCGTGGAAGCACGATTTAACAAGGTGTGTCTTAGCAACTGTTGGTTGAACAATTTCATGGGAGTAGAAGGCTCCTGGGAGAAATGATTGGAGACTAAGTAGAAGCCAGATAGTGGAAGGCTTTGAATGTCAATGAGTCCTTCACCCTGAGGAAATTCAAGAGCCTTGGCAGTTTGTGTGAGAGGCCAGAGTCAGAAAAGACCCAAACTGAGGAGATTAGGGGGCTGCTGTACCATCAGAGGGTAGTGGGTGACAGCAGGTTGGGAATGGGGACTGTGAATATGGAAAGGAAGGGATGGTTGTGAAGGGGGACTGGGATCATTTGGGAAGGCTCGATAAGAGGCTAAACATGAGGGAAGACAGAGGAGCCCAAAACATTCCAGAACTTCGGAACTTGGTGACCAGGAGGATGGTCAAATGTGGTCTCAGCTGTCCACAGTCTCTGGCAGCTAAAGGGACCGTTTGCACTGTGTTTAAGCTAGCATGCATGGCAGGTTTCCCAAGCCCCCGTGGTCCCATGTGTATATGCTGGGTCTTCAGTCCTCCTAGGAGCACTTGCCCTGTCTCTAATTTGCTTAGACTACACCCCCTTTGGGTATCTAGTGGTAAGGTTTCAACTTACATAGTCATGGGCAGGTAGGTTTCTCTGGCTTCCACCCCTGGGCTACAATCCTCCATCTCACACAGGGCAGGATTAGAATCCACTCACACTGTTTCACTACAGCAAACATCCCACAGTCCAGCAGATCTGGTATTACTAACCTCCACCCTCATAAAGATGACAGTTTGGACAAGGACAGTAGAAGTCTGATCAAGAGCTTGGTCAAGGAATCTCATCAGAGATCACAGTTTCTTTTTTCTATTTTAATTACTTATTTATTTATTTTTGGCTTCTCTGGGTCTTCATTGCTGTGCTCAGGTTTTCTCCAATTTCTGCGAGTGGGGACTACTCTCTACTTGTGATGTGCAGGCTTCTCATCGCAGTTGCTTCTTTTGTTGCAAAACATGGGCTCTAGGGCATGTGGGCTTCTGTACAGTTGTAGCATTCAGGCTGTAGGGCATGAGATCAGTAGTTGTGCTGCATAGCTTAAGTTAGTGACAGATTGAGGGCTGGAGTCCAAGTCTCCACTGTCAGTTTTGAAATTAATTATCCACTTCATTCAATAAATATTTGTGGATAACCAATTGGATAGTAGGTCCAATAATACGAGCCACATGCACAGATGGGTAATGGATGTGTCCCTGACCTCATGGAACTTATTTTCTAATGCTGGTGATTGAGATGAGCATGATGGAGGTAACAAACAAGATGAAACCAGTGGGGAGTACAGCAATATATGATCATTTGGGGTGCTTTAGGGTAGTCCATTTTCTTACATATTTTTTAAAATAATATTGCCAGAATAAACAGTAACACATCTGCAATTATGAGTTAAAACACAAAGGAAAATAGGCACACTGAGTTGGTTTGACTGGAATCCAGGTCAAACCTTTATAAATTCTATACCAAAGCAAATAATTAAATTCTTAAGTAAAAATTATTTGGGGTCATGGTGTTTGTAGATTGTGCCTAGCTCTGAAAAGGCGATCAATACATGTTTATTGACTGTGCCATTGATTTCAGTTCAGTTCAGTTCAGTTGTTCAGTCGTGTCCGACTCTTTGTGACCCCATGGACTGCAGCAGGTCAGGCCTTCCTGTCCATCACCAACTCCTGGAGTTTACTCAGACTCATGTCCATTGAGTTGGTGATGCCATTCAACCATCTCATCCTCTGTTGTCCCCTTCTCCTCCCACCTTCAATTTTTCCCAGCATCAGGGTCTTTTCAAATGAGTCAGTTCTTCGCATCAGGTGGCTAAAGTACTGGAGTTTCAGCTTCAGCATCAGTCTTTCCAATGAATATTCAGGACTGATTTCCTTCAGGATGAACTGGTTGGATCTCCTTGCAGTCCAAGGAACTCTCAAGAGTCTTCTCCAACACCACAGTTCAAAAGCATCAATTCTTTGGCGCTCAGCTTTCTCTATAGTCCAGTTCTCACATCCATACATGACTACTGGGAAAACCATAACCTTGACCAGACAGACCTTTGTTGGCAAAGTAATGTCTTTGCTTTTTAATAGGCTGTCTAGGTTGGTCATAACTTTTCTTCCAAGGAGTAAGCGTCTTTTAATTTCATGACTGCAGTCACCACTTGCAGTGATTTTGGAGCCCCCCAAAATAAAGTCTGACACTGTTTCCACTGTTTCCCCATCTATTTCCCATGAAGTGATGGGACCAGATGCCATGATCTTCGTTTTCTGAACGTTGAGTTTTAAGCCAACATTTTCACTCTCCTCTTTCACTTTCATCAAGAGGCTCTTCAGTGTTTCTTCGCTTTCTGCCATAAGTATTGTTATCATCTGCATGTCTGAGGTTATTGATATTTCTCCCGGTAATCTTGATTCCAGCTTGTGTTTCTTCCAGCCCAGCGTTTCTCATGATGTACTCTGAATATAAGTTAAACAAGCAGGGTGACAATATAGAGCCTTGATGTACTCCTTTCCCTATTTGGAACCAGACTGTTGTTCCACGTCCAGTTCTAAGATTTGGTAGGACTCAAAAGATGTTAAAGTGGCCAAAGTGAATATATCACTGAATAATATTATTTTGTGTGTAGAAAGGATTTAACAAATGACTTAGTTCAGCCTCTTATTAAACAGATGGGAAAATGGTTTTCTGAAGAAGGAGGTAAAATGACTTACAGAAAAAGATACAAAAGGTATTTATATTGTTTGTAATACATCCACTGTAGTTAAGAGAAACTCCCTTGCATTTACTGTTTATTTTCGTGTATTCACTTATTTTTGGCTGGCTGGGTCTTCGTTACTGCTCATGGACATTCTCTAGTTGCTTCGATTTGGGGCTAGTCTTTGCTGCAGTGCACAGGCTTCTCTTGTTCTGGGGCACAGGCTCTAGGCTCAGGGGCCTCATTAGTTGTGACAGGTGGGCTCTAGAATTCAGGCTCAGTAGCTTATGGGCTTAGCTGCTCCACCGCATGTGGGATATTTCTGGAACAGGGATCGAACCCATGTCCCCTACGCTGGCAGGTGGATTCCTGTTTACTGTACCATCAGGGAAGTCTTATTTATTTTAGATCAAAGTTTACAGAAATAATAAGATATAGCTGTTTAGATCATGGGCTTTGGAGTCAGACAGACCTGGATAAAACATGGCAGCCCCACACTTGACTGTGCATGTGGCCCTGGACAAGTTATACATCTCTCTTACGCTCTGTCTCCTTACTGGAAAAATTGGCAAAGTTAAAATTAGGGTTAAATTTAGGATTAGATTTAGCTTCTTCTAGGTTTCAATGGAGAAGGCAATGGCAACCCACTTCAGTGTTCTTGCCTGGAGAATCCCAGGGACGGCGGAGCCTGGTGGGCTGCCGTCTATGAGGTTGCACAGAGTCGAACACGACTGATGTGACTTAGCAGCAGGTTTCAATAACTGGTCAGTTATTGTCCACAATTATACAGTTAAACGTGTTAATAGGAATATCATGTTAAAATGGAGGGTGGAAGAGAAAATCTTTTGATAGAAGAAGTTTACTCTGTTAACTGAATTATCTATGTACAAATAATATTGGCAAAAGTGAAAATATTTCTTTCTAGGCACTGTGATTGTTGAGCACTGAAACTGGAACTTTCTCTACTTCAATATCTGCATAACTTTTATCTCCTTCAGGTTTCTGCTTACACATCACCTTCTCTGCAAAGCCTTTCCTGATACCTTGTTTAAAATGAAAACTTCTTTCCCCTTCCTGCTTTATATTTTCCCATGGCACTTAACACCATTTTATATGTAATTGTGTTCATTTTTTAAAATGGTCTCTTTTAAGCTTCATGAGTCATAAAGGTTTGCTTGGCACACAGTAGCTATTCAACAAACACGTGCTGAATGGTTGAGCTTTTAATCTCTAAACAGTTAAAAATAAGGACTATAAATATCACTCAAGCTATTCAAATTAAAAAGATAGTCATAATGCCAAAATAATGAGGTTTAACACGTATCTTTATTTGCCCTAGTGCTTCAGTTCAGTTCAGTCGCTCAGTTGTGTCCGACTCTTTGCGACCCCATGAATCGCAGCATGCCAGGCCTCCCTGTCCATCACCAATTCCTGGAGTTCACTCAGACTCACGTCCATTGAGTCAGTGATGCCATCCAGCCATCTCATCCTCTGTCGTCCCCTTCTCCTCCTGCCCCCAATCCCTCCCAGCATCAAAGTCTTTTCCAGTGAGTCAACTCTTCGCATGAGGTGGCCAAAGTACTGGACTTTCAGCTTTAGCATCATTGCTTCAAAAGAAATCCCAGGGCTGATCTCCTTCAGAATGGTCTGGTTGGATCTCCTTGCTGTCCAAGGGACTCTCAAGAGTCTTCTCCAACACCACAGTTCAAAAGCATCAATTCTTCGGTCCTCAGCTTTCTTCACAGTCCAACTCTCACATCCATACATGACCACAGGAAAAACCATAGCCTTGACTAGACGGAACTTAGTCGGCAAAGTAATGTCTCTGCTTTTGAATATGCTATCTAGGTTGCTCATAACTTTTCTTCCAAGGAGTAAGCGTCTTTTAATTTCATAGCAGCAGTCACCATCTGCAGTGATTTTGGAGCCCCCCAAAATAAAGTCTGACACAGTTTCCACTCTTTCCCCATCTATTTCCCATGAAGTGATGGGACCGGATGTCATGATCTTAGTTTTCTGAATGTTGAGCTTTAAGCCAACTTTTTCACTCTCCACTTTCACTTTCATCAAGAGGCTTTTTAGTTCCTCTTCACTTTCTGCCATAAGGGTGGTGTCATCTGCGTATCTGAGGTTATTGATATTTCTCCCGGCAATCTTGATTCCAGCTTGTGTTTCTTCCAGTCCAGCGTTTCTCATGATGTACTCTGCATAGAAGTTAAATAAGCAGGGTAATAATATACAGCCTCCCTTCTGAATTCTTTGTGTTGGGGGAATGAAATGATTTAGAGTAAGGTCAACTCAGAGTAGCTGATGTTCCCATAAATAATTAGGAGCAAAAGAAACCGTTCCCCAGCCCAGGCTGATCTGATATTTAGTTTTTGACACTGTCATCCAAACCACTTTTTTTTTTTTTTTCATAAAAATGCAGAAAATTGTGTAGGCTATACTCCATTACTGAATATATTTGTTGGAAAAATTATTAATGAATGGCTTTCATCTTTCAGATTATTGTCTGTGATAATAACACACTACGTGGCTTGGAAAGAGTAATCTTCAAAACTATCTGTATAGATTCAGACTCCATCTGATAAATCATCTGGATTTGTCCATGACTGATCCATGTCTAGTCCTTGATTAGATTTCTTTCCTCCATCTAAGCACATGCTTTCCAGTGGTTTTCAGTCATGGAGGAACTTAAAAATAAACACCAGTGTCAGGGCCGCAGGCAAGAAGAGAGGAGACTAAAGTGTCGGTATAATTTTAAGCTCCCCAGGGATCTCTAACATGCTTAAACCAACTTCAACTAAACAGAAATAACATGGATTAAGTCGTATTTATCTACTGGGTACAGGGAAGAAACCAAATATGGTTATTTCAAGGTCATTGTACATTCTAAAGGTAACATAAAGAATGACCCCCAGACTGAAGTTAAACGATGAACAAACATCCACACCTAGGCTTTCTGGGGAAAACAAATGTTTTGAATATCTCATTGCAAATGAAAATATATTTCTTAGTAATTTTCTCCTTGAGCTTACCTCCAAAAAGGTACTTGACAGGAGGGGAAGAAAAAATAGAAATTTGGATCTAGACTTTGTGTAAGGTTCTAGGAAAAATATTTCTACCGCTTCTCTATACAGAAGCTATGTCAGATTCAAGGCCAATATGATTATAATTTGCTCTGTGCTATAACTCTTAATGTTTAATTTTCTTTTAATAAAAAAGTCTGATATTCAATTCTCTAGTAACACTTTAACCATAGAATCTAAATTGTCAAATGCAATTGCCAACAAATGCACAGTTTATTTTTTTTTCCTCTGTGAACAGAACTAGACATCTTCATTTAAGTGCCCACTGTTTTTCTCATGCAGTGGACTAACTGTACAGTATTTAATGGTCCACAGGTCTAAAAATATTTCTTATATGCTTTGGCTTACATACACTGCTTCTGCAAAAACAGTTAATAATCTTGCCCTCCCATGAGTCCAGAATGTTAATTTTTTACAGAGGTTCCCAGATGTGCTGGAAGACTCACTCACAGCAGATCCGGCCAACATTTTTTTTTTTCAGCTCTCATTTGACCTTTCTTGTATCTGATATGAAACACATGTTAAAAACAATACCTGACAATTATGAAATACAGTTTTTGCATAAGCAAAACCACCATAAATACATCTTTTACAAAGTTTTGAATGGCAGAGATAGAAGGTTTTCATTGCAAAACTGTGTTAACGTTTAGCCAAGTTAATCATACATCTTGACAATGATTCTTTATCCCACATTTCTTTGGTATTCAGTGGGTAAGTCATTAGGCCTATGGAGAAATAAGTAGGAGAATGTCCAGGGAATGAAAAACATCTATATAACATGTGGAGAAGTGGATAGTTTTACTGAGTACTGAATTTCAACTTTAAGAGATGCAAAGTTCTGATCCCACCCAGATCACTTGAGCTCTAACTTCTGGGAAGTAAGCAGAATAACAGTGTGCGTCTGAGTATTCCAAGGAGATCCTGCATGAGTTGTTTCCCTTTGCAGGCATTCCACAGGCAGCTTTACTTTTACCTTTTCTTTCTGTCTATATTTTCTTTTCTATTTATTCTTCAGTGGACTCTAGGAAATCCTTACATGAATTGAGTTCATATTTTATCATTCCTTATAGAGATCCTATAATATTTATGAAATATAATTGTGGATCCAGAGTTTGGCCAAGGGTCAAAAAGACACTCCAGATATTTAAAGGCAAGAGACTACTATTGAAGAAGCAATAGTGCTACACTTAGCTATCTTAAAAGGGAAGTAAAGGTTACTACAATCTGGTATTGAAATTTTCCTTAACTTAGAATATCAAGCATTTCAAGTCAGTTTATTTCAGTATAATAATTACTAAAAAAAAAAAAAAATATGGACTGTTTACAATGGGCCAGGCACATGAATTACCTCATTACTCAGTTTAGCCTCAGAACAACCTCTGGGTATTCTTGTCTTTTTTGCAGGAAAGAACAAAGTATGGCCAAGCTAACCTTCAAAATTTTATCTAGGAAGGTGTCATCAGCCAAATGGCAGAGCATGCACCTCTAAGCTCCTGATCCTGACAGAAACATCAAAAAGTAAACAAAAATTATCAACTAAATTTGTTAAAACTCTGGAAAACAGTCAAAGGTTTACAATCAAAAACAATAAAAAAGGGAGAGGGAGCAAGTTAAAAATTATAAAAAAGCTTTGTAATGTTTTTAGCTGCCTGTACTCCACCCCCACCCCAGTTCAGTGACAATCTTGAAGAGCTGGAACTCCCCCACCCGCACAACCCACATTCTTAGTCCTTGTTCTCACGTGGTATGTTGGTTGCTGAGTGTATGTCCCTTGGAACTTGTCTGGGAGTTACGTAAGGGCTGAAGCAAAGCGATAATTACCCATCCAGTTCAGAAAAATGGCAGATATTGCTGGAAAACCTTTTAAGGAGATAAATAAGCTGTAGCTTTCCAGGACGAAAGACTACAGTTAAACCAAAGGAGGAAACGCATTGTGTTCAATGTGTTTCACATACACTAACTTGCTTTATGCTTACAGCATCCTTATGAGAAAGGTATTATTATCACTACCCTCACTTTACAGATGAGGAAACTGAGGTACCTTGGAAAAGGTAAAATTTTCAAGCCCATTTTAAATTTATCAAGCCCATTTTAACTGTTATACCACACTGCCTCCAAATATATAGGTAGTTGAAGTCAAATGACTTATAACTATTACACATGAGTATATCAATAAAATCTTATTTGAAAATTTGAATTTTTTTTTAATTAGGGCTTTATATCTCCCTTTTTAAGCTGTTTGAAAGAGAAGAACAAATGAAATTCATTCTCAGTAGCATCAGTGTTAACTTTCTTCAAAGATGATATAAAATATATTATGGTTTCAATCATTAGTTTGTTGTGGGGAGATAAAGATGACATTTGTTTTACCCTAAAAAAATCAATATTGAATAGTCATTGAAAGGACTGATGCTGAAGCTGAAGCTCCAATACTTTGGCCACCTGATGCAAAAAGCTGACTCACTGGAAAAGACCCTGATGCTGGGAAAGATTGAAGGCCAAAGGAGAAGAGGGCAGCAGAGGATTAGATGATTAGATAACATCACTGACTCAACGGACATGAATTTGAGCAAACTCCAGGAAACAGTGGAGGACAGAGGAGCCTGGTGTGCTGCAGTCCACGAGGGTTTGAAGGTTGGACATGACTTAGTGACTGAACAACAAAAAAGATGATACCTGTTCACAAAGTAATCCTAAAAAATTAAGCAAGGATAAGTCTCTATTTATAGAAAATAGAAACAAAAAAGGGAGAGAGAGGAAGCAAAACAAAGCACAAAAAGTATACTTCCTGAATAAAAAGGAGTTTTTCTATTGCTGTTACTTATAATTTAGATCTTACTAGGTTATAAGCTCTGTAGAAAAAAGACTGTGTTCTGAATTATTCACGAGTTTCCAGGGCTATAGCATAATTGCATACTAGCATCAAACTTAGTAGGCAATCAATTGATAACTTCATATATAAAGGAATGGTAAACTGTGGTTTTACTTTTAAATATATCTTATTACTCAGTTTTGCTCAAAACAGAATTGTGTCCTAGGCAAATAGATACAAGTAATTGCTCATGTTACTTTATTTTCTGTGTATCCCAAGGTTTCCCATGGTAAATTCCAAACACTCTTTACAAACAGAAGGAAAATTCAGCACTTATACCTGCTGTGGTTGGTTGCTACAAATCACTGGAGTCATGGAAGAGAGAGATTGAGGGGTAGATTTATGACAAGGCTTGGTTTCATGTATACTGTGGTTGTCAGTTACCTTGACTTGGTCCCTAAACTCTCTCTTATGTTTTCTGTTGAGTATTCTAACCTAACAAGAGTAAACCTGTAGCTGGATTTCCCTGGAGGAGCCGTGGTTTTGATTCCATGCTTCTACTAAACAGGGAGTGTGGGTTCAATGTTCAATCCCTGTTTGGGGCACTAATGTCCCACATGCTGTGTGGTGTGGCCAAAAAATATTTTAAAAATATTAAGAAACAAAGAAGAGGAAACCTAGAGCATTCAAGTGCATGAAGAAAAATGAATTGGAACAGTCGGCTACATCAAAATCTGCTAAAGTCACTCCACTTTCTTACATTTACTCTATGACCATTTATATTGATCACATATGCTTAGTTTTTTAAAAGCAATAGAAAAATAGTCTGTCTGGATATTCACAAAAGTGATCCATTTCTTAACTAAGTTGATTATTAAGGGGAAGGATTACTCCTGATTATCTGTCCCAAATCCTACACCACGAACTGTTTCTCATGGGTCTTCCAGAAAAGGTCTGGGCATATGGACACAAATATATATTTGCAATGATGGCTTCTGTGTGTGAGTGCATGTGTGTGTACCTGCATGCTTACACATACATCTCTAAATTTTGCTCCCTATAGAAAAGAGCAAGAATGGGGCCTTAGGGTCAGAAATGGGGAAATCAAATACAAAGGAAAAGGTTTGCTTAGAACCTTTGCAATTCTTTCCAGACTCGACACTTCTTTCACCAGTATTTTGTTTCCTAGCTTAAGCCACTAAGAAGTCTGTACACAAAAAGGCATTTAGTTCAGGGCATAAGAGTATGGTGTGATAATTAACAGAATCTGACCTTGCATTAAAACTGCTGAGTAAGGCTGGAAGAAAGTCATTCAGAACACATTGGTTTATCTAACTCTCCTTGAGATGAATTAGACTTTAGCTTTTGAAGTTATGGAAAATCTGCCTCAAGGATTACTCAAGTAGATTATAATTGAAGACCATGCACTGGTTTATCACCACACTCCTCAAATAATTCAAGCTATTCATTGGAAAGCTTAGTGGAAAATGCCTGCTCAAATATTTTCAATAAAACTTATTTGAGTCTTTCCCATGTAATACGAAGACAAGTTTAGCAATGATGGTATTTGGTTAGAATATTCATGTTTCAAAAGATAATTGTTTTCATAATAATATTCAGATTAATTTCTAATGGCAATATTTAATGCTGGCAAGGGTTTAGAAAGACTAGTATTCTCATAGGCTGTTCATTTTAATTTTCATAACACTTTCTGAAAGCTATTATAATTTAAGAATTTTAAGATCCTTGATACTTTTATTTGCTTCATTTTAGGTAATTTGTCCTTAATAAATAATTCATATGATTATATGCACAAAGCTGTTTTAACATTGTTCACGATTACAGAACACTGGAAGCAACCTAATTTTTAACGGGGAAATGACTGAGTAAAGAAAGACATAGCCACTAGTCACATGGTGCCTCTGAAATGTTTCTGATGATATGGAGAAATGTTACCTATATTATGTTAAATAAAAGAAAGTACAATATAACATTGTATTTGTACCAGGTCAGTGCATGAAGCAATGTTTGTTGTTTTACTGTAGTGGGATTATAGATGCTTTCTTTTATTTCTTCTTTGATTTTTTGTAATAGTATATTGTCTTCATAATTTAAAAATTATCTAGCATCTACATCTATAAATGTCTACCTATCTATCTGCTTATCTTAACGTAAATAGAACTACTTTGTCCATATCTAGGAAGTGTAGTATAGGAATGAATGTCTTAATGATCAAGAAAGGCCCTGATAAAAATTGTTACTATAAAAACAATAAATGAACACATGATACGCCTTTTGAGCTATAATCTCATGCTTCCTTCAGCACAGAGTTATTGATAAACATGAATGTGTGTGTACCTCACCTCTAGTTTTCTCTTCTAGTTTGGTGTTCTCAAATTTTTCTGGGCCTGTGCAAAGACAAGGCCCTCTAGCACAAATTCATGACAGGTTTATTTTATGTCATGGAGAAAAAGGGGCTGGGGGGGTGTCAAAGTTCCCCTCTGAAGATTTTCCTTTAAGCTCTCGGACTTTATTTCCATTATTTCCATTGCCTACTTTCCCCATGGAAATAATTGTTTCCATTGCCTACTTTTCACCATGGACCTGATTCTCTTCCAAGGTAAATGAAAATACACATGCCAGGGCAGCATTTTATTGAACTTCCCAAAGACCCACACTGAATAATGCCAGTGTCAGTCAAGGTTACCAGTTATGAAGGTCTGAAACTTCAGAGGGATTAACAAAATTAATGGGCTACATGCATCTACTTGCATCTACTCTAATCATTTTCAGCTTGATTTCCAAAAAAAAAGGGGGGGGGGACAATAAACCTGAGATTCAAATATAATTTATTCAGGAATAGCTCAAAACATTTCAAAGGCTCTAAATTTGTTCATAATCACACTGATGCCAAATTAAATTGGCCTAGTTATTGTCCTGGTATTATGCAGCTAGTTTCTGGGGTTTTTTTTTTTTGGCTAGAAACTTATTGGAAAAACATAGAACTGGAAAATTCATCCAACATTAAATGGAGAGAAATATTGGGAACAAAAATTAAATAGAGAAACCGTAAAGATATTTTAGCTCTAGTTATAATTTCTATAGATGTTTCCTGGATAAATTTTATGTATGTTATGTTGCGTTAGACACCCATACTTGAAACCAGTCAATTGCATTCAAAGCAAATCTGAATCTAGATTCAAAAATCATGTTTTTTTTATAATAAGATATTTAAAAAGACCAATATAAAAGTAAATAAATGTAAAATGAGAGATGAAGTGAAGGAGTCATAGACGATCTTAATACAACCCTGAAAGCATGAACTCCTGGAACCCATGTTTGGAGACAGAAATTATGTAAAAGATAACCAGGAAGAAAGCAAGATGATTCAAGTAAACAGGACTGTTATTCATTTTCTTGAAGAGAAGTCCAGATGGTAATTGAACACATTTTTTGGTGTATGGAGAGCTTTTTTATTAGGAGATGGTGGGCTATCTGCATTATGCATAGAACAAGAGTAAACAGGCAGGGTTTGAAGTATAAAGGCTTTGGTTAAACAGAGTAAGGCCTTCCCTGATGGCTCAGGTGGTAAAAAATCTGCCTGCAATGTGGGAGATCTGGGTTCGATTCCTTGGTTGGAAAGACAAAGATCCATCTAGTCAAAGCTATGGTTTTTCCAGTAGTCATATATGGATGTGAGAGTCGGACTATAAAGAAAACTGAGCGCCAAAGAATTGATGCTTTTGAACTGTGGTGTTGGAGAAGACTCTTGAGAGTCCCTTGGACTGCAAGGAGATCCAACCAGTCCATCTTAAAGGAAATCAGTCCTGACTATTCACTGGAAGGACTGATGCTGAAGCTGAAATTCCAGTGCTTTTGCCGCTTGATGTGAAGAGATGACTCACCGGAAAAGACCCTGATGCTGGGAAATACTGAAGGCAGGAGGAGAAGGGGATGACAGAGAATGAGATGGTTGGATAGTATCACTGACAGGATGGACATAAGCTTGAGCAAGCTCTGGGAGTTGGTGATGGACAGGGAAGCCTGTTGCGCTGCAGTCACGGGGTCGCAAAGAGTCTGATATGACTGAGCAACTGAACTGAACTGAAGCAGAGTAAGAGTATTTCTGTGTTAAAGTGAGACACAGGTTGAGGTTGGGCAATCTTCTGTAGAGTCATAAAAATAATTATTGTGTGGTATCTTCTTTGGTTGGCTCTTTCTGAAGGTAAGGGACATACTCACATCCCTTCTAGGACAAAGATTCTAGTCCCTGAAGAGAATCTTCTTCAAGCCAGGGAGTTATTGTACACTCTGAGGCCAAATTAGCTGAACACGGTAAACCAAAGAGAAGAAAGAAAACAATTAAGGTAAAGATGAAAACGTAGCTTCAAACTCCTTTTAGAAAAAAGAAAAGGGATTACTTAAAAATCATGAAATTCATTATCAAAAAGTTTAGAAAGATTTTGACAGGAAGGAAGTAGAAAACAATAACTATTGTAAATAAAGTAAAAGATCAAGTGTTTCACCTAAATTATGAGCTCAGTACTTCTAATCAACTCATTTTTCCAAACAAACCATGACGAAACTTAATTTCAAAACAGAGTTGGACTTCTCTGGTAGTCCAGTGATTAAGACTCTGTGTTTCCAATGCAAGAGGAAGAAATAGGATCCCACATGCCACAGTGCATGGCCACTAAATAAATAAAGAAAATTTTAAAAATGTAAAATTAAAAACAAAAACACAGAAAGTTTAGGTCAGCCTGGACTTGGAGGTCAGATGTTCCATGGTAACACAGGGCCACATATATGAAAGGCTCCTTAGTCAGTCTTAGCCGATTGTCCCATTAGTCTCTGACTTCTCTGTGTGAATTCTAATGTATAGTGAAAGGGTTGTAGTACTGGCAGTTTTGTCCCAAAATAAATTGCGAGTCAGTTGTGAAGAGAGGATTCCAGGAACTAGAATTTAAGAGCGAAAGAAGTTAAAAAAATTTTACATATGACTCAGTTCCAACATATTTTACATACGATTGGGTATTTTCTCTTCCTATAATAGCTTCTATGCTTCATCCCCAGAGTTAGCTGTTTCTATCAATAGCCTTAGATAAGTCATTTTTAAAAAATCATTAAGAAATGACTATTCTGCAGTAGCTTGCCAGCAACTCAAATATCCGAAATAGCTATAGTGTAACTAGTGAATGTTAAAGGTTTTTGAGATTAATTATACTAACTGCAGAATGGAATGGTCTGCTACCTTTTGAGTTCCAGTTTTCTCCTTAAAAATTAGGAGGATATTAACTCCCAAATGCTAATGGGATTTAGGTAGAAGCCACTGCTACTGTTTTTTTCCCTATACCTCCTACATCATTGCAGTTGAACAACAAAGCAACCACAGCAAGCATCTCTAATGCTGCTGTATTATTTATAAATAAAATCATTGTTGAGTGAGTACATTCCACTCGTGAGATTCATTTTCATTGGCCTTATTTTTATAAAATAAACTCAATTCCAGTTATCCATGCACTCACTTCTTAGGAAGGTTTTACTTTATTTTATGTCTGCTTGTCTGGTCTGAATCTACTGAAACAGCTTGCCCCCAAATATTCTCTTCTCTCAAGCAAAAGTAGACTGAAGGGAGCAAAGAAGTTAACATGTTTGCAAACCCAGAGAATTTAAAATAGAATAAACTTGCCGTTGAGAATAGTATACTGTAGATAAGGGGCTTTTCAGGTGGCCTTGGTGGTAAAAAACCCTCCTGCCAATGCAGGAGACACAGAAAACATGGGTTTGATCCCTGAGTCAGGAAGATTCCCTGAAGGAAGGCATGACAACCCACTCCAGTATTCTTGCCTGGAGAATCCCATGGACAGAGGAGCTTGGCGGGTTACAGTCCACAGGGTTACAAAGAGCTGGACACGACTGAGTGACTTAGCACATACATGGCACATACTATAGAGAATTCATATAACACAAAATTTGGTACCTGTCAATGTGTAAATAGAAACCTTACCCCCAGTATGAAGGCTCCCTCAGTTTATGTGACTTAATAATTATTTAAAGTATAATTGTTCTGGAATCTAAAAAAAAATTTTTTTAAGAGATTATATATATCTCTGGGAAAGGATTGCCTTCCAGCTGGAAAGATAATCTTTCTTCCATTCTCCCACCTTTTGCATAGAAAAGTAAATAACTGACTTCCTGCCTAAGCACACCTGGATTATTTCTCATGAGAGTAACAAATGGGTTGATTTAAGAATTAGAAAAATGACCCTAAGGTCTAAGAGAATCATTGACTTTAGATGTAAGAAGGATCCTGAAAATCTGGTTTAACTCCTTCATAAATGAAAAGAATTCGGTATGAAAACTGCTTTTCAGAAACCTATTAGCTTCAGGAGGGAGGTGAGTCTCCTTTCAGCATTAATTGCACTAACTGCTGTATAAAGAAAAAGGGTTCTGGCAACTACTTCCCACATGGCACATAGCAGAAATCCAGAACAGACCTGAAACCAAGGAAGTAAGAACGAAAGTCAAATGGACTGACATAAAACATTTTTTTAATTGAGACTAAAGAATATCAGTTCTCTCATATGATTCCCAAAGTCAGTCAGTTTTTTTTTTTTTTAATACTCTCAAAACTTTCATGCATCACAAGATGGTCTTGAGATGCTAGCATGGAAATAATTAGTACTTTTAATTAGTACAACTGGGAAATAAGGCAGACCAGCCTTAATAAGGGTTTTCAATCTGCAGCACATTAAAGTAAAAACTTTTTCCCCTTAATATAGAAGTACATCCTACTGACGAACATGCAAAATGAGTTATTTTGCAAATTGGAAAGAGTATAATTGAATTCAGAATAAGTTTTATGTGTTAAGAAAGGAGACATCTTGGAACTCTGGGAATCAGATTGTCTCAGATATTCATTAATACATTTCTAGAACACGCTATTCATACAGCAGTGTTTGTTAACTACTTAAACTCTAAATATATTTAAATACTAAATAATGCCTATTTTTGAGGATCAAAACAAATTGAAAATTATCATATGCATTAAGAGAATGCCAAACAATATAGCTGAATATAGTCTAACAGCTGAAAAGATACTTGGCAAGAACAGAACTGGCATTACATTACCCCAGATCAGCAGTAGCAAGCACATCTGGAATCCTAATGATCCCAGGAGCTCTGGAGCTTCTGGGGGACAGCCATCTGGTGCAAAGGAAATCTAGACTGAGTGTCCCACCCACCCAACAAAAAGAGCCTCATTGTGCTGCTGTGAAAAGCAGTGGGCCCTTCTTCCTCTGATTACATATGAGCTTCTCAACCAGTGAGTGAGCAAGGGAAATATGTGTGCACTGGGGGTTCATAACAGACATAGATCTAAAACCACAACAGCATGGCAGATAAAAAATAGGGATGTAATGGGGAAGCAAATCTCTTTTTTTAAAGGACATCAGCACATTCTGTTACCTTTATCTAATCTTTCTGCAATTTCTTTTCGATAATATCAGTTTGTGGGCTTCTTCAGGCCTCCATTCTTTATCTGTAAAATGAAGGGTTTGGGCTACATGAATTTTATGGTCCCGTCTAATTTCAACATCCCCAAAGTTTGTGATTGTAGAGGCTATACTCTGGGTGCAGAGAGAAGGGGCTATGGAGGAGTAAGGGATGACAGCAAGCATGGGAAGCTGGTTCTGGGAGAGCTTGGTCCCTAGCGGCACCAGATCATTGGGGGAGAAGGTGATATTCGAAGATGACCTCTCAGATGATGATAAATGTGTTTTATAATCTTGCCATGTTATCTTTGCTCTAAACTGTCTACAAATCATGCCTCGATTGTTGGGTCCACCTCACATCAAACACACTGTAGGAATATCTGGTAGTTAGAGAAAGGACCTGCCATTTCAGCAGATAAAAATGAGATCTCTGTGATGAAGAGTGAGGGTATAAATGACTGGAGGGCATGATGAGAAGGATAGCCAGTGAAATTGAGGGAGGAAGGGCTTCCCTGGCGGTCCAGTGGTTAAGAATCTGCCTCCCAATGCATATATGGGTTCGATCCCTGGTCGGGGAACTAAGATCCCATATGAGGTGGAGAAACTAAGCCCACATGGCACCAACTACTGGACCTATGCACCAAACTAGAGAAAGCCTGTGTGCCACATTGTAGACCCAGAATGGCCAAAAATAAATAAATAGATAAATGAGAGAGGAGATGGGGGAGGGTACAGAGAGTCTTAGTCAAGAGAGAACTACAGAACATAAAATTTGGATAAATTAGGATAATCATAAGATGCAGCAAATGTCCATGCCTGTTGGTGATGTGAAGTGGAGGTACAGAGTTCTGATGAAAGAATTTGAATAGCTATAAAGCAGGGATAACCTTGTGGATCCACTAAATATGGCTCTGAATCCTGGTTCTGCTCCTTAATGTTCTGTGTAAACTTGGACTTGTTCAGTACTGTTGTTATCTTCATCAGTAAGCTGGAAGCAATGGCATGTCTTTTTCTCACAATGCTTGTGGACATTAAATAAGATAATACATGTCAGGTGTTAAAGATTCTCATTGGTGACCAGAAGACATTCAGAAATAATATCAGTGATTATAACTACTACCGTTGTTATTTTTGGAGAAGGGAATGGCAACCTACTCCAGTGTTCTTACCTGGAGAATTCCATGGACAGAGGAGCCTGGCAGGCTACAGTCCATGGGGTTGCAAAAATCAGGCATGACTGAGCAATAGTGGGGATGGGAGGAAGGGAATTGATCTGAATTGTTAGTATTAGCTGAATCATAGAGCAAATATTGAATCGGCACAGAATGATTGCTTGTGAAAGAGTAGAGAAGAAAATTTTTAATCAGCCACCAAAGTGATTAAGGAATAGGAAGAATTGTCCTAGAGGTTAGTAGGTGATGACCATAAGGCTGTAGTTGAGTAAAGGTGGTGAAGTTTCTCAGAGGTTTCGTTAGAGAGCACCTACCCAGTTCTTGGCCTCTGGGCAGAAAAAGCTGGAAAAGAGGCCATTTCTGCTCAAGAGTGCGGGAGAAGCTGTGTCATCTTCAGTAAAAAGCCAAGCCACAACTAAGGCAGCACTCTCCTTAAGGATGTTTCCTTATAGGAGATTTTTGGGTCCAGTGAATCCAGATAATACTCAGGCTATTCTATCTTGGGGATTCACAGAGCACACTGTCCAAATGGAGGTGATGAGAAATCTAACCTGGCTTTTTCAAAGCATGATTGGCAACAAACCCTATTAGTACAACGCACATATTGCCACGTTGCATAACAAGGTAAGAATGCGGAGCGAGGGTTTTGAGGAAAAGTGGATTGATGATATGATGGCCTTTACTGACAACAGTCCCAGAGGATGCTGAAGAAAAGGAACGTGATGGAGGTTGATGGTGTTGCTGAGTGAGAAAAACAACAGACCAGAAATGAGTGGGATGAAAACTGAGACAGGGATTGAGAGGGCTGGAGTGTTTGCTGTGATGCTGGGACTCAGGCATCACTGAGCTGAAGGAGGAGAGCAGTGAGGAATGTGAGGGCAGGCAGATGGACTGCTGATCTATTAACAGATGTCTCTTTGACTCAGTGTTGAAATGGAACTTTGAAATCAGGGGTAAAAGTGAGGCACATAGGTGGCCTGGGCCAGTGGTGGAGCTATTTTGAATATGTGAAATTTATCCAGTGTAGCTTTATAGCTCTTCCAACATTTAGAATTTTTTGTTTTCAAAATAGTAACCTGTCCTTGAGTATAAACTAGATTATATAGTGACAGTCTGAATTCCAACTGGTGATAAAAATCCTTAAAAAGATTCTCAAATCTTCCAAATAAAAAAATACTTAAGTGTTGTTATTGATACGTTTTCCTATTTAGCTTTTGCCTTCTGGTATAAGAAATGTAGAATCAGTAATAATGGATGACTATGAGAATAATAAAGAATATATGCCATCTTTAACATACTAATGATTAAGTTTTAGTTCTAAATTGCCTGAAGGGAGGCAAATTAAAAGTGCATTACAAAAGTATAATTGGGGCAATTCATTATATACCAAGTTATGGTCTTGTTATTTTCATTCTAATTTACAGTTTTAACCTGAAGAAATTAAATTGCTAGTGGTTTTCTAATCTATGCTATTCATTAACCCGGCACAAAGGAATTCTACTGTCTGGCTTGTTCTCAGAAAGCTTAGGATGTTGCTTATTAATTTATAGATAATTATTATTTATGTTTTAAACATTCTATTGCATTTGTGCCTTTATGCGCAAGGAAAAATTGTCTTGATAAGGTTAAAACTGAATGTGAGAAAACTCTAAAGAACAATCTAAAAACTCTAGGAGCTGTGGTTTTATTCATATTTTAGGTCCTAATAGTTTAGTCTTCCAGGCAGTAATTATTTCCTAGAATTAAAGACACACCTGCTTGAGATGATTTTGAGATTATGTAGAAAATCCAACTTTCTGGAAGGAGCTGCAATTCAATGGGAAAAAACTGTCAGTGAAATTATTTTTCTGTGAGAATATTTCAGGTCACATTGCGGGTTGAGCAAATAATCTGTGTAGCTTTGTCCATCATAGGTATTCAGGAAAGACCTAGCCTTCAGAATCGGGCTAGGTAGCTCAACTGGTAAAGAACTGCCTGCAATACCGGAGACCCTGATTCGATTCCTGGGTTGGGAAGATCGCCTGGAAAAGGGATATGTTACCCACTCCAGTATTTATGGGCTTCCCCGGTTGCTCAGATGGTAAAGCATCTGTTTGCAATGGGGGAGGCCTGGGTTCTATCCCTGGGTTGGGAAAATCCCCTGGAAGAGGGCATGGCAACCCACTCCAGTATTCTTGCCTGGAGAATCCCCATGGACAGAGGAGCCTGGTGGCTACAGTCCATGGGGTTGCAAAGACTTGGACACGACTAAGCATAGCACACAGGCTTCAGAATCGAGGGTGGGAATACTAAAAATTTTGCCCTAAAGAAAAGCAACCTTGATGATCTTTCCTCCAGTTTCCCCACCAGTTCCATTCAAGAAATTTGGAAATGAGACTAGAAATAAGTTGACAGAATACCTCGACTAGTCAAAAGATCACTTGTTTTAGAAAAGTAACATGGACACAAGATTGTTTAATAATGTAGCTGTTTTGCAGCCTTTACTTCCTCTTTTAATTCTCTTTTTACTGAACAAAAAACATAAGTCATAGCCTTTGATTAATAAGTGCAGTAGCCTATGCACACAAATTACAAAGTGAAGAGATACAGCACATTGGGCTCATGACACATAATTCAAAATCACCATATGGTATTCTCTATTAGACCTGTTGAATTTCTTTTAGACTTGGGAAACTGGGAAGGGGTTTGAGGGAGAACGGAAACAGAGAAACAGAATCCACGTCTATACATTCTCTTGTTGAAACTGTATAGCAACCCTGCTCAGTTTGTATTATTATCCATATTATAGATGAGGAAGCTCAAGAATACAGCTGTTAAGTGTCAGCACTGGGCTTTGAACTGAGATCTGACAATAAAACCATGCTGGATACAAATGTGAGCTGGTGATAATTTTTTTTTTTCTTTTTTAAATACCTGTCACTATCAAGTAGGATGCCCAGAGACATGGTGGGCTGAACAGAGTGCTTAGGAGGTCTTGTTCTCACTGCCTTTTCTACACAGTAACCCCTCATTTCCTACCCTCACCTCCTGACCCCACCCCCTTCCCTGTCACTCATGACGGAAAATCACTAACTGTTTTGAGAACGTTTTTGTACTGTAGAATTGAAGAAGAGGAAGAAAGCAATGTGTTCCCTCCAGAAAGAGGGGGAAAATCCATCTTTGATGAGACATCCTGTGTGGTAATTGTGAAGCTTGGACTTCCCCAAAGTGAGGTGAGGTGGCATGCTGCTGCTTGTCACATGGCCTCAGTTCAAAGTCACATGTGCTGTGGCATTTTGTAAAATGTATCTATATATGGCCCACACAAATCCACAAACACAGAATCCAGAATGGCAGTCACCCCTGTGGTGCTCTACAGAAAAAAAATAGCACTTTTTTTTTTTTAATGAATTAAGTGTATGGTATATGCCACCAGGAGGAAATGAACCCTCTGAGCTTAAACTTGCACATCCTCTCAACCTGAAAGATTAATTTTGGTGGCTAAGGTTAATAAGACTATGGTTATTTGTGTTTTGATATGAGTGTAACTTGACTGATTGGGAAAGCAGGTGCTGGGTTGATGCACCATCCCCGAGACCCATGAGTCATGCCACTGATTTACAAGCTGTCCTTACCATGAAAATGAAAGCCAGAGCCAACTGTATGTCATACAATTTATGCCATTCACTGAAATTATAGATAATTTCAGCCTGTGCATTTGTGAAGCAGTCTATGCTGTTTGTGCTTTAAACATCTTTTGTACTTGGTATTTCTGACTTGTCGAAATAAATATTATCCTTCATAATAACCATTACCAATCCATTATGAGACTTCATGAAAGTACATACAGCTTTTAGGCTTAATCCATGAAATAAAGCCTTATGACTCCTCCTTGCATCTTTGATAAATAGCCAAGTTCCCACAGCTGTTATGATTTCCATTATGAAGAAAACTGGAACTTTTGCATTCTTCAGTGGCTAAAAAATCACTATAAAACCCCCCACTTCTTCAAATGCTATTATTTTCTTTCTCCTCGTGTGTATTGCAAACCATGGATCTGATTAGTGTAGCTGATTAGAGCATTGTGCTATAAGACCATGGCCCTTGTTTAAGCCCAGGGAAGGTCAGTCAGATTAACCCTCCAAGTCTACTGAAAATTTGTTCTATTAGTCTTCTGTGAGATTAGGCAAGAGAATATGAACAGATCAAGACAAATCCAGTCTTTAATGCTAGGAACCATGCTCACCATTGATACAAGGTCAACGGTGTCATCTTCCCGTATAAAGACTGATGACGCTGGTGCAGAGGCATTTTAAAAACATCCACTTTCCTTGGCCTTTTAGAGCTTTTTACTTATAATCACTCCCAACAGAGAGAACTCCCTAAATCTGGTCCACGTAAGCTCTGCCTCTACAAGACACAGTTAGGTTCCTCAAGTCAAACACAAAATGGCTTAGAGCTTGTGATCATTATGTATTCCCTCTCTTGTTTTCTGTCTCCTACTCCCTCCAGCTACCAAACTTTGAAACTTTCAATTCTTCCACATCTTCATTTTATCTTTCCTTTTCAGTCACTAAATAACGACAAACTCGGCAAATGACAAAGTTCATTCATGGTTTCACACTCTTCTTTTTTATCTTCCTCCCTATTTTAATAATGAGAAAATTTTTAGTAATTTGGTTAATGTCAGGGACAGCAGAGCCTGGTGGGCTGCCGTCTATGGGGTCGCACAGAGTTGGACACGACTGAAGTGACTTGGCAGCTTGGCACCCTTTTCCAAATCTAGAATCCTTGTTTTTCTTTGCAAAACAAGAATCAAGCTTATTGTATTAATTCTCAAGCATATTTATCCACAACAGGGTCAGAGACATAAACCTTCATCCAAAGCCATAAATCTCCAATGGAAGAATTTCTGGAATTTGACTCTCTCCTATCCATTCTTTATGCTTTATGATAACACTGTTGTAATGGAAATATTTCAGTGGACCTTTGTTTCCTGAGGATAGTCATAAATTATTTAAAGTGACTTGTGAAAAACCATAATGATATGAACTCTTTGTGTTCCAGTTCAGCTTCATTTTCCTTGCTCCAAATTTACTATGCCACTTGAGTTTTCCAGGCTTTTGGTAACTTGTCCCATCTGCCTGGGTTTCTTTTTTTATTGAAGCGTAGATGATTTACAATGTGTTAGTTTCAGGTGTATAGCTTATGTATAAACAGAATCACTTTATGTGTGCATATATATATATATATATATATATATATATATATATGGCGGTTTAGTCCCAAAGTCATGTCCGACTCTTGTGACTCCATGGACTGTAGCCTGCCAGGCGTCTCTGCTAGTGGGATGTCCCAAGCAAGATGACTGGAGTGGGTTGCCATTTCCATTTCCAGGGGATCTTCCCGACCCAGCGATCGAATCTGGGTCTCCTGCATGGTAGGTAGATTCTTTACCAACTGAGCTATCAGGGAAGCCAAAACATATATATTCTTTTTCAGATTCTTTTCCATTATAGATTATTCAAATATACTAAATATAGTTTCCAGTGTTATGTAGTAGGTCCTTGTTTATCTCTTTTATATATAATGTGTAACTATTAATGCCAAATTCCTAATTTGTTCCCCTCCCTCACGTTTCCCTTTTGGTAACCACGTTTGCCTTCTATATCTGTGAGTCTATTTCTGTTTTGTAAATAAGTTCATTTGCATCGTTTATTTAAATTCCACATATAAGTGGTATCATGTGATATTTGTCATTCTCTGTCTGACTTAATATGATAATTTCTAGGTCCATCCATGTTGCTGCTAGTGGCACTATTTCATTCTTTTTTTATGGCTGAGCAATATCCATTATGTATGTGTATATATATATACACACACACGCATGCACACACACACACATACATGCATATATATCATGTCTTCTTTATCCAATTCTCTATCAGTGGACACTTACGTTACTTCCATGTCTTGGCTGTTGTGGATAGTGCTGCTATGAACACCGTCTTTCAATTTTTTGTTTACATTTCTAATCTGCTGAAGCCTTCATTGACCATCAACAATGGACTATGAGACCCTCTTAAGTACAATCTGTACCTTCTCCTTTGGTACCATGTATCACTGTACTATAACTGCCTGGTTAATTATTAGTATTTTCCCCTCTCCTGGAAGGTATTCTGTGAAATACTACTTATCGCCTGACCTATAATAGAAGCTCTCAATAAACACTAGTTGAGAGAAAAAAACAAAGACTGTGTCATGGGCTGAGAGGAGATTCCACATTTTAGTATCCTTCTTAGGCAGTCACTGCCTGAAAAGTATGCCTGCATGCTAATATCAAACTGCTTTTTAAAAAAATAACTGATTGCCATGCTGTTGATACGGCAATGCTAAGCCAAGTAGTCATTCATATGTCTCTTTTCTTATTTTTTTTTCTTCTACCAAGTTAATGCATTTAGCATTTTCTACTCTACAAAGGTTTAAAACTTCTGTTCCCTGTGTTACTTAACTAGGGAGCCACCCAGCCAGAGGTGTTTTCCCCCATGAAGAAATCTAGATGAATCTCTTGAAAGGGCATTTTAAACTCAACTCGGATAGAGAAGGAGAAATATTGTATGACATCCCTTATACGTGGAATCTAAAAAGAAATGATACAGTGAACTTACTTATAAAACAGAAAGAGACTCACAGACTTAGAGAATGAACTTATGGTTGCCAGGAAGAAGGATGAGATAGTTAGGGCATTTGGGATGGACACATACACAATGCCATATTTAAAATAGATAACCAACTATATAGCACAGGGAACTCTGCTCAATATTATGTGCCACCTTGGATGAGAGAGGGTTTGGGGGGAAATGGATACATGTATATGCATGACTGAGTCCCGTCACTGTTCACCTGAAACTGTCATAGCATTGTTAAACCCCAATACAAAAAATACCCCCAATACAAAAAAAAAAGTTTAAAAAATAAAATTAAATCTATTCACAAAGAAAACCACCTATCAGCACAAGAAAAGTGAATTGAGGACAGAATTGTTTATTTACAATTATCAAGGCTGATGGACATTGGAAAAGTACACTAAAATTATCGATAGCAAGCTGTAAAGTTTGGCTTGACTTCAGAGGGGTTTTTAACACTTTTTCAAGCCAATGTCTTCTACTCAAGGTCGATACAAAAAGTTTAATCTTCTTATGGAACACAGCTGAGTCACTTACATAATATCAGTGTACTTCTATTGGTTGTCATGATTCTCTAAAGAGATGATGTCACCAAATCGAGCTTTGCTAGAATCTTGCCTAGAAATAGATTGATTTATTTACAGGCTCACAAAGACAAGTGAAAATAGAATGACTTATTTATTGTGAACAACATGGACAAATGTGTCTTGGCACATTTAGGTGTTTACCCAAGTATCTCTGTGTAAACAGAATGAATGAGAAGCAATTTACTTTGTGTGAATAGGAAATATCAAGATGATATTAATCATTTTCATTTCCTTTGTCTTTAGAAGGTTTTTAGGAAGAGTCTTTTCAGGTCCCCAAAGGTAACATTTAGAGTTAAGGTATATCATTATAAGAAACTTATCAGTAAGTCGTTCATAAAATTCTTCACATTTTTGTTTAGCCTGTTCTTTATAGGGTAGTTTACACTAAAGGGATACAATTAAATTAAATTAAATTCTATCATTTCAATAAATAATCCAAGAAAAAATATAGGTGTAAATTTTGAGGAACAACAAATAATGACACACAAAAAAATCAAATGGCATAGTTAAACTTGCTTTCCCTTAAATTCTGTTCTTGCTTGTAGATTTTTAGTAGTTTGTAAAAAGCCTTCTTTTAAAAATTTTAAAGTCTCAAGACTACTAAGGAGGGATATTATTATAGTGGCAAACAGCCATATGGTTTCTGGGAAAGGACTATACTAAAAGGAATAAGTTTAATTAGAAGCAGGATAGATTTGGTTGCATACAGCAAGAGCCAATGAAATATGCTCCAACCCAAGGGTATGTGTAACACTGGCTAGAGATTTCTAGAGAAGACAGGGAGTAACTTTCCTGGAATATTTTATGTCCTAAATAGCTTGGATAGATTCCCTTATTCCTTTCCAGACTAATCTCCTGGGAAGTAGGCATACTGGTGGGATGTACCTCATAGGAGAGCTTAGGTAATCAAAATGAAGTGAGCTCTGAATGCAGGCATAAACTTGTTTTATTCCAAAGTCTGACTCTCAAATATAATTTTTGTGACTTAAATCATGTCTTTAAATACAGCAGAAGCGTGTGCCAGGCTGTGGAGAAAGCAATCCTTTGGTCAGTGCCTAGAGGGGAAAGCTGGTGATCTGGATGCCATGCTGCCTCCTCTTGTATTCCAATCCTGGCAGAATGTTCCTCCCCACCCCCCGGCACAGCCCCCCCCCCCCCCCCCAATCCCCACCCACACAGATTCCCGGCCCTCGCCTCTGGAATCACCGAGTTGGATGAAGGTGGCCTCCTGGCTCTGAGAGCCCTGGAAACATAAACTGGAAACATAGAAGTATTCCTGGAAGAGGAGAAACCGGTGTCCTGGTTATCAGGCTGTCTAGCCAGACATGAAAGGTGCACGTGGCACAGACGGGAAGCCACAATCACCCAGGACCCGGCAGTCTTTCATGTGCTGCCCTTCTGCTGGCAACAGGGCCTTGATCTGTACCTTTTTGGATGGAGGAGAGTGTGCTTATTTTAGCTTTAGGCTAACATAGAAATTGTGCTTCCCTGGTGGCTCAGTGATAAAGAATCTGCCTGCCAATACCAGAGATGTGAGTTCGATTCCTGGATCAGGAAGATCCCTTAAAGAGGGAGGCTAACCACTCCAGTATTCTTGCCTGGGAAATCCCATGGACAGAAGAGCCTGGTAAGCTATATTCTATGGGGTCACAAAAGAGTCTGCATGATGACTAAACAACAACAAAATGTAGATACCTCCTCTCTAACAGTACAAAAACCAGGCCTGCCTCATTTTTGTGGCTATAATAACCAATTCTTAGAATGGGGGAGAAAATCTGCCACAGATAGACTTGGAAGAAGTTGAAGGAGAATGTCAAACTACATAGAAATAATTCATTTAAATTAACAAATGCAGAATTCTGACAGATAAAGAGGCAAAGACAGAACAAAACAGTTCCCATGAAGACTTACAAGTAATGAATTAAAAAATTAGAAAAAGTCCTTAAATGTTTTGGTAATGAAAGAAATGCATATCACGTCATTTCATTAAATGAACAAAAATTAAAACATGTCACTACCTTCAGAAGTAAAGCCCTTGTGGAGCAGGTTTATTCATATAATGCTGGTGGCATTTTTATTTATTTGACTTTTTCTAAATTGGTCATGAAACTATTTTGCCAAGAACCACAATCATCTTTAAACTCTTCTCCACTGCTTTGGATTTATACTAAGGTCCAATTTATTCTAACGTCATTCAGATTGACGGGGGAAAAACATTTGCAGGCTTATCAAAAACAGGAAAAAAAAAAAAAAGAGAATGAAAAGCCAAGGGTAGGTCTATGGTTACATTAAATGATATCAGTTTGATGCAATATTAACCATAATAATTATTAAATTTATGTTACAACATAAAAATGTTTTCAATAAAGGTTAAGTAGAATAAAGTCAGCTTTACTATTATACATACACTATGATAACAATCATGGGTAAACCAGGTACCCAAGGAGGAAAACTGAAAGAGAACACAGAAAAATAATAAACAAGAGTTGGCACATGTAAAGTAATTAGAATTATGTTTAAACATTTCAATATTGTTACTATGATAATTCTTAACTAATTTTTGAAAATCACAGGGAAAAGTCAGAAAAGAGATAGATTTATAGTAAAAGACATTTAAAATCTAAAAATGGAAATTTCAGCTAAGTAGTGACTCTTAGCAAGGATAGCAAGGCAATCTTTCCTCTGGTTCTTAGCCAAAGAGAAATGCTTGAATTGTAAGTTACCTGGGACACTCCAAAGTACTGTAGAACAAAGGGGAAAAAAAAAAACCCAAAAAACTGTCAAAAGAAATCAGCGGAGTTTCTCCTATTTTATGTACCGCTGCCTGAAATAGGTCTTTTTTTTTTTTTTAAGTTGCTTTTCTAGGAAAAAACAAACTCCAATTTTGGGGGGAACTAAAACTAATTATTTTTTCCAATTCTGCCTCAGTCTTAGAACAATAATATTCAGATGAATATTGACAATAGTGATCATAGGACTTTTCACTCCTTGTGATCATAGGAGTCTCCCAAGAAGGTAACTAAGTCATTTTCAGTGTTTCCTAAGACATATTATTTTCCAGGTAGCAGTCTTTGTTGTTGTTGTTATGATTATTATTATTAGGAAAGTTTGGAAATGTGTGAACATTTTGCTTAACACTGATTTTGGGACTTCCCTGGAGGTCCAGTGGCTAAGACTCTGAGCTCCCAATGCAGGTTCGATCCCTGGTCAGAAACTAGATCCCACATGCAGCAACTAAAGATCCTGAGCACCACAACTAAGGCCCAGCACAGCCAAATAAATAAATATCTTAAAAAAAAGAAAAAGACTGATATACTTGTTTTAAAGTCTTTTTAGCTTTTATTATCCTTAAGTGTATTTGTCAACTAATAATATCAATATTTCAACTGGGGCTTCCTAGGTGACTCAGTGGTAAAGAACCCGCCTGCTAATGCAGGAGACATGCGTTGGATCTCTGCATCAGGAAGATCCTCTGGAGAAAAAAAAAGGCAACCCATTCCAGTATTCTTGCCCAGGAAAGCCCATGGATAGAGGAGCCTGGAGGGCTATAGTCCCTGGAGTCGCAAATAGTCAGGCACAACTAAGCGACTAAACAACAACAACGTTTCAAGTGCTATTTATGGAGGGTTTTTTTTTTTAGGAGTTTCTGCCATCCTCTCATCAGCTAGGTGAATTGGGCAGCATTGTTTTATTCTTCAGGGTTTGTAGGTGAGTCTGGAGATCAAGTTGCACGTGAATGGTCATGTGACCTGTCAGTGGTAGAGCTGCATGAAGAATCCAGCTTCTTTGGTTCCAGATAGAATGCCATCCACTCCATCACATCCTAGGGCATTTTCTTGTCCCTGCCTTAGTCTAATCTTTTGCTATTTGTGATAAATATCTTCTCAAAGATGACATGGCTTAAAATTTGGTGCAGAAAAAGACTACTGTGTGTGATAAGCTTAGAAATCACCAGACACCCCACCCACCCCCCCAACCCCAGAGACCATGATCGGTCATGCTAAGAGCAGAAAAATGGGGAAGAGGGCCATTGGAAGGACTATTACTTTATTGCCTATAAGCCTTCACAAAAATCCATTTTTATTATTTAACTTGAAAGAAACCAGAAATCTATAAAGCTATCTGGCTGACTCAAGTCTATCGTTTATAGCCTTTTCTTAAGAAAGATCAGAAAAACTCAAGACCATGTGAAAGTAAATCAGTATGGAAACTATTCCGCAGCTGATCATTTTACTACCAAGCTTCCTGAGCTTCAAAGGAACAGCTCAACAGTTTTGAGAAGAAATATAAAGGTAATGGTGTACCTCCCTGAGCCACAATAGCCTAACAGATGGAGAGAAGGCATCCCAGACGCTGAAAAAGCCACATGAGGCAGATGCCCTCCCAGAACTGTGTCAAGTTGGCTTAATTAAAAGTGCCTTCTATTATTGTCTGTGATGATTTGCTGAGGAAGAAGAAGAGGCAGCGACTTTATATTTAATCATGTCAAAAGCTCAACGTTAATTCTTGGGTTAGTAATGTGGTTAATAATTTCTCCAAGTTGGCAGCTCTTTCCAGGGAACTGACTTCACTGGGTCTGAAAACCTGTGCACAGAGCCCTGGATTCAGTTGTTGGCCGCTGACTAAGCATCTTTAGAGTGATCTTCAATCGAAAGACAGACAGAGAAGTCTAACAAAGTCCTCACTCAGCCAAATCTATCCCATATGAGAGGGCGAAGTTAATGAGAATCAGTCATGAGCCCTTGGCATGCAGCATCTCTGGAACATAAGTGATTTATAACCAGCATGGACTACAGTTTCTTAGTCTCTCCTTTTCATGTTAAAAAAAGTCCATGAACAAAATTTCCATTTCAGCTAATGAAGGCAAAGAGGGGGGAAAAAAAAGAGCACATTAACTCTGAGTATGAAGGCAAGACCCAGAGAGAACACAGGAAAACGAACAAGTAAGATTGAAAAAGTGTGGGGAGCTGAGAGAATGAATGGATGTGCACACTAACAAACATCACAAAGGGCAGGGGGAAATGACTGACAGACAGAAGGATAAGCAAGCCGTTGTGGGAGCACAAACATTGTATGTTTTCATTTTCCTCCAATGCCTTTCTTTGTGGTGTAGTGATGGAATGATCTCATACTGTGAAACCATCTTTGTATTGGTGCCTGACTTTCAACCAATGCAACTTCCTCTCTACGAATGAGTTTTCTAGTGAGCATAATGTTCTCCATACTCACAGGTAATACACTACTATGATCTTGAGAGGTTCAACCAATATTGACAAAGCTAAACTCATTGATTACTCTCCCCCATCTCATCTCTCCATTTGAATCCCAGGAGAGTTGTAATCACCATTTCAGTTTGATATATACACTTCCAGCTCATTTTGTTTGCATTTACATAGGCACACTCATACACTCATAGATTCACGTACACATACATAGACATGAAGAGAGAAATGATAAATTTTAAAAAATGTGATGATGCTATAAACATATTCATCTTTAATTTGCTTTTCTAACTGAATATCTCTATGTCTGTCCCCACTCTCAGCACAAATAAGTACATATCTAAGGTAATGGGAGAGATATAGATTTGCTAAGTTAAAAGGCACAAGATTTAAAAAATTTTAATAGATGAGCATTGCTAAAAAATCCTCCCACTACTAGTGTTTTGGCCTATACTTTTACCATGACATTATCAATTTTTCAACCTTTGACAATCTGATGGATTAAAAACAAATGGATTTCATTGTTTCAATTTGCATTTCCCTGGTGGAACTGTAGGCACTTACAATAGTGTTTAGTTTTAGTTTTCTTTTTTTATTTCCACTGTAAGCCCAGAGTTATAGGAAGAATGTTTGTGAATTCCAGGTGGGTGGTTGGCTGAGAATGGCAGTGCGGCTCTCATATTGTTTTCAGTTTCTAATTTTATCAAATTGTAATTAGCCAGTAGGGCCTGTGTGATTTCTGCTTTTTGGAATTTGATGAGATACGCTTGGTGATCTGATTCTTGGTCAGTTTTTGTAACTGTTTCATATGTGCTTAAAATAAAGTATATTCTTTACTGGGTACTAATCTCAGCATAAATGAGATATGGTTAATTGTTGTGTTAAAGTCCTCTATCCTCACATATTATCAGTCTTCTTGAACTGGCAATTCCTGGGAGAAGTATGACAAAAATATTCTTCTATGACATGAATTTTTCTATTATATGTAGCTTTAAATATTTCCATGTTATGTTACTAAGTGCTACTAAGTGCTAAGTGTTATGTTACTAAGTGTTACTAAGTGTATGTTAAATGTTGGTGAATGTTTTCTTTTCTAAATAGGTATCTTCAATCAGTGTGAAATATTCCTCTTTGTTCCTTTCAAAATTTTTTTGCCTTACATTGTATTTTTTTCTGCTATTAATATTGTTAACACTGTGGTGGTGGTATAGTCGCTAAGTTGTGTCTGACTCTTGCGACCTCATGGACTGTAGCCTGCCAGACTTCTCTGACTATGGGATTCTCTAGGCAAGAATACTGGAGTGGATTGCCATTTCCTTCTCTTGGGGATCTTCCCGACTCAGGAATTGAACCCAGCTCTCCTGCGTTGCAGGCAGATTCTTTACTGACAGAGCTATGAGGGAAACCCTGCTTTCCTTTTATTATGTCTTGTGTGGATCACCATCTTTTTTCAACATACTGTATTCTCTTGAATACAAAAGCTTACAGCACTCCAATCGGTTAGGTATGTCTTTGATGTGATCCTTCTGGACTGTAGTTTCTCATCAGCCTCTTTCTCATCAATCCTACCTGCCTTCTGTTTTTCAGAGATTCTTATCCATAGAATGGCATACCTTGTTTTCTAGCACTATTATAAATTAAAATGTGTGTGTGTGTGTGTGTGTGTGTGTGTGTTTTCTGTCGTTTAAGGGAAGAAGAGATGACATTAAATGTTCAGGCTGCCATCTTGATCCAATCCTATGCTTTCCCTCACACCAGATTTCCTTCCCCTCTGCCACTCCCAAACACTCCTTTTTTGGGACTTCCTGGTTGCCCAGTGGCTAGGACTCTAAGCTCACAATGCAGGGAGTCCAGGTTCAATCATTGTTTGGGGAACTAGATCCCACATGCTGCAGTGAAGATTGAAGATCCCACATGCCACAACTAAGATACATCATAGCCAAAGAAATAAATAAATAAAAATAAATTTAAAAGAAAAACTAAACCAAAACACTCCTTTCTTGTTTTCCAGCTAGGATGATCTGGATATTGGAGGTGCTGTGAGAGAAAAGGTGCAGAATAGAATTTATGAATATGCTTAGTCAGCATGCACCCGTTGAAAACCTAGTATGGTTTCCATCTCTTTAAGAACTAAAAGATGACTTCAACTTTAGTTCCCCTGGCATGCATATTCAGTAACAGCATACACAGCTCTATGTTTAAGGTCCTTTTTCCATCTCATTCCCAGAAAGGTCTGTTTAATAAACAGTCCATTTTTAGACAGCACTGCTAATAACATCATGATATTGTTTTTCTGAGTGATTTACTGGCAGTACATATATCCCAGTTTCTTCCATGGAAAAGACACATTTAAAGGCCACTAACTAGACAGTTGGCAAGACCTGGCACAAACTAACAGCAGTATATATTTTACTGATATTTTGGCCATTAAAGGTAACATTTAGACTGTACTATTTTTAAAGTCAGAAAAAAAAAACCCTCACAATTATTCATAAAAGACTTGTGCTTTGTTAGCTTTCTTATTTATTTGAAATCTTCTCACCTCATTTTCTATGCTTTATCTTTATACATCAAATATTGTTTTTTTCTCATTTATAGGTCATCAAATTCCAACCACAAGATTTCAGACTAAAAAGGGCTTTAGAGTTAATTAGGTTAGGCCAATCATACAGTGTTTAAGAACTTTTGTGACATGTTCAAGTTCATATATTGACCTTGGGGCCGAGCTATAGCAGAATGTGGGTTGCTTGACTCCAGAACACTATATGTAAATTTATGTTTACAGAGACTTTTTAAACCCCATCTCATCTGCAAAGTACCAAAAAACTCCTAGGAAGAATCTTGATGGCAAGCATGAATAATCTTAGTTTTCATAGGAGGGGACATTGAGCAGGAAGGATGAATTGATGACTTGCTTAAAATAATCCACATCAGGAGTTGTTGGGGACAACTGGAGATACTCACTACCAGGCCTCCGTGTCTAACAGCCTCTCCGTCTCCTCAGCACACATCTCGATTTCCTAAAAGGACAGAGGTGACTTCTCAAGGAACTATTTCATGGTTTAATTCCTAAAGAACACAAAGTATAGCTCTACCTTTTAAATTTTTTTGTAGAATCTTAGTTCCCCGATGAGGGATTGAACCCATGGACCTGGGAGTGGAAGCGTGGTTTTAGCCACTAGAATGCCAGGGAAGTACCTAGATTTATTTTTAGACTGTCAAAGTATAAGTGTCTCTTTGATTTGTGATGACCTTAAGAAAAAAACCCACCTAGTCAGAACCAGGTTGTTGTTCTTAAGTCTCTAAGTTATGTTTGACTCTTTTTGTGACTCCCATGGATAATATAGCCCCCCAGACTCCTTTGTCCCATAGGATTTCCCAGGCAAGAATACTGGAGTAAGTTGCTAATTCTTTCTCCAGGTGATCTTCTCAGGGGTTGAACCCACTGTTGTCTCCTACATTGGCAAGCAGATTCTTTACCACTGAGCCTCCAGGGAAGCCCGAGTCAAACCCAGGTAATCTATTGCAGATTGGAGACTGAGTCACCTATAATCCTGGATGAAGTAAAATAAAAATTCCTTTCAGTTCTTTGTTTATTGTTTCTTCTTGAGTAGAATTTCATTTATTCATTAACTTAGCTCTACTCCCAACAGCTGGGCATTTTAGTAGGCCCTCCAGTAAACATTTAGGACTAGCCATTTGGGCTCTGTATAGGATTTGCAGACCTCTCTCTCTGCCTCTGAGTCATGAATAGTTCTTTAGACTCTAAGGAGTTGGCAGACTCTTTTTAGACACTAAGAGTCCAAGAGTCTGCAAAGTATGACTGGTGGACCAGCCACATGTTTTTGTAAATAAAAGTTTTATTCGAACACAGTCAGGCCCATTCATTTGTGTGTTATCTATGGCTGCTTTTCCTACAAGGGCAGAGCTAAAGCAGAGTGACAGAGACTGTATGGCTTACAAAGCCTAAAATATTTGCTCTCTGAATCTTTACAGAAAAGGTTTGCCAATCCTTGCATTTAAAATCTATTTATTGCCTTTTATGATTAACATGGAGTTGAACCAGTGACTAACTAAAAAACAAATTTGTTGTTGTTGTTATTTTAGTTGCTAAGTCCTGTCCAATTCTTTTGCCACCCCATGGACTATAGCCCACCAGGCTCCTCTGTCCATAGAATTTCTTATGCAAGAATACTAGAGTGGGTTGTCATTTCCTTCATGAGGGGAAACAATAAATGCCTTGTGATAAATGTTAGTAGATCAGCAAACTTCGAACCTATGCATGGAAGTCTAATTTAGTGTTACAGATTTACAGGCTTAGCTAACATGTACGTCAGCAAACATAAACAATAATGATTTCTATTTGCATGACACTTTATAGAATGTGAAATATTATATATATATCTCATCTGATATTTCCAATAACCCTAAAAAGAAGGGTCTTACTTTTTCATGAGGTAACAGTTTCAAAGATATTGCCTTTCTCAGGGTTGAAAGGAATTCAGATTCAAGCCTTTTTATCTTTATTTTTTAGCACCTAAATTGATTTATTTATCTCTGCAAATTTCTGACTTTAAAAAAAAAGGAAGGAGGAGTTATTAACATTTATCATTTTATGATGCACTAACTTGAAATAATATAGTGGAAGATTATCTGCAATTAATTGTACTTTGTATTAACATGTCCTGTTTTCTTACTGTTAGGTTTTTATGTCAGTAAGTTAGTAATAATATAAATATATAATCTGATGGTTTAAAAACTCAAAATAGATAAGACTAATTGAGTTTTAAGTTAAAAATACAATATTAAATCTTTGAAATCTTAGAACTACAAAATAAATCAGTTATTTGGCTTTCTTGAATAAGAGAGATTATTATACCACCCCCCCACCCCCACCCCTGAAAAAAACCTCATGGAGTGGTATAGAAAAATTAAAATATAAGTATATATGAAAACTTATTGATTAAGTTCTCTGTTATGGGTCAAATCATGTTGAGCAAAAAATATTTCAGTGGTGGTTAGAAACTTTAGATGACTGTTATATCTCCTGCATCATACAAGAATTGATCTCTGTGTGATCAAACAACTTAGGAGCAACTTCTAGTTGACCAAAACATTGCTGTATCAATCTTGGAATAGCATAAAAAATGAAGACTACCTATTGGATGATTCCAATGGATGGTATCTGGGAAAGACAAAACAATGGAGAGAGCAAAAATATCCATGGTTGACCGGGAGTTGGGAGAAGAGAGGGATGCTTAAGTGGAGAACAGAGGGTTTTAAGGGCAGTGAAACTATTCTGTATGATACTGTAATGATGGATACATGTCATTATACATTTGTTCAAACCCATACAATGTGCAACATCAAGAGTGAACCCTTGTGTAAGCTATGAACTTCCGGTGATGATGTGTCCGTGTAGGTTCATCAGTTGTAACAAATATTCCACTCTGGTGGGGAAGCAGCTAGTGGGAGAGACTGTATGTCTGGGGTTAGGGAAGGTTTGGGAAATCTTTATACCTTCCTCTTGGTATTGCTGTGAACAGAAAATTGCTCTAAAAAGTAAAGTCTTTTGAAAAAATAGCTAGTACAATGAGCTAACACAGGCCACAATTCTACATTCTCCTCAGAAGCTTTACAAATGTGCATTAAAAAAATAATAAATTTCAAAGCATACTCCGGAACAGATACAAAAAAACACAGAAAGACCTACAATCCTTTCAGGAGAATGGATCCACAGCAAACTTACTTCACACCCGGATTGAGTTTCCCATGAACATGACTCCTTCTCTTGAGAGAGAACCCCTCTTTGGAAAGCATGGTCTCCCAGGCACGTCTGACACAAGGAAGGCTCAAAGTCTGGTTCCCCTGGTGGCATGTGCACCACCGAGGGGCCTGTGTACTTCAGGCTGGGACTCTGATGCTTGTCCACACTGACCATTGGGCTCTTGATCCATCTTCGTACCTACAATTTGCAAAGGAAAGAAAAAATGTGTTTTACCTACTTTGATGTCTAATGGGGCAATGGTGGGAAATTTGGTGGGATGGACACTCTTGAAAGGAGTCTCTCCACTTCTCTATTAGATCTTAATCCTAATCCATCAATGCTGGCTATTCACTTACCCAGAGTGTGTGGTTTTTGGCTGATCATTTCAACTTACTGAGACTGTCTCCCCATCTGTAAGATTCGGGGAATAATATTTCCTCTGAGGTTGTTGAGCCAGATGTTAAAATATTTGAAAATGTCCAAGTGTTTTGCCTGGCACACAGTGTTGAGTAGGTGCCAATTTTACGTTGACTCTTACTATTATGTTTATGTTGACAGAATGATAGTCACAAATGTCTAAGGTGAATTGCTAGGTATTGTAACCAACCAGAGAAAACACTAATGCCAGAGCTCAGGATCTAACTGCTGCTAAATGAATTAATACATATTTCACTACTGTAAAAACCTGATTATACACAAAGTTGCTCCTGGCTAGGAAATTATCTCACTTTTTTTTTCTTCAAGTTTTAAAACTCACCACTTCCCTTACTTTCATGTAGAATTCTTGTAGAAAGAAAAAAAAAAAAAAAGTAAAGCTATTCTAACATCAAAAGGATAAAATTTATGGGATTTCCCTGATGGTCCAATGGTTAAGAATCTCCTTCCCAGTGAAGGGGATGAGGATTCAATCCCTGGTTGAAGAAATGAGGTCCTGCATCCCAAGGGGTAACTAAGGCCACACACAACTAGAGAATGCCTGTGCACTGCAAGAAAGACCCAGCGCAGTCAAAATTAAAAAAAAATTTTTAAAGGATAACATTTATATAGCACTTTAAATACGAAAGGACTTCCCTGGTGGCTCAGACGGTAAAGCATCTGCCTACAATGTAGGAGACCCACGTTCGATCCCTGGGTCGGGAAGATCCCCTGGAGAAGGAAATGGCAACCCACTCCAGTATTCTTGCCTGGAGAAATCCATGGATGGAGGAGCCTAGTGGGCTACAGTCCATGGGGCCACAAAGAGTTGGACACGACTGAGCAACTTCTCTCTCTTAAATACGAAAGACACTGTTTTTGTATTTAACAGGCAAAGTTTTGTTTAATCCTCAGAATAGTCTTACATGACAGGTATTATTACTAATGCCATTTTGCAGATGAGAAGACAGAGGCACAGAGAAATGAAGCAAGTTTCTCCAACACACAATACTGGTGTTAAGCAAAGGCAGGACCCAGCATCTTGAATCCAGAGTTTACTGCTTTACAAGCATGCAGTTTTAACAAGTACTGGAGTACTTTATGACTTGTCATCAAGTGCTTGAAATTTATCCTGATTTAATATGTCTTTTTCATGTTCTTTGGCACTCCAGAGGATTCTTTTATAGTTAAACAATTGGTGAAAATAGTGTATACTAAAAGGATGAAAAAAATAAAATCATAGTACTCAATTTTAGTCAGTAATGCTGACAACTAGATTTTTAAATTTTTTTAAAAAAATACTGAGAATAAACTAAAATTGTAATAGCATAAGAATGTTTAAGCAATTTGATGGACTATTATGTCATCACTAAAAATAAATATTGTAAAGACCCTGGGGCAACATGAAAAATGTTTAGAACGCAATTATACGAAAAAAGCCAAATACAGAATTGTTCAATCACTATAATTGCAAATGTAAAAATACATGTACTATCTATAGCCAAAGCTATAGACAAAGCAAGAAAGTAACAGGCAAAATAGAAACTGATATGTGTCCTGTTAGGATCATGGATGCCTTAGTTCTCCTTCTTTTTACAGGGTCCTGTTCTTTAACTTTTTTTAAAAGAATAATTTCTTTTAAAGTATATAAGAATCTCAAGCAAATAAAGTCACCGTATTTCTTTCTTTGGTTACATATGTATCTTTTAATTGTTTTATGTATAGGTAGTCTTTTAAATGCCATTTAAAACAATCTTTTTACATTTACTATCCTAATGTTAACATTGGGAAGATTTCCATCAGTATTTCTTGCACTCTGGGGCCCCATAAGCATGTTACTAGGTGCATTCAAAGTGTTTGTTTGATTCACTAATGAAAGTCCAAATGAAACTCTCAAAGTTAAAGACTACAGTAGAAAGTTTCTTCCTGATGATAGTACCAAATGTGTTTTTGATCAATCTAAAAAGTACTAAATTTCATTAGAGATGGAAACTATTTTTTATTCTTCTTCAGAGAGATTTGAGCTTGAAGTTTGGTAAGGGTTCCTGATTAGTTGCCAACCCTTGTGTTTTAATATCAGTCTATTCTGGCTGACTTTCAATGTCTCTTTTGCCAAATAGATTTAACTTAGGGGTTACTATGAATAGAATTTTAAACAGATTTATCATCATATAAATTTGTATGACCTTACTAAGAATCTAGGTGTATTGAAATATAAGTTTCATATTTATGGACCATGATATCTAGACTAAGCCTTATGCAATATGGTCTTACAGTTGCTCGATGTATAGTGGAAGAATTTCCATGTGACGGAATCTAACTTTTTTTTTTTGGAGGCTAATTACTTTACAATATTGTATTGGTTTTTTTTTTTTTAATTTTTTTTAAATTTTAAAATCTTTAATTCTTACATGTGTTCCCAAACAGGAACCCCCCCTCCCACCTCCCTCCTCATAACATCTCTGTGGGTCATCCCCATGCACCAGCCCCAAGCATGCTGTATCCTGCGTCAGACATAAACTGGCGATTCACTTCTTACATGATAGTATACATGATAGAATGCCATTCTCCCAAATCATCCCACCCTCTCCCTCTCCCTCTGAGTCCAAAAGTCCGTTATACACAGTTGTGTCTTTTTTCCTGTCTTGCATACAGGGTCGTCATTGCCATCTTTCTAAATTCCATATATATGTGTTAGTATACTGTATTGGTGTTTTTCTTTCTGGCTTACTTCTAACTTTTCATTAAGTTACAGAAGAAAAAAGGGAGGGTGGTTTATAAAGGGACAAGAATTTAGAGACATCTCACTTCAGAGAATACGAATGATCTGTGAACTTCTGTATGTTAGAAATCATAGGGATTAAGAGTCACATAAAGGACTGTTATCTTGTTTGATAGCAGCTAAGAATTTCCAAAATGGTTTAGACGACTGAGCATAGGCTGTCAAACAACCCATTCGTTGTTGTTTTTCAGTTGCTCAATCAAGTCTCATTCTTTGCGACCCCTGCAGCGTTCCACACTTCCCTGTCTTTTACCATTTCTCAGAGCTTGCTCAAACTCATGTCCATTGAGTCAGTGATGCCATCCAATCATGTGATTCTCTGTTGCCCCCTTCTTCTCTTGCCTTGAATCTTTCCCAGCATTAGGGCCTTTTCCAATAAGCTGACTCTTTGCATCAGGCAGCCAAAGTATTGGAGCTTCAGCTTCAGCATCAGTTCAACAAATATTCAGGGTTGATAATTTGAGAGTTGAAAGAGACCCAAAGATGTTAGCAATTTGTCCAAAGTCACAATATAAATTATTAGGTGGGAAAAATGACACATCTTAGCTTAAGCAAGTCAGTTTCTACTAGCTTCTACTAGGATATAAGCCAGCAAACTCAGTGCCTTCAGAGGCTGGCAAGAACAGGAAACCTGTAAAGTCTTAAGACTAGGGTATAAAAATAGGGAGTGTTGGAGATTGTGGCAAACTAGGAGCGCATGCTTGCTAAGGGTTCTTAAATTTTAAAAATGAACAAATAAACAAATAAAACCCCCGAGCAAACAATGGTGCCCAAATAAAGCCCTAGTCAAATATACGCTACACCTTCAAGGATCACTGCTTGACCCTTGAAGTTATTCTTTCAACTAGAGTATGTTTGGATAAAATGCTATGAAGTAGAAATAAAATGATTTGGTATCTTCTAACTTAAAAAGAATCCAGTAACTTCCACTCAAGGGTTTCTCACTCACTGTTGGAGACCAGCTATGAGTCAGGCATAATCTAGTCATTGAAAATTGACAAGTCAGATCCCCCAAAGCTTACCCTCATGGAGCTCGACTTATGACTAAAAGAATAAATTTATTTATTAAGGGAATAAATTATTTAAATAAATAATAAGGGGGGAAGTAAAGCAGAGAAGAATGATCAGGCTCATAGGGGATGGGAGGACTCAATTTTAACTTTATGGGATTTCTGGGGAAAGATTCAATCTGTAAAGCTGAATGAGTTGGAAACTTGAAACCAATAACCATATTTTGCTGAAGTCTTCCAGGGAAAAAGCCCAGTGACTTGCCAGGATCTACTTGCGATGCATGTGTCATATTCCTGGGGCTTTGGTTATTAGAATCTATTATATTTCAAGTAAAGTGAAAGTGAAGTGAAGCCGCTCAGTCATGTCCGACTCTTTGCGACCGTGGACTATAGCCCACCAAGCTCCTCCATCCATGGGATTCTCCAGGCAAGAATACTGGAGTGGGTTGTCATTTCCTTCTCCAATATTTCAAGTAAACTAACTGAATATATGATTTCCTCAAGTCTTCTCAGAGGGAGTGTTTTGAGACCTAACACCTCGCCCTGGGAGTGAGTGAGTGACATTTCATTAGAAAGGTCTCTGATTCCAAATGACCTACAACAAATTAACCCCCTTGGAGTCTCACAGACACGGGACTAGGACCCGCCCTCTCTTTCCACAGAGAATGTGGAGAGGAACGTTTATAACTATTGCCTTTCTCCAGAGCCGTTAGGCGAAAAGGTGTTATAAAAATAGACAAAGTGATACATTTTGTAACAGGACGGTGACTGACAGCAATCGCCTGCTTTGTCTAGAAATGGTTTATCTCCTCTGGCTAAGCCCTCATCCTGGCTTCCGCCTGTCCCTCCACACTATTCCTTTACACATTTCATTGCTCTGGGGCTTCCCCAGCGGTCTTCTTGGCCTGATCCATGACGCGGTTGACGATGTGTGCTTGAGCCTGAGAGAACGGCTGGACCGGGGGTGAGTACCCGGGCCCTCCCTCCGGCCGTGGACGCAGGCAAGGTGCCCTCCAAAACTGCTGAGTGCAGAACCTCTCCCCGGGCCCCGAGGGACTTCCAGCTACAAGCGGCCTATTGTGTTCCTTCAGGCGATGAATTGCACTGCTGGAGGGAGTCGCTGACAGCGAGTGGCTTGGGGAGCCCCTCAGAGACCGGTCACAATGGCTCTCGGAAAACTGGAGCAGCTGCGTGTGTGAGAAAAATCAATGCCCGGATACAGGCTGCCGTCCCGGCTTCTAGGCCACCTGGTCCTGGTTTTATTCAGAGTCACACACCCGTTTGTGGCTAGCCTTGTAAACAAACACACACTGAGGGTGAGACATCCTTCTGACCCTGGACGAATCAGGAACTCCCTCACTTGGGGTTTCTGGAAGCCTGTTCTCCAAACTGCGCGAGATTTTTTAAAGCAGCAATTACCTCTCCAGACAGCAGGGTCAAAGAGTAAAGCCTTTTAACCTCCCAGCTACTCTTGCTGAACAGTGTGTATGCAAAATATTAAGCCAATTTCTTAGCTAAATCAGTCTGTCCTGGTTTTGTTAATTTATTTGAAAAAAAAAAAAAAATCTCTACAAGCAATAATCCCTGACTAGAAAATCACCAGATGGGATTAAAGAGATTGGCCAGCTTTGATGGATTTTCCACTAGTGCTTTTTTCCCATTACAAAGTAGTAAACAGATATTATTCTTAATTTACCATGTTTAGCCAATAATGATGTCAACTGATGCAGAACCATTATAGAGTGTTCAGGTACTTATCTATGAATCCACAAGACAGCATCATTCCTTTTGTTTTTTCCTTTAAATCTAAGAGAACTTTGATGTTGGACACAGATTTTGGCAATTTCCGGAGGGGTGTTTTTTATTACAGAAAATGGACTGTTTGTATGATGCCACCATAACCTTCAATTCAGATATATTCAAGCAAATTTTCCAGTAAAATTATTTGAATAATTCAACTGATCATGAAAAGAGATCTCCGCACCGATTCCTTTTCCAGAGGGGTGCCTGCCAACAGGCTGGTTATGACATTAATGTAATTCAGGAGAAGGATCCTGGAAGGCAAATTCCTCTCACTTCGGTGCCTGGGGCTGCTTCACAGCATGAGTCCTAAAATATAACAGGGCTGTGAGACAAGGTCAGTGATATTAATCTGATTTCTTCCCTTCAGCTGTCTGTGGCCATCATCTAGCTCTCATTTCTTTGAACATCTATAGTGTTTATTTCTTACATAAAACTATGGTATTCTGCTGCCTCCCTGGTGACTCAGTGGTAACGAATCTGCTTGCCAGCGAGGAAGCCATAGGTTCGATCCCAGGTCCGAGAAGATCCCGTGTGTCTCGGAACAGCTAAGCCTGTGTGTCACAACTCTTGAGCCTGCACTCTGGAGCCTGGGAGCCACAACTGCTGAAGCCCGAGCACTCTAGAGCCTGTGCTCCACACCAAGAGAAGCCACTGTAATGAGAAGCTTGTGCACCACAACTAGAGAATAACCTCTACTCGCTGGAACTAGAGAAAAGCCCAGGCGGTAATGAGGAAGATCCAGCACATCCTAATAAATAAATAATTTTTTAATTAAAAAAAAATGGGACTTTGATGCTCACTGGTTGTTATCCTGTGTCATCTGTCTCACTGGAGCATAAGGGGGAGGACAACATCTCAGGCTTCTTTTTGATTCCACAGAGGCCAGCCTTAGGATTTACAAATAGTAGGCAATAGAAACAGGAATTGTTTGATTATTTTGGGGCCGTAACTATATTTATTCCTTTATACATCTTAACACTACTTTGCTACCGTCCTCAATCACATATGCTCTGCATAACTATTTCCCTTACAAGGCAACAGCTTCGCAGAGCAGACTCCATGAGAAGACAGAGTGGCTTCTGGAATTCCCCATCCTTTCATGCCATCACCCTTGGGACTTCCCGGTCCTTTCTTCTCAGCACTAACCAAGGTAACTGCATCCTGTTCTAGGTTCTCAGGGTCTCCCCCTGTGTTTCCCCAGGCCTAGGCTAGGGGTGGTGTGGTGGGGAGGACGAGGGGGGAGAGGCAGCAATGAGAACGCCCACATCTCTCCATCCTTGTTCTACACTGTCACCAACACCCTCAGATCCGTTTCCTGCTACAGCTGCCAGCTGCCCTTTCTACCAGCATGAGGTGAGGATTCAACACCAAACACAGTCCTTACACTTCAGCTCTGTAAATCTCCTTCCTCCTCCTCCCTATTGAGGACCCCACCCCATCCCATCCCACCCACCAAGCTTTAAATAGAAATAGAAACAGCTCAGAATTCACTGACCTAAGTCATTCTTTGGAAATGGGGGTGAAGTTTTTTTCAGTCCTTTAAATTCTGGGACTGAGATTTGAGTTTTGAGTTAGTCTTTCTTGGATTGAGAAGATTAAAAGAAAAAAGACAAAAAGAGGAAGTAGAAGAGAATTATTTCAGGTAATATCTGTAAAGAACAGTATGTGCCATGTGCTTTTTGAATTGAAAAAATAAGACTCAGCAAAAATAGCAAGGCTGGGCTGATCCCCCGGAAAGAACCTGGCTAGCCTGGCCACAGCTAACCCACCCACACATGCTTTGGCTCCTCTGATAGTCCCCTGTTCCAGGATTTTTTACTTCTCTCTTGGCTACTGTCTCCTAGCATATTGTTCTTGCAATATCTCTAAAAAGCCATCAAACTAATGAAACACATAAGACCACCTTTTCACCCACCAACCTCCTGGTTCTAAAAACCCTTTCACCACCACTGCAGCCCTTTTCCTTCTTAGCTAAGCTGCATGAAAACACCATCTCCATCTCTTTACCTTTCATTTACTCCTCAACCCATTGCAATTTATCCATTAAACAAATGTTATAGATCACTTTATATTTTCTGGGACTAAAGGGAAGAATGTGACAAAGAGTCTTATTCCATTAAAACAAGTTTTTACTGAGATGCCAACAAACTTCATTCCCAAATACAATGGATCCTTCTCAGTAGTTAACCTGGTTGGCAAACTCTGTAGCATTTAATGGTTTTAACAAAAGTTCATCTCTTCCGCCTGGCATTATGCTGGGTGGTGGAGACACAAAGAAATGTAATTGCTTGAGTGACCTTTGAGTGCGGTTGCTTGCATTTCAGAGGGTACCACCCCAGGAGCCTGTGGCTTATCACATCATAAGATGTGTTAATGTAGCAAATAGTTAAAAACATGAGCTCTAGAACCACACTTCCTGGCTGCAAAGCCTAGCATCACTGCTTAGGCAACTGGTTGAGCCTTCTCAAAGCCCAGTTTCTACATCTGTAAAATGAAGATAATAGTAATACCAATCTCATCAGGGTTTTGTGAGGACTAAATGAGATAATGCAAGTAAACTCAGTACCTGGCACTGGGTGAACACATGATTACTATATTAACAATTATAATTATGGTTCCAAGCCCTGAGAGAGTTTTATATAAAGTGCCATGACAGAAAAAAAAAAAAAAAGGGAGATATTTGGCCCATTTCTCCCATTGGGAGAAAACAAGGAAGGCTTCCTGGAGGAAGTGATGGTTAAACTGAGTCTTGAAGGCTGAGTTAAAGGAAGCCAGGTGAATTGAAATAAGGATACTTCCAGGAGAGGATGACAGAAGCCAAAACACAGAGATAAGAATCTGCACAGGATGTATTGAAAATAAGGCCAAAAGGAGAGGCAGGAACTGATGCTTAATAGAAAGGTTGGGTCGTGAGGTGATGAGTGGTCACTGAAGTACTTAAAGCAGGAGAGTGGCATGGTCCAGCGTATCTTTCAGTGCAGTACGAAGGACGATTTGAGCCAGTCTAGAACACAAGTTGGAGAAGGAAATGGCAACCCACTCCAGTGTTCTTGCCTGGAAAATCCCAGGGACGGGAGAGCCTGGTGGGCTGCCGTCTATGGGGTCGCACAGAGTCGGACACGACTGATGTGACTTAGCAGCAGCAGCAGGACACAAGTAACTGGATGAGTCAGGAGTCATTGATTAGAAAAGAAATAATAAGGGTCAAAAAAGAAGAGCAGCAATGCAGGTGACAAGGGGGAATGAGTCAGCAAATCACTCTATCAGGCAGCTCTCAAGTCTACAGCCTTTTCTCCATCTGAGAAACATGATTTTATTGTCTTTTATCTGATTTCTTCAAGCCAAGCCCTAAATAGCCTTGACCCTTTAATCCGTTCTTACTGAAACCATGGCATTTTTCCAAATGCAAAAGCTAATCTTGTCCCAGCTTTAAACTCTTCAGTGGTTTCCCCACTATGGCAGCAGTGGCCTTCAAACCTGTTTGGTAAGGATGGGTGTGCTGTAAGAAAATGCGGTAGAGTCCCTGGTGGTCTAGTGGTTAGGACTCCACTTTCACTGCCATGACCTGGGTTCAGCCCCTGGTTGGGGAACTGAGGTCCCACAAGCTGCAGGTGCAGCTGAGAGAGAAAAAAGGAAAGAAGAAAATCCTGTGCACATACACATATATAATAATGTAGAGAGATAAAACTGAAACAATTGATCTACCTCCAAACTTACTCTTTTTACATGAAATGCCCTTTTTCTATTCTAATATATTCATTTAAAATATGTATTAAATGATGCAACCCAGTGACGATTCATGACCCACTAACAGGTGACACACAAATTGATGAACACTCATCTAAATGGTAATGTCTAAACTCCTTGGCCTGGAATACCAATTCCCCTAAGATCTGGATTCTCCTTTCCCATCACGACCCCAGTGCATCCAGTTCATCCACCACGTCATTCAATTTGCAGATGTCTTAAAGACTGGTTTCTTAAGTCTTTAACTGTATACAAACTCTTTCCTCCAACCTACCTTGTCCATCTGGCTCAGCCTTGCTAAGTATCACACACTTGGGACAGTTGGCTATTGTCTGACTTCTGACCACCCCTTGACCCACTAGGGTATTTATTTGTTCAAATGGAAACACCCATTCCCTCTGGTTTACTTGTCTGTTTCTCCTACTAGAATGTGAGTTTCGCAAGGAGAAAGACACTGTTTTCTCCTTTATTCATTAATGTAGCATTTACAAAGTTTCTTTTGTGTGTTCCCTCTTCCTAAGCCCACCCCCTCCCCATTTCCTGTCGGCCTTGACTTTGAGCTGAAGCTTCCAAGGAAAGAGGCTCACTATTATGCCCCAGAGAACAGATCCCAACATATAGTAAGTTATAAAGAAATATTTCTTTGTTGGCTTAAAGCCTGATACCATTTAAGGCACAGTGAAGAAAAAATAAGAAGCAATTGTCTTTAAGAATCAACAGGGAAATCAACAGCTGTAAAACAGTGCTAAAGCTAGCTGTCATCATTAAGGACAACTAGGACACAACTGACCACAAATGCACACAGAGAACTCAATGGACATGAGTTTGAATAAACTCCGGGAGGTGGTGATGGACAGGGAGGCCTGGCGTGCTGCAGTCCATGGGGTCGCAAGAGTTGGACACGACTGAATGACTGAACTGGATGGGTTAGAATACATCCTGGGGAAAGGCAGCCTCGATTAGAGGAATGGGCACTGTGTACAGAGGGCATCTGGGGAGGCACATCTTCTACGTGCGTTTCTAAACCCAGCGGAGCTTTTTAAAAAATTTAGGTTCACCAGTGATTGTTAACAATTTAATATTTTATTTTCAAGCTCTCTGTGTCCGGGTGAAGGTCAGGGAAAACTGAATGAAGCATGAAAAGAATGGGGCCTTAGTGGTCTGGGGGTGTCGGATAGGAGGGCAGGAGGTGACGGGGGTGGGGCAGACCCAGGAGGAGGCACTGGGAGGGGTTATCCCTGAGGATAATGTAGAGTGGAAGTGCCATCTGCATCTGCTGTGGGAATGCTACCTTATCATCCTTCAGATCCAACTCTTTCCCTACCCCAAATATAATATAGTGTCAGAGGTTTATTATTTCATGCAACGGTTAAATTCCTTAATAATCTAGGTACGGTGGTGGTTTAGTCCCTAAGTCGTGTCTGATTCTTGCTACCCTGTGGACAGTAGTAGCCCACCAGGCTCCTCTGTCCATGGGATTTCCCGGGCAAGAATACTGGAGTGGGTTGCCATTTATTTCTCCAGGGTATCTTCCTGACCCAGGGATTTAACCCACGTCTCCTGCACTGGCAGATTTATTCTTCACTGCTGAGTCACCTGTTATTCTGGAGTAAAACAGTCAGTTTACAAGTTATTTGGGTTTTCTCACAATTTACTGAACAGAAAAAACATTTAAAATATAAAAATGATTTTCTACAGAAATGAATGAACTGATTTAGGAGAACAGGATTCTCATTCTAGCTCTGCAATCATGTGAGCAAGTCACTTAATTTCACTGCCCTTATCTGTGAAATGAGCTTGGAGTGGGTAAGCCCCACAATGCCTTTCAGCCACATCACAAATTCAAGGCTACTTCTTCATTGGGTTCTGCTATGACAGTCTGGAACTCCTACTTCTACAGTGTGCTGTGCTTAGCCTGTTGAATGAACACATGATCAAGTGACATTTGTTTTTACCCACTACATTTTCTCTCTGCTTGCCAATCCAGTCACATTCATCCACAACTGTATATTACCTCCATTAGATAAACTGGGGAAAAAAACAAACCCAAAAAACCTCACAGGGTTCCTAAAATAATCTTGTGGTCTTAAGGGCAGTTGTTAGAGAATCCATTTAAATTGCAATGATACAGACTAAATGAAAGTCTCATTATTTGAACAGTGTACATTCCTTAATTAAATTGCAAGTGCTGAATGAAAGGGAGGATGATTAACATCCAAAATGGGGGCTTATTACTACTCCCTGATGTTCCTGCTTCTTCCTCGAATCTTCTTATAAAAGAAATTGCACAGTACAGTCAGTTTCAATTTTATGCAAAAACAGTTTTCCTCCAAATGATGCTTGTGCTGCATTGGTAACGGTTTCTATTTCAGGATTCTATTTTTTCCCTCACTTCATGTTTTATAAAGAAAATGCTAAGATTTAACTGTTCCCTGAAAACAAGAAGAGAGTCAAAGCTAATAAATAGATATTTAGTAAGTCTCTTACTATGTTCAAGAATTCTGTGAGGTACTGAAACTGTGGGAGATGGGAGAAGGGATTCAGATGAATTGCAGATGTTTGAAAGTCCTGTGAAAACTGCTGAAATCTGAAAACTCACTGCGACCTCAGGACAATTGAGATGGAGGAAAATAATCATTACTATGAATCTATGTAAGTAGAGAAGGAGAAAAAGACATATATTTTTTTCAGGACAGATGAATTCTGGGGATGTGAAAAAAACTAATAATAATATTAAAACAAAGAATTAGAATCAGAGAGAGTCCAGCGAACAACATTATCCCTAGTGATCCCACCCTTTCCAGAAATGCTGTAATCTGCCAATGGATAGCAATACTTTGCATCATCAGCTGATGTGTTGTTGAAGGAAAAATAAGTAACTGAGAAAGGAGTACATAATCCAGAAATACATATTAATGCATTATAGTAATATGGTACTCATTAAACTTAAAAGGAAATAGCAAACTTTTCAGCATTATGGGGAGAGCATCATGTATAACTTTCAGGCAAAGACAACTGTTTAAAATCTCATGCCTCTGGCCATGGTGATTGGTCCAAGAGTTGGCACGTGACCTAATCAGCACCAATCAGAATCCTTCTCTGCAATCTTTTCATACAGAAACTGGGAGGTAGAATTTTCTTCTTTTTGGATAGCAGATGCTAGGGAAATGTCCTGAGGAAATACCAGCAGCCTATCTCTTATCATATGAAAAAGCCTGAGATAATAATCCACCTAGTGAGAGGCAGAATTGAGAGGCAGAGACACATCACACCCGGATTCCAGATAAAGTAAGCAGTTTTAAAAAAAATTTTGTTTACTTTTATTGTAATTAGATGCAAGGAATATAATTCCCTAGGAAAAAAAAGTTGCTTTTAGATAGATATAATTCGAAATATTTCACCAGTTGAACAGCAGGGACACAGAGCACAAGACATTGTCTGTAGGACCCAGGCAGGTTTGTCTGGAGATCCTACTGTTCCAATTTCACTTCTTTGCTTTTAGATTGTAGAGAGTTCTTGAAGAGTCATTTGGAGCAGGCAGAAACAGCTGGGTTGGTTGGAGTGAGAAGACACTCAGAAGGCTCTGGATAGTGGCTATACTAACCCTTATAGAAATATTTCAGTACTTTAGAATCAGTATGTCTTGCCAATGCATGTCAACTGGACATCAACCCTTGTTTGGGGAAAGAGAAGACGGAATTCGGGTTATTCTCTGTGCAAATGACAGAGCAGACTGTGTGAAAAAGATTGCATATAGCATAAAAACTGTCCAATTGCTTGAACTCAAATTGTTCTTACAGTTTGGATTTTATGGTCTTTATTTATATCCGAAATCAATAGTGACCAAAATTTCATTTCTTTCCATAATCCAGCTATCTCTCAACCCTCCACCAAGTGCCAGAAGATAATAAAAAGTATTAAATCATTTGACTGGCCACGTCCAGGATTAAATAAGGTAACTACTTTCATTTCATAAAGAAATATAGGGCAAATACTTGGTCTGGTAGCTCAGAAGGTAAAGAATCTGCCTGCAATGTGGGAGACCTGGGTTCGATCCCTGGGTTGGGAAGATCTCCTGGAGAAGGGCATGGCAACCCATTCCAGTATTCTTGCCTGGAGAATCCCCATGGACAGAGGAGCCTGGTGGGCTATAGTCCATGGGGTCACAAAGAGTTGGACATGACTGAGCACACATTCTGATATAAAAGAAATTAATCCTAATTAATCAAAAAAATAGGAAATACTTTTTCAAAAACATGAAATAAAAGTTTTTAAATGGATTTTGGTGGGTACTTTGGGTAATAAATCCACCAAAACAAAACAAAACAAAAAGTCAGAGTATATGAAAACAAGAAATTTGAATTCTAGGCTTGTCTCTAGTGAATTGAGTATTAAGGAAACACTGTTCAGTGAAATAAGAACTGTGGTCAGCAGACAGTGAGCTCAATAGAACATTTTCTCTCCTCAGTCCCATAGGGAATGCTCTTTAGGAATCCAGGAGTCATAGGTTAAGTGGTGATTAAACACTATTGCAGTAGGCTACTCATTTCCCTTTCCCTTTCTCTTTCGCCCCCTTCCAACTTACCTTACACTTTCCTGCTGGTGTCTTCTTCCTAAAACATAGTGTTGATTATATTACTTCCTTACTTAGTACCTTCAGTGACTTTTTATTTTCTACTGAATAAGGGCCAAGTCACTTTGTTTAGCTATTACCTGGAATCTCTCCATGCTCTGGCCCAAGTAATGTTTACTGTCTGATTCGATTCGCCTACCTTTCTGCCATGTACCAACCAAAACAGATGATTTGATCTTCAGATCCTTCATTTTTTGACCATTGAGCTTCTGGATTCTCATATGTTCCTGTCAATAGGAGTGACTTTTATTCTTCATCTCTTCTCAATTTTACAGGGTCAAATCTTACCCAACCTTTAAAATCTGGCTCTAAAACCATCTTCATGAAGGCTCATTACAACTCCATGAAGAATCTTCCTCCTTGAACCCCACATTTTTACGTCAAACTTCTCATGTGAGTCAGTATACTGTATGGCACCATGATTCATGCACTCTAAAGATTCCAGCTAGTATTTATTTTCATGGATGATGACCATGAGGTATATTCCTCTCTTGGGATTATGAGAAATACAGAATTTTTCACCATAATATCACACAAGAAGGGTTAGGAGAGAATAACTTGTCATGGGTATATGAACTAGGAGGACTTCATTTATACTCAGAATTCCCCTAAGGGTTCAGTCTCTAAGACTGATTCTTTGCCAGCTGCCATTCCTTTTTCTAAGAGACTGCAGGAGACCTTGAGAACTACTCTAAAATTTCTAACAGGTCCTTAGACCAGTGATTTCCACAACATTTATTTGATTTTGACATTTATTTGACTTAGGGATTGATCAATGATTTACTTATAATTTTATCACCAAGTGCTTTTTATTCATAGGCTTTAATATTTTTACTTATCACTGTCTTCTCATTATAGCTGTTGCCTGCCTAGTCATTTTCCTCCAGAAACATATAAGAGCCAGCATGAAACGATGTGGGGTTGGTGATCTAAAGATTTCACTTTAGAGATCTTTGTTTCACTTGTCACCCCAAGCAGAGTCTTTCGTGGATCAAGTTCAGCAAATATTTGCTGTATTAGTTGCTAAGTAGCTGTCTGTCACCCTGTGGGGTCTGAATGAAATAGTGGATTCAGTTTTTGGAAATTTCACAGTCTCATTTTCTGTTCCAGCTTCCTTGAATTGAGGCCATAATCATACTTTTATGATCTTGATCCAACTTTTTCATCCATGTATCCATTCACAGCTTTAACTTTTGTCAATTTTGATGTTTTTTCTCACTATCTTAGTACTGTTAGAAGATCTGATTTCAAGTGTTGTTTCTTGGACTTAATAAGTGTGATTTTGAGTAGCTAATATACTTTTGAGTATTTTCCCGTCCATTAAGAGGTAATGATCTTACTTATGTAAAAAGTGGTAAGAATTAGAAGACAACAAATGATAGTAACAGGAAGGCATGTGAGCCCTCTAAGTATGTGAAATGAGTATAATAGTATCAGTTCAGTTCAGTTCAGTTACTCAGTCATGTCTGACTCTTTGCAACTCCATGAACCACAGCACACCAGGCTTCCCTGTCCATCATCTACTCCCAGAGTTTGCTCAAACTCATGTCCACTGAGACAGTGATGCCATCCAACCATCTCATCCTCTGTTGTCCCCTTCTCCTCCTGCCTTCAATCTTTCCCAGCATCAGGGTCTTTTCCAATAACTTAGTTCTTTGCATCAGGTGGCCAAAGTATTGGAGCTTTAGCTTCAGCATCGGCCCTTCCAATGAATATTCAGGGTTGATTTCTTTTAGGATTGACTGGTTTGATATTCTTGCTGTCCAAGGGACTCTCAAGAGTTTTCTCCAACACCACAGTTCAAAAGCATCTGTTTTTCGGCACTCAGCTTTCTTTATGATCCACCTCTCACATCCATACATGACTACTGGAAAAACCAGAGCTTTGACGAGATGGACCTTTGTTGGTAAAGTAATGTCTATGCTTTTTAATATGTTGTTTGGGCTTCCTTGGTGACTCAGAGGGTAAAGCATCTGCCTGCAATGCAGGAGACCCAGGTTCGATCCCTGGGTTGGGAAGATCCCCTGGAGAAGGAAATGGCAACCCAATCCGGTACTCTTGCCTGGAAAATCCCATGGATGGAGAAGCCTGGTAGGCTACAGTCCATGGGGTCACAAAGAGTCAGACACGACTGAGCGACTTCACTTTCACTTTTTTTTAGGTTGATCATAGCTTTTCTTCCAAGGAGCAAGCGTCTTTGAATTTCATGGCTGCAGTCACCATCTGCAGTGATTTTGGAGACCCCAAAAATCTCTCACTGTTTCCACTGTTTTCCCATCTATTTGCCATGAAGTGATGGGACCAGATGCCATGATCTTTGGTTTTTGAATGTTGAGTTTTAAGCCAGCTTTTTCACTCTTCTCTTTCACTTTCATCAAGAAGCTCTTTAGTTCCTCTTCACTTTCTGCCATAAAGGTGATGTCACTGCATATCTGAGGTTATTGATATTTCTCCCTGCAATCTTAATTCCAGCTTGTGCTTCATCCAGTCTGGCATTTTGCATGATGTACTCCGCATATAAGTTAAATAAGCACAGTGACAGTATACAGCCTTGATGTATTCCTTTCCCTATTTGGAACCAGTCTGTTGTTCCATGTCAGTTGTTCCTGACCTGCATACAGATTTCTCAGGCAGCAGATAAGGTAGTCTGATATTCCCATCTCTTTAGGAATTTTCCACAGTTTGTATGATCCATACAGTCAAAAAGCTTTGGTATAGTCAATGAAGCAGAAGTAGATGTTTTTCTGGAATTCTGTTGCTTTTTCCTACAATCCAGCAGATGTTGGCAATTTGATCTCTGGTTCCTCTGCCTTTTCTAAATTCAGCTTGAACATCTGGAAGCTCTCGGTTCACATACTGTTGAAGCCTAGCTTGGAGAATTTTGAGCATTACTTTGCTATCATGTGAGATGAGTGCAATTGTGCAGTAGTTTGAACATTCTTTGGCACTGCCTTTCTTTGAGATTGAAATGAAAACTGACCTTTTTCAGTCCTGTGGCCACTGTTGAGTTTTCCAAATTTGCTGGCATATTGAGTGCAGCACTTTCACAGCATCATCTTTGAGGATTTGAAATAGCTCAACTGAAATTCTATCACCTCCACTAGCTTTGTTTGTAGTGATGTTTCCTAAGGCCCACTTGACTTTGCTCTCCAGGATTTCTGGAGAGCATCTTTCATTCTGTGAAGTGCCCAAATGATGCTTTTTCCTTTGGTTCTAGGCATTAAATGAGTCTCTCCCTTACAGCTCTTTTATTATTCTTTGAAATTTTATTTGCTCTTATAACTGTTCTTTCTGGACTTTGCTGTGGTTCATTAAATAATATTTCTAATTTGTGGACCATTGTATTAAGCTTAAATCTCCTAGCTGCACATTCTTCCTCTGAGTAAAGCTTCTCACATGGTTCTAATTTTGCAAAATATAAAGCTGATGCTTTTCAGAAGTCATCGAACCATTCTGTAACAGATCAGGACTTGGAGAAAGTTAGGAAACTTATAAACTTGAGTAGCAGAGTTTTTCTTACCAAACTAGGTAACATCTCTCAGCCAAATGGCTTTAGCAATGTACAATTTCCACAAATTTTTCTATGAGAGTGTATCCAGAAAAACAAATTCTATTCTATATAGATAAGCATAGAACACAGAATTTTTTAAAAGGCTATTTTTGAAATGCACAAATGGCATTATAATGTTGTAATGCCTAATGCAACTGTCTGCATCTCTCAATACTATTGATGGAATCTTATGAAAATAACTTCAAAGCTAGGAGGTGACTTAAAAATCAGCCTGCAAAATACGTATTTAATGTGTGCCCTGTGTACCCAACCCTGATGCCATCATGCAAGCCCATTCTCATGAAAGACTTCTCCCTCGAGTTTTACATTCCTTGATGTATACTTCATAGAATTTCTTGCTATAATTATTTTTCCTACTCTTCAGCAACTTTGGCTGAGATATGGAGCCAGTATAGAATATAATTACAATATAATAATCATCGCTTACCACTGGAGATGAATATAATGGATTTTCTCATTTAAAATGAGACACCTTTTAACTCTAATCATTAGTTCTTAGACAGAAATTATGCCTGTTTAAAGTCCCTGTCTAGCTATCTTGAAGGATATTGTATGTATTCTGATAGTGGTTAACATAATCTTGTTTCTGTTCTCATTTATTTCATTAAATTAAATACAATTATATTAATTCAAAGGAATGTAGACTTTGAAATATTTTAAAAAGGAATTTCTAAAAGGGTATTATTTTATATTGATCTGAAGAGAAATCATAAATCTTAGAATTGAATATACTTTTCACTACTATTTTTCACCTTTTAAAATCTCCATGTTGCTCTTAATTATTTTCTCTCATTTTCCTGCAAATGAAGATGTTATTAACAGACATAGTTAAAAATTTCCAGATTTTACATGTGGTGAAAAAAATATTTTTAGTCCTTGACTAGAAGAAAAGTTTATTCATTTGGAATTTGAAGTTACTCTAAAACTTAAGTATAATTGACATTAATTTTCTAGTTAACCTGGGTTTTCAGACCTTATTTCAGAATTCTACATATACTAGCCTGGTAAAGAAAACATCATCTCAGAACAGTGATTAAATGACTAATTTTGGTTACTGCATATAAATGAACAAGAAGAAAAATATTAACTGTTCTTTCTAAAGTCAGTTTTCATAGAATTTCTTGCTTTCCTCTCAGAGACTAGATTTTGTAGGGGAAAAAAATGCTATCAAATACACTAAAATTCAAATGATTATTTGAGATCTTGTTTTTGTTTGTTTTCATTGAATTTTTGGTGCCATATATTAACAGTGAGTATGTAAAATGTCATGATTTGTGAGTGAGGTAATATCTGAGGTTACAGAACCTGAGTTTGATGTTTCTTCCCCATTCTAGACTCATAAATGTTCAGCATTCATTCAAGTAAAAACTCTATTTCAGTAAAAATGATGTCAAATTTCTACCAATGAGTCCATCGATAATATCTCAATACACTAAAACCAGTTTTCTATTACTGAAAAATTACTGTGTCCCAGGCATTGTGCAGTTATCACCTCTTATGCATAACGCCTCACAGAGCCAACATCATCCCTATTTTATATATATTTATATATATATATATATATATATAAAATACTAAGCCTCAGAGAAGCCACTTGACTTGCCTAAAGTCACAGAGCAAGTAAGATGCAGAATCAGGTCCAATGTTTTTCAGAATCCTATCTACTTGTTTTTGCTGCCTTGCCACAGAATGTACTACACCACCACAACAAATATACAAACACCTTTTTATCCTAGTATTTGTGATATATAGTATGTTTGGCATAATTAAATTATTTTCAGCCAAAGTTCCTTGAGCTTACTCAAATTTATTGAGAAACAAACAGAAACAACATTACCATAAGTACATATGATGATGGTATGTTAGAGAGGTGTTTATTAATTCTGGATGCAGCTCCCCCTCTGCTTCTTCAGAGGAAAATCCAATAATGTGATTTTTTTTCTCCATTGGCCATAATCAATTGAACGAAAACTAGTCTAAAATGAAACATCTTATCCAGGGCGTAAAACAAAATATCCTTGCAGTCAGTTTTACAAATTGGTTAAGAGGTGTTCCCAACTATTTTATGATGAAAAATAGTTTTTGGTTCATCCTCAAAGGTCCCTTAACAAAGACGAGAATGTGTGTGCAGGGTTGCCATGGGAGAGCCTCCATGAACCATAAGGAAAACTGCTCTAAACCTGAAACTGGCCAAAACAAAAGAATCCATAAAATTACAGATGTGGCGCTGGGAAGTCCTAAATACTTTTCCCCTCATACTAGAAGTGCCTGGAATCTTAGTAATTTGTGCTTTCTGTTTTCTTTTCTACGCGCTTAATAATTTTCCTTAGTCGATGTCTCATCATTAAAAAAGACCAAGTCAACCCTAGGAAATCATAGGCAGGAAACCACATTTTTATTCTACCACTCCTAAACCATCACTCACAATATTCAGTGCTGGTATAGCTATAGCAACAGATGTTAAAATGCGCATTGTAACTACAAAGGCTCTTTTAATGTCAGTTTAATTTAAACCTTAACCGCAGATTTTTTCCACAGATACAGCGAGAAACCACAAGGATCCTCTTGTCTCAATGCTCCTTCCACATACTGCAATAAAAATTCTTGTTTTGGAAACAGAGCAACCTTCTGAATCACCCGTCATGACCCATTGTGTCTGCCATGGTCAAACCACATGTTGTGTACATCACCCTTCTCGGGGCCAAGGGGGAAAAAACCGGTTCCCCTTCCCCACCCATTATTTTCACTGGGGAGTTTTGGCTACACATCTCTAAAAATGACAAGTGTATTAAAATCGCAAAGTACTTTAAAAAAATACTTTAGAGAATGGCAATGAATTTAAACAGTATTTACTGAGTCTTTACTATGGACAAGCTAGCGTGTTCCTTAGGGGAATAAACAAATACATAATTGAATAAACATTCACTATTCAGGAATTATACAGTTTAGAGGAGTGTTGTTTACTAGAAATATAATGTGAACCACATAAGTATTAATAATCTAAAATGTTCCACTAACTGCATTAAATAAAGGAAAATGAAAGAGGAAATTAATTTCAATCATATAATTATTTGGCTTCCCAGGTGGCACTGGTGGTAAAGAAGAGAAGAGGGTTTGATCTGTGGGTCAGGAAGAATCCCTGGAGGAAGGCATAGCAACCCACTCCAGTATTCTTGCCTGGAGAATCCCACTGAGAGAGGAGCCTGGCAGGCTACAGCCCATGGGGTCACAAAGAGTCAGACATGACTGAAGCGACTGAACATGAACATATAATTATTTAACCCAACACAATCAAATATTATAATTTCAAAATGTAGTCAATATGAACTTATCAATGGAGTATTTTATGTTCTTTCTTTATTTTTTTCATAAAAGTCTTTAACCTCTGGTATGTACGTCAACTTACTCTCAATTCAGACTAGTCACATTTCAGGTGTTTGATAACCCCATGGAGCTAGTAGCTATCATATCAGACCCTAGAAGTGTCGTACTTGAAAGAGATAAGGACCTAAATGGCTTCAATACAAGTTCATCTGGTTTAGGGAGAGGAGGAACTTTTCCATGGAAGAAATGGCTATTGAAATTGGTCCTCGAGATAATGCTTATGAGTTGGAGAGATGAAGAGTGTAGTTCACACTTCAGAAACTGCAGAAGCATGAACTTGGGGGAAGGAAAATTGCAGGGAATTGCAGCTCTCTTCAACCAATGGAGTTTCTCGTTGTGCTCAGAATAATGACACAGCTACACAACACGTTAAGGAAGTCTGTGAGGTTCTATTGCTTTTTTGTTTATTTCACTTTATTCCACAAACTTGCCCCTACTTTCAGACTCTCTACTCCCGCTGCTCAGCCTATACACCTCTCCTCATAGATTCCGCACTTCTTCCCACCTATGTCTTTATATATAAGTAGCGCCCTCCCTGGAACTTCTTTGGTTTGGCTCATCACTGCTTCTAGCACCTTACAAATTGCTCAGAGAATCAGTCCTCAGTAAATATATTTAAATGAGCAAGTGAACAATTGCAGGGAACATGAAGAAGAAGAAAGAGGAGGAGGAGGAAGGGGAAGAAGGGCAGAGGAAGGGGAGAGGGAGGAGGAGGAGGAGGATTAGAAGAAAGCCAAGTGGGAAAGAGAGTTACGGTGGCGCTAGTGGTAAGGAACCGCCTGCCATTGCAGGAGACTTAAGGGACTCAGGTTTGATCCCTGGAGAAGGGAACGACAACCCACTCCAGTATTCTTGCTTGGAGAATCCCACAGACAAAGGAGCCTGGCAGGTTCATGGGGTGACATGCTGCTGAGGACCTTGGGTTTAAGGGTTTTGTAATGAATTCTGGAGCAAGCCAGTTTCACACTTGCTTCTTGCATGTGAAATGTTTCTCTGCAGCTCAACCATGTGTGGGATAGTTTGTGGAGTGAAGAGAGCTAGGCAGGAGAGAGCCCTGTGAGGAGCCTTTGGAAAGAGCTCAGATGAGAATTCATCAGGCTCTGTGCTGAAGGAGAGTGGTGGGTGTGTGCATTGGTTACAAATTACACCGAGAGCAAATCATTCCATAAATCATGCTCTTAGAGGTGATAAGAGCTTTTGCCATTTTACAGATGAGGAAAGCAAGATTCAGATAAGTTAAATTCGTTTCCTTTAATGAAACCATGGGGTTCATTACTGTGCACAAATGAATTTCATTATGAAAATAAAGCCCAGGAATAGATTAGATGTTGTAAGAGAAGGGATTATTTTATGTCAAATTAAATAGATATAGAAAGTGGAAAAAAGAATGAAAAGGATTCAATATTCATCTAAATTATGAAAAAAATGACTTTTAAATGTTTTTGACACTAGACGTTGCTGGCCTTAAAACCCTGAAGCTGATAACACATGCAGTCAAGGATTCTGATTTTAGCAGTCACTTAAATATTTCCATTTGCTAAGAATGTTAGAAGTGGTACTAATACATCTTCACAATGATTGAAATGTCAAAGGGTTCCTATCTGAAAGAATTAAAAATGATCCAAAGTGGGAAATTAATGGTAGCACCATGATCACAGAAGCTTATTCTCTAAGTCACATGTCATTTTTATAATTAGATAACTTGCTTGTTTCTAGGTTGTGTTCTCAGTTCAACTCCATGTTTTTTGTCTGAGTGTCTCAGAAGATGGTAAGAGGAGGGAAGGAATATTTTTTAATATTTAAAGAATTCAGCTCTGGTAATCTGTACTTTAGGATCTAGGCAAGATAAGATGACTCATCATTTGCCAGTTTCCAGTAAGATATGAAAGTCTCACTATTTCATTGAAATGATTTGTAATTTTTTTAAACTTCTAAACAGTTTTTTTAACTAAATAAGACAACATTACAAAGGAGTTGTAGATAGAATATTTCATGAGACCTTTCTGGTCACAGTGTCCCTGCATGGCAGAAATTTTAGATTAGAGGCAAACAAGAGTATTAGGAGGTCTGTGTTTATTTATTTGTCAAAATATTCTAAAAAAAAAAAATCAACTAGGCTCTGTGGTTGATATTGCAAAGCATAAACAACCTCGACTGGAAAGAAGTTTCACTTTATAGCCAGTTGTTTTGATATTTTGTAGATCAAACTTTGAAATCAAACCTTTAAACCTCAAAGTTTGATAGTATTTACTTGAATAAAAGCCTGTATTTTAATAAAAAAAGAACCAGAAGTCAAACTACTCACTGAAAGACTACAATTAGACTTGGACTCCCCATTGATTATCTTTGTGAGTTAGAAAAATAAATAGTATAAAACCAAACTTACAGAAGCATGGATATTAAGGTGATTTATGAGGATACAAGAGACATAAATCAGATATAATTATCTGATTTTTCAAAAATGAATCCTATTCACCTCCTCAAATGGTCTCATAATTCTTTGATGATGCACGGTAGAGAAGTGCTTATGTCAAACTGAAAAGTGGAGGAGAAAGATAAATGGTAGGTCCAAGTAACAATTAGAGATGCCAATATTCTTCCTAAAGATTTCACTTACAGAACGTATGCTTTTCCCAGAAGGCATTAGGGGAATGCAAGGCAACCAGTTCTTGGGAACTTAGCAACACATGTTAAAAAAAAACCCTCTACTTTCGTATCCACTGCTGATGATCATATAGAAGAGTCAGGTCTTTCTGAATCTTCTTCCAAAGAGGTGGTCTGTGCCTGAAGCTCAGACCCTGAGCAAAAACAAGCAAGAAATCCGTACCTCTGAGGCCTCTCCCAGCCTCTTTTCTCTCAGGGCTTCCTTCTCCCCACTTCCCATCTTTACTTTTCTCCAGCACATTTCCCATCTAATATAGTGTGTTTTACTTTTGAAAAATTGTGATGAAATATACTTAACCTTTACCATATTAACTATTTCAAAGTGTGCAGTTCATTCACATTGTGGTGTGACCACCACCATCCATCTTCAGACCAGTCTTCCTAAACTGAAAGGCTGTACCTGTTAAATAGTAACTCCTCATCCCTCTTTGGAGAAGGCAATGGCACCCCACTCCAGTACTCTTGCCTGGAAAATCCCATGGATGGAGGAGCCTGGTAGGCTGCAGTCCATGGGGTCGCTAAGAGTCGGACACGACTGAGCAACTTCACTTTCACTTTTCACTTTCATGCACTGGAGAAGGAAATGGCAACCCACTCCAGTGTTCTTGCCTGGAGAATCCCAGAGACGGGGGAGCCTGGTGGGCTGCCGTCTATGGGGTCGCACAGAGTTGGACATGACTGAAGTGACTTAGCAGCAGCAGCATCCCTCTTTCCTCTCCTCGCTCCTGGCAACCACCATTCTACTCTTGGTCTCTATGACTTTGACTACTCTAGGTACCTTGTAACAGAGGAATCACATAGTTGTTCTTTTGTGACTGGAATGTTTTACTTCATAAATTTTGTTTATTGACTAGCTCACTTGGTGAGCATGTAAGCATCTAGGTGAGGAATTTCTTTCTGTATTATTCTCTGCTTTATTTCCAGTGCCTAGAAAGTGCCTGGGACCTAGGAGATTCAGAATAAATGTTTGTATCAATGAATGGCACTGATGGCATACTGCTAAAAGGGGGTGAGAATCAGTTGAACAGAGGACCACTGAGCACCTCTACATGTTGGACATGGTGGATATAACAGAGATAAAGCCACTGGGCTGGCCTCAAAGAGCTTGAATGTGTTAGTCAGTTGATTGAAAGATAATCAATACCATAGTGAAAACAGTCCAGAAGTGAGCAAAGTTCACTGCCAAAAAAACAGACAGGAAGTTCTCCCAGTCTTGGAGGATCATGGAAAAGACCTTCAAGGGCTACCTTTAAACCCCACCCTTGGGACTTCCCTGGTGGTCTGGTAGCTAAGTCTCTGCACTCCACTGCAGGGGCACAGGTTCAATCGCTGGCTGGGGAACTAAGATTTTGTATGCCTGCTGTATAGCCAAACTGGAAAAAAAAAAAAAAAAAAGAGGTATAAATTACGTCCAAGGAAATGCGTGAGAGTTGGCCGGGTGAAGAGTATGAAGTTGAAAAGAACATTCTAAGGAAAGGGAACCATGACGACAGGGAATCTTGCCTTTTCTGAGCCTTGAACCCTTCTGACAATCTGGTGAAGCCTAGGGGTCCCTTCCTAGAATAAGTTTTCAATGAATAAAGTAAAATACATAGGATTACAAAGGCAATTGATTATATTAAACTGCAGGTAGCAAAATTTTTTAAATATTTCAGTACTATATACTCAGCACTATATGTGATTCTTTCTTGCTATATTAGGTACCAAGGTTTAGATGAGAGATAATAACAACTATAAATTTCTCTGTAATGATGATCATACATAATATATTGTAGTACTTTCAACAGTTGCCATGTGATATGAAAATACCTGTGATTTCTATTAGTGATAAAATTACAGGTCCTAATGGTGGCTCAGACGGTAAAGTGTCTGCCTGCAATGCGGGAGACCCGGGTTCGATTCCTGAGTGGGGAAGATCCCCTGGGGAAGGAAATGGCAACCCACTCCAGCACTCTTGCCTGGAAAATCCCATGGACGGAGGAGCCTGATAGGCTACAGTCCAAGGGGTCGCGAAGAGTTGGACACGACTGAGCGACTTCACTTCACTTCAATAATACTACTGCCATTTGTTGGTTACATTCATAATTGGAGGAAATACTAAAGTTGAATTAGTTTGGTGAAAATAAACGTAAGTTTGTCCATCCAGGTTTCTGGATTCCAATCAGAGACATCTCTCTCTGTGAACCCCAGATGATGAGCCCCAGGATTGATGGTGAGATATATAGATGGAAAAAATTAAGTTGCTCAACATGCTTAGAGAATGAAATTTGTGGATGAGGAAGGAGAAGCAAAAAGAGAAAGACAGGAGGGGTGAGAGAAATAAGCAAGGGCCAGGTGTTGGTAAGCTTTACATGCAATACTAAGAAGTTAGGAATTTATTTTGAGAACTATGATGAAACATTGAAGTGTTAAAAGTGCGTTTACATCAAGCTCTAACATGTGTTCTAAAAAGTTCTTCCAGACTGCAGTTTGGAGGATTCTGTGGGGGTAAAACTAGCTATAGGAAGCCAGTTTAACAGTGGTAGCAATTCTTCAGAGAAGAATGGAGGAGGCCTGAGTTAGGGAAGAGGCAGTGCAGGCACTCAGGAAGTAAGGAAAGTGGCAGCCAGAGCTATTTAGAAGATAGAATTGACCAAAAAAAAAAAAAAAAAAAAAATCCCAGACCAAAGAATCTGACAAATATTAGCATGAAAATAAAGAACTCTATTTCCATTTTCTGAAGTTCCTGCAATAATAGATGATGAGTATAAAATGTCTGGTGAAAAACCACAGCAGTTGCTAGAGAAGTGATGTGATGTAATGGAAAGAGAATCTCAAATGTCACCAATTGATGTGGACCTTCTTATCTGTGTGACCATGGGAAAGTTACTTAATATTTCTGATGCCCAAAATCCTTGTTGGTAAAGAAAGGCTAAGGACACCTACCTGCATTGCTGAATTATTAGACACAGGGGGAAAGAAATCATTGAACATTTTCTAAATTGAGTGCTATAAAAATGCTACCTGTGCTAGTAAATATAATCAATCACTAAAGGGTAATTATTATAAGTCAGAATTTACTAAGAGGTGAAGAGGTATTTGAAGAAAGTAAGCCATGCAATTTCTAACATCTGGTTAAGTGTTATGGATATCATGAAACTATAGCTGACTAGGAAAAAAGTGTAGAATTTAGCTGAGTGTGGGTAAGGGTGAGGGATGGGCAACAATAAGACTTCTTAGATAGAAGATTGGTAAGACTGACAAGATGGAGGCCTAGTCTGTGTCTTCCTGAGATAACAGAGGTGATGAGTTATGCCAAGGAGTAAAGGGTATAAGGTATTAGGGATGCTGAATGTGTCCCAAATGTGGAGGACTTAAACCACCCAAAGCGGTCAGCTGACATTATAGTAAAACCTATACAAAAATATGGTTCCTAATATTATTTTATGCTTCTGCTTCATAAGAAAAATAACAAAGATTTCCAATCTGGAAAAATTTCCAGTTTGGAAATAGTGTCTGGATATGTCTGTTTATTCTAGTTCCAGAGAAAGAATTAGGCCATTTCCTTCTGACAGGGTTTTGAAGCCTCTGGTAGCCTTGTGATTAGCAAAACTATGACTTTATTTTTGCCTTGTGGTAGGTGGGGATGAATAATGTAATTTAAACTAAAGCATATTAGCATCAGCTATTCTCAGGAGGGCCCAAATACCTCAGTTCTTCACAAAATGAAATACTTCTTTGAATTAAAAAAAAAAAAAAAAGTACATCAAGAAAAAAGAGAAAACCAAAGTATAACAGTAGATATCTGAAAGAATTTATTGCCACAAAGAAAGAACTCAGCTTCTAAGGCCAAGTTTGCTACTTCTCTGCAAGACTCTGGAGAAGTTCTGTCCTCTTTTATTGCCTTTTTTCCTCAAGAAACTCTCCACTATAACCTGACTAAAGTGCAGAGATTTCTTAATGGGATAGTCAAGGAAGTGAAAGGCAAGGAGGAGTGGATTTAGAGATAAGAGTGAAAAAGACTTTTTATTAAAGAGTCCAAAAGATAAGGTGATGGGGGTGGCTTGCACCAAAGTCCTGGAAATAAAGAGAAGGGGATTAAAAACAAAAGTCATTTTAGAGGTAAACTCAATAGTGTGTGCTAATTAATTTATTGCATTAATGTTGGAAGAAAAGAAAGAGGAATATGTTTAGGTTTCTGGCTGTAACAAATTAGTCTTTGGCAATTTCAGCTACTGAGCTGGGGGAAATTGGGGAAGGAATAAAATTAGATGGGAAGAAAAATCAAGAGTTCAATTTTTGGACATGAGTAATTCAAGTTATCTGTGAGACATTTGAACAGGAATATTAAGTAGGCAACTGGGAATAGGAATCAGGCATTTAGAGAACTGATGAATTTAAGAAAGACATATGGATTGAATTTAAAGCACAGGAATGAATAAATTGGTGTGTTGCAAGAGAGGGAGGAAGGGGAGAGAAAGGAGAGTGTATGGGAAAGCAAGAAAGATGGAGAATGAAAGGGAGAGAGAAAAGAGAAAGAGTTGGTGAGAGAGAAAGATAGGCAAGTTAGCCAACCATGCCACCTGAACCACTCTCATATTCCCCCAGAATCCCATAGAATGGAGAGGAGGAGCCTGAAATGGAACTAAGAAATAGCCCAGAGGTAGGAGGAAGCCTGGTCAGCCCTGGGCCACGAGTTTTTCATGCAAGAGTGGTCCACTGGGCGGCATGCCAAGAAAGAGGAAATTGAGATGATGGATAAATGTCCACATGACAAGAGAAGTAACAAAGAGCTTGATCTTAGAGTTCAAACAGAGGGACGAAAATTCATTGCAATCCAAGTTTCTGAGCCTTTAATAAGAAATATTTTCATGAAGGGAAGTTGGAAAAGAATTTTAAGAGTCATCTCAATGTGCATTCTGATTTAGAATTTCAAACTCATATCAAGTCTTGATTTGGCAATGCAAGAGATTAGAAAGGAAAACCTGGCATTACATTCAGATCGAATGGCATTAATAACTGATTACACATTGGACCTATCGGTTTAGGCATCTGTTCTTTCCTCAGTGCTTTGTGCACATTTAGCTAAGGAAGCAGAGTAATTTGGTGTCATTGATTTAATGAGATCTTGGGCAAATGAAATATCGTTTCAGCAATGAAGCTGGACCACTGCCGTTGTTCTAGGGAGAAGTATCCATAGAAGATAGATTAACTGTGTTCACTAGTTCTTGAGCCTCTGGAAGCACCTAAATAACTCAGTAAAAGCATGAGCCTACTGACCATGCAGAAGTCTTTTGAGAAATGACCTTTAAGCAATAAAATCCAAAAGCAAAGTAGTCTGTGAGCAGCATGCTTACAAGTAGACTTATAAGTGAAATCACAACTTACGCCATAACAGAAAGTGTAGAAAGGTAGGCTAGAAAGGTAGGTCATAATTTTGAGGTCTGTCTTGATAATATCTAACAGGCTTTGAGCACTTAGTATATTCTAGGGATTGAGGTCAAATGCTTTACACACATTGTATCATTTAATTCTCACAACAGTTCTAAGAGGTAAGAGTTGTCATTAAAACCCATTTTACAGATAAGTCAATAGGCTTAGAACTTCCATCATTCGGCCAATATTACAAGGCTGGTAAGAATGCAGCTAAGAATCTAACTGGTTTTGTCTGATCCTTATGAGGAGGCCTTAATAGTTTTGTCCTATTAAAGTTTGGGTTTTTCTTCTACTTTTTGGGCTTCCCTGGTGGCTCATATGGAAAGAATCCACTTGCAATGTGGGAGACCTGGGTTTGATCCCTGAGTTGGGAAGATCCCCTGGAGAACGGCATGGCAACCCACTCCAGGATTCTTGCCTGGGGAATCCCCATGGACAGAGGAACCTGGTGGGCTATAGTCCATGGGGTCACAGAATCGGACATGACTGAGAGACTAAGCTACTTTTTAGTGTAACTCAGAATGTTTTGATTTCAGAAGTTTAGAAGTGGGACTTCCCTGGTGGTCTAGTGGCTCAGACTCCATGCCCCCATTGCAGGGGGTCTGAGTTCAATACCTGGTCACAGGGAACTAGATCCTGCATGCTGCAACTAAAGATCCTGTATGTGCAATGAAGATGAAAGATCCCACATGCTGCAACTAAGACTTTATGCTGCCAAATGCATAAATTAAAAAAAATGTTTAGAGATAAAATCAATACAATTGGACACAATTTGGAAAAATTACACTATGACTCAATGGCACAAATCGGACTATTCAATAGTAGTAAAAGTAAATTGCCACTCTTTCCACTGAGAGGTGAAGTTTATGTTTTCACATGTCCAATCTGAACTGGCCCTGTGGCTTTCTTAATGAATCAAATACAGTGGAAGTCACACTGTAGAACCTCCACGTCTGGGCCTTATGAGATTGGCAGATTCCACTTTTCTCTTAGAATATATCCTCTCAGAAGCCATTGGCCCTTTAAGGAGTTTGACCATGTTAAGCCCATGATGCTGTGTGGAAAGTCAAGCTACATGAAGAGAGAGAGAAGCCAACAGAGGAGCAACGAGGAACTAGACACGAGAGTGAAGTTTTCTTGAACCTTCCCGCCCAGCCTAGCCTCCAGCTGAACGCAGCCCAGGAAAGGACCCAGCCAACATCATGGAACGGAGCCACGAATGACTCTAATGAGTCAACCTGAATTCCTAATCCATAGGATCATATGCCAAAAAAAGAGAAGAAAAAATGGTGGGGGGAGGGATGATTTCAGCATTCAATTTGGGGTATTTTTTTGAGGGGGGTTATTTTGTTATGCAACAATAGACAACAGAAATATAGTATACTTTAGGGGGAAAAATGTATACTCTGTTTTGGTGGGACAGAGAATAAACATTCCTACAGTTTTGAGTCCCAGTGGCTTATGTAGGACAGCCAAGATGATAAACCCATTAGTTCTGTGGCCCAGTGGTTAATTTCATTAGGTCTGAAGCAAGCAGCATTGTCAAGAAGAAAAACTCAGCAGAGAAGCACTTGATAGTTTAGAACTACATTTTCTTCCATGTATGCTGTGTATTATCATAGTGATGCATCTGAGTAATCATTATCCACTTTTTTAATAATTGGAACTCATCCTTGATAGGTCCTTTTTGCTTTTTTCTTTATATTATATATACCATCTATCTTGATTTAGAGGCAAGTTACAGTGAGAAACAACAGAATTAAAATAAAAACACAAGCTCAAAACCAACTTCAGCAACTGAGAAGTCATTTCTGAAGATTTGTCTAATTTTTTCACTGAAATTTACCTTTAAATTTAGCTTTGAGTTTCCTGGCAACTGAAGCAAACCTGTGGGATTATATCATGCTGACTGTGATTTGTTTCAGAAAAGAAGAATCTTTCGCCTACTGCTAAATTATAAGGGCAATTTATTATGTGGATCTCTTCACAGGGAACAGTAAATGATAGGAAAAAAAAAAAAAAACACAAAAAACTAGCTTCCAAAGAAATGTCATTTAGAATACAAAATATGTCTCAGACATGGAGTGTTCACATATGCCTCCATTTAAAACAAAGCAGAATTAAATATAAGGGACTTTTCATTTCAATAAGGGTTTTAAGATTAACTCCTCTCTTCCATTATCAGAATTTCATAATATCCTATCTTTTTGTTTCAATTTATTTTTGAATAAATAAATTGGATTTATTGATAACCCTCCTAGTCCCAAGGATTTATTGATAACCCTCCCAGTGCCAAGCCCTGAGGGTATAATTGGAAGCAAAAGAGAGAGAAGGTCCTTGTCCTCATAGAGATCATAGTTCAGGAAAGTGAAAGTGAAAGTAAAGTCACTCAGTCATGTCCAACTCTTTGTGACCCCATGGACTGTAACCTACGAGGTTCCTCCATCTATGGAATTTTCCAGGCAAGAGTACTGGAGTGGGTTGCCATTTCCTTCGCCAGGGGATCTTCCCAACCTAGGGATTGAACCTGGAACTCCTGCATTGCAAGCAGATGCTTTTACCCTTTGAGCCATAGTCCAGGAGGATATTAATTAATGTTAAGGATTTTAATTAAATAGCTATACCAATATGTGATTATAAATTTACAAGTGCCCTAATAAAAAGTACAAGGCATTATAAAGAGTATATACCAGAGAGACGTGATCCAAGTTCCTGGGGATGGGGTAAGATGGGGAGACTGAAGGTAAATATAATTTCGTTTTTTCTTATTTTTAATTGAAGTATAGTTGGTTTACAATATTGTGTTTGTTTTAAGTGTACAGTAAAGTGATTCAGTTATATATAATTTTTTAGATTCTTTTCCCTATAGATTATTACAAGATAATTGAGTTTAGTCCCCTGTGCTATATATAGTAGGTACTTGTTAAAGGAAGATATAATTTTTATATCTGCATTCCTACCATAATGCCTAACACATATAGGTGCTCAATTCATGTTGGCTGTTGACGATGATAATACAAAAAACAAAATGGGGGTAGTTTCAACACTAATTCTGAATCTGTTATTTGAAAGATAATGACTTTAGAAAGAAAGACAATGCTAGAAATTTTCATTGTTCTGATTTTTGGAAAAGAATAAAATACATAACGCAAGAGCTGTCAAGATATCAGATTAAAAAATTCCATCTAATTGAGATTAGGTCCAAGGGTTACTCTCAAATGACTGATTTAATGTGTTTCCTTTGTCCTAGAAGACTAATTATTAGCAATGGCTTCCGCATCTTATTAGTGGCAAGGTGAGAAGGTGTGGGCCCTTTTACGTAGAAACTGACTAATAGACAAATAAATCAGGTATGACTGCTTTGTCAAAGCTGATAAGCAAGGCTCTGTATATAGGAAGTGCTAAGTCCTGGTTCTTACTATGTAACATTTAATCTTTTAGGTTAAGTGGTTGGAAGAGAAAGCAATTATATTGATATTGTTCAGAGAAATTCATTTAGAGATCATTATTGTTTAGTTGTAAGCTCTTTGATGCTGTATTAGACATCTTTATCAGCCATCAAGCTCCTAAAGCTTTATTACATAACATTTAGCAGCACTTTTTTTTCTCTAAATTACTACTTACTTCTAACACATCCCTATATTTTAAAAAACATATTCTCATGTACCAGACCCCTGTAAATAACCTGATACTCTCCAGTGTAATAGATTTCCTGCAATAGTTTGTTTCCTAGAATTTACAAATGATTTTGACAAAGTAAAAAAAAATTATACCTTAGAGCCCATCCTGTTGGGATGTTCTCCATTTCGCATATAACTGAAACTTCAATGATAAAGAAAAACTTTGGTCATGGGTTGAACTATGTCCAGCTCCGAAATAATTATATTGAAATTCTAACCTTAGAACTTCAGAATGTGAACTTATTTGGAGATAGAGTCTTTACAAAGGTAACCAAGTTAAAATAAGGTGGGCCCTAATCCAACTTACTAATGTCCTTATAAAGGGCTTCCCAGGTGGCGATAGGGCAAAAAGTCTACTTGCCAACGCAGGAGATGCATCCCCTGGGGAAGGAAATGGCAACTCGCTCCAGTGTTCCTACCTTGAAAATTTCATGGACAGAGGAGCCTGGCAGACTACAGTCCATGAGGTGCAAAGAGTCAGACGTAACTGAGTGACTGAGCACACACACAATGTCCTTCCAAGAAGGGAAAATTTGGACAGGTAAATAGAGAGGAAAGACATAGGGAGAAGATGGTCATCCACAAGCGCAGAAGAGAGGCCTGGAACAGACCCTTTCCTTGCAGCCCTCAGGAGGAACCAACTTTGCTGACCCCTTCCTCTGAAATTTTTAGCTTCCGGAACTGTGAGGCAATACAAATTGATTGCTTAAGCCACTCAGTTTGTGGTAGTTTATTATGGTAGCACTAAGAAATGGATACAAATTCTGTTTCAATGAAAATCAAAGATAGTTTCTATAAGCTTTTTTTATTTCTCACCCAGAGATGAATTAGAAATTCTATATTCTACCTCCATGAATTAAGTGCCATAGATGTCTTTAATCATGGCAAACTAAGATCATGGCATCCAGTCCCATGACTTCATGGCAAATAGTTGGGGAAACAATGGAAACAGTGACAAACTTTATTTTCTTGGGCTCCAAATTCACTGCAGATGGTGACTGCAGCCATGAGATTAAAAGACACTTGCTCCTTGGAAAAACAGCTATGACCAACCTAGATAGCATATTAAAAAGCAGAGACATTACTTTGCCAACAAAGGTCCGTCTAGTCAAAGCTATGGTTTTTCCAGTAGTCGTGTCTGGCGGTGAGAGTTGGACTATAAAGAAAGCTGAGTACCGAAGAATTGATGCTTTTGAATTGTGGTGTTGAAAAGAGTCTTGAGAGTCCCTTGGACTGCAAGGAGATCCAACCAGTCAATCCTAAAGGAAAGCAGTCCTGAATATTCACTGGAAGGACTGATGCTGAAGCTGAAACTTCAATTCTTTGGCCTCCTGATGTGAAGAACTGACTCACTGGAAAAGACCCTGATGCTGGGAAAAATTGAAGGCAGGAGAAGAAGGGGACAACAGAGTTGGGTGGCGTCACCGACTTGATGAACATGAGTTTGAGCAAGCTCTGGGAACTGGTAATGGACAGGGAAGCCTGGTGTGTGGTGGTCCATGGGATTGCAGAGTCAGACACGACTGAGCAACTAAACTGAACTGACTAATATCTTTGATATCTCTTAACTCCTTAAGCCTTACAATTCTGTTAAACATATTCTTCAGTAAAACACTAATACTTCCCTGGTGGCTCAGACGGTAAAGCGTCTGCCTACAATGCGGGAGACCCGGGTTCAATCCCTGGGTTGGGAAGATCTCCTGGAGAAGGAAACGGCAACCCACTCCAGTATTCTTGCCTGGAAAGTCCCATGGATGGTGGAACCTGGTAGGCTACAGTCCATGGGGTCGCAAAGAGTCGGACACGACTGAGCAACTTCACTTTCACTTTCAGTATATTCATTCAGCTTTTCTTGTTATTACAAGGATATTTTAAAAAATCATTTACATCTAACAGCATAAAAATACTAACCCAATCATCAAAATAGAATCCAGTTTCAGGTTCTGTGCTCAAATCTAGTTTCTACCAAGCCTGACCAAACAACAACATTGTTTCACTACCTGTGTTAGAGTATTTTAATTCATTAATGCCTTGGGTTCTAGCTCTTCTTCACTTTTATGGGTTGCCATGTCAGCACTATTTAAAGCAGTGAAAAATGGACACTAAGATTTTCTTTAAATTCTTTCTCATTATCAGTGCCCTCTCTGTTTAACCGAGTATTGTTATTACAATTATACTTCATCTGCCCTCCCCCAGCCCTTTTGTTTTTATTGATCCATTAAACACACACTACTGACATGTGTTTACTACATATTATACTATTATGTACCAGACATTCAGGCAAAGATCTGAATAACCCAGAAAAAAATCTCTGGGCTCAGGGAGTTTATATTCTAGGTTTCAGAGAAGCTATAAGAAACTATAAAGAGAGCTCATTTTTAATGTCTTTACTTTCATACTACCTCTCCACTGTTTTGTTACTTAGCTTTACTTGAATCTTTTTAAATACTCCAGAAGCTACATACTCAGTTTTCTTTCTTACACTTCCCCCCCCCCCCCCCCCGACAAATAACCCAAATTAGTACTGGTCTAGAAAGATTTAGGTTTCAAAGGATATTCAATTTTCAGAAAGAGCAATCTATAGAAAAGATATTTGTGACTAGCAAACGTTGAAAATACCTATTTTTACATATCAAACGATTTGATTTTTGGTTCCACAAAAATTTGAGTCTTAAAATGTTTTAACTATTTGGGGGCCCTTTTTACCTTGCTGTTTCTATAAACTAATATCTTGGAGCTGTCAGGATCTTTGATACTGGCTGATTTCACTCTACCAGGCCCGGAGGTGGCAAGATATTCCTGAAGCCACTGCGTGAGAAGAACACAGATTCCCTGTTTCCTGTGGAACATGAGTGTAAGGGTATTTTCTGTCAAGCTTTCCTCTCTTTGGCCTTGATGTGATCCTATCTTTCAGAGACAGGAGAGAGATGGAGAGTGGTGGAGGGAGAAAAAGAAAAAGAGAAAAGAAGAGGAGGGCTAGAGGAAGAGAAAAAGGAAAGAAACTTATGACTAGTCACCCCCCAAACAAAGGGATTTTGGGTGACTGCCCTGACTTAGGAGGACAAAAGAGACCAAGGTGACCCCCATGCTATAAAAATAGCTCAGCGGACTCTTCCCAGAAAAATGTCACAGCAGGCTCTGGAAAGCAATTAGAGTAATATTTTGGCATCTTGCATCACCAAGGGGAAGATTCTCCTGCCGTCCTAGTTACAGCCTTGATTTTCATTTCTCTTTGTTGTAAATACTTATGAAATCATTTCAGAATGCTGCAAAGAAATAGGTGTGAGAGAAAACAAACACTACTAGTAATCCTGTCCACAAATGCCGGAGCCGCTGCAGAAGGAAGCCAAGGCAGCACCTAGCCCGCCTGGCTGGCTGCTCTCTCCATCGCCCTCCTCGTGCTTCCTTCTCCTCCTCCTCCTACACAGAAGCTTTCAAAATTTGCTAGCTCACTGTGTAGGCTGCCAGAGGAAGCTGGCCAATGGCTGGGGCCACCTGCCCTTGACCAAGGATCTGGGGAGGTGGCTGGCAGATGACTCTCTTGTTCCCAGCTCTGGCAGATGCATTGAATCTAAGGACCTGGGCAGCCTGCTTTTCTGCTAGGAAGGATTGGACTTCTGAAGAATGGGACTCTCCAGAGAAGTAGTGGCCACCGCTCCAGTTAAAGCCCTTTGAGAAACTGCATGCCTTGTGAACTTAGCCTTTTTCAACTCCATGCAAGGGATAAACATCCTTACCCCATCATTGGTGGAGATTCTATGCTCCAAGCTAGGAACCAAGGTTCTAGTTAGCAGGTAGGAAACAGCATCCCATGTAAGTCAGGAGGCTTCTCCTTATCTGCCAGTGTTAAGAACATTGACTTCAGGAATTCCCTGGTGGTCCAACGGTTAAGACTCGGCATTTTCACTGCTGTGGCCTGGGGTTCAATCCCTGGTCAGGTAACTAAGATCTCACAAGCTTCGAGGCATGGCTGGGGGGGTGGAAAAAAAGTATTGCTTAACTGTTTGGATTAACTAGTGTGCATAAAAATATATCACACTTTAAAAAAGATAGCATCATGATAGTTCCTTTAATAAAAAACTATCTTTAGCTTCACTTAAATTACTGATTAAGCTTTTCTATCCATTCAGTTCCTATCAGTTCTTCCCCTTACACTTCTATAATCAGAAATCTCCAAATGAGGGCATGTGTTTCCATGACTCGCCATGCTCTGTTTTAGATTTACTTTATCTTGTTAAGCATTTATAGATCATAAGATATGAGTGCGCTCAGAATGTCTCTTACAACAGTTTATGTGTACTTGTTCTCCAAAAAGTGGAACTTTTAAGGAACTCACTTTCCTTTCACAATATTTTCGAAGCATTGTGGCAGAATGAGAGCCTAACTATCCTGGGCTTTCTTGAGAACTGCCAAAATGACAAATATCTGCTACTCCTTACCTGTGTACTGTGCTACTGAAGAATCATCCCCCAGCACAACCTAACCTAACCAGTCCCTGCTCCAGTCCATCCCCCCTAAGACTCACTGTGCAAAGCAGAAAAAAACCTCTTCAAAGTTCTCTTCACACTAAGGGGCTCCTAAGATCACATTGAAAAATGAGGAAAAACCATAATAATTGGGAAGGTGCTTTAAGGATTCTAGGTAAGAGAATATACAGTGCACAACGTACAGTGTTGAACTCAGTGATTTATATTAATATAAAATCAAAAGAGAGTAGTGGATCATGGATCATGACTGTGTCTGTCTTGTTTGTCCTGACAAGAAAATCTTTACAGAAAAGAAGTTGTGGTGTGGGCACTGATCATTAAATGACCTGAGTTCAAGGTTCCCTGCCAGCTGCTAAGTGTAGTGACAACTTGTCTTCAAGTTGGATTTAAGTTATTTTTCAAAGTCCTCACATATATTATCCACATCTAAACACAGAACTAAAATGCATTACCTTCCTAAGCCATTCATCTATCTCAAGACAGAAACAGGAGGACAAGGCAACCACTTAGGGATCACTTAATACAAGGATTCATTGATTTATTTGATTCATACATTCACTTAACAAATATGGTTTGACTAGTAAGGAATATAGAACTGGCTCAGATGGCAAAGAATCTGCCTGCAATGCAGGAGACCCAGATTTGATTCCTGGATTGGGAAGATCCCCTGTAGAAGGGAATGGCTACCCACTCCATTATTCTTGCCTGGAGAAGTCCATGGACAGAGGAGCCTGGTGGGCTATAGTCCACTGGGTCATGAGGAGTCAGACATGACTGAGCAACTAACACACACACACAGGAGGGGATATAGAGAACAAGGTAACGGGTTCTCTATCCTTAAGGACCTTCCTGCCCTATGGGAGCTCCAGGTGGTCCTGCAGTTACAGCGCAGGGTGACTGCGGTTGCGTTCTATGCCCTCAAGTGCACACTGGTGTGACTCAAATGGCTCAGACTTTAGCTACTCTGAAGACAGTACAGCAGAAGCCATTGACATCTCCACTGTGGCTTCAGGAAAGTGAAAGGGAAGTCACTCAGTCGTGTCCGACTCTTTGCGACTCTATGGGCCGTAGCCTACCAGGCTTCTTCATTCATGGGATTTTCCAGGCAAGAGTACCGGAGTGGGTTGCCTTTTCCTTCTCCAGGGGATCTTCCCGACCCAGGGATCAAACCCAGGTCTCCCGCATTGCAGACAGACGCTTTACCCTCTGAGCCACCAGGGCTTCAGGAAGTATGATTAAATATATTTTGGATAAATCCAAGACAGACTTCTGATTCCTGCTGTCTTCCAGTGGGAAGTCATTCCAGGAGTCCAGTGGGAGACGTCATTCACCACAGCTGTGACCACCACGATCTCCCCACTTCCCTCCACCCCACATAATGCTCTCTGGATGGAATTTACATCCCTACGGAGGTGATTGCCTCACTGTCATTTACTGTAGTGGCTCGAATGGGAATACTGGTGGTGCTAAAGCTGACTGCCTGAATTTGGATTGTGGCTATACCTCCTTCCAGCACCATGACCTTGGACTGCTTACTCCTCTGACTCAGCTTCTTTGGCTGTGAAATGGGCATAATGGAGTGATTGTGACGATTATACCAGTAAAGTGTTACACTAGCGAGGCTGGACCCCTAGGAAACATTCAGTAAACGCTAGCCCCCTGAGAAGATGTAAAGAGCTTCCCATAAGAAAAGGACTTTTATTATCATTCCAGTTCAGCTGCTTTCAGGAGTTGAAGGACACAGAAGCCTGGCGTGCTGCAGTCCATGGAGTCAAAAAGAGTCAGACACGACTTAGCGACTGAACAGCAACAAATAGAACAGTCAAGGGAAGTAAAACATAAAGGGATGAAGTTTTAGAAACGGTGGTGTAGAATAACCACTTCAGAGGAGGTTGATCTCATTTCTCTGCTCTGCTAGAAGAAACATCATAACTAGCCTGAAACCCTTTGCTTTATTCCCCATCATTTTTAGAGAAAGGAGGAGGCTAGGGCCATCAGACCTCTCTTTTGACCACACTGGATTGTTTAGCATCACAGATAGGATGTGCAGTGGTGAAGGATAGAGACTTTGCAGCCATATGCTTTGATCCACTTCCTGACCCTCCCACAAACTAGCTGTATGATGTAGGATTACTCCCTCTACCTCGGCCCACGACACTTCTTCATCTACCATATTAGGATAACAATAGTATCTCCCATAGACTTTTCATGTTTGAGAAATTAAATGCATAACATACTTCAGCCTCTTAGAGCAGTGATCAACAATATTAGGGCTGTGTAAGTATGGTGGTGGTCAGTCTCTCAGTCGTGTCTGACTCTTTGTGACCCCATGAACGGTAACCCACCAGGCTCCTCTTTCCATGAGATTTTTCAAACAAGAATACTCAAGTGGGTTACCATTTCCTACTCCAGAGGATCTTCCTGACCCAGGGATCAAATTCTGGTCTCCTGCATCTTCGGCATTGAACTTGAATTCTTTACCGCTAAGCCACCGGGGTAAGCATAGGTGATAGTCATCATAAAACATCGTCATTAGTAAAGAACAATGCAAAAGATTGATTGTTCAAATGCACAAAATCATGATATACTGAGCCAAAACAAGTTCAACAAGAAGTGTCTTGTCAAAATTGGTGGTCACGAGGCAGTTAGTACTAGGAAGATGAACTGGGTTTTGTCCCTACTGTATTTCTTAAAGAATGAATGAATGAGGCCTGAAGAACTGAACCAGTTTGAGAGCATAATAATAATAATAATAATAAAGACACTTGATCTGGCAGTGAAAATCCTACCTGTGAGGACTGGCTTAGCCCCATTTTAGTTGAGTAAGTGATTCACCTGCCAAGCACTGTTTCCACATCTTTAAAATAGGTAGGTTAATGCAAGAGTTTCTAAGGTGCATATTCCAAATCCAAAATTCCATCCTGCCTAGTTATCCTCTGAAATGTTATGAAAGATAATGTGATTATGTCTTTAGAAGTCTTAAAAAGACCTTGATGCTGGGAAGGATTGAAGGCAGGAGGAGAAGGGGATGACAGAGGATGAGATGGTTGGATGGCGTTACTGACTTGATGGACATGAGTTTGAGCAAGTTCTGGGAGTTGGTGAAGGATAAGGAATCCTGGCTTGCTGAAGTCTGTGGGGTCGAAGTCAGACATGACTGAGTGACTGAAATGAACTTTAGGAAGATCCCCTAAAGAAGGGAATGGCTACCCACTCCAATATTCTTACCTGAAGAATTCCATAGACAGAGGAGCCTGGCAGGCTACAGTCCATGCAAGAATCTGAACCATGAACAAATCTTTAAATCCATGAAAATGGATTATCTTTAGCAAACCCTATACCTTTTAAAGCTCTTAGATTTTGACAATAAAACTGATAAGGACATTTTCCCATTTATCTTAAATGAATTTTTCAGAGATTCTAAAAATAAAGAATAATCCACAGGCATCTAATGTTAACTTATCATTAACACATACAGAATGGAAGTAGAATTCTTACTGAGTTTAGCTTAGCTATTCTCAACTAAATGAAATTAAGCTGATTTAGTTGAGCTTTTAAGACATGGTGGTGGCAAGCATAAATCCAAAGGATTTGGGGGAACTAGCACCAGGACTGCCTTTCTTTAGATTGTGTTCCTTGAGGCTGGGTTCCCCAGAGCTGCCTCAGTCATGACTGAGGGTTGGAAAGAAGCTTCAAGAGAGTCAGCTGAGGACTAGTCCCCTTGTAGGTTTTATAAATTGCATAATGGCATAAAGATTTTACTTGGGGAGAAAAAGGATTCTGTTATGGAAGAAAAAAGGGGGTGGGAGTGTGATTCAAAAATAGAAAGTCTGGATTAAGAACATGGGCTTTGGGTCAAGGAAAATTTAAATTTTGGCTCTGCTACTTTTTAGTTAAGTGATATTGGGCTGGTTGCTTAATCTCTCTTAAGCTGTGCTTTGCACATTTAATGTTTTCTTATTTCACAGGATGACTCTGAGGATTTCATGAGCTAATACCTATAAAGCACTTGACCCATAACTTCTAGAACATAGCAAGCTCTCAATAAATGGTGCTACGCTTACTCTTCTAAATGAATCACAGGGTGGATCATTCTACCTTCCCTTTTGGGGACCTTCTTAGGCTTCTTGTGAAATATCTCAGAGGCATAAGAAGCACTAGTTAAGCTTTCTGCCATCAAAATTTGGGTCCAAACCTCCATGTTTTTAGTAAGCCCTAAAAAATCTATGGGTTTTTTCCAAGATCTATTCATGGTTTAATGTGGGCATTGGACAAAGGTTCATTTTGTAAGACTGTCTAAGTAGGTTAAAAATAAAATATGCAGAAATCTGTGGAACTTCAACAATAGAATATAAGAAAAATGGATTATTCTTAGCTGAGAACAAAGGCATTCTAGTATATAAATGTGCATACAGATGCATAGAGAAGATCTGGGAAAGATAGATGTCAACATTTACCTCTGGATAAGAAAGGCAGAGGAATTTACCTGGGTATTATCTTAATGTTTTACACATTTACTTAAATATCAGCTGTGTAATTAAAGACCCCAAACAAAGAAAGGAATAAAAAAGCAAAACCTATAGCAAAGTCATGGTACAAACTGAAATGAACTTTCAGAAAAGATTATGTATTTACAAGAATCAGACTTTATCCCTTAGGGCCCTCCATGATTTGACACAAAGGCATATTCTGCTGTTTTGTCCTTGAAGAGTAAGGACAACAAGAGGGGAGGTTTCTGATACTATCTCCAGAAAATGATAGACCCAGATTCAAAGGCAGATGAAGCTGCGGGGCTGGATGCGTGTGTGCATGCTAAATCGCTTCAGTCGTGTCTGACTCTTTGGGACCCCATGGACTGTAGCCCACCAGGCTCCTCTGTCCATGGGATTCTCCAGGCAAGAATACTGGAGTGGGTTGCCAGGATCTCCTCCAGGAGATCTTCCTGACTGAGGGATAGAACCCATGTTTCTTAGGTCTCCTACATATCTTGGTTTCACGTTCTTTCTCTCTGCAAGCACTCAGGTTAGACATCAGTACCCTGGCTAGTTCTTTGCAAAATGCAAGGTCTACAGAGGCAGCAGCTGAAGGCTACTGTTAAATTCTGCTTTTAAGCAAAAAAGAAACTAGATCGTAAATTAACAGTTATTATAGCACATTTTGATAGCAAAGAAAATAAAAGAAAACTTAAAATCTACTTGACAGTTACTCAGTTGATTCAATATATCTGATTGAGAAGTATTAAAATAAATAAATAAATACAAATAAAGAACCAACCAACCAAAAAAAATCACCGTCACTGTCCCCTCAGTACCACCAGTCAATTAATTAAATGAGAGTAAAGAGTTTAATTAATTAATTCATTTAATTAATTAATTAAATGAGAGTAAAGAGTTTAACTACTGAGTTATCAGCTATGGCATTTTTTATTTATTATCAAAACATTTGTTTACTGTGTTGGAAATTGTTGTTTTTACAAAGTGCTTTTTCCTTGGAAAGAAATATCTTGGCTACAGGAAAAATGAAGAAACATGGTGGACTCTGAGAAGTGGCACTGCCTTGCTCCAATTCAACTTGAGTCTCCTCCAGCGGGAGACCTCCTTGCCAAGTGCTGAGGCCTCCGGTGCAGAAGCCAGGACAACGTGGGTTTTGCTTTGGTTTTAATGAATATGTTTTGACCCATGGACTTTAGGGAAGGTCTTGCTCGACTGATGGGAATTCAGTCACAGGTGTATGGGAAACTGTGTTAGCCCTCTGACCTGGACTGACATGCTGTTCCCAGCCCTGCCTTCCCAGCTTGCCCACTGGGTGCAGGACGCAGTCCAGCCCAGTGTGCAGTTCACAGTGTTCTGTTGGTGGTTTAAGTGAAGGGCTGTGTTTCCGGAGCAGCACAGGAAAGACCTGAATGAAGGAACCGAGAATGAATGAAGAGAATCATTTTGATGGAATTGCCCTAGGGTATCAAATAGACCAGGGCAGCTGGGGGCTGGAGGAAGCTGCTGTTGCTTAAGAAACGCTCCACAAGAATGTCAGTCATCAGTTGCTTAACAATCATTCATTTCTTACCTCTCACTTATGTATAAATTTGCAGATTTACGCAGACCACCAGTGGGACCATTACAGTGAACTGAGTTTACTGTGAAATACAAGGAAAACCCGCTCCCTTTTCTTTGCTCATTTACAAGCAATGTACCATTAATGTCCTGAACAGAAGAACAAGAATTTAAGAAATAAAAGTATACAGCAGCATAACCCCATATTATCACTTGAATTTACACTGCCCATGAAAGGCAGTTGTACCAAGTAAAATTGAGGCAACCTGAAATAGAGGATTTAAAATGCTGGACTCCATCAGTTCTCTGAAAGGTCATTTTAGTCCTTTGCTATTTTTACCATAGATAGAGACTCAGCAAGTTATTGGCCAGATGAATCTGGGAAGCTGGAAGCTGCTGCTTCTGAGACAGGAAGATGATAAAGCTGTACTTGAGACTGAGTGAATGAAAGGTGTGGGAAAAGTTGAAGCCTTCAAAGATAAGAGAGAGCAAGAGCACACCACGGAATTAGTCCCCAACCAAATTAACTAGTCAATAACTGTACCCAGGCTAATTCTCTTTGAAACTGTTTGTAATCTTGTGGCTTTGGTTGGGAAATTCCCATTCCCAGCTCTAAACCATCCTTAGGACATCTCAGCCCAACCCCCTCCTCCCAAAGCAACTTGCCTAGGTGCCCTCACCCTCAAATCTGCATCAAGACAGGTCTATTTCCCAGCTGGACCACTGCGACCAGACACACACGCCTTCCATTCGGGGCTTTGCCACCGAAATTCGGGCTTACCTCCGGCAAGCAATCAAAGGCATTTCAGACAAGAGCAGAAAACAAAAGAAGCAAACAAAACCCATCCTTACCCGTTTCTTAAAAAATTGGAAGGCTGAGCACTTCTTGACTGGGAATCCATTCATGTCTTTGTTTACCATTTTCCACAGTGGGGAGTTCACGGTTAACAGATCCAGGGTGGCCCCCACCTGGTCAATGCATCTGGTTCCCGACTTGCCTCCTGGACTAGCTGACGAAGACCGAGCGGGATGGAGAATGCAGCGCGGCTTAGGTTTTCACTCACACATTCTGCAGCACCGGCTGCTGCCGCAACCTCTCTCCGCTCTCAGTTTCCACCGACAGTGGCTCTTCTTTTTCCATCACTGCTCCGAAAGGCAGGCATCACCGCAACAGGACCCCAGGATGCCCCGGATTCCGAGGAGAGGCTCTGGCTGCTGCCCCGCAGGAGAAGGGCACCCGCTGCGCGCCCCCAGCTACCTGGCTGCTCTGCGGCGTGTGCACTGGGAGAGTCGCTCTGCTCCAGGTGATGCGCTTGTGGAGGCTGCCGGAGAGGAGAGCTGTTTTTGATTGTGCAAGTTCCAGTGGGAGCTGTAGTTAAGCAGCTGAGAGAAAGAGTAAGAAAGAGCAGAAGCCAGAGGAAGGGGGGGGGGGGGGGGTGGAGGGGGAGGGAGAGCCGCGCCAGAAAAGCAGAGGGAGAGGGAAAGCAGATCTGGAAGACACAGCGGTTCATGAATATCGAGCAGCGCGGATGGAGAGTCGGCATCAGCGCGGGATGCACTGAAAAGCAGTTGACTCCCTTCGGGAGGTTTACTTTAATAGCTTTTTCCCCTTTTCTTTTTGTTGTTAGGATCCTTTAAATCAGATTTTCTTATAACATGCAGAATGTTTTAATTTTATGCTCATTGAAATTCTGTTGGTACATGTTCCTAGGGGCGGGGAGGGGACGGTTCTCAATGGAAATTTAATCAGATTTATTCCCGATCTGTCCAAATGTGGAGACAAATAAAGTGTAACAATGGATGATCTCTCATTATGTAGAACCTTGCTAGTGTCCTCTTCCTACTTGTCATAATATAATAGGCAACTGTGAACATTTGTGTGTGTGTGTGTGTGTGTGTGTATTTTCCACTAAAGGAGTCTGTTTAAAAAAAAGAACACAATGGGCATATATCCAAAGTGTCTTATGCAAAAAATACAAAGGGCATTACCAAAAAGTGTCACTGAATCCATTTAGCAGAAAGGATGACTCAAAATGAATAAGAGGGGAAAGCATTTTTTTCCCCATCAAGTGAAAATCCAACCTTCCTCATTTTTTACTCATGTTATTCTTTGCACATTAAATTCGTTTTGAAGAGCCATGTAGTTTGTGTGTGGCCAATTTTTCCATGTTTACTTTTTCCTGTCGATATTTTATGGGGATTTTTAACAAAGTTGATAGCTAAATAGAGACAGCAAAGAAAACAATCTTGGCATCCAATTGGGCACTGCTACGACATCAGTGTGTGGCTTTCTGCCAGTCGACTGACCTCACGGTGCCTCTCAGAAGGTGCCTCATCCATGAAATGGAGACAGTTACTCACCCGTTCATTCACTCATTTATTGACTTAGTCATTCACTTGTGTGCTGTGTCATTCCATGTATCTATATGCCCAAACGGAGCAAGTGTCCCCAGGATGTAGAGCCTTTTCAATGTCACCACAAAGGAATATAGGTAATAAATGAGGGAAAGGCACAATGTCTACTTGATAAAATGAATGGCCAGCTCATTAAAAGCGATATGCCTAACATTGTTAACATATTTATAAGACAGTCTGTGGCAAGGTTAACTGGGAAAGAGATGCACTGATTTCATTGAATTGGAATATACATCTTTAGAGCTGGACCAGGTTTGGTGGGAAATAACAATGAAATCTTGTTAGCTAAATGCCTTGAGATTTCCAAAAGAAAATGTAGCACAACCACATGATGGTATTATAACTGAAGAAAAATAAATGCTCTATTTTGGAGAGATATGTTAAGTTGTCCGAGATGCAAGGAGTATGTTATTTAAACTCCAGCAGTGATAGCTTTTGGGGTTCTTCTAAAGAGTTCATTAAAACTCTGGTAGTTTGAAGAGAATTTTTTTTTTCCCCATTCGGCGGTTTGTAGGACCTCAGTTCCCCCACCAGGGGCTAAACCCAGGCCATGGCAGTGAAAGCACAAAATCCTAACCGCTAAGCAACCAGGGAACTCCCCAAAGAGAATTATTGAGGCAGGTAGAAATGTCCTTTATCATGATGATGGGGTGGATTCTGTGATTATATGCATTTGTCAAAATTTATCAGACTTTATATATGAAGGAGGAAAATTTTACTCTATGTAAATTACAGTTCAATAAACCTGATTAAAATAAATCATGGCCATTCAAATTCTTTCCTGTTTCTCATACTGCCCCTTCCTTAAAAGTATTTTAAGAGATATTATTTGAATTTGAATGATATGCAAAAGAAGGCCTCTCTAAGCATCCTATTGGAAGTGGGAGCTAGGGACCTTGCCTTGATTCCACACTGATACAGCACACATACGGGTTTTCAGTGCACTGTACATTTATTTGGAGCGAAGAAGGGAAGGTTAATAGAAACCACAGAGGAGGAGATGAGGATCAAGCTAAATCCTATCCCTCCTCACCGCTATATGCCACCCCTTGGAGCTGCTACACTTCACTGAGTCTATGTTATATCCTGTTGTAGGCCCTGTGAATGCAAATATCAATAGTTTATGTTCCTAATGAAGTCACAGCCTACTAAAGAAACACATATCATTGAAAGAATGATATATTGTGTATTTCAGAAATAACATATACAATATATACTGTTGTTTTTCAGTCACCAAGTCATGTCTGGCACTTTGTGACCCCATGGACTGCAGCACACCAGGCCTCCCTCTCCCTCACCATCTCTCAGAGTTTACCCAAGTTCATGTCCATTGAATCAGTGATGCCATCCAACCATTTTATCCCCTGTTGCCATCTTCTCTTTCTGCCTTTATATGTTATATAATAAGAATGATATATATTGTATATGATTCTATATGTACAAGTGTTAACTTCACCTTGGTTTGAAGGGGTGGCTGAGTGGTTTAGAGAGGAAGGCCTGGGAAGTTTTCCTCAAAGTTAGTTCAGCTCACTTTAAAGAACAAGTGGAGGTTGGTCAGAGGTTGGTCTCTTTCTCCCTGGTCAGAAGGAGAAGCAAAGGGCAGGGGTTCTGACCAGATCAGGTAGCCCATTATTTGAGATGATATTTTGATCACTGTAATAATAGATCAATGTGTTTAACTGTACTGTGTTGGCTTCTCAGGGAAAAGCAAGCATCTCTCATCTATTACTTCTCTTTTCATAAATAAAACTGCCTGCAGGTAGGCTCAGAGTGACTGCTCTTTATAAATTTCTCTTTTGCCAAGCTCATTAGTATCTACAAAGGACCATAGACTACCTCTTATGGTAGAACAGAAAATAACTCCTGGACTTTCACAACATCCTGCTTATATATTAAACTTGTTTCAACTTAATTAATTTATTTTCTTACTTTTTTTTTTTTTTTTCTATTGGACATGCTCATTCATTTCTGTAGCTTCAGCATACAGTATAGTGCCTGGACCATGCTAGGCACTCAATGAATGTTTTTTTAATGAATTGAAAAAAACAAAAACACTGTGTAAAGCTAACATCAGTGACTCTGTCACCAGGCCATTAGTAAGAACTGTTAAATATTTCTGAAACTCTTAAACCATAAAGTAAACTCCCATCATTATTAATGTGCTGAGCTCTAATTAGACCCAATGACCCTTAATTCTTCCTAGTTCTTTAAGATTCAATGACTTTGGGACCCTGGGATGACACATCTTTTTTATTAAAAAAACTCTCACGTTAAAAAGACTCTCTTAATCCTCTATTTGCTTTTTGGAATATATTTACTTTTCCTCCCAAGTATAATGTTTAGACTATAACACAAAGAATAAAATAAAGCAAATAGGTAGGACTGACTACCAATATATAAAAGACATGGAGCGAGGCTATGTTGATTTGGAAGATCTGGTTACTAATCTCCCTCCCCTAATTGTATGACCTTGAATAAGTCCCTTCAATTCACTGAACCTCAGTTTCCTCATCTGTAAAATAATAACAAAATGCATTCTGTCTAACTCATAAGGCAATTGTCAGTATCAATGCAAAAAATAAATTTCATTAATAAATAGTTGATTTACAATGTTATGTTAGTTTCAGGTGTACAGCAAAGTGATTCAGCTATGCATATATACACATATTCTTTTTCATATTCTGTTCCATTATAGGCTATTGCAAGACAATGAATATAGTTCCCTGTGCTATACAGTAAGTCTTTGTTGGTTATCCATGTTATATATAAAAGTGTGTATATTCTAATCCCAAACTCCTAATTTATCCTTCTCCTGCTTTCTCCTTTGGTAACCATAAGTTTGTTTTCTATGTCTGTGAGTCTGTTTCTATTTTGTGTATAAGTGCATTTCTATCTTTTTTTTTTTAGATTTCACATATAATTGATATCATATGACATCTCTCTTTCTCTTTCTGACTTCCTTTACTTAATATGTTCATTTCTAGGTCCATCCATGTTGCAGCAAAAGTATCAAATAATATGTATTAATAAAAAGGCCTTATAAAATAATACCTAACTCTAAATTTTTGGTTTTACTGAAGTAAGACAGGTATACTGCTGTAGTACTTTTTAGAAAGTTCACCTTCCATAGATCAAATTTTTTGTGTGTCATACGCTTAGTTGCTAAATGGAATGTGAATTCTTTTTTTTCCCCAAAGCAACCTGGAAAACATAAAAAATGATAAACAACAAAAGATCTGTCTAGTGACAAATGTCCCTGAGGAGAAAAAGGCACCAAAAGACCGCATGATGAGAAATGTTTTACATTCCTGTTTGACCCAGATGACTGGATCCTTTGCTTAAAACTCCAGCCACAGTGGTACATATGCAGTTAGGAGTTAGGAGAGCCCACTGGGAATTATGGATTTATTTTTGTATGTAGGAAAGAATCTTTCTTTTAATTAGAATTCTTTGGTTTCACCAAATTAGTTTTCGTTTAATTCATGCATGTATCAAAGGATAAGTTACAAAAGAAAAATCAAGCCTTGAATATAAGTTTATGATATTTTTCTTTGAGAGAAAGAATTATGTACATAAGAAGAATCAATACCAGAATGGGTTCATGGAACTTTGCAGAAAAGATGCCAGTAACTATGGCATCCCTTTTGTAGATAAGAGACTAAGTAAGGCTCAAGTACTACAGCCTTACAGTTGGTTTTCATTCTAACTACATTTACAAAAGAAAAAACAGTCATGCAATTCATAGATATACAGCTTCCTCTCAGAGATAATATTTATTAACTATATTCTTCTAATTGGCAAAAAGATCTAATTGGCAAATATATTTTCAATGTTATCTGATTTGATTATCTATTGAATGTCAAGTATATGCTGGTCATTATAAGAAAAAGAACAATCTAATACAAAGACCTGTATTTGTCTTAGCAAATCTTACCTAATGATAACATTTAATTCACATTTAAGGCACTTGACATTTTTTTCATGGTATGGTTTTAGCCAGATCACCAAATAAACTGGACTTTTATTTATCTCTATTACCTGAAGGATTTTTAGATAGAATGGCAAAATTTAGTTCCTTAGTTCAAGAGACCCTGTAGCAACTGATTAAAAATTCAAGACACCTCCCTACATTTCTCTGTTATTTGCTTTTAACCTGGGCCTGCTCCCCCACACAGGAACCCACACACACATTGACCTCTCTTCCTTTGTTTTTTCTTTCATTGTTTCCACATAATGAAGATATCAAACATATTTATGACATAGCCTTTTCTGACATGAAGGTATTTAAAAAATTGGCTCTTTCTTGTGACAATGTGATAACATGTAGCCCAAGGGGACAAATCAATTTGTTAGTAACTGCTCATTTGAATATTAGTGATAATTCATTCAACATAAACAGTGAATTTGCAGCTCTGCCAGATTTCACATTTATGCATCTATTTCTGTTCCTTCACTTAAATCGTACCAGGGATTTAGAGCCTACAAAGCTTGTTTATTTTAAAAAAGATATATTCCTTTGAACTCCCTTTAGACTTGACCATCCTTATTACAGTGATCTCTTTTTTCCTGAGTCAGGATGCTTTCAACAGGCAGCAAGACTTTGCCATTGTATAAGTCTCATTGGTGGAAACCTGGAGAACATACAAATTCAGACTCCTGTGTGCACACACGTGTACCCACTCAGTGGGAATGGATAGAGCAGATCAGGAGAGCATTCTATAAAGGTCATTATCATCTGTGAATTAGATTGCCTTCTGAATGACTTTGAGAAATGAATTAGAAACTCTAGATGATAATGGATTTTATAGCCTTATTATTAGATGCAGTTTTGGGCAGTGGGGGAATATTTTTAGCAATGTCTGTCCTTTTTCTCTCAACATTCAACCTTTACTATCAAGTTCAATATGACTCCTAAAAATGAGGTCAGAAGTTGTATTTTCAATTTGATTTGTCCAAAAGATGTTCATTAACTATTTCTCTATGGAGAGCACAAATGAACACTGGCTTGGAGGGCTGCTCTTGTCATTCATCTTGCCATGCTCTGTACATGATGCAATAGGCTACTGGGATTGGTATTGATTGAGAAGATGCTAGAGGGAAATTAGCAGCCTATAACAGAGTTATGGGTTCTCCACTTTACAGGCACAATCTTTGGCTTTATTTCTAAGAGGCCCATGCAGTGAAAAATTGAATCAGTTTCTCATATAATTCAAATCAAAAGGGTAAGTGATCTGGGTAGATAGGTCCAATGGTGGAAGTGGCCCCAGAAGAGACAAAGAACCAGGAGCCTCATATCTTAGTATCCTAGAAATTGTTGTGCCTTAGGGTGAATTGATCCCCGAATGGGATTGGCTTCAATTTGAAACTCTCTCAGAGTTTAACTGGGGTTTATCTGTTTTGTAAATTATGCTTATTTAAATTGAACACTATTTCATCTAATTTGGCTTATTTTGTTTTCAAGGGAAATCAGACACCATGTATACATAACGTCAACTCGAAACTATTAGAGTGGCAATAATAAACATTGAAATGAATGTGGTCTCCCCTCCAGTTAATATGGTTTAGTAGAATTAGCATGGCTTTGTATAGATGGACTGGAATTCTGCCTCTGTAACTTACTAGTTATGTGATTCCAGGCAAGCTAAAAATAGACATAATACTACCTAATTGATTGATTGTGAACATTAAAGGAGATATACACATGTGTATATATTTCTATATCTATGTGTTTATATCTGCCTATGACAATTTTAAAACATGGTTGCTAATACTTCAATTTGCTCTCACTGACAAGTTGAATCTGGTTGATGACCCCTTGCTTTGAATCTGATTGGGCTTGTGTCTTCTTCAATCAATATAACACAGTGAAAGTGCTGTTATGTGACTTCTGAGTTTAGGTCATAAAAGGTCAAATTGCTTTATTTTGTTCATTGCAACTGTCTTACTTGGAGTCCTGAGCCACCGTTTAAGAGGTTTGTGGCCTAAAGACCACGATGTTGTGAGGAACCTCAAGCTGCATGAAAACGCCAGGAGTAGGTTCTCTGGTTGATGGCCTCAATTAAGCCCAGCTTTCAAGTCAACCCAGCCCAGGAACCAGACATATGAGATAATGTTTCAGATAATCCCAGCCCTGAAGTGTTTGAATCATCTCAGCTGTTTGAGATTTTTCAGCTGAGCTCTCAGGCTTTGTGGAGCAGAGATAGCATTTGTGAGCATAACAAAATGATATTCATCTCTGACTATATACCTCATAGATTTTAGGTGCAATGCTTAGTGTTTGGACATTTACAAGGAATAGTATTTGATCACAGCCAGTTCCTAGAATTGTAGAGTGTAACATACAGCTGCAAAGGACCCTAGAGATCTTTCAGTCAAACCCTCCATGTATAGATGATAATAGGGAGGCCTAGAGAGAGACTGACTTGCCCAAAGTTAATCACAGTTAGTGACTTTCCCACTTGAATCTAGCCAGTCACAGGAATATATGAAATCTATACAAAAGAGAAGAGAGGGAGTTCCTTGGTGGTCCAGTGGCTAAGACACCGTGCTCCTAATGCAGGGAGGCCTAGCTTTGATCCCTGGTCAGAGAGCTAGATACCACAAGCTGCAACTAAAGATCCCATGTGTTGCAACCAAGACCTTGTGCAGTCAAATAAATAATTTTTTTTAAGAGAGAATAAAAAATATAGTAAAATGTATCCATCAAGCAATAGGACAGCAAGTATTTGTTGATGATTCAATCATTTCTTAGGCACAGGGTTCAGGACTAAATATCAGTCACATTTCTTTAGGATATGACTCATTTTTCCCTAGATCCAGGCTTTGGCTGCCAATCCTTATTCTTTATAACAGCCTCTTTAATAAAATCTGCATGAAGAGTGGTATCTCCTTCTTTTATTGACTATTCTTTTTCTTTCTTTTTTTTTTTTTTTACTGATTACAAAATCAAACAACCTCTCCCTATAAGTAACCTTCTTAATCAAAAGAGATAAGCTCAGACAAACGGAATTCTGGTAAGTGACTGAGAATTTAATTGAATTTGCGTCATAAGGTTTTCATGAAACTTTCTCCACGTTCCTAAAGTCAAGAGAGCTATAAGAATTTGAATGGAAGGTTTAGATTTTTTTAGATAGGATGGGGAAAATAATGTTTATTTCAAAATATAATAGCACATTCTGAAGAGAAGCTAGCTATTTGGGGAAGTTATGTACCATCAAAATCACTTGGACTGGACTGTGAAAGGTCATCTATTATAAATGGTTGAACATTTTAGTGACTATGTTTCTCTTTAGATTTGGCCTTTCCTTCTACACTATCTTGTCACTGATGTACAGGCTTGACATTTGAACAGAAGCTATTGAATGGAGTGGGGAAAGACCAGTATATTCTTTAAAAATTCTCCTTTTATTTATTTATATTTTAAAAATACAAACTCCTTATCTAGCCTATCATTTTATGTTTCTATTTTTAATTTTTAATATAGGGTTTCACTGGAGAGTTCTGCCTTGATTCCCTTCTCAGCTTTGGCTGAACAAAATACTAATATTTAACTTTTCTGAAAGGGCTTAAAGTGCACTTTCAGAGGAATACTTTTATTTTTACCCTGTGTGTGCTATTTTTATAATAAAGTGGACCATTGAAAAGCTTTAAAATGTAATATAAATTTGCTTTGTTACTAGGCGTTCTAGGTAAATGATAATCTTATGAAAAATAAGACCTCTCTAATTTTAAGTGTCTATATGCTAAACTATATTTATGTAGTCTACTAAATATATGTCAATACTATATTGGGTGAGGAAGGAAATATGGTCTAAATAAAGGGCAGTGAGTTTCACCTCTTTATCTCATTGATACAATATGCATATTTAAATCAGTTCAGTTGAGTTCAGTCTCTCAGTCGTGTCCAGCTCTTTGTGACCCCATGGGCTGCAGCATGCCAGGCTTCCCTGTCCATCACCAACTCCCAGAGCTTGCTCAGACTCATGTGCATTGAGTCAGTGATGCCATCCAACCATCTCATCTTCTGTTGTCCCCTTCTCTTCCTGCCTTCAATCTTTCCCAGTGTCAGGGTCTTTTCCAATATTTGAATCAACCACAGAGGAATAGTGAAACAATGGGTTGTTGTACTAGAGTCCGTGGGGTCTAATGGCTAATAGTAAAAATGCCAGGGTTTGAATGTCTTCATCATTTCTTTGCTATGCAATTTGAAACACGTGATTTAAGCCTTCCAAGCTTGTTTCTGGTTTTTCAAGATGAGACAACAGTAGTACCTATCTCTTTGAGTTCTTAGAATAATTGAGAGATATATGTGAGTTGTTTAGCAGGGTTCTTGGCACACTGCAAGATATGGCTGCTGTTGCTGTTGTTACCTGAAAACATTCCTAGAAGAAGATGTCATTGAAACCGGTGGCTATAAAGGAGCATTCAGAGCACGGAAGGCAGGAAGCATTTGGAGTGAGTGTTCTGTCAGGAGCTGGACAATACTTTCACAGGACTATGGACGTAGTTTTTAGAGGGGTCTGAGGATATTAACTCAAAGCAATCACCTGCAAGTAAAGATTTTCTTTAAGTCACATTTTATCTTTTGAAAAATACATGTCAATTTTGTATTATATTACATAATATATGCTTATAGGTATTAGTATAAGAGTAATATGCCTCTTCCACCTTGCACTACAAGTCCTCAAGTATAATTTCTTTTCTTGGGGGCTGAGACCTACTTTTTCTGTGGCTTCTGGCACTCTGTCCTTGTTGCCAGATGGAGAAACACAAGGGGAAGATGAGAAAGAAGTCACATGCAGGCTGGAGGCAGGAGTTTAAGTTGGACCTGGTTATGCCTTTACAAAAAGAATGCTAAATGAAATATTCTAGTAGTATCTACAACACTAGATTGTGAAGGCTTTTAACTGCCAGACACTGGGTTAGGCACTTTATAAGGAGAAGTAAGAAGTGTTAGTCCCTCAGTTGTGTCCAACAGTTTGTGACCCCATGGACCCGCTAGGTTCCTCTGTCCATGGGATTCTCCAGCATGAATACTAGAGTGGGTTGCCATTCCCTTCTCCAAGGAATCTTTCCAACCCAAGGATTGGACCAGGTCTCTTGCACTGCAGGTGAATGCTTCATCTCTGACCCATTGGGAAAGCCCATTTCATAGATATGAGGAGATGTTTTGAAGAACAGAATTTTTAACTGAATGGATGCAGGGCATGGAAGCAGATTATGACTAAAACAAAGACTCTGATGTCAGACTGCTTGGGTTTTGTTCTTCACTCTGCACTGTGTTCTAGCAACGTGACATTGAGAAAGTTACTTAACTTCTGCCCCATAGTTTCTTCATCTAAAAATAGAGCTAAAAATATACTTACCTCAGAAAGTTTCTGAGAAGATTGAAATGAGTTATTATATGAATTTTGAAATATTTCCACACCCATGAGAAGTTTTGTGCAATTATTTGCTTGTTGCTATGGCAAGTTGAAAGAGAGGGAAGCTGTGTGTGCAAACACTCAAGGAACTGTTGCTACAATCATGTTGATCAATGAACTGATATTTTTGAAATTTCCCTCACTGTTATAGACATCCCACCTCGCCACCAATGTTTCAGTTCAGTTCAGTTCAGTCGCTCAGTCGTGTCCGACTCTTTGCAACCCCGTGAATCGCAGCACGCCAGGCCTCTCTGTCCATCACCAACTACCGGAGTTCACTCAGACTCACCTCCATGAAGTCAGTGATGCCATCCAGCCATCTCATCCTCTGTCGGCCCCTTCTTCTCCCTGCCCCCAATCCCTCCCAGCATCAGAGTCTTTTCCAGTGAGTCAACTCTTCGCATCAGGTGGCCAAAGTACTGGAGTTTCAGCTTCAGCATCATTCCGTCCAAAGAAATTCCAGGGCTGATCTCTTTCAGAATGGACTGGTTGGATCTCCAGACCAAGTCAAAAACTTAACACTTGTTAGGGGCCAGGTGGGCTTAGGAAATGAATGAAACTGTCAGGAACTGAGATGAATGGGGCCCTGTGAAAAGGGTTGCTGCTACTCAGCGCCAGTGAATTATCACCCACAGAAACATTAGTCTGGTGGTGTCGGGTTGTCTGACATTTTATAGAAGTTGCACAACCATATATTTTTGGAAAATTTTCTAATTTTGAAAAACTCTCTATGAAACAAAAATTTATCTATAGGCTGGATCTAGCCCTTTGTGGCCAGCCACTTCTAGGTTCTCTATTGCCTTAGTGGATCTATAAAACCATTTTCTTTCATGTTCCCCACCAAAAAGAGGGAGGAAGAAAGAGGTTGCTGGGCTCCAGGAAGACAATTTCGAAAGGGCTGTGGTTTCCTCAGGTCTGGGTGCTGGGAAGGTGTAGGCTGGCTAGCTATGTCACATAGCGTAGTCTGGGGTGGGGTGCCCCCTAGACCTGGACCCCCTCTGTATGTGTGTGTGTATGTAGGGGGCTGCTTCTTGAATGCCCTACAGATGGTGACATTTATTGCACTTTAAGCGTCAGGGAATGACTCATTGGCTACCCATGGAATGACTATTTTTAGTATCTTCCAGACTCCTATTGCTTCATCCTCAGACATACTCTACAATATGGAAGAACCAAATGTAGCTAAAAGGGATGACATTTATTGATAACTGCTGCCAAATGTAACATTTGAGGCTGTAATTTCAATGAGCATTCGTTCTACAACTATTTCTTGAGCATCAACTACACTCTACCCTAGTCACGCTCTTCCATCTGATCCTCGTTGTGATGACAAGCAGTACAATTATGTTGGGGTTCAGAGTAGGGCAGTAAATGTAAATGAGCTCAGATGAATTTCAGGGCATGAAACTTTGATCTCACAAGTTCAGGGCTTTATCAAATGATCCAATCAACAAAACCTCATTCAGAAAACTAAATACCAAAACTGACCATCATTTTATTACTGTCATTCAAGTAGAAAATAAAATGACCACCACGAGGTCATTACATTTAAAAAGAAATCAGCCACCAAGCAGATTGAGAATTTAATACTAGTTCCTTCAGTTAAAAAAATTATTGACATACAGTACATATATATATTTATCTGGGCTTCCCTAGTGGCTTAGATAATAAAGAACCTACCTGCAATGCAGAGACCCAGGTTTGATCTCTTCCCTTGGTTGGGAAGATCCCCTGGAGATGGGAATGGCTACCCACTCCAGTATTCTTGCCTGGAGGAGTCCAAGGACAGAGGAGCCTGGCAGGCTACAGTCCATGGGGTTGCAAAGAGTCGGACACGACTGAGTGACTAACACACAGAGTCTCACACACATACGAATATATATATATATATATATATATATATAGTTGCTTGTTGCTCAGTCACTGAGTCTGTATATATATTCTTTTTTGTATATTTTTCTATTACAGGTTATTACAAGATATTGAGTATAGTTCTTAGTGCAATACAGGAGGTCCTTGTTGGTTATCTATTTTATATATAGTAGCGTATATGCTGTATTTTAATCTCATACTACCAATTTATATTTCCCTGTCTTTCCCTTGGATTACCAAAAGTTTGTTTTCTATGTCTGAGTCTATTTCTGCTTTGTAAATAAGTCATTTGTGTCATTTGCACCATTTTTGTAGATTCCACATATAAGCGGTATTTGTCTTTCTCCAACTTAGTTTACTTCCTTCAGCTTTTTGTTATTCCATGGAGTCCTATAACTCCATAAATTTCAATATCCTGAAACATCAGATTAAATAACAACATTTAATAACTGATAAAAATGGTAACATTTTTATTACCCTAATTTGCATCTTTAATATATTTTTTGAGGGTATTTTACTCATTCCTACCACAGCAAATTCAGGGGCTGTCTCTCCCCTGGTTTGTCCCAGCTCAGAAATTTAATTTGCCTTCTAAATAAACAGTGCTGACATTGGACAGGGTGAGACTCAAGGACTGAAACCCTCTAGACTCAGCTACCCACATCCAATTTGAGGATGCATGATTCATTTCTACTGGAGTGGTACCATTCAAGGTACACAGATGAAGGAACAAAGGAAGAGGGATAAATACTTGACTGTTCACAGCAGACACTACTACAGTGTGAACACACATTCCAGTATAGCTCTTCTTGCCTTCAATTAGTTTTTCCCTACACACAATCTCTTTAAGTCTTTTACATCTTGGGACTCAACTTGCATAATCTTCTGCTTCATGATCTAATTGAGTGGAAATCCTTTTCTGTGGTAATGGAGAGCTCTAGAGCACAACAAAAAAAATGCAAATGTCTATAATATCCTGCAATACGCTGCTTCCCTGGGGTGAGTATTAAGACTTTTAATGGGAAAGTGACACTGACTCAAAACCTTAATCTTTTTCAATTTCTATTTTGCTATTTCATATTGAGTCAATTGTCTTATGTCATACACAAATGTTTCCTACAAGAACATAGATCACATAGACTATTTATTATAAGGATTCAATTAGTTCATATATGTAAAAGACCTAGAACAGTGCCTGGAACATAGTTAAAAGTAAAATCTTTATCATCATCATATCATCACCATTAATATAAACTTTGCTCTACAGTTTTTGTCATATTATTTCTTTGGGCTATGTGACTCTTACCTTGCATTTTGTGTCAGGACCTCCATGATATCAGGATAGGAGTGTTTACATCAAAGATTCGTCACGCTGGGTCTTCTCTGGTGGTCTAATGGCTAAGAATCTGTGTTCCCAATGCATGTGGCCTGGGTTCGATTGCTGGTCAGGGAACTAGATCCCAGATGTCACAACTAAGACTTGGCATGGTCAAATAAAGAAGTATTAAAAAAAGAGAAAAAGATGGGTAATACCACTTCATGTTCACTAGCTTCCGTTCTCTCTTAGGCATGTGTTCCTCACAGATGCTTCCAGATTGGGGCTCCTTCAAATAACCCATCAGCAGATTTTTACTGAATATCTTCTGTGTGTAAGGCACAGCAGTTTGTAAAATATCTTCAAAAATTTTCTTTGCTCCTAAGGAGCTAAATACACAGAAAGACAAAACAAGAACTGAATTTAAAATATATATTTTTAAAAAAGGATTATATCTTGAAATATTAATGTGCACATTTTTCTGGTGTATTCTTTCATCTGGCTGTTCTCCCCTAACCCCACCCCACCTCCAGCCACAGTGAAGTCGAAACAAGCCTCACAGAAACCTCTCTCTTAAGTGGGAGCTTATTATTGTGCAGGGAGCAGGGTTTTACTCCCTCTTGAAAAAAAAAAACCAAAAACTAGATCTGAAGAAGGGAGAGGAGAGGACTAATTTGCCACAGAAACTGGAGAGGAAGAGAAGAACCTTCCATCTTTAAGACTAGGGAACAGAGAAGAAGCAGACCTGGCAGATTATTGTCTAATGAGGTCCCTTCAGAGCCTTTGAATGATGGCCTCCTCTTTCCCCTCCTGCTCCTTGCCTGGAGGATCCACCATCTTTAGGTGCTAACTAACCTCCTGCAAATCCATTTTCTACTTCACCTCCAACAGAGATGAGAGGGGCACAGATACCTTATGAGGAAGACAGAACCCTCAGATCAAATTAGGACCCACCAAACCAATAAGAAATTCCCCTTTCAGTGAGCACATTGGTGGCTGCAAGATCCCTAATATAATAGAAAAGAACGGGTATAGGAACTCGCATCTAATGCATTTGCTGTGCTCTTTCTCTCAGTTGTGTCTGACTCTTTTCGGCCCATGGACTGCAGCCCACCAGGCTGCTCTGTCCCTGGGGATTCCCCAAGCAAGAATACTGGAATGGGTAGCCTATCCCTTTTCCAGGGAATCTTCCCAACCCATAAATCGAAGTGGGATTTCCTGCATTGCAGGCGGATTCTTTACCAGCTGAGCTACCAGGGAAGCCCAATGCATTTAGAATAAATCAATTTGAATAATTATTAAGTGCATAAAAACTGGCACTGACAAGTGGCCTATTAACTTATATGCAGAGTCTGGCCTATGAGATCTGTGTTATACTACATCCAACTCACATGAGGACTTGAAATCCTTCCATAGACACATCTTCAATAACCACTTGAATCCCTCTTTTTAACCAAACAATAAAATGCTGTTCTGTTAGGATTGACTCAAATGATTATTATCACATGGCTCTCTTGGATAAGTGAAAAAATTACCATGTAGCAATATAATCAATACAGGGTTTCAGGACTGACAGGGAAGAATTGAATAACTGACTTATATGACAGATAGTTTAACATTGCCAACAACATTACCAAGAGAAGAACTGAGAAATCAGCTTGTCCTTTTCTTACTTACAGACCTGTGTTCTCTGTGTTGGATGCCAGTTAACTGAAAGAATTCATGGGTCCAATAATTCTCCATCCACCTACCCAATCTATTCATCCATCCATCCATCCATCCATCCATCTATCCACTCATCTGTGTATCCAACTGAATGGCTACTATTTACTAGAAATTCATCTAAGAGAAGGAATTTTAGCAGTGGAGACAAAAGTACTTGGTGCTTATATTTAGTGGGGACAGAAAGACAAGCAATAAATGAAGCAGATCATAGAGAAAAAGAAAATGGGATAGGGCCATATGAAGTGCCAGGGCTCATGGAAGGAAGGCTTAAATGTAAGAAGAACAGCAGGCAGACTTCCCTGATGGTGGAATAGTTGAGAATCTGCCTTCCAGTGCAGGGGGTGTGGATTCAATTCCTGGTTGGGGAACTAAGAGCCCACATGCCTCAGCGCATCTAAGTCCAGGTGCCGCCAACTACTGAGCCCATTCATTGTAGAGCCTGTGCTCCACAACTAGAGAAAGCTCATGCACCACAATGAAGACCCAGCACAGCCAAAAATAGAAATGTAAAATAGAAAGAACAACAGGGAAGTCCTTTCTGGGAGTGAAGTCGCTCAGTCGTGTCTGACTCTTTGTGACCCCATGGACTGTAGCCTACCAGGCTCCTCCCTCCATGGGATTCTCCAGGCAAGAGTACTGGAATGGGTTGCCATTTCCTTCTCCAGGGAAATCTTCCCAACCCAGGGATTGAACCCAGGTCTCCCTCATTCCAGGCAGATGCTTTAACCTCTGAGCCACCAGGGAAGCTTTCTGGGAAGGTGACTTCAAATGAAGGCTTAAAGGAGCCCATGGAATAAGCCCTGTGGGCAAAGGGAAACAAGCTGGCGAGGGAACCAGAAAGGGCAAGGCCCTAAGCAAGTTTAAGATACATGAAGGCTATTGTGGTACAGGAAACTGAAGTTTCCAGAATTCCAATGGTTTAATATTTCAATAGATTTGTAACAGCAAATTATACATGATGAGCTTTTTGGTCAAAGTAAATTTACACCTGCCCTTTGCTTAAAATCATCTACTGACAAATGATGCTTAAGATAAATATTGACCTAATTTCTTAATATAGTATTAGGTTCTTCTTTGGAAATAGAGTATTAAGTCATCCCAGCAGGATTGGCAGTTTCTCTAACACTGGCACCTAGAAAGTTGGTGATGATGGCAGTCAGTGACTACAATCCTGATTGCCTACTGACAAACTAAAACAAAAATGGTCATGGCTTGACCTCATTCTAATGTCAACCTTTAATCATCAGAGTAACAAGGAAACTATTTTCAGTGTCATGCACCTTCCTTGATGTTCCCCTTTAGATTTACATAGTTTTGCAATCTTTCATGGAGGTTGACACTCAGCATGGTTTGGCTTGTCATTATTAACCAACATGATGTTAATCTAGGAAGAGTAACTATTGGACCAGGGCAAGTGGTAGGAACCAACATTGTTGTTTCATGGACAAAAGTGACACTTTCGACTATAAGGTTTATTCATCCTTTAAAGTACTTTACTCCCTGGCAGCTCTCATAAGACCAATAGCTCATCCTTATAAGGGCTATTTTCACCCTGTATTCTCATCCACAATCTAGGCCTTCAGACTAAGGGATGGTTTGTGATCCTCAGAATCTAGAGGCGCCGTATTGCACTTCATAGCAAGAGACAATCTGTCTTCATTTGAAGTTGAATTCTTGCTGCTATCATGGAATTTAGTTTGAATGCTTTTATTGGTGGAGTTAAATTGCAAAAACATTCATCTTTTCATCATTTTAATCTCTTCTTTTGAGCAACGGTAGATAGAAACCAGGGCAGAACTCAGTTATCCATGGGCTTCCCTTGTGGCTCAGCTGGTAAAGAATCCACCTGCAGTGCGGGAGACCTGGGTTCGATCTCTGGGTTGGGAAGATCCCCTGGAAAAGGGAAAGGCTACCCACTCCAGTTTTCTGGCCTAGAGAATTCCATGAACTGTATAGTCCATAGGTTGCAAAGAGACAGACAGTTATCCTTACTGTGAGCCAATTTTGAAGTCTACCAGACCTCCTAGCTTGTACTTAAATTATCCATGAGTGATCTTATAATTTATTTCTCATGGTACCGAAGAACCTGTGTTATGTAAATTACACATCTGGCTTTCTCCAACTCTTTTCCCACCTGGCTCCTTTTTCCCAGAAGTGAAACCTTTCTGTGTGTGTGTGTGTGTGTGTGTGTGTGTACATATGTGTGTAAGTGTGTGTGTGTGTGTGTGTTAAGGGCTTAGGTACAGCTCTGAAATAGAAGACAAGAAGTGGTCTTCTTCCTCACCCGCATTACGTGCTTACCAGTGCATTTCTCCATCCTTTGCTTAACCTCTGTCTCAATTTCCTGTCTCATCAGTAAGAGGAGGATACTGTTTGCTTAAAAGGACTTTTGTGGGGATAAAATGAGCTGATATATGTGAAAAAACAAAGAAACTATAACTATTATCACAGTTTTAATACATCACCCCTACCTCCCTGCCCCCCAGTGGTTAACCCAACACTTCTATTCTCCAGCTTTGGAAAACTGATTTCAAAAATTATTTCAGTTACTCCACATGTGAGAGGAGGATAGGTCTTATGCAAATTTGCAGCACATTATCTGACAACTGCTCAATAAATAGCAATATTGTGGTTTACAGGGGATGTGGGGAGTATGCCAAAAGTCTAAACAAGCCAGATCCCTACAAACCCAACCTCTCAAGACCTCAGGCTGAGCTGAATGCCTGGGACAGGACAGTGGGGTGGCGGTCCCCCATCCCAGGGTCTGGACATCCGTGCAGGCGGCCCTGCCCTTTCCTGGCCAGGGTGTGGACAGCTGGCCTGGTGCTTAGGGCAGGCGCCAGGGTGGTGCTAGATGGAGCAAGGCTTCTAGGTTAACCCCTCCCGTGGAAATGAATTCCAATACATAACTGCAGATTTCATTCATCTTAACAAAGGACAACTTCTATTCAGCTTGATTAAAACAGAAAACAGACTTCTTTGGAATTATCAATGTAGGGTCCCAGGTGCCACCTATTTGCTCGTGTGAGAACCCTGAAGAATAGCCAGTTATTCTTGGCAGTTCAGTGCCAGAATGCTGTTCCTTTCCCCAGGTGTTTCACACCGGGGCTGTTGTCCGCCATCTCAGCACTCAAAATGGGAGACCTGTAGACCTTATAGGAACTTGGCTTTTTGTTCTGCTTTGGCCTTAAGCCAAGATGTTTACTTTTGCCCATCTGTGCAAATTATTAAATAGTACTTCAACTGCCCATGGCACACTCTTCTTTATTACAATTTGGAAGTAATCAAGTTATCTTCAGTTAATTTAAAGTGGGTCGATTGTTAGCCAGACAAGGGTTAAATCTCTCTCTGTCTCTCTCTCTCTCACACACACACACACACACACACACACACACACACGCACGAAACATGTTTAGTGCATTTGAGCAAATTTTTATTGAATACCTACTTAGTCACAGGCACTGTGACTCTGAGCAGATAGAAATGGAAATAATGTGGGTCCTGTCCTCAAATGCCTTTCGTCTGGTTGAGGGTGGAGTAGGTAGGTCACAGGAAACCCATTTGTAAACCCACTGGAAGAAAACGCTGGTGGGTGGGGTGGGTAGGGGTGGGAGGGAGTTAGGCAGGGGAAGCCTGGAGTGGAGCTTCCAATCCGCTTGAGTGGCATCTCAGGGGATGAATAGGAGTGATGAGTGGGCGGGAACTGTGAGAGGGAGGAGTCTATGACTGGGGAAGAAGAGCAAGGCGAACAGCACGGAGAGGTGCACAGCATTATGCCTGGAAATAAATACAGATAAGGCAAGTGGAAGGAAGGATACAGAGGACGATGAGCATGGAGGGAAGACAAGCAAAGTTGGGTCCCTGGAGGCCTCTAGGCATGCTAGGAATTTGGACTGTACTCAGGACAGATGGCGGTTGGAAAAGGTTGGGCGTGGCTCTTTGTATCAATACTTGGTCCCATCCCTGGAGGATCCAGGAATTTTTGAGATAACCCCCACCAGGCCACCAAGCCTCAAGGAATGTCAGAAAGGCCCCACCTATGAAGGCTGTATTGACCTTAACAGCTGATGAATGCAATGCCTTCTGCTTCCAGACGTCTCTCAGGTACAAGGCTTGCTACTAAATTTTCTTTTTTAAATTTTATGTTGGAGTATAGTTGATTTAGGAGATGGTGAAGGACAGGAAAACCTGGCATGCTTCAGTCCATGGAGTCGCAGAGTCTGACAGGACTGAGTGACTGAACAACAATAGTTGATTTACAATGTTGTGTTAGTTTCAGGTTTATAGCAAAGTGATTTAGTCATACATATATCTGTTCTTTTCCAGTTTCTTTTCCCATATTGGTTAAGTAAGTGTTAGTTGCTCAGTCATGTCCGATTCTTTGCAATCCCATGAGCCTGCCAGGCTCATCTGTCCCTGAAATTCTCCAGGCAAGAATACTGGAGTTGGTTGTCATTTCCTAGGTTATCATAAAGTATTGAGTATAGTTCCCTGTGATATACAGTAGGCTCTTGTTGATTATCTATTTTATATTAAAAGCCTGGTGGGCTGCAGTCCATGGGGTCGCTAGGAGTCAGACACGACTGAGCAACTTCACTTTCACTTTTCACTTTCATGCATTGGAGAAGGAAATGGCAACCCACTCCAGTATCCTTGCCTGGAGAATCCCAGGGACGGGGGAGCCTAGTGGGCTGCTGTCTATGGGGTCACACAGAGTCGGACACGATTGAAGCAGCTTAGCAGCAGCAGTGTATATACATTAATCCTAACCTCCTAATTTATTCCTCCCTCCACTACTAAATTTTCTTTTCCAAATTTCAACTCCACGTTTTAAAAAGTATTGGGCTGGATTATTTTAAGAAAGTGCTTTCCAACTTTAAAATTTTTCATGTTAAAAATAGTGACAGCCTTCACTAAGATAAAAAGATTAAGCTGTTCTCATCTGAGTATAGGGAGCTCCAACTCATACACCGCTTCTTCAAGTAGAAGGGCTGAAGGAAACGTATCTTGGCTGCAAACCATTTGAGGCAGTACCTTGACCCTCTGGTTGGGAAACTTTGCCTTGAGTTCTATTCCAAAATCTTATTCATCAACTCTGCTGCTGCTGCTGCTAAGTCGCTTCAGTCGTGTCCGACTCTGTGAGACCCCAGAGACAGCAGCCCATCAGTCTCCCCCGTCCCTGGGATTCTCCAGGCAAGAACACTGGAGTGGGTTGCCATTTCCTTCTCTGATGCATGAAAGTGAAAAGTGAAAGTGAAGTCACTCAGTCGTGTCCGACTCTTAGCAACCCCATGGACTGCAGCCCCCCAGGCTCCTCCGTCCATGGGATCCTCCAGGCATCTCTAATGTTTCTAAACAAGGATGCTTTTTGTGAGACTATTATTTATCAAGTACCTTCCATGTGCAGCCGCTGGACTGGGTATCAGGGATACAGTGGCGAGCCAGATAAACTGGGTTTCTGTCTGGAAGGAGCTTAAAAGCCAGTGATGGTGGTTAATGGGGAGGGAAGTGGACTCCGAGAAGAAAATAAGAATTACTATAAAGCATGCCAGACATGACGGAAGGAATACTATATTTAGTAGCATGTACGAGCAGGATCCTAGACGGGGCGTCAGAAAAGGCTTCCCTGCAGGAAGTGACATTTCAGCTAAGAGCTGGAGGATATGTAGGAGTGAGCCAAATAAACAGAAGGAAGAAGAGTATTCCAGGCAGAGGGACAGCATGAGTAAGAGTCCTAAGGCAAGTGGGAAATGTACCACTGGTAAGAATTCAAAGAAACTCTCTGTGACTGGAGAGAAGCATGGAGGTGGGTACACTTAGAGATGGGGAAAGGGAGCACGAAGCAGACCAGGGCTGGTTAGGGAGGACTTTGGCAGTCAAATGAAGCAGGCTTTGGCTACTGCTATGACCAAGCAGTACTTAAAATCCTCTCCTTATTTTTCATTGAAGCCAGGGATGCTCAGAAAGTTTAAGTGGCTTTTCTAAAATCAAATGACCATGTATTGACAAGGCCAGTGTGTCTTCTTTGGGTTCTGCCAGAATCAGACCTTGACACAGAATTTCATTAGTTGGGTGGGCTTCCCTGGTGGTTCACTTGGTAAAGAATCTGCCTGTAATGCAGGAACCCCAGGTTCGATTCCTGGGTTGGAAAGTTCCCTGGAGAAAGGAATAGCAATCCATTCCAGTATTCTTGCCTGGAGAATTCCATGGACAGAGGGGCCTGGTGAGCTATGGTTCATGGGGTCACAAAAAGTCAGACACGACTGAGTGACTAATTGAGTGACTAACACAACACAAGAAGAGGAAACACCAGCAAGGAACTGGAAAGGGAGGCAAGAAGAGAAGGCTGCTGGTGAAAGGTGCATTAACACACAGATAACCACTGGGCAACTTGGCCTTAATCCCTGGAGAAAACTCACACACACCTTGGAGTTCCTGCACCTGAGGGGGATGGGAGCCAGTCATCCCAGTTCCTGCCAGTTTGGGGTCAAAAGCCATGGTGGGGGTGAGGGGAGATTTTCCTTCTCTGGCACTTCCAGTGTATTACATGAGTGGGTAAAGTGGGTTTCAGGTCCAAAGTACACCCTCAGACAAAGGATGCAGGCATTTGGAAACTGGTCAGAGTGTGTCAGATGTCAGAATTTCAAGTGGGAGGACGCAACCCAACACGGTAATATCTGATGCACAGTTCCAGGGTCCCCGACATCTGTGGTCCAATTCTGAGTCCTCACACCATGCCTCATAGACTGGATTTCGCTTGAATTGATGACTGGAAGGCGAAAGATGTGTAGCTGGCAGTGTGTAGTGCCAGTAAAGTCATAGAACACTCTTGAAGCCTCTGCTGAGTCCTCAGAACTCTCAGATTCTAGGCCTATGTCTCCTTAATCACAGCACTTACGTCCCATAATTCTCTGCCCTCTGGAGTCTTGGTACTGAAGGACAATATGCCGTTTTGAGTGGATATTAGCTGAAAAGTGTCAAGTCTAACCAGGGAAATAAATGAAACTCCACAAAATAAGAATTTAGTGAAGCTTGAGGTGTTGAACAAGGTCGAGCCCATTATTCAGCTTGAAATTTTAGGGGTGATCTGACTCAGGATTTTTCCAGAAATGAGTAAGTTATAAGTCTGGCGAAACTGATATTTAATGATTTCATTTGGGGGCTAAAATGTTCCTGGTCATTTATATTAGTAACAGTTTTTCTTAGAGGCTGTGAGACCAAAGGCAGGACAGATTTTGGTCCTTCTTTTCCTTTCTGGCTCTGCCCTCATCCAACATTTACTGTGGGGCACTCGGATTTATATGGTTCAGATAAATTTATGTGGTTCAAATGCTGAAGGCTTTCATAATCCTGAAGGAGACAGACACACAGATGAGGACACGCTAACCAACAAACCATGTTATGGGCCTTAGGACAACCCATCAGCCTCTCTGGATCTCAGTTTCATTTGGAAGGGTTTTCATGGATGATATCAGTGGTTCTCGACCTTGGCTTTCCTTCAGAAGCACTTTGAAGAGCTTTGAAAGAACACCCATGCCCTGGTTGACCCCAGTCCCAGAAATTCTTTCTAACTTGCTCAGAGGAGGCCCCCAGCAATGGTATTTTCACAAAAGCTCTCCAGGTGATTCTAGTGTGTCTTGAGATTGGAAACCACCAGATAACAACTTTCAAATTTGGGGTAACTGTAGAACTGCTGCTGCTTCTGAACAGAGTTTGTTTTCTGTGTAACTCTGCACAAGCCAGTCAGTATAACTGGAAATAATGTTCCATGGTAAAAGATAACGTGAGGGAAGTGGTGCTCTGGGTTAGGTGACCACATGTTGGCCAGGACTTGGCCTCTGAGTGGATAGCTTACCTCAGTAGGGCGCATAACATCCTCATTCCAGAAATAACACGTGCCCACATTTTTTTTTTCCCCTCAGAAGACACATTCATAATGCCAACAACTAATTATCATACCAAGAAAACAAAAACTGTGAGGGAGAGCAGAGGCGGGTTGGCAGCACCACTGAGTTGTACAAACTATGACTCACTCTTGTTCTAGGTTGAAGCATCTTTGTAGCATCTTTCTGAGAAGGACTTGGTGGTGGCTTTGCAAAGAAGAGGCATCCTACTTCACTTTGTGTCTGAAAGGAAAGGGAGCTCTTCTCCAATCTCCTGCGTCCTCTGGTTTACTTCAGATCACACAGCCCAGTGAACTTTCCATAGTGGGAATAGGGAACCGTGGGCATCCATGTCTTTGTTCTGGCTTGCTCACTACACTAACAACCACTTCTATTACGTATAAGGCAATTAAAGGATGAGCTTAGAAGCTGGCATCTTTCCTTTAAAGTCAAAGCCAGAAGCTTAGTTTTTTGCTTGCTCTTTTGGTAGTGACAGTTTCCTATGAAAACAAATTTTTTATTGGCGATAATGTAAGAGCTGGTGGAGCAATCTCAGCTCATGGTTAGCTTGGAGCCTGTCCCATGCCTTTCTGAGATCTTGTCTGTGATATATGGCTGACAAAACTGCTCCCTAAGAGTGCCATCCAACATATTGCTCTCAACATGGATGAATCTGAGTTTCTCTAAAGGATTGATTCTTCCAGAGCATGTTGAGTGGATGAGCTGGTGGCAGGTATAAACTACTTGTACTTTTTCTCCCTGGTGGTGAAGCCAGCATTGCTCCATCTAATGGGATGTCTACAAAAGGCAGCAGGAACTTCATTCATTCACTCACTTGCTAGGTACATTTTCTACTTCATCTTTTATAGCAAGTCTTGTTTGAAAGAACTTTGAAATGTGTACTGATAAGTGGGGTCCAGGGTTGAATTAGTCAGTTGATTACAAAGGGACCCTCAACTGAAAAGACAGAGACACATACCAACCCAGTGAAGATCTGAGTGAGTTAAAACTTCGAGTGACATAACTCCCCCAAACTAACTTCATAATGTACAGTGTGGGCATGTAACAAAGGCGTTGCAAGACAGGATTTGAGTGCTTCCAATTAGATAAGAACAGCTAGAACATGCTTAAAAGATTAACACTGGGGAGAAACATTTCTAACCAGACTGTGTATATGGACTGTAACCTGCCAGGCTCCTTTGTCTGTGGGATTTTCTGGGCAAGAATACTGGAGTGGGTTGCCATTTCCTCCTCCAGGTGATCTTTTTGACCAAGGGATCAAACCTGCATCTCTTGCGTCTCCTGCATTGGCAGGTGGATTCTTTACCACTAAGCCCCCTGGGAAGCCAGAGACATTCATACGAATGCAAGTCTGACCGTGTCTCCTCCAAAGACCTCTCCTTGGCATCCCATTGGCTGTTAGTTCAAGGCTGGGCCTGAGAGTGTTTGTGTTGCAGGTGGCTCTGACCTGCTGAAGACCTCGTATAGGGTCCGCTCCTGTCGTCCCAGGGACCTGCTTGCTCCCTATCACCTCACACATTTAATCATCAATAATGCTATTTTAACTTTTATAGGATGAGACACTATCTCATGGTTTCTTCTGTACCTACTGTGTTCTTTGCTTCCATGAAAACCCTGCCCCCTTTCTTCCTCCACTTTCCTTTCTGCTAGTGATTGTCTGGTCACTTCCTATTTCTCCTTCAGACCCAGCTGAAACGTCAGTTTCTGCAGTACTCTCTCTTCAAGACTCCTGACACTTCCAGGATTAAAATCTCTCTCCTTTTTCTATTTCTGCATCCTTTTCACACTTGATATTGCATCAGATTGCTTAATTTGTTTATATAGCCTTTTCCATTCATAAGCTTCATGAGAGAAGTATCCAGTGGATTTGTCTCTATTTCCTCAGTAAGTAGACAGAGCCTCTGATACATCATGCTGCTGCTGCTGCTAAGTCTCTTCAGTCATGTCCGACTCTGTGCGACCCCATAGATGGCAGCCCACCAGGCTCCTCTGTCCACAGGATTCTCTAGGCAAGAATATTGGAGTGGGTTGCCGTTTCCTTCTCCCTGATACATCATAAACAATCATTATCTGTTGCACCAATGAATTCTAGATTTTAGGGGTAGCAATTACTCAATATTCAACACATGTTAATTTATTCAATTAAAATATATTATTCAATAAATTTCAAAAACCTGAACTCTCAGCTGAACTGTAATATAAACTTCATACATAGTGGTAATCTTTCTAGGTCCATAGCTTTGAAATTCAAAGAAGGACTAAGCACAGTCATTTTATTAATAGCTCCTGGCTGGGTCTATAATTATTTATGATTGTATCTTTCAGTATAATCGTTGAGTGGCATCACTGATTCAATGGACATGAACTTGGGCAAACTCTGGGAGATGGTGAGAGATAGGGAAGCCTGGAGTTCCTGGCTTGGGAACTTCCTGGCAGTCCTTGGGGTCACAAAGAGTTGGATACAACTTGGTGACTGAACAACAACAACAACAACAAATATCTTTCAGATTTCCTTGATTTTCCTATTGTAAACTTCTCAGAAAGATCAATCAAGCAAACTAAGCAAACAGTTGAAGTTTGATTTAAACTATTTTGGTCTCTTGGGGCTTTTGTTTGGCTCAGCACAGGCAGATTTAGTAGGGTACAAGTTTTCTACAATTTTCATATCAATAACCTCAGATATGCAGATGACACCACCCTTATGGCAGAAAGTGAAGAACTAAAGAGCCTCTTGATGAAAGTGAAAGAGGAGAGTGAAAAAGTTGGCTTAAAGCTCAACATTCAGAAAACTAAGATCATGGCATCCGGTCTCATCACTTCATGGCAAATAGATGGGGAAACTGGCTAACTTTATTTTTCTGGTCTCCAAAATCACTGCAGATGGTGATTGCAGCCATGAAATTAAAAGAGGCTTACTCCTTGGAAGGAAGGTTATGACCAACCTAAACGGCATATTTAAAAGCAGAGACATTACTTTGTCAACAAAGATCCGTCTGGTCACGGCTATGGTTTTTCCAGTTGTCATGTATGGATGTGAGAGTTGGACTGTGAAGAAAGCTGAGCACCGAAGAATTGATGCTTTTGAACTGTGGTGTTGGAGAAGACTCTTGAGAGTCCCTCGGACTTCTCAGAGATCCAGCCAGTCCATCCTAAAGGAGATCAGTCCTGGGTGTTCATTGGAAGGACTGATCTTGAAGCTGAAACTCCAATATTTTGGCCACCTGATGTGAAGAGCTGACTCATTGGAAAAGACCCTGATGCTGGGAGGGATTGAGGGCAGGAGGAGAAGGGGACGACAGAGGATGAGATGGCTGGATGGCATCACCGACTCAATGGACATAGGTTTGGGTGGACTCTAGGAGTTGGTGATGGACAGGGAGGCCTGGCGTGCTGCAGTTCATGGGGTCGCAAAGAGTTGAACACAACCGAGCAACTGAACTGAACTGAAGTTTTCTACAGACAATAGGAAGACAACACAGTCAGTGGTAAAACAAAAACAAGAAAATCCTAGGTCAGACAATGTTGTGGAGAGTGCCTGCCATCGTACTTTCCCCAAACCTAAGTTTTTGGATGCCTGCTAATTCTCTGATTCATGTCTTCATGTGATGTGAAGTGTTACAGTCATCCTCTCTCCTTCTTGATCTCACACAAATAACTCTTTCCTTGGAAACAGAGAGGTAGATTACTTGTCAGTACCCCCTCAGCACCTTCTTTGAATTGGGAGTGATTCATTCTGTGTGGTATCAAGCCTCTTTGTTTGACTAATGTCTCATTCAAGTTGTGCAAGTGACTACTAGATGGGAAAGTTTTCTGGAGAAAGTGAGTTTGTTGCTGTATTAAATTTCTTTAATCTGAGAGTCTGAAGAATCTCAGATCAGCTCTTGAATTGTTGTGCTTTTCATTTTGATCGGATACTGTTAATTCGAAAATGGTTTAAAAGTGTCCTAAAAGTTTAGATTTGCTTTTCTGAAAATTTTAAACCAGAGGACTTCTGCCTTTAAACAAATTCTGCAGATCAAGAGATTTTATTTAAATTAAGCAGTTGTCTCTAAATGTGTGACTAGCCTTTAAACAAATTCTGCAGATCAAGAGATTTAAGTTAAGCAGTGGTCTCTAAATGTGTGACTATTTTATGAACATTATATGGAGTAAATGGAGTTTGCAATACTTAGTACATGGCTCCTAGATTAAGACATCTTGAAAATAGTGGTCCTTCTTACTGTTACTAGTATTTTCTTAACTTCTCCTGGACCCTATTATTCAGTACTGCCCTAAGGCTCTGCTTTTCATTAATAACACCCTCATTTCCTCATTTGGAAAGCCATTTCTTAGTGTGAACCTGCTATTTACTTCTCTTAAAAATACTGACAGAATAAATATATTTTCCTTCTGTCTATAAGGACCTTACAGGAGCCCTCTAAAAAAAAGGAGAGGGGATGAATTCTAAGTCATCACTGTTAAGAGACACACCTGTGTACACACATGTAAATTCATGAGTTTATACTGATACCTCTATTTCTGATCCTACACTGTAGGTGAAATGCAGGATGTATTCTACCTAACTTTCCCCTTTCCTGATTTGTGACTCCTTTTTCCAACAGTTGAGAGATCTTCCTTTCACTATCCATGATAGATTTTCTTTTTGTTCAATCCTAATATACACACAGAGGCTTTCCTGGTGGTTCAGTGGTAAAGAATCAGCCTGCCAATGCAGAAGACTCAAGTGCAATCCCTAGGTGAGGAGGATCCCCCCACTCCAGTATTCTTGCCTGGGAAATCCATGGAAGAGGAGCCTGGTGGGCCACAGTCAACGGAGTCTCGAAAGAGTCAGACACAACTTGGCGACTAAACAACAGCAACAGTTCAGTTCAGTTCAGTCACTCAGCCATGTCCAACTCTTTGCGATCCCATGGACTGCAGGCTTCCCTGTCTGAAGCTTACTCAAACTCATGTCCATTGAGTTAGTGATGCCATCCAACCGTCTCATCCCCTTCTCCCCCTGCCTTCAATCTTCCCCAGCATTAGAGTCTTTTCCAGTGAGTCAGTTCTTCATATCAGGTGGCCAAAGTATTGGAGCTTCAGCTTCAGCATCTGTCCTTCCCATGAATATTCAGGACTGATTTCCTCTAGGATGGACTGGTTGGATCTCCTTGCAGTCCAAGGGACTCTCAAGAGTCTTCTCCAACACCACAGTTCAAAAGCATCAATTCTTTGGTGCTCAGCTTTCTTTATAGTCCAACTCTCACATCCATTCGTGACTATTGGAAAAAGCAGAGCTTTGACTAGATGGGCCTTTGTCGGCAAAGTAATGTCTCTATCCAGGTTGGTCATAGCTTTTCTTACAAGGAGCAAGCATCTTTTAATTTCATGCCTGCAGTCATCATCTGCAGTGATTTTGGAGCCCAAGGAAATAAAGTCTGACACTGTTTCCATTGTTTCCCCATCTAATAGATGCCATGAAGTGAAGGGACCAGATGACATGATCTTAGTTTTTTGAATGTTGAGTTTTAAGCCAACTTTTTCACTCTCCTCTTTCACTTTCATCAAGAAGCTCTTCAGTTCCTCTTCTTTTTCTGCCATAAGGGTGGTGTCATCTGCATATCTGAGATTATTAATATTTCTCCTGGCAATCTTGATTCCAGCTTGTGTTTCATCTAGCCCAGCATTTTTCATGATGTACTCTGCATATAAGTTAAATAAACAGGGTGACAATATACAGCTTTGATGTACTCCTTTCCTAATTTACAGCCAGTCCGTTGTTCCATTTCCGGTTCTAACTGTTGCTTCTTGACCTGCATACAGATTTCCCAGGAGGCAAATAAGGTCATTTGGTATTCCCATACAAGATAGTTTCAGAATTGCTAGCCCACACCCGTAAGAGTGTAGTGTACTTGAGTGTTATTTGAGTACAGTTCTTATTATCTGTTTAGCTTGTTAGTATATACACAAAATACTATTTCCCATAGTTACTCAGGTTAATTCTTTGCTCTCCCATCTCCTTCAGTGTGGTTTCATTGTTTGTTTGAACTACACTTCATTTGTTATTGTTTGCATTCCATTTTGCCCCTCCTCCATCATCATCAGATTTACAGTGTTAGTTATAGTAGGACATGACTGAGCGACTTCATTTTCTTCACTCTCATAGTAGGACTGGGATTTAATCGGTCACATAGCAGAACTGCTTTGCAACCTCTTCTCTTTACCATTTGCCTCGCCCCTATTTCCTGGTCTCATTTTCATGAGAGTGTTTAATTCAAAGAAAAACTGGTTTTAAGTCTGCTTCCTAATCCTTTTAATTTGGGAGGAGATTGAAATGAATAGTTAAAGGCTTTTAGGTAGGTAGCAGGTGGGTGGAGGAACAATGGCCTGGAGCCAGGATAATTTGTAAAATAGAGATTTCAGTGGAATTGAAAGTCATCCATACGCATGCTGATTTAGCAGCAGTACAGTGAAGAAGGGTCACATCCTTAACCTCTGACCTGGGTTGTTTGGTGGGGCTTGATCAGTGCCAGGAAACCCATCCAACTGTAATGTGTTTAGAATTAGCAGGCCCTTGCCCAGTAAGCTTCTATGGTTTGCAGGGTCTCATTCCCTGTAAAGTTTAGCTAAGTATTCTGTTTCTGCTCATTCCTTTATATGTTCATTCATTTGATTATCTATTGACAGACACAGACCAGAGCGTTTATTCTGGGTGCAGGACTTTGCAGAAGATATACAATTGCTGGGTATCTTCTAGTCATCAAGCATCCTTCCACCCAGTCCCACCGTCTGTTTTGTGACCATTCTCAACAGCCATAAACTATTTGGGAGCAAAGCAATTAAAAGTCATGGAGTTATTGGGACTTCCTTGGTGGTGTTCCCTCAGTGCAGGGGTCCCAGGTTCCATCCCTGGTCAGGGAACTAGATCCGTCATGCCACAACTAAGACCTGGTGCAGCCAAGTAAATATATATATATTTTTATGTCATGGAATTATGCTCAGAATCAGCTATCCAAAGAAAACAAAACCTCAGGCTTTCTGGAAAGGGAGTTATTTCGAAAGTCTCATTTCATACTCTCTCCTACCATCTAGACTTTATGGAAAGGGGTTAGCTACTTATAGGCCTTGCCTCAGTGCTCTTTCCTGAAGCAGTTCAAACAGCCCTGCCTGGACATGAATTTGAGTTGGCGTAAAGAGCGTTCTGCAATAATGGAGGAAAACAGTCTTGTGGTAGTGCTGGGAAACCACCGGCTGAAGGTGATTCATCAGGCAGGTCAAAACAAGGCCAATGCAAATTCTAAAATGTTTGTTTCTCTTAAATGCTATTTCCAGCATAGTAAACAGGACTACAACCATGACTGCAAACAGCAATAACAATTTCAAAAGCACCTATGGTGGAAATAGGATAGAGATTATCATGAACACCCAAGTTTAAGGATTTAAGGTACAGTTGAAGAAGACGATTCAGTTTCAAACTTTGAAACCCAGATATTGTTAACATCAGTTTGTTCATGTCATGTTTCACTGAAAGATGTATATGTCGACTAAAAAAAAAGAAGCACAATGTGGGAATTCCTTGGTGGTCCAGTGACTGGGACTCTGAGCTCCCAACGCAGAGCGCCTGAGTTAGATCCCTGGTCAGAGAATTAGATCCCACATGCCACAGCTGAAGATGCTATATGTCGCAAAGAAGATTGATGATCCTGTGCACCACACCTAAGACCTTGTACAGACAAATACATAAATGCTTGTTTAAAAAAAAGCACAATGTGAGAGCTGACTATAGCCTGGGAGACCGCATTCCAGATAGCTCTGAGAAATTGCTCCAGAGAGGTAGGGGGAAGGTCAGTATACCTGTGATTTTGGTGAAGGGGGAGTTCATGCAGTCAAGTGCATATTTTTTGCAGAAGATTTACACTAGTCACCAGGAACAGTGGTCACCATGGAGGATTTTAGTGCTTTTTTTCTAGATATGAGGAAATGCAAGAATTGGGTGCATAAAGTCTTCTCCTGAGAGTATCTAACTAACTATTCTGTCAGATTTTCTCAGAGGACTGAGTGCTTCTTTCCTCATATCCACCCTGAACTGCTTTCAAGAGGTATTGAGAGTCAGCACCCACAGTTGTTCATAATTTAATCCTTACAGAGGTAGATGACAAGTGCCAGTGGTGAATGCCAATTTGTAGGTGATGTAAAATATCATCCATGTTGAATGTGCTTTATGTGTTTTTTAAATTGGCTTATAGTCTTTGTGGGAGGATCAGGCACTCTGCCTGGATAATCTCATTTTTTCTCTTTCCTTTTCTTTTTCCTTTTCTTTAAAAGGAACTCCATTTTGTTTTACCTCAGGGCTTGATTGAACACGTGAGTGAACACGTGTAGTTGGGCAAGGACTGAAGAGTGAATCAAATAATCTTTTTTTCTCAAGGAATAAAACCGCATCTTTTGTGGTTTTGTTGGCAATCCTATTTTTTTTTTCCCCCCACTGTTCAACAGTCAAGTGAGTATTTGGAGCAATATTCCCAATAGAAATGTTATTTGTTATTTTGGGGGAGTTCGCACTTTTAAAAAATTGTGCTTATTGTCTCTTATTTCAGAATTTCATTGTGGGAAAATCCATACCTACCCAGTGGTCTCCAAGGTGTTTCTTGGAAGGTGTTTCTAATTGTTTGGACCTTATCTGAGCATCATCTGAATTATGCAAGGGTCCCATATTATGCATTCAGGTTGGATCTTCATTGAGAAACAGTTTGCATAAAGTTATTGGCATTTCCTGCCCCTGTTAGGCCAAAACTATCTTAAAAACAGCTTTTTTGCCTGGACTCAGGTACTTTTGCTTCACGCCCAGACCAGAATCAGGAAATGAAGAGGCATGTGTGAAAAGGAAAATTACTGGGGTGGAGGTTTGGGGTGGGGAAAATGGAATTTCTCAATATTTTCATGGCTCAAAATGCTCAACATGGATATGTCATTAGGAAAAAGGAAAAAAAAAAAAAAGACTTACTGTTAGTGGAAATTGCCACTGGTCAGATTCTCCACTGTAACTTCTGAGCTGGGTAGATCTGAGAGGCTGCAGGGTTAGTCTAGCTAGTTAAAACATTCAGATCCTTTGCAAGTGTTTTGAGGGCTTATACAACTTGGCAAAGCTCTTTAAGAAAAAGAATACAGATTAGAAATACAAAATTAGGCATGAAAATAAATATCTGTCTATAATGAGAAAAGAAATACTAAGGATTACCAAATTTTAAAAGGGTGGCAAAAGCCATATATATTACAAAGTCTATAAAACAACACAGTATTTATATTAGCCTGACACACTTCTAGAATATTCTTTTTTTCACTTTTTTTTGGCTGCGTACTCATCAATCACTTCTTCATGTTCAGGGCCATCAAACATGAGGTGAAATCTGATGGAGGGGAAATTGGAGTGGCAAGAAATAGTGATTTTTATAATTTTGACTAAAATGTCTCACTCTTACAGATTTTATAGAAACTTATGACAGTGTGAACACATTAGGAGGCCTTTTTCCCTTCCAGCATCTTAGAAGGAGCCCACGTAAGAGATGAGCCCTGATGTTTAACCTTCGTTAGCTTTATGGTGAATCACCTATGATCTGATGTGAATGTGGGCAAATGACTTAACTCTCTGACCTCAGTTTCTGTATCTGTCTATTTCACTGAATTCTTGGGAGGACCAAACAAGATAAGTGTATATGATAGCCTGAAAAAAATGAACTTATTTGGTTTTTAGGTTACTCGGTACAAGCCTCAGTTTATTGTCAAATCAAAGAGTGTTTTGAAGAGTTCAATAGATGGAATAGTAATTCTATTATGGGGGTATACTTTAATTTTGTAAAAAAAAATTACCCATTCTCAGCAATCCAGAGCCCCAGAAAATAAAAAGTTTGGTGGAGCCAGTTAGGAGGGGACTTAAAAGGTTTTGGAACTTATTTCCAGTCTTGCGAAGTAACATGTATCTTGGCGAGCACTGGGCCTTTAGGTATATCTCGGGTGGAGATTTTTTTACAGATGCAGGAAACTTCCAGAATCTGAGGGGATTCCCAAAGAGGAAAGAGAATTTCATTCTAGCAGAACTGAGGGCATTCAGAATGAGGCCTTTATTGTTGGCAGATATGATAATGGTGAAAGTTGAAGGGAGACAGATACCATCTTAAAAGTTACCTGGAGAGCCAGTCCTTCTGCAGAAAGATAACAAGCAAAAGACACATTTAAGGAATACAGCTTGACCACAAATTAGATTTTTTTTACCGAAGCCAAATTTGAACTGACTAGTGAACACATGCACACAGAATTTTATTTTCCTATGTGGTTCAACACAATGAGGTTGACACAGACTCTTTCCCTTCCTTGTTGCTAAACACTTCTACTTGGTGCTTTATAGATCATGTCTTTCATCAGCAAAACACCTTGTGCACCTTGTATCTCTGACCTCTTTTCAAGATATGTACTTCATCTTCTAGACCCAACTAAAACTTTGCTTTCCCTTGGAGACCTTGATTCTTGTGCATCCCTCCCATGTAGGGGTGGTTTCTTCCATACCTTGTGTATCCCTGGGCCCGAGGATGGAGTAGCTGCTTCTCAATTCTTGCAGCCAATTCCAAATCATTTCACTTTCTTAATTTTCTTTGAGATTCCAGAATTTTGTCCCACATGCCCCCCTTCAACCACTCTTTTTTTGTCTACCTGACTGCAACATAGGATCAGCCAATGTTGTCTCTTCCCCTCAGTAACTAGAGGAGTGTCGGTCACCTAACAGACCTTCAGTCAACATTGGTAAGAAAGAACATATAAAGAAAAAAAGAGAAACACGTATGTTGAGGAGGTACCTGTTCCCTCTTGCCTCCATTCAGATCTGCAGACTTCTTGGGTCAGATGTGTTAATTTCCCCAACAAAGATCATATCTGGTCCCATTTCCATGGCTTTGTTTCTGTTCTCTGCACAATCTAATACATCAGACCCTGATCTTCTGCCTGTCTTTGTAATTTTCTCTTTTAAAGCATCTAACATCCAATACCCTTGAAAAAGCTTATACTGGCTGTTTAAGTCAAGCCAATGTCTTTCTTTTGGCTCATGTTATAGTTGAAGCTAAATATTCTTACACAGTACTTGCCATAGATTTTGGCAATAATTGTACTTCAAATGTGACAGGAGCCTTTGTTTTCTTTATTCGATTAATGTAAATCCACCTTTAGGGCAGAGATCTTTGCTTATTCTTCCTTTAGATTCCTCACCATGCTTATCCCTGTGCTGGATAAATGGCTTAATAAATATATATTATAATCTATTGATAATAATCACATGGCAATCAAGAAAGTGTTCAACGTATCTGTAAAGGTCAAATATATAGGTATAGATATAGACATGCAAATGGAAAATACTTTTATATTTGCTGAACAAAGACATAAGTAAAGGTAAATAATTATTGGAATTAACTTTACTGTTGTAGAAGAGTCAACAGATGCTCAGTGAATTCTGACCCAGTGTATGACCAGTTGGGGAGGAAGGACTCCCTATAAGCATGTGATACAGTCTTGGTTCTGAGGACCAGAGGGTCTGACCATCCCTAAGACATGTCCTCATTGTGATGATGGTCAGCACAGCATCAGCACCTGCAGTGACCTGCTTCCCAGGTTACTGGGCCACAGTGAATAATCTGGCCATCTTAGGACAGCCCATGGAGTCAGAGCCATATCCTATTTCACAAGCTGGGTGCCTTGAGCGAACTTCCAGTATTCAAGGGCTAGGGCACACAAGAATTAGGTGAAGGAGGCTGGACAACAATTAGTTCTGGTGGAAGGAATGAAGGATGAACCCAAAGTATCTGGGCCATCCTTGAGGGAGTGTGTTTCTTCTGAAATGGTTGGCAGTAATTCTAACCCAAGAGGCCTTCCAATTCTGAAGAACTGGCCATTGCAGTTCTGAGAGAATGGAATTTTTCCCTTTTACTGGATTTCCAGACTTAAGAAATTAAATTCTATTGTCCTCTGAAAATTTTGGTGAAAAATTGTCTGTTAAAAAATACTACCTTCTTATTTCCTACCCCCACATCACTTGTGAGATCTTAGTTTCTTGACCAGGGATCAAACTCATGCTCATGGCAGTTTGGTGAAAGCACCAAGTCTTAACCACTGGACCACCAAGCAATTCCCAACCTCTTACTTCCTACATGCTGCTAAGCATAATTGTAGGAAGGACGGAATACTGACATTGCTGAGTTGACAAGAAAGAATGTATAATTTCTCATCCAGATCTACTCACCTATTATATATTTGTATTTTGTGGAACATACTCTTTTATCCTCCTGAAAAACATTGTACATTCACAATAAGATGGGAAATAAGTCATAATCAAATGCCAAAGTGGTAACAAAACAATGATCAGATATGGACTGTAAAACTCACTTTAAAATGTATTTTTAAACATTTTACCTTTTAAAGGAGATCTTTGGAATGCTGTTATATTGATTCAAAGGAAATTTGTATAATCAGATTTTCTCTAATCAATTCTTTTCCTCACCACTGCTTCTAGCCTTTTATATGATATCCTCAAAGGCAATGGTCTTCAAGTTCCTGCTATAGTAACGAAGTATTACAAATGGGGTGACTCAAAAGAAATTTATCTTCTTACAGTTCTGGAGGTTAGAAGTTCAAAATCAAGGTGTTGGCATGCTGGTTCCTTCTGAAAGCTGTGAGAACAATCTGTTCCAGGTCTCTTGCCTAGCTTCAGATAGTTTGCTGATTGTTGTTCAGTCACTCTTTGTGATCCCATTGTCTGCAGCACACCAGGCTTCCCTGTCCTTCACCATTTCCTGGGGTTTGCTTAAACTCATGTCCATTGAGTCAGTGATGCCATCCAATCATCTCAACCTCTGTCATCTCCTTCTCGTCCTGCCTTCAATCTTTTCCAGCATCCAGGTCTTTTCCAATGAGTCAGCTCTTTGAATCAGGTGGCCAAAGTATTGGAGCTTCAGCTTCAACATCTGTCCTTCCAGTGAATATTCAGAGTTGACACATCACCTGATTTCTGCCTTCATCTTCAACGGCATTCTCCCTGTCTGTCTTTATGTTTAAATTCCCTCCCCCACCTTTTTTTTTTTTTTAATAAAGATGCCATATTGAAGTAGGGCTTCCTTTAATGACCTCACTTAACTGTTTACATCTAAAAAGATCTTATTTTCCAATAGGGTACATTCTGAGATGCTGGAAGTTAGGACTTTAACACAACTTTTGTTTGTGTTGGGGGGGGGGGGCATAGTGTAACCCTTAACGATGCTTATTTATACCCAGTCAATAATCACTATGAAGGAGCAATGCTCTCACAGCTGTTGTTCATGGTGTGTATCTTCCTTGTCATATGTCTAGGTATTTCCATGAGATTGGTGATGTTGGTTTTCTAAAGAGAGAAAGGTTGAGGTGTCTGTAAATGTGGCCTCCATTTCAAAGGGTTGTTGCAGGGGAGAGTATTGTTGAAACAGAAGTTGAAGTGCATTTGGGATTACCAGGCCACTGCTTGTGAGAGTAAATGCTCCCTTTTGTATCATATGAGTCCCATCACATTCCGTTACTCATATGGGTGAAAGCAAGGGAAAGAGTGAAATTAAGGGAAAAAAAGAATTCTAAGAAAACTTGATGCACAAATGTTATAACCCTGATATTTTTTCAACACTTTTACCACTGAGTGATTATTGACCACAACTATGCATGGAGAATCTACTAGTAATAACATGCACAGCATACAGAGGGCTGTGTTTTGCTTCTTGGATTGTGCCCTTGATTAGTTGCTCATCACTTATCCCTGCCTAAGGCACAGTGGATGATAGCATCCATCCAAATGACTCAACTAATAACGAGCATCTTGCTGGGCATGGTGAGATGACTCAGAGATGAAGCTAAATATCAATCAAGAAGGCTGTTTCTAAGGTAAATGTTGAATAAATCGGTACTGAAATCTAGGTGCCGAGTATACTGTGTGTTCACTGAAAATTTTCAACTTTGCTGTGTGTTAGAAAACTTCTACAATAAAATATTTAGAAAAAAATCACGTAAATCAAGCACTGCGGATAACTTTTTTAGAGTGAAAGAGCAAGGTCTGTTAGTATCCATTTGTTGTAAATGTAGAGAACATTCAAGTGCAGAGAGTTCAGGGCCAGTTTTAACTCCCTTGGTGATGGCTGGTTAAACAAAGACTCATCATTTCTGGTTTTGATCTCAGTTTTCTTATTTTGAATTATTAGGATGTGGTAAGCAGCCTTCTTATCTTGTTTTACTTTGTTTTATGTGATTTTCAGCTGCCAGATTCTACCAATCTACACACTTTAAAAACTAGCCTATCATTGCTTCTAAATCTTCTCCATTTATTTGTGCCCTAGGTATGATTATGAATTTGATAGCAAGGGTACAGCAAGATGTACATAAAATAGGACCTTCCTATGTTGTGAGCTATCTTTTCTTCAGTTCTAAAGCAGAGTTGTGACGCATGCAGTTTCTAGAGTCAAATTTCCTTGTGTATTAGAATCTCAGCTCAGTAGGTCTTCGAGCAGATTACTTAACCTTTTTATGCCTTATCTTAAAGTGCAGACAGAATTAGTTTTTGCAACATATTCTGTTAGTGCCCATAGTAAGAGATCAATAAATTTAGCTATATCTCTCTAGAAACTTTATTTTATCCGCCATCCTTCTTTCCCTCTCTCTCTCTGTCTCTGCCTCAATTCTCTATTTCTTTTTCCAAATCTATTTCCCTCAGACCACGGATATGCTGAGAAAAGAGGTCTTTCTCCTGTCCTGACAGTGACCTTGGGTGGCTTTCATCAACCCCATTCTGCTTCCTCTCTATTATGAAAAGCAGCCTTCTTTGTTTATGGAATGCCCTTGGCATCCAGTTTGCATCTCCCTGCGTCACGGATAACTGCTTCCTTTATGAACAATTTCTTCACCAGCACTATATTTTTTCTTGCCCTCTCTAACCTTTTCTACAATAGGGCCCTGAACTTCATCTGCTGTCCTCTGGTATAGATCCGGTTTCTTCAGATGCCAGGTGAAACATTTAGTCAAATCACTCTCTTGACAAGCAATCAATCCACAAATATTTATGTTAGTGTCCATAGGATCAAGCCACCAAAACCTGTACTCTTCTTTATAAAACCAGCATTTAAAATCAGCTATGGGGATTCCTTGATAGTCCAGTGGTTAGAAATCTGCCTGCCAATGAAGGGGACGTGAGTTCAATCCCTTGTCCAGGAACATCCCACATGCCTCTGAGCAACTAAGCCCAAGAGCCACAACTGCTGAGCCCAGCATGCACTCTAGAGCCCGTGCTCTGCAACAAGAGACGCCAATGCGATCAGAAGCCCAAACACCGCAACGAGAGAGTATTCCCCACTCGTTGCAACTAGGGTGAGCCTCTGCATAGCAATGAAAACCCAGCACAAACAAAAATAATAATAATTAAAAAATTAAGTCAGCCATGATGATAACAATAGCAATAATGATCTCCAGTAAGTTAAGCTGGTTTATATATAGACACAGGTTTTTTAAATTTAATTAGTTAATTAATTTATTAGACTGTGTCAGATCTTAGTTCTGGCATGGGGGATCTTTGTTGACGCTCACAGGCTCTCTAGTTTTGGCGTGCTGGCGCCAGAGGGCTTGGGCTTCAATAGTTGCAGCATGGGGCTTCCCAGGTGGCTCTGATGATAAAAAATCCACCTCCAATGTAGGAGACCTGAGTTCGATCCCTGAGTTGGGAAGATCCCCTAGAGAAGGGAATGGCTACCCACCCCAGGATTCTTGCTTGGATAATTCCATGGACAGAGGAGCCTGGCAAGTTACAGTCCATGGGGCGGCAAAGAGTCAGGCATATGTGGGATCTTAGTTCCCCAACAAGAAATTGAACCCGGCTTCCCTGCATTGCAGGGCAGATTCTTAACCACTGGACTACCACGAAGTCCCTAGACACAGGTTTTTAAAATGCATATTACAGAATGTCCAAACAATGTGTTTGTGGCATGTATGTAGGCTCATGAAAGAGCGATTCAAACATCAGCAGCACCAGACATTGCTCTACTTCCCAGGAGGCTGACATAGAACCTGTTTGGGGGAAGGCAAAGAATTGGAACACAGAGAAGGGAATTTACAGTGGTGATGAAAGGGCCTCCTGGGTATCCCTTAGTTAGATAATGATTTTCTTACTGTTTTCTTTAGAGATATAAGCTGGGCTGTAAGGCCTCAGAAACAAATTCGTATTGTTAACATGTATAGTTAAAGAATCTTCTTCATTTTCAGAAGATCATCGTCAGAGGTAAACAATACTATTCTGTGTTCAAAACACATAAATAGGGTCTCTGTACTCGTCTCCCATGTCTGAAGTCTGAGGACTCTCTACTAGTAACACATCAGAGGCACTTGCAATGTGGCTTTCAAATGCAGATTCAAATCCCACAAATTACCGCAATATGTCTTAGAGTTCGAGAACCGCTGTCTTCTGGACCTTGGGCCTGAATAGGGCCCATTTCCCGTCTGGCAGGACTACACAGTAAAGTTTGAATTACTCAAGAAAATGCCTTAATAATGAGACATTACATGCACATACGCACATCACTAATGTCAGTTAACTTTCAGAAAGCTTATCATTTCTCAAAATCAGTGTTTATAGTTGTGGCAATAAAGATTAACTTTAAAAAGAATTCCTTGGAAATGAAAAAATAACACTAACTGCTCAGCTTAATCTTATGAATGTAATTCAATCATTTCCTGGAAGCAGATGAAGCTCTCATCAGGGACTGTAACCCAGCTGGACACCGTAGCTTCCAAAAGTGGAGTCATCCCAGGTGAAGGGGAAGCCTTGGTCTTGTCAGGAAAGTGTTATAATTCCTGTTGATTAGTTGAGCCCTGCAAACAACGGAAAGAAGATGATGGATAAAGGAATAGTGTCTTCTTGGTATAATTTAGCTCTCTGAAGAATTTACTCCTGCAGGGCTAAGGGAAGGCCCATTCCTTCCCTGGCAACTAGTGAAGAACTTTCATGGAACATGTGCCCAGAGACCCCAACCTGTCCTGAGTGTGGATGAGGGGGAAGGGCAGCCCTCCTACTGGAACCACCTTGAGTCAACATTCCCCACCTCATTTTCTGCCAGGCTTCCCTAGTTTTGAGTCCAAGCTACCTTTGGAAAAGTGATCTTAAGTCCCTTTGCTCCAAGATCTACCATGCTACACCATGTAGTCTGAACAAATAATATATTATTTGTCCCTCAAATGGCAATATGGATGGAGATTTGGACTTCTAGGAATTTAAGTACCTAGGGTAACGGGTAGTTTAGTTAATCAGGAAATTAGTTCTGTTAATTTTGTTATTCTGTTAATAACAATTATAATTATTACAGTATTGTTTTGGTTTGTTTTCCAGACATGCTGCCAAGTCACTTCAGTTGTGTCCAACTCTGTGCGACCCCATAGACAGCAGCCCACCAGGCTTCCCCGTCCCTGGGATTCTCCAGGCAAGAACACTGGAGTGGGTTGCCATTTCCCTCTCCAATGCATGAAAGTGAAAAGTGAAAGTGAAGTCGCTCAGTCGTGTATGACCCTCAGCGACCGCATGGACTACAGCCTTCCAGGCTCCTCCATCCATGGGATTTTCCAGGCAAGAGTACTGGAGTAGGGTGCCTTTGAATTTGCATTTTAGGCTAGAGCTTAGTGATTTTCAATTCTTACTGCATATTAGAGTCATTTAGGGTGCTTTAATGAATTCTAGTCTGGTCAAGTCTAGTCTAGTCAAGGCTCTGGTTTTTCCAGTGGTCATGTATGGATGTGAGAGTTGGACTGTGAAGAAAGCTGAGCGCCGAAGAATTGATGTTTTTGAACTGTGGTGTTGGAGAAGACTCTTGAGAGTCCCTTGGACTGCAAGGAGATCCAACCAGTCCATTCTGAAGGAGATCAGTCCTGGGATTTCTTTGGAAGGAATGATGCTAAAGCTGAAGCTCCAGTACTTTGGCCACCTGGTGTGAAGAGTTGACTCATTGGAAAAGACTCTGATGCTGGGAGGGATTGGGGGCAGGAGGAGAAGGGGACGAAAGAGGATGAGATGGCTGGATGGCATCACGGACTCGATGGACGTGAGTCTGAGTGAACTCCGGGAGATGGTGATGGACAGGGAGGCCTGGCGTTCTGTGATTCATGGGGTCGCAAAGAATGGTCGGACATGACTGAGCAACTGAACTGAACTGAAATGAATGAATTCTAACACCCAGACCCCATTACAAGAAAGAGTTTGATTCCATCTAAGGGAGGTTCTGAGCAACACATTTTTCAAAGCTTCCAGGTGATTCTAAGTGTAGCACCATTGCTAGTTTTATGACATGATACTTACAAAAGTCAATGATATAAAATCAACCACCATCAACAACAAAACTTTTGATTTGACCACACTCTAATGGTTCAATAGTTTATGCAGACATTATTCTGGGAATTTGACTACCTTTCACAATTTAAGTGGCAGGAGTTTAATTCCAGGATTCAGAACTCCAAAAATACAGACAGAAATATTCTATTACACAATGATGAAGCACTAATAACAAATCGCCTATTCATATTTGTGGGGCTTCCCTCGTGGCTCAGTGGTAAAGAATCCACCTGCCAATGCAAGAAACATGGGTTTGATCCTTAGGTCAGGAGCATCCTCTGGAGAAGGAAATGACAAGTCACTCCAGTGTTTTTGCCAGGGAAATCCCATGGACAGAGGCACCTGGCAGGCTACAGGCCATGGGGTTGCAAAACAGTCAGACACAACTTAGTGACTAAAAGCAACAATATTCATATTTGTGTACTGTTTGGAAGCAGAATTCAGCAAGAAATTCAGTCAGTAACATTGCTAACAAAAGCTTGTTTTCTCAATTTGTCCATAAAATTTCCAACCTCAAAACTTGAGAGAATTTAACCTCTATGAAGCCCAATATGTGTAACAAAATCAGCTGGAAAGGTTTTGCAGTTAGCTTACATTTAATTGATTTGGGGGACTTTAGTCTTGAGCTAATCTGTGTTCAGGGAGCCAGTCAATACTGTGAAAACTTCATTTTGCCACATATGGCTATGTCCACCCATAAGCCAGGTTAATAACTTTCATGAGAGTGAGAGCAGGCTAGGACAAGGTTGGTTTGGGTTTTAAGGACAGTAATTAGCTGAGATAATGCTTCCACCAGGTCCACGAGATGTGGGAAGGTCCCTGGACACCTTCCCAACAGCTGAGGAAGCAGTTGTGTGTCCTTTCTACCTGATGCTGCACCCCTCAATTTGACATGTACAGACTGCTGTATTTATTGATGTATTTTCAGCTGAGCTGGGTCTTCATTGTTGTGCCGGCTTTCTCTAATTGCAGAGAGTCGGGGCTACTCTCTCGTGGCCGAGCAAGGGCTTCTTACTGTGGTGGCTTCACTTTCGCCAAGCCCAGGCTCCAAGTGTGTGAGCTTCCGTAGTTGCAGCACGTGGCTCATTAGTTGTGCGGCATGGGCTTAGTTGCTCTGCAGCATGTGGAATCTTCCTGGACCAGGGACTGAACCCATGTCTGTGCACTGGCAGGCAAATTGTCATCCACTGTGCCGTGAGGGAAGTACACACCCCTCAATTTGTGAACTGAACTGCTGGCCTTTAATGTTGGTGAAAGATAAATGTAAAGAATTTGTGAGAGCTAAGTTGCTAAGCCCTTGAGGAGGAGCACACATATCTTAACTTTCTATGGAGGGTGAGGGGGCAAAGAGAACAAGAGGGTACAAAAAACAAAAGAAACTAGTATTTTTTTAATTAATTTTTATTGGAGTATAGTTGCTTTACAATATTGTGTTAGTTTCTGCTATACAGCAGAGTGAATCAGTTTATACATGTTTATACATCAGTTTATACATCTACCCACTCTTAAAGTCTGTTCTGTAGAGGTTATTACTGAGTACTGAATAGAGTTCACTGTGCTATACAGTAGCCTTCTTATTAGTTATCTATTTAATATATAGTAATGTGTATCTGCAGCCGTGAAATGAAAAGACGCTTACTCCTTGGAAGAAAAGTTATGACCAACCTAGATAGCATATTCAAAAGCAGAGACATTACTTTGCCAACAACGGTCCGTCTAGCCAAGGCTATGGTTTTTCCAGTGGTCATGTATGGATGTGAGAGTTGGACTGTGAAGAAAGCTGAGCACTGAAGAATGGATGCTTTTGAACTGTGGTGTTGGAGAAGACTCTTGAGAGTCCCTTGGACTGCAAGGAGATCCAACCAGTCCATTCTGAAGGAGATCAACCCTGGGATTTCTTTGGAGGGAATGATGCTGAAGCTGAAACTCCAGTACTTTGGCCACCTCATGTGAAGAGTTGACTCATTGGAAAAGACTCTGATGCTAGGAGGGATTAGGGGCAGGAGGAGAAGGGGACGACAGAGGATGAGATGGCTGGATGGCATCACGGACTCGATGGATGTGAGTCTGAGTGAACTCTGGGAGTTGGTGATGGACAGGGAGGCCTGGCGTTCTGTGATTCATGGGGTCGCAAAGAGTCGGACATGACTGAGCTACTGAACTGAACTGAACTGAACTGAACTGAATGTGTATCTGTCAATCCCAATATCTCAGTTTATCCCTCCTCCACTTTGATAAACATAAGTTTGCTTTCTCCGTCTGTGACTCTATTTCTTTTTTGTAAATAGGTTCATTTATTCCATTTATTATGTTTTAGATTCCACGTATAAGCAATATTGTATGATATTTGTCTTTCTCTCTCTGCCTCAACTGCCCTTAGTATAACGATCTCTAGGAAACCAGTTATCCGTTTAGATGGTGTCCTTAGCTAGTGTCTGCCCCTGGGAGGCAAGTGCATTTGGCTGCTGCAATTACTTAATCCCTGCACCTTTGCCATGAAAACTGGGGAGGTGGAGGTCGGGGAGCAGGAATTCAATGCAATTGTTGCTGACATCCATTTAAAGCCAAAGTCTTATAGAGAAGTAATTGGATTGAATGGAAATAGAGTTTTAGAATGAAAGTGAATGATTTGATTCATCTAATTCAGTTAAAACTTTAGATCATCTCATTTAAATTGTCTGCATTTCCATTTATATGTCAAATCCTTGGCCTTTACCAAGAAGGCAAAGTTTTCCTAATATAAAATAATGGAAGTCTCTCCACTTCTTCAAGGCTGTGCTATACCATTCCTTTCAGCCAGGACTGAAGGTCAGGACCCAGATCCTTGTGAAGACAATCTCTTTCAATGCAGTGTTGGCTGAGTCATAGAATGTGAGCTCCAAAAGGGACCTGAAATGCTCTAATGTTGCCTAGGTCTCTCTCCAGTTGCAGTGAAGCCTCCACATTCTGATCCTCTGGGGGTTTTGGTAGCTATGGGAGCCGGCGCTACCGTGCTGGAGGATACAGCCTCTCAAGGGCACCTAATCATTCCCAAGGGCAAAAGCCATGGGGACTTTGCAACAGATCGGGTAGGAACTAAACGTTAATTTCCAGAATGAAAATCAGTCTTGCAGTTCAACACGATACTTCATCTCCTAAACCCAGACAAATGGAACCAGCTAATTAAAGCTCATGACTAGCTAGGCTGATGACATGGCATGAATTCCTCAGGACTTACATTGGAGCATCCCTTGGCCTTGGTGTTTCCCTTGGAAGAAGGAAGTGCAACAGAGCTTTCTAAGCTGGTAAGGAAACACAGAGGGAGGCGGGGGTAGGAGGGGTAGTCCTGCTGTGGCAGGTGGAGGCCCCAGGAGAGGGGGAGACAGGCAGCAGGCCTCCTCATTATCGCTCACTCATTTGCTCTCAGTAAAGCAGGAATGACTGAAATCATAAAACAGTGCATTTCATGTTTGGATAGTTAACACAGACACATTTCCCCTGCAGGTGGGAGTCAGGCTTTCTTTCCTCTCTGTGTGCCCCCTCCCAGGGCAAGTCTGAAATTAATGTCTTCAAACCCTCTGTTCACCTCATTCCTTTTATTCCTTTGAGATTGTCAGAAGCCTGTGCTGTTTGTAGTTAATACCGAATTGATTTATTGTTACCTCTCACTAAGAGCAGTATTATTTGAGGACATATATTTTTGTATCCATTTAAACACACATGTCACCATTTATGTTTTGCCTTATAATGTGATCTGCTTTCTCCATGTTGCCATTCTTCTCCAATAACTTGTGTACATATATGAACCATTAAACTATGATTATTTATTCACTCAGCATACCAGGCAAGGCAGCAATATAGATAATTATTAACTCAATAAGTGTTTATTGGATAACAGCTTCATTTAAGGCACTGAGCCCAGGTCTTGGGGTGAGTACAAAAATGTTTGATTTAAATCCTCTCCCAGGGGCTTCTATTCTAGTAAAGGCGATTCAGCCACAGCCACAAATGACTAACTCAAAGAAGAAAGTGGCAACTGTGAAATACTGAGAAAGTGCTGTAAGTCTGCTGAAGAGAATAAGTTAGTGTCTGACTTGGGTCTGGAGAGAGTCAGAGGATCAGAGAGTATCCTATCCAGGGGAGGCTTTTGGTGCTGGGTTCTGAGGGAGCCAGGGATTTGGACAAGCCATGGTGGGTGGAGATGCGGTGCCCCAGGTAGTGGGAATAGCGGGGGCAATGCCTAGCCCTAGGAAAATATCGAGCACTTTCCAGCCCCATAACCTAGCTGTTGGGTTGTGACACAGAACAGGCTGAAGGTGGTGAGAAGTAAATTCTGCTAGAGCGAGACCCTGAGAAGACTTTGGTGGCAAGCTAAGGAGCTGGAACTTTACCAGTTCCGTTGCCTGGGTTCAGAGAGACACGAATCTGAGTCCTCCCAGAGGAAGGATTACCCTGGCAGCCTTGGCCCTCCCCAACCTGCACCTGGTGTGTCTGTGGTGAGCTCTGAACACCTGGCTGTCCTGAGTCACATCTGCACAGACACCCACATTCACTGTCTAGTCTGCAGCCCTGCCCTCAGCCTCAGTCCACGGGAATGTGACCCTAAGCATCTGTTTACCTCTCCCACAGGTTGGTGGGGGGGAAGTCTTGTCCACTCTCCTGTGCCCAATACCAGCTGCAAGCTGGGGAGGGCTAGACTCTAGAGCGGAACGTAGGTGGGGCGTTCAAAGCCAGTGCTTCTGGTTCTTTCCACTCTACCACATCTGCCTCCCATGTTTTACTTCACTGATGATGTGTTTGTCGTATAAATGTGTATGCCTCTAAGAGAAGGAAGGGTAACCTTCATCTTGGTAGTGCTTCTCAAAAATTGCTTTTTGGTTTAGAGACATCTAAATAGCCATATCAGAACTACCATTTGAAAGACACTTTTAAGGCATTCACTCATGAATACTTGTTTGAATAAGTGAATACAATGAATGCTTCCTATATGATAGATACTGTGCTAAACTAAATAACAACTTTTAGGTAAAATGAAGCAAAGTATGAAAGTGAAGTCGCTCAGTCATGTCCAACTCTTTGCGACCCCATGGACTGTAACCTACCAGTCTCCTCAGTCCATGGAGTTTTCCAGGCAAGAATACTGGAGTGGGTTGCCATTTCCTTCTCCAGGGGATCTTCCCCATCCAGGGATTGAACCCGGGTCTCCTGCATTGCAGGCAGACACTTTACCATCTGAGTCACCAGGGAATACCAAGTGAAGCAAAAAAATATGTTTTACATCAAAACAAAACATAGTCTCCTTATATTACCATTTATAGTTGCAAGAGTAAATGAAATAATATAGTATAGACTTACTATAATATAATAAGACTATATATAATATAGTCTTAACATATGGTGCACAGTAGTCATTACCTAGTTATTATTACCATTATTAATTCTATTCCATGTGAACTATCTAGCTCAAAAAGTTTTTAGTGGAAGATGATGTATTTTGCCTCTCAGTTTCAGGTTTTAAACCTTTTAACCATCAAAAAATTGACACACATTTCTTGAAAAGATCAGAAATTTTGTTTCTTGAGTTATGACAACCCTAATGTAGGGACGCTGGTTGCTACTGCTGCTGCTGCTGAGTCACTTCAGTCGTGTCTGACTCTGCGCGACCCCATAGACAGCAGCCCACCAGGCTCCCCCACCTCTGGGATTATCCAGGCAAGGATACTGGAGTGGGTTGCCATTTCCTTCTCCAATGCATGAAAGTGAAAAGTGAAAGTGAAGGCACTCAGTCGTGTCCGACTCTTAGCAACCCCATGGACTGCAGCCCGCCAGGCTCCTCTCTCCATGGGATTTTCCAGGCAAGAGTACTGGAGTGGGGTGCCATTGCCTTCTCCACTCTGATTGCCGAGGACTGTATAAATCAAAGTAAAAAGAGAAATGTGACAACTATCATTTTATTCTCCTTTAGTTTGGTCATTTGGAGGGAAAAACAGGTTTAGGAGATGTTTGGGCTTATGTCTGAGACATTGGAACAGCATTCTGAAAATGAATCAGTCAGCATGGTGATGCCAACCGTGTATGGCTCACTTCTGGACTGATCTGCCCGTCCCACAGCTGTACTGCCATGCTATTCATTGGAATGTGGATGAAAATCCTTGTGTTAAAGAAACCCCAAGTCTTCTGTTCCCTATTCAGAGCAATGGAACTCTCCCTCCACCCTAGAGATTGTAGCATAGAGCCTTTCCCTTGATCGAGAGCAGAAATAAATGGTCTTGGCATAAAAATTGATTTTCCAACACCACAACAGTTTGTGTGAGTTATCCAAGGACAAAATAGCTATAAAGTGAAGTCTTAACACAAGCCTAGAGAGTTCTGAATCTGGATTTACAGACATCATAAAAAGGAAAGATTGCTACATTAAAGAAGGTACATTTTACTAAGGAAATGAGGTTTAATACCAGTGTTTTTATTTGTAGCATTAATACCATATGAGTATGTTTTATGCAAAGGGGTAGGCAGTGAAAAAGAGAGAAGAAATTAATTTTGAGCCTAAATATAGCAATGAATAAACAAGTTGAAAAAAGATGATTTTATAGGCAAGAGTGCTGGAGTGGGGTGCCATTGCCTTCTCCATTAATATCAGAAGGCTCACCCAATTTGTCTTGTACAAGAACAACAAAAACACAAATCTATCATGTTGGTCAGAGTATGAAAGTTGCAAGAGCTTGTCATTTCCATTTTTTAAAAGAGGAAGCAAATGTGTCTGGCTTACTCACTTTCCCCCCAACTTCAAGTTTTCATCTTTAAATAAACAGTAGGGAGACTTGCTGACTCACAGCACTTCCCTTCTTCTTGGCTCTTTAAGAACCAAGAATGGCATCACCAAGAGAGTGGACAAACAAATGATGCAAGTTCTTCATACACCAAATCAGATAATCATATACATTTATATCTGTTAATTGGCAAAGTCTGCATGAGATCGTCTTGAAAGAGGAATTGTTTTTAGAATCCTGGAACAAATGATCAATCCAGCAACAGTTTTTACATTTGCTTGATTTGCCCCTCCTCTGATACGTTAGGCACATGTTCTCTTGCTTTTGTAATACTTCAGATTTACATTAGCATTGCTAGCACCATAACACTTTATATTTATGGCTTAAGTATCTCTTTCCCCAGTCACATGAATTTCTTGAGGCTTGACTATCTTAGCCATCCCGGTTTCAGTAAGTGAACCAACTGCCATATCAGCCAGCACATGGAAGATTCCCCTCCAGAGCACTGATAACGGCAATTTTTTTCTTTTTTTGTCAGCATTGGGGCTAAGAAGGAAACATCAAATTTGGGCACCTAGGGTGAGGAATACAGGTGTAAGGCTGCTTGAAGCCACACACAGTTATTTACATAATGTAGATGAAAAACTAAGGGAGACATGGAACCACTCCAATGGCTTCCGAACTGCTGCTTCCCAGTGAGATTTTAAAATTGTTGCCCAGTGAGATTTTAAAAATACCACTTGAATTAGTTCACTTCTCTGCTTAAAACCCTCAGTGCATCCTAAGATACTTGGGATGAAGACCTAAGCCCTCTCCTCTAAGTGTATGAGGCCTTGAGTGACATGGCTTCTCTCCATCATCTGCCGGGGTGGATCCATTCTCTCCTTCATCGTTCAAGGTTGCTGTTTTCTGGTTCATCAAAACAGACAGCTCTTCCCGCCTCAGGGCCATTGTTTCTGCTTTTCCTCCTGCCTGGATCTGAGAACCTGAGTAGCAAGCCAGGCCTTCTGCTGTCTTTGGCTGCAGACCTCTTTTGTTTGGCCAGTCCAGAGATTTTTAAAGCTTGAATTTGAATGCCTTAAGGCCGGTAGACTTCCTCCAATCTGCCTTAGGGCCTTTTGTTTTTCATTCAGTCTTACCCCTGCCAGGTACACATTGGTGTTAGCTGCTTGCCACCCAGAAGGAGTTTTGATTTGCAATCTCTTGGACTAATTAATTCCCACTAATCAACCAGTGATCTTTATAAATGTCATTTCCTCAAGGAAGTCTTCACAGCCCGACACTGTCAAAGCATCCTGTACTTTCTCTTCATAGCACTCAACACAATTGTAATTAAATAATTGATGGTATAATTAGGTGTTAAAAGCCCATCTTCCTGGTAAGCACTCTTTACACTGTATCCTCAGTGCTTTACCTACAGAAGGCACTCATTTATTGAACGGATGATAAAGCTAAACTATTCCAAACTTAATAATATAGAGAATTCTCTGAAAGTTTAAAACAAGAATGATAGGCAGACATCTTCCTGGGATTTATTGAAACTGAATCCTTTCACTGCTGAGACACTACCATCCCCTCACCCTGAGATGATAACACAATGTTAAGTTTGTCAGGACAGTAGTTTCATACCAATGTACTGTGTTCAAAGAACAGAAGATGCAGAGATGGCGCCAGGCTCCCTCTGCCTGATTAAACCAGAGCATCTCTACCCTTATCTTTATTCATCTTCTATCTTTTATGTAAATACAATGCACTCCTGCACAAGGTCTGACTGAACAAAGCTTTCCTCAAGGTGGGAACGAGGTCTGCCATATAGACTGTAGTAGCAACAGCTCCTTCCAGTATTGCTAGTGGCATCACTTTACCTGATCCTTTGTATATAACGTTTTTCTCTCTCTCTAGAAACTTGTAAGATCTTTTCTCTGTTCTAAGTGTATGTGATCAGTGACAGTGAACCTTAGTGTGGGTCTATGTCCAGTCTACTGTTATGGGCATTCTTATTAAAAAACTCACATTCTTGAATTCTGGAAAACTCCCTCAGTTTTTGGTTAAATATCCTCCTTTGTCTATTTTTTTCTCTTTTTCTGAAATATTATCAATTGGATGATGAACTTTTTGGACTGGTCCTCTAACTTTTATATCTTTTCTCTTTTATTTTCTATCTTTTAATTAATTTTAAAAATTTCTGTGACATTGCCAGAGCTTTATTCTCATCCTCTTATATTAAATTAAAAAGTTCTGCTATTACATGTTTAATTTCTAAGATCTCTTTCCTAAGTATTCTTTGAGTATTCCTTTTATATAATATTCTGATTTCATTTCATGGTTATAATTTTGTTTCTCTAGTATGTTAATTAGGGTGTGTGTGTGTGTGTGTGTTAGTCACCTGGTCACGTTCAACTCTGTGACCCCAGGGACTATAGCCCTCCAGGCTCCTCTGTCCATGAAATTCTCCAGGCAAGAGTACAGGATGGGTTGCCATTTCCTCCTCCAGGGAACCTTCCTGAGCCAGGGATTGAAATAGGGTCTCCTGCATTTCAGGCTGAGCGCCCAGGGAAGCCCATTAAGATGTATGTATACTTTATTCTTTTTGTTCATTTAACAATTGTGCCAGTTTTTAAGTTATAGTTTCTCAGTTTTTAACTTGCAGAAGTTTTGCTTTCTGTCCCTATACTGAGGGATCTGCTGGCTTGTGTTAGGTCGCTCAGTTGTGTCTGACTCTTTGAAACCTTTTGGACTGTGTTAGGCTCCTCTGTCCGTGGGAGTTTTCAGGCGAGCGTACTGGAGTGGGTTGTCATTTCCTCCTCCAAGGGATTTTCTCAGTGCGGGGATCGAAACTGCATCTCAGGTGTTTCCTTTTTGCAAGCAGATTCTTTAACTGTAGCGCCACCAGGGAAGCCCACTCATCTTTTGGCTTAGAGTTCCTATTTCCCAAGAGTGGAATACTCCACTGGGAATACAATAGTAGTTCTGTTGAATTGGAAGATGACACTACCACCTTGCCAGTTTGGAATCCTCATGCCACTGAGCAGAGAGGAAAAAGAAGGGGATTAATCCACCGGCTAACATGATTCATTCTAATTACCAAGAGGAAATTGAGTTGCTGCTAAACAATTGGAGGCCTATATGTGAAAGCCAGGGGATTCTCTGGTCTGTCTTTCAGTATTTTCAGGTCCAAAAGTAAAGCTGATAGAAAATTACAGCACCCAAACAAGTCAGAACCACAGGATTCATAAGCTTTAGGAATGGAATTGGACCATTCCACTGGGTAAAGACACCTGGAGTTTCTGGATAAGAATAACAACAACAACAAAAATGAAATGAGTAGTGGAAAAAGGAAGTCAGAAATATTATTCTCATTCACTTATATTTTGTCCATTCCACTTTGTAGCTGGTTATGGTTGGAATATTGATAAGCTAATTTCTTTTATTTTAAAAATTAATTAATTTATTTACTTTTGGGCCACAGCATGTGGGATCTTAGTTCCCCAATCACACATCAAACCCTGGGATTGAACCCAGGCTTCCTGCAGTGGAAATGGAGCACTAACCACTGGCCCGCCAGGGAATTCCCTTGATAAGCTATTTTAGAGGAATATGTAGCTTTTTAAAATTCATTCATTCATTAATTTTTGGCTATGCTGGGTCTTTGTTGCTGCACAAGGGCTTTCTCTAGTTGCTCCTGGCAGGGCTACTCTTCACTGCAGTGCGAGGGTGCTCCTTGCAGTGGCTTCTCTGGTTGAGGAGTGCAGGCTCTAGGTGAATGAGCTTCAGTAGCTGTGGCCTACATAAGCTTAGTTGCCCCCACAGCATGTGGAATCTTCCCTGACCAGGGATCGAACTTATGTCTGCTGCACTGGCAAGTGACCTCCTATCCACTGCTCCACCAGGGGAGTCCAGAAGAAGATTTTAAGACCTTGTTATACTAGTAAAATGGTTCAATTCTGTCTTTTTCAATTGCTACCAATAATATAGATTTCTGGTATAATTAAAACTCAAGTTTGGTAACTAAAGTCTATAAACATCTATGAGGAACTTAGAAGAGTATTTTGCTGAGTTAATATTTGAATTAACAGAAAAGATTTCAAACATGTTGAAGACTTCAAATAGAAAAGACTTCAGCCATCCTATTTGTGATGTTGTTGGTATTCAGTCGCTAAGTTGCTTCTGACTCTTTGTGACCCAATGGACTGCAGCATGCCAGGCCTCCCTGTCCTTCACTATCTCCTGAAGTTTGCTCAAATTCATGTCCAAGTCAGTCATACTATCTAACCATCTTATCATCTGCTGCCTTCTACTCCTTTTGCCATTAATCATTCCAAACATGAGGGTCTTTTTGTGACACAATTTCCTAATACAAGAAATGAGAAAATTAAGAAAATAAGCTAGATTACAGAACTAGTATTGATATCAAAATTTGGTATTTTTCATCTAGATGTCTTTGTCAGGTACAGGTTCTGACATAAAATACAAACTACTGTTTTAATGCTACACTGGGTGTTTTGAAATCAACATATAGGGCAAATGTTGACTAAAAATTAAACTAGATAGTACATAAACTTGTAATATGAAATAGAATGTGTACTGGGTATTCATCACTTGGAGAAAACCTAAAATAAAGCTTAATCTAAAAAAACAAAACTGTATGTGTGTATATATATATATATACACACACAGAGAGAGAGAAAGAATTCACAATGCAAGCTTTTACCATGAAATAGAAATACCCTCATGTCAAAAAGAGAAAACATTTTTTGAGTGTTAAGTTTGACTAAGTGAAGGATACTTGCTTTATTTATTTTATCTTATTTTTTTTTTAATTATTTTCAAAATCAGGTAAAGGGTTCAGGCCTCCTCCACACCCAGTTCTCTAGAGCTCATCTTAATCCCATTTTCTTCTTATCTGCAAGCCTACACACTCCTAATCCAATTACTCTGTGAACTGGTACAGATTTTTCACCTGTACCCCAAACAGAATTCCAGGCTTATCTTTACATTACCAATATCTGATCAAAGTGCTCAGCTAAACATGGAAATAAAAGGACCACCTACTCTCAATCTCTATCCTTCAGCCCATGAAGAAGTGGCAGAAGCTTTGAAGTTAGAGCTTTTTCATAAGATCACCCAGTTCAAAAGATGGCTGGTCATGACACAAATCTCTAAAAATGGAAAGGAAGAAATCTGAAAGTGCATTTTTCCTTGCTACAGAGAAGTTTTTCCAGGAGTGGGAGTTATGGGGTGGTGTAGGGGTTGGGAGAGGTCAATTCCACTGAAATTTATTTCAATGGAAAGTGAATGAAGCCATGTTTATGAGCTGTTTTAAATTCATAGTGATATTCTGAATAAAAAAGCTACACTTTAAAATTTGTACTATCATTGCATTTCCAAAGTCTAACCCTCTGGCTTAGATGTATTATACTTAAATACAATATCAGAGGTATGCTAGCACTGACTTGCAACAGCAAATGGTTAAATTGTTAGGAATTTTGTGAGCCAGTTTTCAAACACAGCCATTATTAAAAAATCAAATTATATAAACTTAAAATGTAAATTATTTTCAAAAGAAAAGTAAAAAAATCCTCAAGACTCATTCCATTTTCCTATTATTTATGCCCTTCAGGTTATGTCTATGGTGTTGATATTAGGAATGCCAGATAAAATCCAGGATGCCCAGTTAAATTTAAATTTCAGAAAAAAAAATGAATAAATTTCTAAGCATGTCTCAAATATCACATAGAAATTCTTACACTAAAATAATCATGTATTGGTTATCTGAAATTCAGTTTTAACTGGACATTTTGGCTTTTTATTTACTAAATCTGGCAGATTCTGTATGGAGAAAATACTATATAATGATGCATTATAACACATTTCTTCTTTACTCCCTGTCCAGTTAATTTATATTGAAGGCTTGACATCAGTCATGGTGTGTGTATTTATCACATAGATACCAACACACTGCAAATCAGGGCCCTCACACCCTAACCAGTTGTTAAATATTGACCAATACACTGTTGAGTATAATCCACCTTAATCATTTTAAAATACTCCTTAATGCTGTACAGGTGCTTAGAGAGAACTGATCCTTTGATTATTTGGTCATTGCAATGAAAATAAATAAATCTACACATATGCTGTTATCATTTTCTCTGTGCTTATTATTCCATGAAGAAAGTGATATTTTCATGAAATGTCTAACAGACTAATTTTGCCCTGAGGTTTGAGGGAAACTATGCTTTACTCAACATTAGGATTCTCCATTAATCACTACAAATGTAAATATATTTTTAAAACCCCTTAAATGTTTATTTCTTCTAGAGAAATCCAACTAGATCTTTATATCTACCAGTGTATTCTTTTAATTCTTATGCATTTGAGGTTAAAATAGTCTGGAGAATTGTAGAGAGAGGACTAAACCTGGGATAACAAGTTAATTAATATGAGGAAGATATGCAATAAAAGCTATAGTTTCTTTGTTCACTCTTATCTCTGTTGGGGTATGTATTGATGCTTCTCAATACCGTTAGTACATATTTTAGAGGATGCAGCAAGCTAAATGTAATTGCGTACAGGTCAATTCATTAAAAATATTTTCACTTTTTTCTCCTTCAAATTAAATGAATGAAAGAAGAGAATGGACCAGTTAATCATTTTAGTAGCTAGGCTCTAGGGAATTGAGGTCGGTAACCTTGGTGGGCTGATAAAGGAATCTGATACCAAGGAGGACTGGCAAGATCAGGTTTCTGGTTGCCTTGTTTTAATCATTTATGTGTTCCCTATTATTCATAAAGAGAGATACACTGCTAGGAGCTCCAAACTCAAGTTCATCAATATTGCACAACAGATACTGGTGCTCGCAGGAAAACTAAGTCAGAATAGTACTGATCACCAGAAAATGTGAAAGCCACGGAAACGATTTGTCTGTGGACCTGACGTCTTTAAATCTAACTTCAAGTCCTATATGCACGGATGCAATAAATATAACTTAGTTTTAACCCTGCTTATGTACTTTTGTTGCTGCTATTCAGTCACTAAGTCATGTCCTACTCTTCGTGATCCCATGGGCTATCGCCCTCCAGACTCCTTTATCCGTGGTATTTCCTAGGCAAGAATACTGGAGTGGGTTGGCCATTTTCTCGTCCAGGTGATCTCTCTGACCCAGGGATCAAATCTGCGTCTCCTGCATTGTCAGGAGAATTCTTTACCACTGAGCCATCTGGGAAGCGTATATACTTTTAGGGTGTCACTTAAAATATTTCACCCTGTTTTTCATTGCTATTGTTTTCTTGTTATGGACCTGCCACATAACATGTCCTCAGCATATCATAAATGTTTCAGAAATAAATGAAGACATACAGGCTTGTAGAGGAACACACAGCATGTACAATGGATGGACAGCGTCTCCTTGAGATGCAGGCATGGAGATTCAGACTGCCCTTTGAGGAGTGTAGGATGTTAAGTGTATCAGTCAGAGACCATCTGTTCGGTTCACCTGCCTCGCGGCCTTCAGTGCTGCTTCTGAAATACAGAGTGTGTTGCCTAAAGCAGCTGCTCGGTCCATCCCAGAGAAGCAGACCTGGTGCAATGCAGAGCCCCAGCTGTTCAGATGTCTTCCCTCCGTCTGGCAGAGAATCAGCTGTAGACCCCATAGAACTCAGGGGCTCCCCCCATGCAAACATGGGTGTTTTCAAAGGGTAGCAGTAAAGTAAGATGAACTGACGGATGAAAACCTGGGTTGAATCCCAGTGGATCACTTCAGCACATATTTTTCTCATCAATATGATGAGATGTACATGACCCATACATAGGTCCCTTCCAGACCTATTAATAAAACTGCAATGTATTGCCTATAACATTCTAGAAATATACATATCAGGCTCATCTCAGCTGTGGCTTTACAAACTGCTGGCTTCAAACAACACAGCTCATACTTTTTCACTCTACCATGATGGAATAATCATGATATAACAGTGAGAAATTACCCCTGATGACAACTTGATTAACTAACTACTTAGTATTTATTCTAATTATTAAATAAGCAAAATTTTTGATTACTCTTGCGACCTTGGTAGACTAAGTGAATTGGATCCCAGGGAGGGCTGGCAAGATGAAGTCTCTGGTTGCTTGCTTTTTAAACATTCATAGGCACCTGTAGTCTGTGTGTGTGTCTAGAGAGTCACTTAAGTAGGGAATAAACGATGTGTAGGAACAAAACTGTTTGCTGAATAGACTGTTTTCTTTACCCCAAATCAAACTGACTATCATCAGGGTATTATTGGAAACTCTTTTTTCAGTACAAAAATGTCAGGTCGGGTCTTTTAATTTCTCTCAGTGCCCCTGGTCACTACACACACAAGAGGACAGTGAGTTTGGTGACAGATTCTTTGTCTACTGGTTTGTGTCCTGTTGTTGAATTTCTTCTTCTAATTGATTTTCTTTTGAGGTGTTTTATTGTTGTTGTTCTGTTTTTAAATTTAGGAGTTATCATTCACTAAGTGTAGTTGTAGATTATGCACTGAATATGTTTTTTTTTTTTTAAATTCTGTGAGTGAATAACCAGTGAATGCCCTTAAACATTCATCTTCAAAAGCACAATATTGATCCTAACAAACATAAATGTTAGAATACATCAGTTGAGGCAATGCATAGATTATCTACTGATTTAAAAAACTATCTTAGAACTCTAAGACTGGCATTAAATAGGACTATCCATTTATCTTATGAGTCAGTGTTTTTTCAAAATTTTTAACCATGATCTGCAATATGTATTTTTTACTATGATCCAGTATATATGTGTGTATCTGAAGAAAAGTTTTACTAACATATTTTTCTTACTATGTGTGATGTGCTCTGATATTTTAAACAGTCTCTTTTATTATTTTTTTAAATTATGGCTATAATTCACTAAATTGATTCATGATCCACTAATGGGTAGTGACCTACAGTTTGAAAAATAGTGTTTGAAGCTAATATGCTATCAAGCTTATATATATATAACAAATATCAACAAGCCATGTTATAATGAAGCAGCTCTACAGTGAATATTTGCTTAAAATTAGAAACAATATAGATCACTTTTCATAGATATTGATGGAGGCTTAGGCCAGGAGCTACTAGTTGCTTCCTGCAAAGACCCATCAGTATCCATGTTTCTCTGTTTCTCTGACAGTTAGGTGTGATCATATGACTGAATTTTTGCCAAGGATGTGAGTGGAGGTGATTGTGTTTCTTCCAGTCCTGCTCATAATAAACCTCTCTTCCCACACATGCTGCTGGCTGAATAGAGAGAACTCTGATGATTCTCAGGAGGGAGAGTCCACCTCTTCCATTTGTGCTGTGAAGTAAGGAATCCTCCTTTGTTATGATAAGTCAATGAAATTTCAAAGTTTTGTAGTAGTTTGCTTATCCTGAGCACGTTGTTGGTCTCCTTCAAAAGTGTGTTGTGTTGTACTTGCCTCCACTTCGTCTTCCTTCAATCCATTTGTCACAGTGTAGCTTCAGTGGCCTTCCCATATAAACTAATCATTTCAAGTCTCTCCCCCTCATGCCTAAGAGATTCCAACGACTTCAGATTGCCTTCAGGATAAAGCACAAACTCCTTAATGTGGCCCTCAAGGCTTTATCTGGTTTTGGCCCACCTATCTTTCTGGTTTCATCTCTCACCTTGTTTACCATCTCTTATCATCTCTCCCCTTACTCTCCTCATTTTGATTACATAGGCCTTTTCTCACTTGTTTCTACTCATTTTCTCTCTGGCCACAGGGCTTTTGTATGTCCTATTCCTTCTGCTTAGAATATAGGTCGATAACATGTTGCCTGTGAAGATGCAGATAATAAATATTTTAGACTTTGCAAATCATATAATTTCTTTCCCAACTACTGAAATCTGTCATCTTATCCAAAGGCAGCTGCAGACACTATGTAAATGAGTGGGCATGGCTATCAGCTGATCAAATATATATTTATAAATATATGTGATGAGCTGGATTTGCCCCATGGCCTTTAATTTGCCGACCCCAAGCCCAGAATGTTCTTTCTACCCTTTTTCCTAATGAACAGCCCTATATATGCTTTATCTCTTCCCCAAGGGAAACTTCACTGATACCCCTAAGTCAAAACCTCCTATTATATAGTCTTATAATTCCATATATTAATACTTTTATGATAATTATTACACTGGAAATACTACACTGCCCATTAGTGGTCAGAAGGAGTTTGCAAGCCTCTTGCTTATTCATCATTATTCATTCACTGCTATTCATTCATTGTTATGTGTAATAAATGAGCACCTGTGATTTGTCACCTTGTACATAAGACAGAGTAAAAAAGGTCATTGTTCTAGCCTCTGTGATCTAAGATAATATATTCACCCATTTGTTGAGTTGACAAATTGCAAGGAGAATTCCAAGGTATGTAAGACATGAAGTCATTACTTTGGTTATGGGGATGGTTGTTTTCCTATCTGAAATATAAAAATGAGGAAAAAACCCCTCAAAACTGAAAGCAATAAAAATAGTGCTTTTAGGGGATTTCCCTGGTGGTCCAGTGGCTAAAACTCCATACTCCTAATGCAGGAGCCCAGGTTTGGTCCCTGGTTGGGGAAGCAGATCCCACATGCTGCAGCCAAAATCCTGTGCAGCCAAAATAAATATTTTTTTAAAGTAGTGTTTTTGGCACCTTGAGTATAATATTCTTACAGGTGTAGTCATTTGATTTGCAGGATTGTTGTTGTTTTTTAGCCACTAAGTCATATTCGACTCTTTTGCAACCCCACGGACTGTAGCCCATCAGGCTTCTCTGTCCACGGGGTGCTCCCGGCAAGAATATTGGAGTGAGTTGCCATTTCCTTCTCCAGCGGATCTTCCCAACCCAGGAATCAAACCTGGGTTGCTTGCATTGGTAAAGGATTCTTTACCAGTGAGCCACCTGGGATGCTGGTGGTTGAATATGGAATGTATTGCTGACCCAACCACTAATTATCTCCTTTCTATGTGATGGTCAACCTGGGCAAGTTTTGTAGTTTTCTTTCTGGCTTTCTAAGCCTAAATATCTAGAGACTTTTACCTGTCAGACTTGAGAAGCTGCAGCACCAACAGAATTGGAATCGGGTGCCACACTGCCCATATCGACTTTGGTCAGAAACAGATGGGTTCATCCAGCCCTCTTGATTTCTTATGTTACATGGTAGCTCTTTTCTGCAAAGAAGGCCCAGAGAAAAGAAAATACTGTATCAGTGAATGCAGACATAGAAACCAGACTTTCCAGATGATTCTGGGTGTTGCTGACTACGTGTATAAGTTTATATGGAAAGAGGCTAAGAATATCTTGAGCAAGACTTGACATTATTGCTCATACTTCAGTTTAAGAGGGAAGCTGTCGCAAGCACAGCTAGGTCAGGCACTGGTAAGGTTTACACCCAGCTCTAATGGATTTCATCAGGCTAGAAGTGAAAGTTGTTTTCAAAGCAGAGTCACTTTAAATCAAATGCAAAAAATCACGTGTTCCTCCTCGTCTTCCCCTCAACCACCTGCATCTGGTCCATAGATTTGTTTGGTTTGGCTTTCATAGTGTTTAAATAAAACCCCAAACTGGATTTGTTGATATGGGAGATTTCATATAAAAATCTAGATTTCTGGCATCTGGGAAATCTGGCAACTCTGGGTGGTATTCCCATGTGGGAGCGTGGCTGGATGCTGTGCGGCTCAGAAGAGTCACGGACTTGCCAAGACTCTGTCCCTGACTGACCACCTTCATTCACTCATGCCACAAGAAGTTTGTGTTTTCCCTTGCCAAATAGAGAATAGGCTCATGGGGCATAGAAATATTTTGATGTTTTAAAGAAAACAGCTCTTATTAATCCCACTGTGTTACTTGGGTATATGTATATCACTTTGTATTTTTATAAGTATCTTCCCCTCAAAGAACTCAAAAGACTATGCAAAAGTTGAAGAGTTAAAAACCCATGGACCATTCCTGGTCACGTGGACTAGATGTCTTGAAAGATGACTGAGTTTAGGAAAATACCTAGTTGGAAGGGCTGCAGAAGGACTGCGCCTAGAAGGGCACCCTGTTCATACCAACAGTCTCTCTGTGGGCCTTTGAAGGACTCTGAGAAGGTGAGTCAGTGAGGATAGACATTCTCATTTTGTCTATGAGGTTAGACAGAAGTGCAGAAGTGTCCCCTTCAGCCCACAGCAACTTGTTAGGGACCTGGCCACCAGGCAGGTCATATGCCAGCAGACATAGCTTAGAACATGAAACTTAAAGGATAAGTCACAACTCACCAAATGAATGAGGACTTTAGAAGCAAGCAAGTCAGCAGGAACAAAGTGAGCACAAGCTTAGAAACATTAATAACAATATTAGGTACTGGAGGAATCATGAGAAATTTCCATTTTCCTTAACTGCTTCCCCTGTAATACAGGAGCATTTATGCCGGTTACACTGTTAACTAGAGCCCTTTTAGAGCTTGCTACTCAAAGATTGGTCCATGGACCAGTAGCATCATTATCCAGGAGCTTGTTAGTAACAGTATCCCAGAAACTATTCCAGAGCCACTGAATCAGGTGCCCAGAAGATTCACATATACACTAAAATTTGAAAAACATGTCTTATGAGGGTAATGAAGTTTGGGACTAGATAATAATAGAGGGATTTTTCTTTCTTTCCCCCCCCTCCTTTGCTTTAGAGCTCATCTGGCCATGAAGGTAAATATACTTGAAACCTCAAAACAATGGAAATAATGCCCAATATGTTAAGATGAGTGGCGTGGAGGCCCAGAATAAATAATAGAATTATTATTATTTCGTTTTAAAGAAGCTATTGTTTTTCCTAAATAAATTGAGATTCAGTTAGCTCATCATTTTTTAAAATCATGTAGATAGTAGATATAACCAAAATCAGGTAGAACTAAATAGTCTCTTTAAAACAATGAAGCCCAGTCTTGCTCTTTGGACTCAAATACTAATAAAAGGAATACAGATTATTGAGTTATTTATTACATTCATGAGCTTACTTAAATTCCAGTTTATGGCAGGAAGCTATATAAAAATATTCTTACTTTTTTTCATTTAATGAGTACTGGAGATGATAGATTGGCCTCTATGTGAGATAAAGGTATCATTATTGAATGCACACTATGTGTCTAACTCTTCACATAGTTCATAAAGTCTCCACAACAGGCATGAACCAGCCTTAATTTATAAATGGGAAACTGAAGGTCATAGACATTAAGTTGCTTATGTAAGGTCAGAGGATTATTGTTTTGCAGTTAAGATCTAAATACACACTTGAATCTGAATCCCGCATTATTTTCTTTTCCCTCCAAGGTACCCTGGACTGACCTGAAGATTATTTACTTCTCTCTTACCTAGTAAGTTTTCCTTTGATCTTGACCATCAGAATGGAAAAACTTTTTTTTTTTTTTTTCTTAACTTGATTTCATCTTTCCTACTTCCAACCATTGGTCTTCCCTGGTAAAGAACCTGCCTGCAAATATGGGAAATATGGGTTCTATTCCTGAGTCTGGAAGATCCCCTGGGGAGGGAAATGGCAACCCACTCTAGTATTCTTGCCTGGGAAATCCCATGGACAGAGGAGCCTGGTGGGCTACGGTCCATGAGGTTTCAGAGTCAGACACGACTTAGGAACTAAGCACACACACACACACGCACACACACAGTTATAACCATTAAAACAAACAAAAATACTAGCTGTATTTCTAGTGATTTTTTTCCCCCTGATTATAGAATCAGTCAGGTTCATTTGGTAAAATTTGGAAAATATGGAAGAACACAGCGAACAAATGAATACCACTCATAATCCTATCACTCAAAGATAACACTCCCACTCAGAGATAGCTGCTATTCACGTATTATATGCTTCCATTGACAATGAACATATATAGCTCATTAAAAATAGACTCATGCTGTGTAAACTATTTTATAACAAATGTTTCCTCATGCCAATGGATATTGTTTCTACAATATACTTTTCAAAGTTCCCTAATATCCTACACATAGATATAACAATGTAAACTGAAGGCCACATTCTTAGCACCTTGGCAATGTTATCTCACGCAAACACAAAATTTAGTAAGTGGTTTTATTATCTTCACTTTATATGAGAAATGGGGGGCCCACAGAAATAGTGTGGTGTTATTTGATTTGGATTACATGTCTTTCATTGACAGAGTTAGGACTGGAACTCTCAGAGTCTAAATTTAGAGCAACATCCTTAGTCCCTTTACTCAGTAAGTCTCACTGGAGCTTCAGGAGTCCTTTTAAGAACAGCAGATAGATTTGCATTAAATTCTTCAATGTAGCACAGCCACAGTCCATTTTTATGGCTCAGTGTCATGGTTCCTTTTTTTTGCTTTATCCTTTCGTCTCCTTCACAAGCTTATATTTATTTTTAGTATTAATTATCTTTGTCGTCAATTGAGACTGTGTGTAGATGTGTGCCCTATCCCACATCCTGACAAATTCAATAAATGGTAGAGAAAAATAATTGTTATATAGATTATCTTTTCATTTTCTCCCCTTCTTTCCCCTCTTCTCTCCTCTTCTCCTTCCTTCCTTCCTTTCTTCCTCTTTTCCTCCATTCTTTATTTCTTTGCTAGGTTTTAGCTATTTGGTTTTACTCACCAGGACCAAGCTACCCTAAAATACATACAGTATTTTATGAGAAAAAAGAAGCCTGCTTTCATCATTCCAAATGAAATCTTTGGGCATTTTAAGTAATACATGTTACAGCTTTGAAGAATAAAGATATTGAATGGTGAGAATTTAAAAATATTGAAGGGACTTTCAGATGGCAATTTTATAATCTGAAACCTTAAAAAACAAAACTTGGAGACTTAAAAAGCAAAATTTTATAACCTGAGTTGTCTCTTTGTACATTTATGAAAACTGGAAATTTTGTGGAAAAGCAAATCTTTATGTGAAAAGAGAACTTGGAAATTTTAAAATATGAGTTGTTATTTTATTTCCAAGAGCTGAAACAGGAACAGTAAACCACAAGTGAAACTGCTAGATGACACTAAGAGTAGTAATAATGTTAATTTTCTGATGTCAGAAAGATGGAAAAAGGAAGTACACACTTCTGCAATTGAATTGAACTAAGGCAACTCAATGATGCCAGCTTCGGTTGAGTAGATGAGTCTGGCCACTAACAGGGTTTCCTTACAAGCAGGCCATAGCCAAAAGATCAACAGACAAGATGCCAAAATCATCAGCAAGACTTGCCATTGGATTCCTTTGAATCTTTTCTGTGAGTGCTGGTATTAATCATTGAACTTATATACAGGAATGCCATAATTACCATATATTTATCTCACTTTACTTCACTGAGACTATTTTACTAATGAATGATTGAAAAAATAAATACAGGAAAATGGATAAGAGCAAAAGGTTTGGCATGGTTTGAATCCCAGCTCTGCAATGTACTGTTTTTGCCAACTCTGGATCCCTACCTTCATCTTCTGGAAAAGTCACTTTCTTTTTCCTTTTCTTTTCTTATGTTGTGTCAGTAATCAAGATCCCTGCCCTCCTCTTGAAAAATGGTAAGACATGTTACCCAAGCCTTACCTAAGGCATGTTACCAATCAGATTCAACTTCCCAGAAATTAGGCCAAGTGAGCACAACAGATCATCTCTATGGTGGTTTTCCTGAAGGAAGTGATCTGTTAGTTCCTGCTACCTAGATGTTGGACATTTTTATGTTTCTTATTCTTCCAATGAGCCAGTTATTTGTTCTCCCTTGATTCTGTGAGATACTCCATGCTCTTCCAGTATGTTTCAGTTTTACTTAAGTTAACCAGAATCTATTTTTCTTGGATTCAACAAAGAACTTGAATAGTCTAAACAAATTAAGTAAAGCATACTCTAATCTCCATACATTTCAGCAAAGGTAAAATATCTAGTTCAACCTATAGCTAAAGGTATTACAACAGATTTATAATAATGACCTCAACATACTTGACAATACTAAAAACATATTTTGGTAACTGTGGAATATTTACATCATCTTCCTAAGAAGTTACTTCGTATGTAAAATTTTGAAAACTGGGACTTCCTTGGAGGTTCAGTGGTTAAAACTCTGTGCTTCCAATGCAGGGGATTTGTATTTGATCTCTGGTTGGGGAACTAAGATCCCACATGCCTGGTGGCACAGCCAGGAATAAAAAAAGAAAGAAAAAAGAGAGAGAAGAAAAGAATGCCTATTTGCAAGACTTGTGAAGATTAAATGGGAATGTGCCTGGAAAATGTCTAGCACAGCACCTCTTAGAGTAAGTGATCTCTATCTATTGGCTTAGTGGAATACTGATCTGGTATTTAGTTTTAATAAATAGATTTGATCTGAAAAAAAAAAAAGGAACCAGTTTCTATAAAAGCATCTAATCAATATTTTCACCATGCAAGTGAGCAGTTTTAATTTCCCTTAGAAATTTATTGTGGTGGTGGTGGTGAAGTAGCTAAGTCGTGTCCTTCTCTTGCGACCCCATGGACTGTAGCCTGCCAGCCTCCTCTGTTCATGGGATTTTCAAGCAGGAATACTGGAGTGGGTTGCCATTTCCTTCTCCAGGAATTTTCCTGACCCAGGGATCGAACTCAGGTCTCCTGCACTGCAAGCGGTCTTCTGATTGCAGTTGGATTCTTTACCAATTTTGCTTTAAATAATGAAGTGATCTAGTAAGGAGGTATTTTCAGATGTATATCAACTAAGGGAATAACTAATTTAGTCTTCACTGTATATGTATGTTAACACGGATGTGTATTTGCATACATAATAGAGCCAACTGGACTTGTTCTAAGATTTTGTGGAATATAGATATATAGAGAATTAAAACCAAATCTGAGATAACCTCAGTTATTCATTCTAATAGACTCATGTACCTGAACATTTAGGCTTATACAACATTAATCTCATTCTAGTTGGCATTTGGTGTAGAAAATCTTTAGTTAAAGCTTCTTCTGCTGAAGCTGAAGTTTAAGAGTGTCAGGTCATTTTTTTGTGTTTCCACAGTTTCAAAATTTTACTCATTATGAGGAAAGCACACCAGCGACTGCCTTTCCCAAGAGCTTTCCCAATAAACTGACATTACAAAAGCCATTTAGCCTGCTCTGATGAGGCAGTCCAATTCTGCTAGCAGAATGAGAGGAAGAAGGTGTTGTGAAAGGCACTTATCCAACAACCATTGCTCTTTGATAGCCAACAGGATCCTAATTTCATTCAGATTTGTAAATCTCAAGGCAAGTGGTGATCTCCAGCAAATGAATCTCGTGCATCTTAGCCGTCCATGGTAATTTGGTTCCCGTTTGCTGGTAGTTGGTCTAGTGTTTTGCATGTGACCAACTTCTGGCTGAAAAGGTGTAAGGGAATCTGTTGAGAGAAGGAGCTTCTAGAAAAGAGTTTTTTCCTGGTTAAAAAATGTAGAGACTTGTGAGAAGCCTTTTGACCTTTAAGCCTTTCTTCTTGTCTTGAAAGTAGATAAGTGAGGATGACTTCCTTATAGCTATATCCATTTTCCTGTAACCATGAAGTGATGAGATAACTGGGTAAAAAGCCAATATACTAAAAATGGCAGAGTGGAAATATAAAAAGAGCCTGAACACTTGATGTCATTTTTAGCCACTGCTCCCAAAATGGAAGCCAGACTGTGTACCCCTGGACAACTTGTTAACTGAGATCACTGAATGTCTTCCTTACTTTTCTCTTACTTGTAGCTGAAAGCATTTCTATGGCATTCACACTTATACACCTTTTCTAAACCCTTTAGTTTTAAATGCTTTATATCACCAGACAAAAGGATCATTGTCTGACAATAGAGAGAAGAGACCCTGGAAATTCCTGCATTTTTATCTCTCAAAAATGAGCTAGAAATTCTGTTCAGTGTTTTACCAGCAGATGTCTCCGGAGTGGGGTGGGGGGAGTAGAAGGGGAATGGGGGGGAGTAGAAGGGGAGTGGGGGGATTGTTTGTATTTGCTACAACTCTCAGAGTAAGTACCTTCCAGTATAGCAAGTTTAGTTAGCTAGACAATCTTACAATAAGGGATTGTGAATGGGACCTGTAAGGAAAATTCTCAGTTGCCCTGTCCTAGAGAGAATTTTAGAATCAGGATAAAAGAAATCAGTTACTGATAACCTGGAATGCAAAGCACTCTTCAGTATCTATAGAAATTAGGAGTGGGGCATTCGTTTGCATAGAAAGTAGCAAAACTTTGAAAACATGTCGGATATTAAAAAATAAAAATAAGAGAGCAATGTTGTATTACTATAGGGAGAACTGTAGCCTCTTGAACCCCATGGCCTATTTTTCACAGATAGAGAATTCTAGAAGCTGTCCTCACAAAGACTGCTGTGCTCTTGAAGATGCCCTGCAGGTTTTCAATGTTGAGGCAATTTCCTGAATGCATAATGTGCCTGAGAAGAAACTTCTGAGGGAAAAAACTTGTTTTTTCAGTTAGCAGGGTGACTTTCAAACGTTTTTTAAACCATGACTCACAATAAGATATGAGCTTCCCAGGTGGCTCAGTAGTAAAGAATCTGTCTGCGAAGCAGGAGATGCAGGAGATACGGGTCTGATCCCTGGGTTGGGAAGATCCTCTGGAGGAGGAAATGCAACCCACTAGAGTATTCTTGCCTGGAGAATCCCATGGACAGAGGAGCCCGGTGAGCTACAGTCCATGGGATCACAAAGAGTTGGACACGACAGAGATATACATTTTAGATGTCTAGTATAAAGTACATATGTGTATGAACACATACCCGACTGAAATCAGTTCAGTCACTCAGTTATGTCTGACTCTTTGCGACCCCATGGACTACAGCACGTCCATCACCAACTCCCAGAGCTTATTCAAACTCATGTCCATTGAGTCGGTGATGCCATCCACCCATCTCATCCTCTGTCATCCCCTTCTCCTTCGGCCTTCAATCTTTCCCAGGATCAGGGTCTTCTAATGAGTCAGTTATTCGCATCAGGTGGCCAAAGTATTGGAGCTTCAGCTTCAGCATCAGTCCTTCCAATGAATATTAAGGACCGATTTCCTTCAGGATGGACTGGCTGGATCTCCTTGCAGTCCAAGAGACTTTCAAGAGTCTTTTCCAGCACCATGACTGAAATAAGTTTCATGAAAAGATACTTGTTCTTTTATTGTGTGTATGTTCTAATCTAGTCGTTCTGTTTTTCTTTCCATTTTTTAAAAAGCGGTGTTTTTAACCTACTAAACTGATTTCACCACCTGCTAACGGGTTACCACTTGCAGTTTGTAAAAGCACTGAGTCAAGATAGTTTCTGTGGCAAGTTACAGCTCGTGTAAGTTCAACAGGTTTGAACAACGTGGAAACTTGTCTTACAGAGCAGAAATCCCAGAGACAGGGCGGACTTCAGAGCTGCTTGTCATCAGTCGCCAGGTCTGATCTGTCTTTGTCTCTGATCTGACTTCTGCAGTGCTGTCTTCAATCTTAGGCTGCCTTCCTTGCTGGCTTAATAAAGTTGGTGTGTTGGACATTTTCAATTATTCCGTCAGATCCACCCTCTGCCTTTCTCTGTCTGCCCTGAGCCCTGCAAGACCCAGCTGTATGGATTACATGAGCGGACACCCTTATCTGCTGACTTCCGCCTGGATTCCACCAGTTGAAAGATCCTTCAGGAAACTGAGCATAGAGAAGAGAATGAAACTGAGAATGAAACCCCAAAGTCTGCTTACTTATCTGTGAGGTCAATGTGTACTAATCACATTCTTTCACCCAGGTAATTAAAATACCCTAAATCAGAGAGCACTGAGACAGATTGTTCCATACTGCCTCTAGCCTCAGCTTCTAGAAATTCTCTCGATGATGGTATGGGTTGAGTTGCTCCTTCTGGGAGCAACTCCATGTGAAGTCAAGATGGAATTCCTTGGGGTCCTGGCCTCAGAGTTTAGGTTGACAGTGACCACTCATCCCAGTTATTTCACCAGCATCTCCCCAGGACTTCGCCAGACTCAGCCATGGCTGTTTTGACTGTGCTCACTATCTTTGTCCTTCTCTGCCACTGTCACGCCTCTTTGCTCTTCACATCTCTCCACCCTCTCCCATGAACCTTTTCTCCCTTCTCTTTCCAAAGCTTTTACTTGTGTCAGTTGAGTGACAGTCACAGTAACTTCTGGGAAGTGACTCAGTCCTACAGGCTTTTTATCATTTTGTAAAGTAGGCAAAGGTTTAGAGCAGTAGTTTGTGTTCTGAGGGACTTCCCTGGAGGCTCAGATGGTAAAGAACCCGCCTTCAGTACGGGAGACCCAGGTTCAATCCCTGAGTTGGGAAGTTCCCTGGAGAAGGGAATGGCTACCCACTCCAGTATTCTTGCCTGGACAATTCCATGGACAGAAGAACCTTGCAATCTACAGTCCATGGGGTCTCAAAGAGTTGGACACAACTGAGTGACTTTCACTTGTGTTCTGAAAGCATCTAAGTGAATTTCTCTAACCCCAAATTCAGCTAATGAAGGAGGAAGTATTTGGGGCACATGGTATAATCAGAAGGCCTATCAGAAGACCTAGAGAATTAGGATGTATTTGGGGAAAATATTGAATTCCGCATTTAAAGACAAAGACATTTAACATCTGCCCAAATTCTCTCTCATTCCACTTCTTTCTTTTCTTTCCTTTTCTCCCTTGCTTCCTTTCTTCCTCCCTTCTTCCCTTCTCCTCTTACTTCCTCCCTCCCTCTCTTTTTTTCTTTCATCTGGCCATCCATCTATCCATCCAACCACCCATTCATCCCCAACCTACCTACATATTACATTTTTACATTTGTTAGTCACACCTACCTACTTACCTATCACTGGGTAATAGCTGCTAGACAACTGCGGTTCTTTGTTTTTACATAGAGAGCATATTTCAAGGAAGTGAACTTGTTTCTCTTTTTTAAGAAACAGTCTTAAAATTACCTTCTGAGTTGCTTAGTTTAGGGAGAGTGAAAAATCAGTGTTGCTTGTGGGAATGCTGGGTCCTTGGGGCAAGCACCCGCCCTGAATCTGGGCTATATCACTTCCTCCTAGTGTCCCTGAGGCCTCTGCTTGGGTCTGGTTCACTTGGTGGGCCATGGGTGGTGACTTCTCTGGAAAGTGATTTCATAACATGTTTGCACATTGTTTTGGAGTAAAGGTTGCCAGAGATTGAGGTGTTGGTTTCCATTTTATTTACCCTTCTAGGAGGAGACTTCGTAGTAAAGATGTTTTTCTAAGGAAATTTTTCACCTTGGGGATGGATCCACGTTTTGGTAAATAATTAGATTGTACAAATTTAGTATACCATCTTTAAGAAAAAGTATACAACAGTGGTTATGAATTAAGTATTTATTTTGAATTATAAAAAAAATCTCAACAAATTACACTTTAAAAATATATCATATACCATAAACATCACATAATCCAGAAAAACAATGTAATATTCACAATTAATGAATTGCTGTGGCACACCTCTTTAATATTATCTTATATTATGGCTGTGTATTCCTGACTTTTCTCTTCATGTGATAATAGCTTTTAAAAATAATTTTTCATGAAAATAGTCTGCTACTATGTTTGATTGAAATTTATTTCTTATTATTGATGATTGGGATGAATCAGACACTCAACTTCTCACAGAAGTTTTCTGTAATATTGCTAAATATTTGTGTTTTATAGAAGGAATTCTGATTAATTCTATTTCTCATAACTATTACAAAAAAGCAAAAAAATATGTTTCATTTATTATTGCAAATTTACTTTTTGAATTTTCATATGAATTTTATTTATTTTTTTCTCTTTTTTTAAGCTTTAAACTTATTTTTTTGAACTGGGGTATAATTTATTAACAAATATTATGATCATTTCAAGTGAACAGTGAAGCGGCTCAGTCATACATATGGCTGAGTTTCAAGCATGTTCTTGACAGGAGAGAATTTCCAGTGTGATTAGATGTCATGAGAAGTAAATCTTCCACTTACGATTTTAAATGTCCGCTGATTGGAGAATTTTCCATCGACTAGTTCTGGTTTCCCATGTTTCAAAACTGTGATGCTAAGTGCCATAGGAAACATTCATATACTGATACAACTCCTGGGCCCCATCCTTTAAAAAAAAAAATTGAAGTATAACTGGTTTACAATGTTTCAGGTGTATAGCAAAGTGATTCAGTTATACATACACATATATGTTATACCTATATACCTATATTCTTTTTCTCATTTTATTTCTCTTAATAGTTAACTTTGTCCAAGAAGAATTTTCTTTTTATGTTTCCTTCAGAAAAGCAATAACAATAATATCAGAATAATCACCATGCAATAAGAGTTGAATCTGTGAGACAGACTTTATATATTACTGCATTCAATCCTCAACTTCTATTGAGGCAGATGGTATCATAACTTTCTCACCAAACGCAACAACAACTACTTGCTCAAGACTACAAACTTGTAAGTGAGAAAACTTTAGAAACCTGGTCCATTTATCTGCAACACTCACATTCTTTCCTTTCAATGGTCTTGCCCTTCGGATTTATATCAGATGAGTGTACAAAGGTATTCAAGGGAACAGAGTCTTCTTTGCCTCTCTAAGGAACTGGACAACACTTGTAATTGGGGACCTTGAACCGATAATTCTAACTCAGTGCGACTCTCTTTTTGTTCATCCCACATCATTCTTGGCCCTCACAGTCTGGTCTGGGATGTGATGCTAGTCCTTGCTTATCATCTTCATAAGTTTGAAGTTCTCTGTCTTTCTGACTGAGATGCTGGGCCTGTTTTACTTCCCGTGACCTTTGTCTGTGTTCAATATCAGCATCATTTTTTCCATGATGATGAGGGTGGGGGAGCAGGAGGGCACAATAGTGTGAGTGCCAAACTTGAAGCAAGATTCTCATCTCCAGGTCTGTGGTTCCAAACTCTATACGACAGCTCCCTGGGACACCCCAGCAAATTCACAGAGATGCCAAGGAATGATGCAAATTTCTGAGGAAAACAGCAACACTCAACATCTTCCAAATAGCACATGAACCAATGGCTCAAGGGAGTTCACAGCTTCAAAATGAGATCACATTACACTTCTTTTCATGACATATCTGTGCAAAGCTCTTTTTTAGAGATTTTTGAGATAAAAGGAATTTTATTTGATTCTAAGATTTCAGAAGCTGTGTAGGGCCCAACAAGTAGGCACACACATCCTATTAGTAAGTAGTTGTGACTGCTTAAGAAGGAAATAATTATTATTTCTCCTCTCAAATTATGCTTTTTTCCCCCTAAACATCTAGTGAATTGTTAGGACATAAGGACTTATGCAGTTGTTTGGACCTAACTACTTAATAAATAGAATTTAATAAGGTATTTTTCTGGGCTCAGGCATGTCAGAAAGAAATTACTGAGACACTAACAGGCTCCGTGAACAGATACTTGGGAACCTCTATTCTGGGCAACAAGCTAAAGTACTTTAGGTGTTTCATTTTTAAATTTTTTAATTTAACCCATTATTTACTTTATTTTGAATACATTTAGAAAATATGGTTTTACATCAGTGGCCAACTGGATTTGCTAATTCGTGAGACCCAAGTTACACAGATATATTGACTTGACCTCAGGATACAGCTAGGCTACTCCTGGTCCCCACCAGGGGCAGACCTATTGCCATAAGACACAAAACAGATGAGGACATATGAATTTTTCAGATAGGTTGTCTCACAAAAAAGCAGGCAAGAGAAAAAAAGAGTCTGAAGGTGAGAAAGTTCAGTTTCATCAAATAAGTCAGTTGACCCCCTGCTTAGGGAGGAGAGGGAGGAGGTAGGAAGAAAAATCAGAAATAGTCCTGGTGGCACTGTCTCCCTGTGGAAACCTGAATCAAGGAAAATGGAAGTTCTTCCTGCCTACCGGGAAGGAAAGAGGGTTCACACATTATAAAATGTGTGATCGGGAGGCTGGACATTGAAAAACAAATACATCTCTGTTGTAAGACACAAGGCTAGTTGCAAATAAATTGTCATTTCTTTGGTAGTGAGTTTGAAGCATTTTTCATGTTATCAAATTGCTTTAGCTCTTACATAAATTGTCTTTTCATGATAAGTATATTTCTTAAAGGTCATCAAGATTTTGCCCTCTGGGAAAGGAATATTTGTGATATGTCTGGCAGGGAACAGAGTAGAGAAAGAGCCACAGGTGAGGACAGGGAAAATATTGTATCAGTTCCTAGCATTTTCATCCATGATGAAAATCATTTTCTTTTAAGTTCTCTGTATTCTTGAGATAGTTGGAATTGTTTTCCCCTGCAAATACCTTCATGCCCTCACCCCCCTCTCTTCCAGGCAAACCTGAACTGCAGATAAACTTCTACACTTGCTTTGCCTTGATGACACAGGGGAGATGGCCCTGCTGAGAAAATGCAACAACCAGCAGAACTGGAATCACTGCACATTCATAATCACAGCCCTCAGCACAGCCCTGCAAACCTGCTCCGCTTCTCCAGAAAGCTTGCTCTCATTCTCTGCAACTTCATGCCTTTTCCCTTCTCTAAGGAGGAGACGCACACTCCCACACACCCTCCACCCGCTCTCAGTGATGAATCATGTATAAGGCTGTGGCGAGAAAGCTGAAAACATCAGTGAAGAAGCACTGTTGATCCCCACCACCAGATGCACACACTGCCTGTGTTTACACCTGAAGACAAACCGGTATAAACTTCCTCCCTGATGAAAAGAGAGCAACAGCTCATCTTGTGTCAAAAACTGATCACAGGTACCCTGAAGGCCATAGCTACCTCCTTACCTGCCTCAGTGTTCCCTTCCTTCCTTCCTTCTCCTCCTCCTCCCTCTTCCGAATACCTTTTCTTCTCAGTAGGACAGTCCAGTAGAAGCTTCCTCACTACGCAAGTCTCTACTCCAGCACATAGTGGACCCTGGGTATCCGTGAATGCAGAGGGCTGGCTGCACTACATCATTTTATTTGAGAGATCTGGGCATCCATGGATGGTCTCCATGGGGGTCCAGGAACTGATCCTCTTGGATACTGAAGGACAGCTGTGTAGACATCCTGCATTGCTCTCCAAACCCTCCCCTGCCCTGGCCTGCACCCCCTGCACCCTGCTGTGGCATTTCCATCAGAAGACAGTTGTCAAAGGGCTCTTCACACCTCCATCACCCTGTGAGGCTGACTGTATTTATTAGGAGTAGAGAAAGCTCCCTGGTGGGTTGAGAGGACTCAAGAAATGGCTTCAGGACTGCTTGTGTTGGAATCTTTGTATAGAGGCTCAGGAATCTCCATATTCAATGAGGACTCCAGGTCACTTCCAGCTCCCAGGGTAAAAACAGAAATTCCTTTCTCTAATGGGTTGCAAGCAGCTTTAAAGTCATCAAACCTTGGTGGTCACAAGGGGCTGGGGACAGAGTAGGGGTTGGGCAGAATAGGGAATAACTGCTTAAAGTGTATGGAAGTTTTCTTTTGAGAAATGATGAGACTATTTTGGCACCAGAGGTGGCAATTGCATAACACTGTGAAGGCACTAAATACCGTGGAATTGTATGTTTTACAATGCTAATTTTATATTATGCAAATTTCACCGCAATTTAAAACACTTACTGAGAAAAGAAAAAACAAACCTTATTTAATCCTCTCGAGCAGAAAATACTTAAAATATTTTTGATGGGTTGCTCATCAGGGAAAAAAATTATAATAATTATGAGGGGAGCCTTTATATAGGTGAATAGTTTAGAAGAATTTTGATCAACAAAATGTTGGATCACAAGGATTCAATAATATAAACTTAATTTGTATGAAACATGGCCCGGTGTCTATTATTTATCTTCACTGGGACCCTTGGGAGGAAGATAAAATAATATTTTGAGATATTATGGAAAAGTCTCTTTTATTATACCCTATTATCCAATTTGGAAACTGCTATTTGCATGAGACACTAAATATTAAAAATGCTGTACAAGTAGATTATATAAAACATGGGGGAAAAGGCTATAATTATTCAGTAATTTTCAGAATATTTCAGCTTCAGTTTCATGCCACCTCATTTTAAGACAGAGGAGAACAGCTCGCTGGGGACTAATTTGCATTGATAACATGCTGTGCCTTAATGGACCCTCTGCCAAAGCCAAGACTATGAGCAGGATCAATAGTGCATAGTCTTTACTAAGGCTTTTTAATGCATTTAACCACGTTAATAAGCTTTCTGAGCTTTAATCATTATTGCTCCTTAGAGTATTAATAAGAAATACAGAATTGCATATTGTATTCCCATTAAATAAGTAAATTCATATTAGGAATCATTATGAAAAGTAATTATTTAGGAAAAGCAAAGCCATGCTACTGGCTGGGAAATCCTGACATTATATTCCAAAATATGAAAATACCCTTCCTTCCTGGAGCATCTTTCCCCAAGCAATGTCTGAGTGTGTTTCCCTAATCCACGTCTTCTCTTTTGCTTCTCTGCAAGAGGGTGAGAAGAAGCCTCTGCCTGCATAGACTTGACCTTCCTGCATAGACTTGATCTGCCTGGCTTAGGAGGGGCCCGCAGGGCTGAGAGGGAAGTTGGTATAGAGTTGGACTCTGAGTGCTCAAAGTTGTAGCTACTGTGGATTGGATTGTCTCCTGTGTGTGTGCGTGTGCTCAGCTGTCTGACTCTTGGCAACCCCATGGACTGTAGCTCGCCAGGCTCCTCTGTTCATGGAATTTTCCAGGCAAGAATACTGGTGTGGGTTGCCGTTTCCTACTCCAAGGGATCTTCCCAACCCAGAGATCGAACCTGAGTGTCCTGTGGCTTCTGCATTGGCAGGTGGATTCTTTACCACTGCGCCACTGGGGAAGGACATTCCTTGTGTACTGGGCACTTTTCATCTGTTACCTTGTTCATGCCTCACAAAGAGCAATCATTACTTCACAAACAAGAAAAAAAACCCACACATCTAGAAAGTGGGAGCTATGTTTTCAAGCCTGAGTGGGCAACACTATTAAATCCTTTCTCCTCTCTGAGATACTCACCCTTCTCTGCTGGGAATTAGCAAAAGGAAAAATCCTTTTCTTGCTCCAGACAGATGGGAATGAAGAGTAACTCGGAAGCAAAGGAAACCCTACCTTTCTGAGGCATTGGATGGGTCTGTGCTCAATTACCTCGGAGGACCTGAGAAGTGAAAGACTTTCCTTAGAAAAGTGCATTGTTGAACTTGAAAAGAGGATTACAGTCATTAAATTAGCTCCTTGACACCTCTGGGAAAAGGTAAATATCATTATAGTTTTTTCATTTATAGGAACACTAGTGCAGAAATATTGAAGAAGTGTCTCCCATTGTCAGAGAGGTGGGAGTGAGGGGTAGATGGAAGCCAGGTTTAAATTGACTTCTCAGATTTCTTACTCTAATTACTACACTGTATTTTCAAACATTAAAATGTCTCTCAAGCTTTTGGCAAGAAGTTTTAAAACATCAAAATTCAATTCTCTGCCAATTACCAGCCTTTTAGTTTAGGAGTACCTAATTGAGTTTTCTGATTTTAAGGTACTTATGGGCTAGAAACTCATATGCTGTATTTGAGCCCAAAGCTAAATTTTTATAGGCAAGTTATAACCTTTCTAATAGACTTTGAACTGCAGTGACTGATCCTTGCAGGTATAACTGTAATGAGCTTTCAGCTCTTGTTTGAGTGCATTTTCCACCTGAATTCGAATCTATAATGAATCATGAGCTGATTTCCAAGCAGCCCTCTCAGGAGGACAGCTGGGTGAAAAGGTCAGGGAGAACTGGTCTTTGTTTAAAGTGGTCCCAGCAAAAATATCTCATTTAAAATCTGCTGGAAGTTGGCACTTTCATTTTTTCACCTTTATCTCAGTGCCTGCACTCTGATGAGCAGAGCAGGAGAGAAGCAAAATTTTGTTAATATAATTGGGCATTAGGATCTAAGAAACCTCAGAAAGCAAAGAGGCAGTTTATTACATTTGAAATATTAGATTTTATGTCAGATACTGTGGGCATGTGTTTGAACTAGTATGATTTGATATATAGCCAAGGGACACTTACATATCAATTAGGATGCTGATGAGTCATGTCCAAGTTCAAGGAATATGTATTCCTATGACTAAGCTTCATCCAAATGTTTCTACAAGGAAGAAACTGCTTTCTTATAGTACATCTTGGTACAAAGATGTAACCACCCAAAATATTTACTTCAAAACAACATGTTTTAATCTTTCTAGTTTTACTGTGGTGATTGGAGAGATAAAACTACTACATTTAAATGAAGCTCCATGTCTTACATGTAGTCAAGGCTATGTAAATATTTGCTGAGTTAAAGAATGAAAATATAAATGAATAATAAAGTGTGACAGAATCAACCAAGTCCCTTCTGTGTCATACTGGCTTTTAAATGGGGATTTTTCTTCTTTTTTAAAATTGAAATATAGTTGATTTACAATGCTTCAGGTGTACAGCAAAATGATCCAGTTATATATATATATGTGTGTCTGTGTATACATATGTTGAGAGGTGTATACATGTATTTATATCTTTTTCAGATTCTTTTTTCGTTGCCCACCACAGGCAGCTTATGGGATTTTGATTCTCCCGACCCAGGATCGGACCCAGGCCCCTGGCAAGTAGGCCCTGAGTCCTAACTACTGGAGCACCAAGTCCTAATCACTGGACCACCAGGGACTTCTTTTTCACTATATTTTATTATAAGATATTGAATATAATTTCCTGCCTTATAGGTCCTTGCTGCTTATCTATTTTATATATAGTAGTGTATCTCTCTTAACCTTATTTTCCCAGTTTATCCCCCGCCCCTTTCCCCTTTGGTAACCCTGTTTATTTTCTATGTCTTTGTAAAAGGAATTTTTAAATTGAGTCCAAAAAGCATTCTCAGGGTGAATATGACTGTATTACAGAAACAATCCTCGGGCAAAGTAAGTTTTCTCGGAGAGAATTCCTGCATAGAGAATTAGAGTCTGTGTCTTTAGAATTTGGTTGGCAGAACCACTAAAGAATCCTGAGAATAAAGACAACCCATCTCTTAGCCTCCAGATAATCATATGTGGGTGGGTTTCCTCATTTCCAGATATGACTCTATGAGTGGAAAAAAGCCCCTTACATGAAGGAGTATTTTCATCCACAGAAGCAGCTCAAATGCCAAGAATCCTTTTAAAAGGATTTCCTATGGACAGAAGAAAGTGTCATTAAAGCTCTGGTTTCCTATATGATTGGGCCACTGTAAGGAATCATAGCTGCTTGAAAAGGCATTGAATTCCTAAATTAAACACATAAAGTATAATAGAAACCACATTATGGGCTTTAAAATCAGAATTTTGGGGTTTGAGTAAAAACACAATCACTAGTTATAACTCTTACTTGACCTATTTGAGCCTCAATTTCCTTCATGTGTAAAGTGAAGGTAATAACATCTACTCTATAGAAAGGTGAAATAATACATGTAAAATGATCAGCACAATACTGTTCTCTTAGTAGTTGGTTGATAAGCGTAACCATCGACATTATCGAACAGATACATATCCTACCTTGAAATGTTCCTTATCTGCTCTACTTATTCAGACAGTCACATAGTATTTATTGTGCAGCTACTATAAGCCAGAAATGTGCTGCTAAGTCACTTCAGTTGTGTCCAACTTTGTGCGACCCCAGAGATGGCAGCCCACCAGGCTCCCCCGTCCCTGGGATTCTCCAGGCAAGAACACTGGAGTGGGTTGCCATTATCACACATACAGTGTTGACTAGACATACATGGCCCCCTGTTCTCGTGGCATTTACAGTCTAGGAGGGAAGAGGGACATTAAACCAGTAATCCCTAAGAAGAAAAATCAGAAAATGAGACATTATCATGGGTTAACCAACAATCCAAGCTTTATTATTTTGAACAATTTTTAACCCTTTCCTTTCCTTGGCCCCGTTGTTTAAGCATAGGCTGTAGGGAATTTCAGAAGAAATGTATTATTATCCACTTCTCTAGCATTAATAATTTTTAAAGCCATGGACTTTAAAAAAGGTTAAAATAGGCAATTCAATGTATTAACCAGTATTTTTATTGCAAAGAACAGAATCTACTTCTGGGCTTCCCAGGTGGCTCAGTGGTAAAAATCCACCTACCAGTTCAGGAGACTTGGGTTTGATCCCTGGATTGGGAATATCCCCTGAAGGAGGAAATGGCAATCCACTCCAGTAATTTTGCCTAGAAAATCCCATGGACAGGGCAGTCTGGACTACAGCCCCTGGGGTTACAAAGAGTTGGACACAACCGAGAGACTAAGCACACAGAATCAACTCTGGCTAATGAAGCAGAACGATATTTACTACAGAATATGGATACTAATTCCCAAATTGTTGGAAGATGCGAAGACACAATCTAGGCTGAGTTAAAAGGAATGAGACCCAACCCACATTGTTGAACCAGGCCATTAAGTGTGGCTGTCCCCTCTCCACTGATCAGGAAGCTATCAAATCAAGAAGTCACCACCTCAGCTGCCAGGGGCAGATCCAGACTTCCCTGCACCCACACAGTGAGCCCTCTGTACTCTGTCTTTCCTCTCATGTCAGTTAGTTCTAAATCAAAGTCTTGTGTGAGTGCATCTAATTGGAGGCACCTACATCTCATATAGAACGGCACTGTAAACCATATTTGGAAAATGTGTGTTTAGCTTTTTTAGCTTCAGGACCCTTAAAGGGGCCTGAAAGTGTTAGTAGCTCCATTGTGTCTGACTCTTTGCAACCCCATGGACTACCCACTAGGCTCCTCTGCTCATAGGATCTCCCAGGCAAGAATACTGGAGTGGAGAGCCATTCCCTTCTCCAGGGGATTTTCCTGATCCAGGGATTGAACCTGAGTCTCCAGCATTGCAGGCGGGCCCTTTATCGTCTGAGCCACTAGTAAAGCCCTGAAAGACCTGGGGCGGGGGGTGGATATAGAGCGAGGTGATCCACAACATGAAAGTGTTTGGCAGAGGCATGAGCATCAACTGAAAAAGGGTATCTCTTTATAAGAAGAGTGGATTCTCATATTTCCAACCACTTCATCGTCTGCATGGCTGTGGGGCTACCCTTTTTAACCATTTAGTACACTCATTCAGCTCAACCTATAATAGAATAGATGTTAAGATCTTATAATTCTTTTAAACCACTAACCTGGGACAGGTTATTTATTAGGAGACAGATATCAGTGTTGCCTGGTGTTAGTTTCTTGGTGTACCATAGTTTCACTCTTGGTTTTGCCGGTGGCTGATCAATGTGACTGGCATGTGAAACTGATGAAATGAATTGAGAAATGGAATGTGACACATGTGACCAAACCAAATCCGTCAACATCCTGGTCTGTTTACCAGAAATGAAAGCTGCTAAGAAGAGTGTAAAAAAGCAAAAGCAAAACACAGCCAATTGTTCATCATAAGTTTAAAAACAATAAACTCTGTGTGTTGTGTGCAGATCAAATTAAAACAAAACAAATTAAAGCCAGGGAATAAGGGTAGGTGTGTGCTAATAATGCTTTTAATGGACACTGACATTTCTTTTTTTCTTATGCTTTGAAATTTTTATTTTTTATTGGAATATAGCTGATTAACAATGTGGTGATAGTTTCAGCCATACATATACATGCATCGATTCTCTCCCAAACTCCCCTCCCATCCAGCCTGACACACAACACTGAGTAGAGTTCCATGTGCTTTACAGTAGGTCCTTGTTATCTATTTTAAATATAGCAGTGTGTACAGCCAGCCATAAGGTCGTCCTCTACGTCTGTGAGTCTTTCTGTTTTATTTAGGTTCCACATATAAGGGATATCACGGGATATTTCTCCTACTCTGAAAAACTGACATTTCAACTTCATATAATGTTGATGTTCAAAAGATATTTTTCTTTTGATTTTTTCCCCCCAACAATTTAAAAAATAAAAACCATTCTTAGCTCACTGAACAAACAAAAGTGGTGATCCAGACTTGATCCTCAGGCCCTAGTTTGTCAAACCCTGTTATAAATCATTAGCTTTTCCACCCACTTAGGCTGAAGGTTCGTGGATCCTGACAAACTAGAGAGGTATGGGGTTGCAGTGTGTTTGTTATTCTGTTCTCTTTTATGCAAACAAATGTTACACATAGATGATGCAACCACAAAGTTGGATGGTGACTGTGTTTAGACTGTAGACCAAGTGTCCATGGTAGGAATGCTGTGTGGATTCACATCTGGTAAGCAAAGTGGTATGTCCACAGCTGACTCAACCAAATACTATCCCACTTAATAGTTACATGTACAAGAGGACACAATGAAAACTCACTTTAAAAATATTTCTAACATGGAGAGAGTAGTAGCATTATTCATTAAGATGTTATGCCATTGACTGATGGTTTGCATGAACTGTGAAATTGTTAGATCTACTGAAAACTTCATCAGTTATACATTTTTTTCATAGTGAAGAGTGGAGAGAGATATTGTGGACTCTGAGAGCAACAGAAGAAAATTTCTCAGCTTTTCTCATAGGACTTGAGTTGCTAAGCCATTCTGAGAGAGATGGGAAAACCAGACAACCTGACCTGCCTCTTGAGAAATCTGTATGCAGGTCAGTAAGCAACAGTTAGAACTGGACATGGAACCACAGACTGGTTCCAAATAGGAAAAGGAGTACATCAAGGCTGTATATTGTCACCCTGCTTATTTAACCTATATGCAGAGTACATCATGAGAAACGCTGGACTGGAAGAAACACAAGCTGGAATCAAGATTGCCGGGAGAAATATCAATAACCTCAGATATGCAGATGACACCACCCTTATAGCAGAAAGTGAAGAGGAACTAAAAAGCCTCTTGATGAAAGTGAAAGAGGAGAGTGAAAAAGTTGGCTTAAAGCTCAACATTCAGAAAACGAAGATCATGGCATCCGGTCCCATCACTTCATGGGAAATAGATGGGGAAACAGTGGAAACAATGTCAGACTTTATTTTTTGGGCTCCAAAATCACTGCAGATGGTGACTGGAGCCATGAAATTCAAAGGCGCTTACTCCTTGGAAGAAAAGTTATGACCAACCTAGATAGCATATTCAAAAGCAGAGACATTACTTTGCCGACTAAGGTCTGTCTAGTCAAGGCTGTGGTTTTTCCTGTGGTCATGTATGGATGTGAGAGTTGGACTGTGAAGAAGGCTGAGCGCTGAAAAATTGATGCTTTTGAACTGTGATGTTGAAGAAGACTCTTGAGAGTCCCTTGGACTGCAAAGATATCCAACCAGTCCATTCTGAAGGAGATCAACCTTGGGATTCCTCTGGAAGGAATGAGGCTAAAGCTGAAACTCCAGTACTTTGGCCACCTCATGCAAAGAGTTGACTCATTGGAAAAGACTCTGATGCTGGGAGGGATTGGGGGCAGGAGGAGAAGGGGACGACAGAGGATGAGGTGGCTGGATGGCATCACTGACTTGATGGATGTGAGTCTGAGTGAACTCCGGAAGTTGGTGATGGATAGGGAGGCCTGGTGTGCTGCGATTCATGGGGTCGCAAAGAGTCGGACACGACTGAGCGACTGAACTGAACTGAACTGAACTGAACTGAAAGATGCAAAGAACTAGGATTACTTATTTTTAGGAAGATAGTGCCTATTGGGCTTCTTTGCAAGGATAAGACTCTCCTGTAGTTATGTGCAAAATGCTGCAGATTTTGCTTTTTCTTTTCCAATGTTTCTGAACAGAGACCTTCATCAGAAGGGCTTTCCTGTTGGCACAGTGGTAAAGAACCTGCCTGACAATGCAGGAGATGCAAGAGACATGGGTCTGGTCTCTGAGTTGCGAAGATCCCTTGAAGGAGGAAATGGCGACCCACTCCAGTATTCTTGCCTGGAGAATCCCATGGACAGAAAAGGTCTCCAGTCCATGGTATTGCACAGAGTCAGACACAATTGAGCATGCACAAACACCTCATTAGAAGCATCTGTTATAGTATGGATGCCTGAGTCCCTCCTCAGAGATCCTATTGAATCAGCAGGTTTAGAGTGGATCCTAGGATTCTAACTTTCAGAATATGAGAAGATTTTATTATGCCTGAGAGAAGCTTACAGATCACTTGAGGCTTCTATTGCCCCAGAACAAAAAGGCCAGGGCTTTGCTTCTTGGGCAGACTATAGGACACAAGACTCTCTCCAGAGGCTGAGAACCCCAAAGCCTGAAGGTGTAGTGATCACTGAGTGCATCAGGCCTTCCTCTTGGGGTCCTGCCTCCTTTCTGGCACTACCAGCAGGAGCTCTGCTGATGACTGCCTAACTCTGCCACATTCTCTCCCTCCCTTCTTGCTGCCTATGAAGGCCCTGCCCACTGCCCACCATCCCCACTTTCCATCTTCTCTGCCCTCTCTCTGCCCTTCAATAAATGTCAGCTTCCCCAGGTATCAAGATGCTGTCTTTTGCTCTCGGCCCTACAAAAGTCATCGAGGCAAGAACATTCCAGGAGCCTGGCTAACTTCTAGGAACAAGGCAAGGGGCAAACACAAAGAACAAAACAGAGTAACATCTCAGCAAATTATCCAGTCATACACTGAAGCCTGAAAACCACAGAGCTGCACACAGTGTGGCATCAGTGTGAAAGATGATCAGCTGCATCAGAAAGCCAGCTGGCCAGCGAGTGGCTGGTGTGGATGGTGGCAGTCAGGCCCCCCTGAAGATCAGGCCACTGGATTCACCCCCTCCCTGCAGCCAAGCTTTCAGTGGTCACCAGAAGAAACAGTTATCTTGGCTTTTAGAGGTGGTTGGTCCTATTTAAGACACAAGGATACTTAGAAAGCCTTGCTCACACACACATGTCCCACCTACTGAGTCATTCAACATGCTTCTCAGGTCTTGGTCTTGATTACCAGTTCTGGTAATTGGGCTTCTGGCTATTTTAGACATCAAGCTGTCCCTTTCCTCCAGGAAGCAAGACTGATTTGTGATCCCAGGGCCTCTGACTTTTCCAGGATCTGTTTCAGTTTATGAGGTCATATCTAGCCCAATGGAAGCCATTTTTATAGAGTGGATATTTAAGTGAATCCACTCATGCATCTCATTTCTGAACCATTCTGTAGTCATAGATGCAGAATCTTATTTTCACAGAATATTTTCATATAACAGAGTCAGGGAACATCATCACTGCTACTGAGTCTCTCGTCTGTAGCCAGGCATTCACATGACCATTCCTCTGAGTCCTGGTAAGAAAGGGATGCCACAGTGCCACTGGGTAGTTTGAGGAGAGTTTAATGAACAAATGACTTATGAGGTGTGGGTGGAGTTCAAGGAAACCATGGAGGATGGTGTAGTTCCCTGAGATTGGGAAGAGTAGGACTCCACTGCTGGAACTCACAGGATAGCTGTTTGGAGAAGGCTGCCTAATAGCAGCTGTGACTTCTGTATGGGAAATGCTGCTGCTGCTGCTGCTAAGTCGCTTCAGTCATGTCCGACACTGTGTGACCCCATAGATGGCAGCCCACCAGGCTCCCCCGTCCCTGGGATTCTCCAGGCAAGAACACTGGAGTGGGTTGCCATTTCCTTCTCCAATGCATGGAAGTAAAAAGTGAAAGTGAAGTTGCTCAGTCTTGTCCGACTCTTAGCGACCCCGTGGACTGCAGCCCACCAGGCTCCTCTGTCCACTGGAGTGGGGTGCCATTGTCTTCTCTGATATGGGAAATGGCTGACCCAAAACTACCCAGCAGGGACGGATCTGGGGGAGGTGATACCTGGTTTCCCCTCTGCTCCCACATGTGGTCCTGAGCTAGTGTGTCCAGGGCCTAACTCCCAGGAAATCAAGTGGCCATGGAGCTTGTGGATACAGTGCATGTGGGCCAGCCTCCCAGGGCACTGCTCAAGCAATGCATGAATCTGGAGGGGCCTGTATAAGTTTTCAAGGGCCACACAGAGCCTCATATCAGCCCTCTCAGGAAACCCCACTCTTCTCACCTTATGGCTCTGAGGAACTGGGTACCCTCCACTGCATTAACATGGTTAATGTTCAGAGTTGAGGTTCAAAATCATGTTGGGTTTGCATCCACTAGATGAAAGGGGCAGAAGAGAAGGAGGACACTTCCCTGGAAAACTAAGAAGTCTTCCATATTTCATGTATCTGTTCATCCTGGAGACTTCAGTAGCTAGGAGGAGAGTTTCACATGGTATGCTTCTGAGATGCTGCAGAAGAAAGTGGTGGTGGTTATAAGGGGTGTAAACTTGTTCAGGAAAGATCCACTTTTCATACATAGCATGTGCTCTAATTCACCAGCTCAGACTTCAGAATACACATATATTCTTTGGGGTCTATAAGAAACATCAAACAGAACAGGCATCTATTAAAACATGCTGCCTTCTTCTGAAGGCACTCCCACCTTTGCTGTCAATCATTGTATAACTTTGCCTCAAACTCATCAACAGTCCGTCGTTATTTACCAAACACTTTTATGTGTACGGGTTATAGGCAGGCTTCACAATATCCGTGTAAATAATAACACTTGTGACACTTATGACACCAATACATCTCGAAATAAATTAATTGATGCTTGCTGATTGTTTTGACACTCTTAGATAGAAGATGCTATATATCTTTTATTTTCCACTTCTGAGATAAGCACAGAAGTGAAGAGATGCATAGATGAAGGAAGAACTTGCAAAATGATTTTACCTTCACAACATTGAACAGTGAACAGCTAAAGATGTGAGCATCTTTTAAAAAATCAAATGTAATTGTAGAAGTTCAGAAACATGCTATTCAGCAATGTGCCTTCTGTCTGCCTATGACCTTTCTGCCATGCTTTAAGGTCAGCAAGGAGAGATGGGTTGAGAAAAATGATTTAACTAAACTCTCTTGAAGGAAGAGGAAATATTTAAAACACACTTAAATATCTCCAGAGACAGAGCAGGGAAGAGGAGCAGGGTGGGTAGGAAGAGAACTTAGGACCACAGGGGTGTAGGAGCCCAAGGGTAGTGGGAAAGCGCCTACCCCGTCCATAGGGGCAGCTGCTCTTGACTGAAGTTGATTATTTGCAGTTTAGTTATGTGGACCTCGATCTTTCTAGTTTCTATTAAAAACTGAGGATCTAGGTTAGAACAAGATGGCGGAGGAGTAGGTTGACGTGGGGGACATCTCTCTCCATGGGTAGGTACATCAGGAATACACTTTCAGACACAGCAGTGCATGCAAACCACCAGCTGAGAGTGGACAGGAGTACCTGACCAGTGGAAAAGAATATATACATATATATATATATATATATATATATATATATACACAACCTCACAAAACTTGGTAGAATGAAGGAACTAGGGAGAAAAACATGTGTGCTAGTAGGACTGGACCTACCCTCGGCAACTGGGGGAACTGAAGCAGGGGTCTGATCCCCACATCCGGGCAATCATCTGAGCCAGAGGAGAAACATTTAAGGCTGAGAGTGAAACAGCTGATCTATGGCAGCCTAAATGGAATGAGAATCAGACAGTCCTTACTGCAGCCATATATACCCTGGACTGGAATGCTGGTCCCCTGGAAGGCTCAGTGGCTGGAAGCTGGAGCTTAGGAATTGTGGAGTAATCCCAGGGTGAGGGCTGCTGCTGACTGTGGAGAGAGGGATTGAAGGGATGTGAGGGAGGAGATCATGGTGGGAAATGCCGGTGGAGGAAAACCAGGCAGCCTTGGAAGCAAGGAGATGTTGCTGGGTCATGCGTGTGGGGTGGAGCCATCACCATAGCCTCTCTCTCCTCACATGCCAGCAGTGGCAGCTGAACAGTAGAAAGGCTGGCCCATCAAACACCTGATGCACTCATCTACAGAGTAGGACCCCAACCAGGGTGCTCCTTTAAGTGACTGATGCCTGAACTACAGAGTAGGACCCCACCCAGGGTGCCCCTGTAAGTGCCTGATGCGCCAATCTACAGAATAGGACCCCAACCAGGGGGTGCCCCTCTATGTGCCTGACACGCCAAACAGCAGATAAGGACCCTAGGCAAGGGAGTCCTCTAAGTGCCTGAATGGGCGGAGCTATGGAGAAAGGATCGTCAGGTACAAGAGGCTCAAAAAAAAAGACTCTGATAGGGCCATAACTCCTGCTGTGAAGGCAGTCCATGTCCCTGCACACTTGGCACCTCCAGGGTCCCTGCAAGCAAGCAGCTGCACCACCTTAATACTCAACTCTCACCGGGGCAGAGCTGCCACAGGCAAAAAAAGTCTTGCGTCTATGCACACATGGTTGCTTTGGTCGTGTCCTACTCTGTGACTCTGTAGACTGTGGCCTGCCAGGCTTCTCCACCAGGGAGGGGGGTTCTCCAAGCAAGAACACTTGAGTGTATTGGCCCATACTGGTTGCCATACTATATTTCCTGCCGCCCTAGCCGCCAACCCCCCTGAGTACCTGGTGCTGCCAGAACCCCTGCAACCCAAGCAGCTGCACCACCTCCACACCTGGCCCTCACAGGGGCAAACCCAAGTCCTCCAGGGCAGCCTCAGGAGCAAACCCCAGTGGACGACCCACATGTAGAGGTGGAAATAAAACCACAATGGAAACCCAGGGGGCAGTGTGGCTAAGGAAGAAGACCCAAAACCTTCCCACCAGCTGTACAAGCTGCAGATTAAATCCACACAATCAACTAGGCAGACTCTGTGCCTATGGAATATATAAAAGGCCATTGAGATCTCCCACAAAAGAAAAAGCACTAGTTTTGATAGCTGTGAACATTGGAGACAAGAACACACAGAGTAGGACCAGATTAGAATCTGAGCTGCCCCCACAGCAGGTCCAGAGATCAGCACAGTGTTGGAGGGCCTCCTAGGGAGGTGAGGTGGACTGTGACTCCCAGTGAAGGAAAGGACTCTGAGAGCAGTGACTCAAGAAAAACATTTATTATTCTTATTTTTTGACTTGTTCTGTATATTCTTTTGGATTTTTTTTCTTTTCTTTCTTTTTTTTAATCCCTTCCCCTACTCCCTCTGTTGTAGTTGTTGATTTTATTGGCACTGAGAAATCCAATTAAGCTTTTGAGGTTTTTTTCCCCCCTCAGTCACATTTTTTGTTGTTACAAACCTCTGCTTCTACGTTGGGCTTTTGCAGTTCTGTGGAGTCTTCCTTTTTTTTTTTTAATTTTAATTTTTTAAACCTATTATTATTTTTTACACATTTATTCATTTGGTTTCTTTTTCTACTTTTCTCCCCCCATGCAGTTAATTTCTAACATATATAAATATTCTTCATTTACCTCTATTTAACTTTGCATATCTATTCTTTCTTTTTCTCTTTCTCTCTTTTCCTCTCAACATATTTGTTAGTTTTATTTTTATTGCTTTATCTTCCAATTGGCACTTTGCTTTAGTTTTTTTTTTTTTTTTTTTTTCTAGTTTGTGCTTTAAGTTAGCTTTGTTCTGGTAGACATAATTTTTAGTTTCCTTTATTCACCATGTCAATCTATTGTACTATATTTTTGTTGGACTGTTTTGATTTTGCTTATGGGTGTATATGTATATGTGTATATTCAGTCACACTTTTTATTGTTGTTATAAGCCTCTGACTCTACGTTGAGCTTCTGCAGTTCTGTGGAGTTTTCCCTTTTTTCTTTTTTACCTGTTTTTTTTTTCTTTTTTATAACTTCAATTTTTAATTTTTTAAACCTATTATATTTTTCTACATTTATTCCTTTGTTTGCCTTTCCTACTGTCCTTTTCCCCTTGCAGTTAATCCTTAATGTATATAAATCTTCATCTAACTCTGTTTAACTTTGCATATCTATTCTTTCTTTCTTTCCTTTTTTTCTCAACACATTTGTTAGTTTTGTTTTCATCTTTTTATTCCCCCTGGCACCTTAGTTTAGTTTGTTTTCCAGTTTGTCCTTTAGTTAGTTTTGTTCTTAACTGGTAAACATAATTTTTGATTTCCATTGTTTGCTAGGTCAATTTGCTGCTGCTGCTGCTGCTGCTAAGTCGCTCCAGTTGTGTCTGACTCTGTGCGACCCCATAGACGGCAGCCCACCAGGCTCCCCCATCTCTGGGATTCTCCAGGCAAGAACAGTGGAGTGGGTTGCCATTTCCTTCTCCAATGCATGAAAGTGAAAAGTAAAAGTGAAGTCTCTCAGTCGTGTCCAACTCCTAGCAGCCCCATGGTCAATCTACTGTACTTTATTTTTGTTGGGGTGTTTTGACTTTACTCATGTGTATGTATATGTGTATATTCCATATTTTAATTATTATTTGCCTGATTTTATAACTGCCATTTGTCTGGACTTCATCTTTGATTTTGCATTTTTGGATATTTGTTTTAAACAAAGCACTTGTGAAACCTCTTTCCTGACCAGAGATCAAGCCCTGAGCCTTATGGAGTGGAAGCCCTGACTCTAAGACCCTAGACTACCAGAGAACTAACCCTATGGAGTATCAAATAGTGAGGGCTCACACAAAGGAAACCACTAGAATACAAGACAGAGCATCACCCAACCACCAGTAGCACCCTGTACAGGATGCCTCACCTAAACAACAAACAAAACAAAAATACAAACCCAATCACTAGCAGACAGGATTACCACCACACTCAGGCTTGCCCATCAGAGGAAAAACAAACAAAAGCTCAGCACAAATCTTACCCTATATGAAGCTTACACAAACCCCTGGACCAACCTTAGGAGGACAGAAACCAAAAGGAAGAAAGAATTCAACCTTCTTCAAGGAAAGAATTCAACTTTCCTTGAAGCCTGGGAAAAGGAGACCTCAAACACAATAAGTTAAAAAAAAAAAAAAGAAAGAAAGAAAAGGCAGAGAAATACTATACAAATGAAGGAACAAACTAGAAACACAGAAATCTACATAAATAAAGAGGAAATAGGCAAACTACCTCAGTTCAGAATAATGATAGAAAAGTTGATCAAAAACCTTGAAAACAAAATGGAGAAAATACAAGAATCAATTAACAAAGACCTAGAAGAATTAAAGAATAAACATACAGAGACATAATAAAAAAAGCAAACAACACAATTACTGAAATTAAAAATACTCTAGAAGGACTCAATAGCAGAATATCTGAAGCAGAAGAATGAATCAGTGAGCTGGAAGGTAAAATGGTGGAAATAACTTCTGAAGGGTAGCATAAAGTAAAAAGAATCAAAAGAACTGAGGAGAGTCTCAGAGACTGCTGGGACCCTATCAAATGCACCAACATTCAAATTATAGGGGTCCCAGAAGAAGAAGAGAAAAAGAAAGAGTATGAGAAAATTTTTGAAGAGATTATAGTTGAAAATTTCCCCAACATGGAAAAGGAAATAGTCAATCAACTCCAAGAGGCACAAACAGTCCCATACAAGATAAACCCAAGGAGAAACACACCAAGACACATACTAATCAAACTAACAAAACTAAACACAAAGAAAGAATATTAAAAGCAGCAGGGGAGAAGCAACAAGTAACATACAAGGAAAACTCCATACACTTAACAGCTGATCTTTCAGCAGAAACTCTACAGGCCAGAAGGGATAGGCAGGATGTATTTAAAGTACTGAAAGGGAAAAATCTACAACCATACTGTACCTGGCAAGGATCTCACTCAAAATTGATGGAGAAATAAAAAGGTTTTCAGACAAGCAAAATTTAAAAGAATTCTGTACCACCAAACCAGCTTTACAACAAATGTTAAAGGGACTTATATAGTCAAGAAATACAAAAGGAAAAAAAAAAATCTATAAAATCAACCCCAAACAATTAAGAATATGGCAATAGGAGCATATATATCAGTGAAGTGAAGTGAAGTCGCTCAGTCGTGTCTGACTCTTCACGACCCCATGGACTGTAGCCTACCAAGCTCCTCTTTCCATGGGATATATATCAGTAATTACTTTAAATGTAAATGGATGGAACGCTCCAACCAAAAGACACAGACTGGCTGAATGGAAACAAAAACAAGACCCATATATATGCTGTCTACAAAAAACCCACTTCAGAACCTCAAGACACATATAGACTGAAAGTGAGAGGATGGAAAAATATATTCCATGCAAATGAGAAGCAAAAGAAAGCTGGAGTAGCAATCCTCATTTCAGACAAAATAGACCTTTAAATAAAGAATATTGCAAGAGATAAGGAAGGACACTACATAATGATCAAGGGATCAATCCAAAAGGAAGACATAACAATTGTAAATATTTATGCACTCAACTGGAGCACCTCAATACATAAGACAAACACTAACAGACATAAAAGGAGAAATTGACAGTAACAAAATAATAGTAGGAGACACTAACAGTCCACTCACACCAATGGACAGATCATCAAAACAGAAAATTATTAAGAAACACATCTTAAATGATATATTAGATGAGATAGATCTCATTGATATCTTCAGGACATTCCATCCAAGTTCAGAATACATCTTCTTCTCAAGTGCACATGGAACATTCTCCAAAATAGACCACATCTTGGGTCACAAATCAAACCTCAATAAATTTAAGAAAATTGAAATCATATCAAGCACCTTCTCTGACCACAAGGCTATGAGACTAGCTATCAATTACAAGAAAAAAAACTGTAAGAACACAAGCATATGGAGATTAAACAACGTGTTTCAAAATAACAAATAATTTACTGAAGAAATCAAAAGGGAAATCAAAAAATTTCTAGAAACAAATGACAATGAAAACACAACTCAAAACCTGTGGGATGCAGCAAAAGCAGTCTTAAGAGGGAAGTTTATACAATACAATCCTACCTGAAGAAACAAGAGAAACATTGAATAGCAACCTAACTTTACACAAAAAACAACTGGAAAAAGAACAAAACCCCCCAAAATTAGTAGAAGGAAAGAAATCCTAAAGATCAGAGCAAAAACAAATGAAAATGAAAGAAATAATAGTAAAGATTAATAAAGCTAAAAGCTGGTTCTTTGAGAAGATAAACAAAATTGACAAACCTTTGGCTAGGCTCATCAGGAAAAAAAGAGAGAGGAATCAAATCAACAAAATTAGGAATGAAAAAGGAGAGGTTACAACAGACAGTGCAGAAATACAAAGGATTATAAGAGACTATTATGAACAACTATATGGCAATAAAATGGATAACCTGGAAGAAACGGACAGATTCTTAGAAAAATGCAATCTTCCAAGACTGAACCAGGAAGAAACAGAAATTATGAACAACCTAATTACAAGCACTGAAACTGAAGCTGTGATTTTAAAAAATCTCCCAAAAAACAAAAGCCCAGGACTAGATGGCTTCACAGGAGAATTCTATCAAACATTTAGAAAAGAGTTAATGCCTATCCTTCTAAAACTCTTTCAAAAAATTGCAGGGGAAGAAAGACTTCCAAACTCATTCTACTAGGCCTCCATCAGTTCAGTGCAGTTCAGTCGCTCAGTCGTGTCCGACTCTTTCTGACCCCATGAATCTCAGCACGCCAGGCCTCCCTGTCCATCACCATCTCCCAGAGTTCACTCAGACTCACGTCCATCGAGTCCGTGATGCCATCCAGCCATCTCATCCTCTGTCGTCCCCTTCTCCTCCTGCCCCCAATCCCTCCCAGCATCAGAGTCTTTTCCAATGAGTCAACTCTTCGCATGAGGTGGCCAAAGTACTGGAGCTTCAGCTTTAGCGTCATTCCTTCCAAAGAAATCCCAGGGTTGATCTCCTTCAGAATGGACTGGTTGGATCTCCTTGCAGTCCAAGGCACTCTCAAGAGTCTTCTCCAACACCACAGTTCAAAAGCATCAATTCTTCGGCGCTCAGCCTTGTTCACAGTCCAACTCTCACATCCATACATGACCACTGGAAAAACCATAGCCTTGACTAGACGGACCTTTGTTGGCAAAGTAATGTCTCTGCTTTTGAATATGCTGTCTAGGTTGGTCATAACTTTTCTTCCAAGGAGTAAGCGTCTTTGAATTTCATGGCTGCAGTCACCATCTGCAGTGGTTTTGGAGTCCAGAAAAACAAAGTCTGACACTATTTCCACTGTTTCCCCATCTATTTCCCATGAAGTGATGGGACCGGATGCCATGATCTTTGTTTTCTGAATGTTGAGCTTTAAGCCAACTTTTTCACTCTCCACTTTCACTTTCATCAAGAGGCTTTTTAGCTCCTCTTCACTTTCTGCCATAAGGGTGGTATCATCTGCATATCTGAGGTTATTGATATTTCTCCCAGCAATCTTGATTCCAGCTTGTGTTTCTTCCAGTCCAGCGTTTCTCATGATGTACTCTGCATAGAAGTTAAATAAGCAGGGTGACAATATACAGCCTTGACGTACTCCTTTTCCTATTTGGAACCAGTCTGTTGTTCCATGTCCAGTTCTAACTTGCTTCCTGACCTGCATACAGATTTCTCAAGAGGCAGGTCAGGTGGTCTGGTATTCCTGTCTCTTTCAGAATTTTCCACAGTTTATTGTGATCCACACAGTCAAAGGCTTTGGCATAGTCAATAAAGCAGAAATATATGTTTTTCTGGAACTCTCTTGCTTTTTCCATGATCCAGCGGATATTGGCAACTTGACCTCTGGTTCCTCTGACTTTTCTAAAACCAGCTTGAACATCAGGGAGTTCACAGTTCACGTATTGCCGAAGCCTGGCTTGGAGAATTTTGAGCATTACTTTACTAGGCCTCCATCACCTGATACCAAAATCAGACAAAGACAACACCAAAAAAGAAAACTACAGACCAATATTACTGATGAACATAGATGCAAAAATCCTCAACAAAATTTTAGTGAACAGAAATTCAACAATACATCAAAATGCTCATATACCACGGTCAAGTTGGGTTTATTCCAGGGATGCAAGGATTCTTCAATATACACAAGTCAATGTGATACACCATATTAACAAATTGAAAGATAAAAACCATATGATAATCTCAACAGATGCAGAAAAAGTCTTTGACAAAATTCAGCACCTATTTATGTTGAAAACTCTTCAAAAAAAGGACATAGAAGGAACTTACCTTAACATAATAAAGGCCATATATGACAAGCCTACAGCAAACATTACTCTCAAAGGTTAAAAACTGAAAGCATTCTCCCTAAAATCAGGAACAAGACAAGGGTGTCCACTTTCACCACTATTATTCAACATAGTTCTGAAAGTCTTAGCTACAGCAATCAGAGAAGGAAAAGAAATAAAAGGAATCCAGATTGGAAAAGAAGAAGTAAAGCTCTTACTGTTTGCAGATGACATGATAGTGTACATAGAAAACCCTAAAAATAGTATCAGAAAATTACTAGAGCTAATCAGTGAATTTAGCAAAGTTGCAGGATACAAAATCAATATACAAAAATCACCTGCATTTCTATATACTAACAATGAAAAATCAGAAAGAGAAATTAAGGAATCAATCCCATTCACCATTGCAACAAAAAGAATTAAATATCTAGGAATAAACTTACCTAAGGAGACAAAAGAACTGTACACAGAAAATTATAAGATGCTAATGAAAGAAATAAAAAATGACATAAACAGATGGAGAGATATTCCATGATCCTGGGTAGGAAGAATCAATATTGTGAAAACAACTATACTACTAAACACAATCTAGATTCAGTGCAATCCCTATCAAATTACCAATGGCATTTTTCACAGAACTAGACCAAAAAATTTCACAATTCATATGGAAACACAAGACTCCAAATATCTAAAGCAGTCTTGAGAAAGAAGATTGGAGCTAAAGGAATCAACCTTCCTGACTTCAGATTATACTGTAAAGCTACAGTTATCAAGACAGTATGGTGCTGGCACAAAAACAGAAATATAGACCAATGGAACAAGATAGAAAGCCCAGAAATAAACCCATGCACCTATGGGTACCTTATTTTTGACAAAGGAGGCAAGAGTATACAATGGGGCAAAGACAGCCTCTTCAACAAATGGTGCTGGAAAAACTGGACAGCGACATGTAAAAGAATGAAATTAGAACACTTCCTAACATCATACACAAAGATAAACTCAAAAGGATTAAAGACCTACATGTAAGATCAGAAGCTATAAAACTCTTGGAGGAAAACATAGGCAGAACACTGGATGACTTAAATCAAAGCAAGATCCTCTATGACCCACCTCCTAGAGTAATGGAAATAAAAACAAAAGTAAACAAATGGGACATGATTAAACTTAAAAGCTTTTTCACAGCAAAGGAAACTATAAGCAAGGTGAAAAGACAACACTCAAAATGGGAGAAAATATTAGCAAATGAAACAACTGACAAAAGATTAATTTCTGAAATATACAAGCAGATCATACAACTCAAGATCAGAAAAACAAACAACCCAATTAAAAAGTGGGAAAAAGACCTAACAGACATTTCTCCAAAAAAGACATACAGATGGCTAAGAAACATGAAAAGATGCCCAACATGGCTCATTATTAGAAAAATGCAAGTCAAAACTACAATGAGCTTTCACCTCACACTGGTCAGAATGGCCATCACCAAAAAGTCCACAGACAATAAATGCTGTAGAGAGTGTGGAGAAAAGGGAACGTGGGAATGTAAATTAATATAACCACTATGGAAGACGGTATGGAGATTCCTTACAAAACTAGGACTAAAATCACTATATGACCCAGCTATCCCATTCCTAGGCATATACACTGAGGAAACCAAAATTGGAAGAGAGACATGTATCCCATTGTTCATTGCAACACTATTTGCAATAGCTAGAAGATGGAAGCAACCTAGATGTCCATTAAGAGATGAATGGATAAAGAAGCTGTGGTACATATACACAATGGAATATTACTCAGCCATTTAAAGGAACACATTTGAGTCAGTCCTAATGAGGTGGATAAACCTAGAACCTATTATACAGAGTGAAGTGAGTCAGAAAGAGAAAGATAAATATTGTATTCTAACGCATATATATATATAGAGAGAGAATCCAGAAAAATGGTACTGAAGAATTTATTTACAGGGAAACAATGGAGAATCAGACATAGAGAATAGACTTACGGACATGGGGAGAGGGAAGCAGAGGGTGAGATGTATGGAAAAAGTAACATGGAAACTTACACTGTGATATGTAAAATAGCCAATAGGAATTTGCTGTATGGCTCAGGAAACTCAAACAGGGGCTCTGTATCAATCTAGAGGGGTGGGATGGGGAGGGAGAGAGATGGGAGGGAGGTTCAAAAGAGAGGAGATATATATATATATATATACCTATGGCTGGGTCATGTTGAGGTTTGGCAGAAAAGAGCAAATTTCTGTAAAGCAGTTATCCTTCCATAAAAAATAAATTAATTTAAAAATTGAGGATCTAAAATTTAATTTTTTATTGTTCATCATTAAAAAATAAAGGACCAAATAAAACACAGTTGAAATAAAATAACATAAAATAAAAACACTTAAAAAATCACTGACTATAATAAATATAATGTCATCTGTCTCTGTGAGTTCATGTCAGTGAATCTAAGACTGAAAGTCCATTATTCTAAAACTAAAGAGATCCACTAAATGAACTATTTCTAGTCTTGAAATGTAACGTTTATCTTCCAGAATTGAAGTCAATTGGGGCTACAGTTTATCGGGGATATAGGTTTACAGGATGTATATTAAGAACATCACCCTTCTAAGCTTACTTTACTCAGAGATGTTTGCTTAGATCTAACCTTTGTTCTTCCCCTCATTTTATTTATGAATAGCACAGACACCACTTACACATTGGCTTTTAATGTATTTTTAAAGTTCAGACTGAAAAGCCCCTTACCTCCCATTTGCTTAAGTTTGTTAGGCAAAAATAGCTCCCTTTTCCTCACCACTTGCACAAACCATTCATTAATAATTTATCAAAATGTTCCATAGCAAAGACAAAGCTGATGCCTACATGATCACTATGTGTTCAGGGCTTCTGCAGTGCCTTTAATTTCCCTGCACCTGCTGTCACCTGCTTTCTGCTGTCTCTCTAAGGTTTGTATTTTCTAGGATGCTACTGGTATAACCTGATTAGCCTCATATTGCCGCTGCCTGGCAAGGTTGCTGCTGCATGGAGACAGCAGATGGATACAGCTTGCTGTGACCCCATTTTTCATCCCACCTCTGCTTCCCAGGGCCTTGCACCGTGATGTGCAGCAAAGTCCCTGTGCTAAGCTGAATCAGGAATCTCCCTGCTGGGTTGGCTCAGCCACTAACTGGGCTAGAGAATGAGGCAATCTGGGATGGAGTCTCTTCTTAATTAAATATGGGCATCTGACCCCATTTTGCTTACCTTTTCCAGCTCAAAGGGAAAGGCAGATTCCTCACCAGGTGAATGCTCACCTGTGAATACCTTCAAGCCGGTCATTCTCTACTCAAAGATCAGACAGCATTGAATACAAACATGTCAAGTGCAGGATTTCCTGGTGGTAGAACTCTCTCTCCTCTACTGTGTCCAACTAGGAGCACTGTCTTTACTCCTTGTCTGCAGAGAGAATCCAGCCTCAACTTGTTGCTTAACTTCTCTGAGCAAAGACTCTCCTTTGAGCAAGTGTTCAATCCTTTGGAAGTGTTGGGATTTCTAGAAATATAACGACTTAAGCACTCACATGTATTATTTCAGTGACTGCAGGTTGATGAACTAAGAATACTTTTTTGTTTTGAACATAGGACACACAGGCTGAGATAAATGCAGGACAAATGAGTTGGAAAGAGATGGAGCTGCAATTTTAACCCTTCTAAAACCATTATCTGGGTTTACCTGGAGGCTCAGACAGTAAAGAATCTGCCTGGAATGCAGGAGACCCAGGTTCCACCCATGGGTTGGGAAGATCCTCTGGAGAAGCAAACGGCTACCCACTCTAGCATTCTTGCCTGGAGAATCCCATGGACAGTGGGGCCTGGTGGGCTACAGACCAAGGGGCCACAAGGAGTTAGACACAACTGAGTCACACACACACACACACACACACACACACGACTAATATCTGCCACTAGAAGGGAATAGAAAAGGGATTCTAAAAGCTTCTTTCATACTCACTTCTGTCTTTCCTCTTTCTCTTAGATTCTGCGCAGGAGAAAAAAAACAAAACAAGTTCTACATCAGTGGATCTTTTGAGAACATGGAAGACTACAGCAAAGCCTGCTCCTCTCTGAGGCCTTAGAATTTTATGTCTACTTGGAGGATTGGAAGAGGAACAGGCAGGAGGGGAGCAGGGGGAGTTAGGAATTCCAAATAGTTGTGGAATCTTCAGTAGAAAGGGGAGGAAAAAGAACTGTGCAGAAGTAGAAAAGCTTATTGCCACTGAAGTGTAAGCTTACCCTGGGCATTAATCAGATGCAATTATTATCAGTATGAATATTATAGTTGAAATATACTTTTGCTTTTTCATGTGATCACTCGTTAGCTCTTACTTGGACATCAGTTTTATTGCATTTGTTCTTTTGTATTGTTAAGGAATAATAAAAGGAAAGAAGAAGAATTATCACACAGAACTGAAGTTATAATGGTGGAATTCTGGACATCAGCCTGAATTATGTATTGAAGATAATTTGGTCAAGGGTGCTTTTCCAGGAATCACTTACCTTGCTTTCACCTTCTCCTTATGAGGCTCCTCGTGGAAGATCAAGTAGATCAGCTAAAGAAGCAATATAATTTGGTTAGTAAGAAAGCCGAAATCAGGTCAATTTTTTTTTTTTTTTTTGACAGAGATTTTATCAAAGAGTTAGTCATCTTCACAGTGACTGCCATCAGTAGAGTGTGATGATTAAGAATGAGTCAGGCTAAAACCCTGGTATTTCTTGACAGTTCACCCCTACCTCAGTTAGCTTATGTGCAAAATGGGAATAAGGACACCACCTATATCCTAGTGTGTTGTGAGGTTTAGCTAGAGTAACACATTTATGGCAGTTAGCACAGCATCTGGCAAGTGATAAACGCTATGTTAGAAACCCATTATTCTAAAAATAAAGAAATCCATTGAAATATATACGTTTGTACACATTATACTTATGTACTTACCTGTGTGCATTTTTAAATGGATTCTGTAGTTAAACATCAATTTGAAGCCATTGAGAACAGGAGCCCCTAACCTTTGGGATCTAATGCCTGATGAGCTGAGGTGGAGCTGATGTAGTAATAACAGAAAAAAGTACACAATAACTATAATGCACTAGAATCATCTTGAAACTATCCACCTCTCCCCAGTCTGTGGAAAAATTGTCCTCCACAAAACCATGTCCCTGGTGCCAAAAAGGGACCAAACTCCAGCAGACTCCTTTTTGGAGTCTGCTGCTTTAAGTAATGCTCACAAGGTCACTGAATTTCTTTAAAATGCCTGTAAAAAATGCTACAGAGCAAGGCATCTGTGGTTCAGTGGAATTTGGTTGTTTCTTTATGCCTTTTACAGGCTGTTTCTTGTAATAGAGCAAAAACACTTCAAGACAGAAGTCTCCAGAGCCTGGGGCCCTCATGTAGATTTGCTAAAAGGTCTGCCTTTTACCCACACTTCAGAAGACGGACCTAGGCAAGCACCCAGTACTCAGTCTATCTTCCTCATTAATCCGTTCTGTCTGCAATCTCCCTACTTGCCTGGGTAGCTACACTTCATGGTCCTGAGTAGGAATTCCAACTAGGGCTCCCAAATCACTGTGGACAGTGACTGCAGCCATGAAATTAAAAGATGTTTGCTCCTTGGAAGAAAAGCTATGACCAATCTAGATAGCATATTGAAAAGCAGAGACATTACTTTGCCAACAAAGGTCCATCTAGTCAAGGCTATGGTTTTTCCAGTGGTCTTGTATGGATGTGAGAGTTGGCCCATAAAGAAGGCTGGGTGCCAATAAATTGATGCTTTTGAACTGTGGTGTTGGAGAAGACTCTTGAAAGTCCCTTGGACAGCAAGGAGATCAAACCAGTCAGTCCTAAAGGAAATCAATCCTGAATATTCATTGGAAGGATTGATGCTGAAACTAAACCTCCAATACTTTGGTCATCTGATGCAAAGAGCCAACTCATTGGAAAAGACCCCGATGCTGGGAAAGATTGAAAGCAAGAGGAGAAGGGGACAACAGAGGATGAGATGGCTGGGTGACATGACTGACTCAGTGGACATGAGTTTGAGTCAACTCCAGTTGATAGTGAAGGACAGGGATGCCTGGTGTCCTGCAGTCCAGGAGGTCACAAAGAGTTGGACACAACTGAGAGAATGAACCAATATTCTAATTGGATATATAGGTGTTGTTCTGATCTAGAAAACACACTTGTTGGTGGTGATTCTGATATGTGTTACCAAAGGAGTCCCAGGAAAAGATTGTGAATCAGTTATTACAAAGCTGCTGGCTCATCAACGAGATAATCTGTGTGTTTATGATTTGGTTTTAAAAGGAGAGAGAAGGAGTCAAATTCATTAGCCAAACAAGCACCCCGAGGTCTCCACATCCTGGCTGCCACTGCAGATAGGAGAGTTCTTCCTGGGTTTTCATGAGTCCACTGAACTTTGTTGGTTTGCTGAGATACCTCCCACCTCTGCTATATCCCAGAATGTGCCTTCATTGCCTTTCTAGCTCAGCTGACCAATCTTTCATGGATAGACATTAATGTTCACTTCTTGCTGAATAGTATTGTGAAGTTTTTGAACATGTAAAATGATACACTTGAGAAGCAAGCAGACAATATTGTTATGTTTGAGTACTTCAATAGGATTTGAGTGGAAGAGGTGGGAACAGTTTGGATAAATAACAGATTAAAAAAATGCACCTGTTACCCAAGCCAGTTGTTCTATTAAAAGGGACTTGTTTTTTTAAAGGCTTTAAAGAGACCAAGTTTTTAGAGATCAGGTAAAAATGTTTTAAGGGTAGATTGATCCACACAGGGGTACAGGGAAGGTGTTGAATGCCCTGGTTTTAGGTTCACATCTGGTTCTGCTTAGTTGTGTGTCGCTGGTAAAATTAGCTAACACTCTGAGCTAGAATTTCCTCCTCTGAAAAGGGAGATGGTAATACATATTTTTCAGGGTTGTAAAAGCTAAATTCAATAATATGCATTAAGAATTTAGCATAGTGCTTGGCACATAGCTTCATCTATATATGTTGGCTGAACAGCTCTCAGAATGAATGACAGTACCATGCTAATTTCATCATTTGAGGATGGCATATGGAAATGAACCTAAATAACAGAAGACTTAAGGGCAAGGTTTCTGATTGATCTTTTGAGCACTTCAGAAATAAGACAATGTTGCTTTATTTGTTCTTCTCAATACTTCAGAGATTATGTTGTTGTGGCTTCTCCCCCTCAGTGCCTCATGACCCCATATGCTACCAGAGAACCTCATACCTCATTTTATGAACAAATTGTTTTCCAAAAGTTTGTTTGCCTGCTGGCTGTTTGAAATTTTTTAAATATTTTTCAATAGAAACAATGCTGTAAATGATAAAGACATGTCCAGACCAGGCCAGGTCATAACAACTCATTTAAGACAATGTCACTGAGTTAAGGTTAGAGCTAGTGAGTTCCTCCCAATGTATACCAGTCTCCAAGCTCAAAACTTTACCTGCTCAGAGATGTATGGCTCTCCTTGACTTTTGGGATGACCCAGACTCTGCCTGACATAAGAATCTGGATTCAACCTCACTTTCCATCACTTTCTCCTCTAAAACCACCACACTTGCTTCTATCAGCTATCCCCAGGCCTGAACTTTTCATCCTTAGCAGGAAAAACTTGCAGAACTGTGAAGACAGAAGGATTCAATTCTCAAGAAGAAAATTATTTTTTATCTTCCTCTTGGCTCAGGATCTGCTTTTGGCAGTGAGAACTGCACAGATATGACAATGATATCTTAGCTGATCTTTCCTAGAGTCAGTAAATAAACAGACTTGAGGATGAGTAGAAGAGTCAGACTTCATGTCACCTGTGCCATCTCTCATCTTAATGAGTGGGTGTGTCATGGGGATGAAGACCATCAACTTTTTCATCTACATTTTTTTTTAATGTGTCTGTTCTGTCACTGATGCTACATTGTAGTCTCAAAAGACAGGATCTTTCTATCCTCCAGCATAGCTAGTACAACCCTTGGACAATGAAGTGGGGATATATATTTTTATGATGGTGCTTCAAAGTCTTGTGTGCATCAAGATTCAAGTTATAAATAAAAGGATCTGGGAAAGAAGGAAAATAATAGTATGATGCAGACATACATTTTTCCTATCTACTACCCACTCCAGTATTCTTGCCTGGAGAATCCCATGGACAGAGGAGCCTGGTGGGCTACAGTCCATGGGGTCGCAAAGAGTCGGACATGACTGAGCGACTTCACTTCACTTCAGCAGTCTAAAAGACATCCAAGTACTCAACCCAGAGAAAATCAAAGGAGTTGACTTACTAAACTGGTGTGATAATGCTCTTCACTAAAGCAAAAGGAATTGTTACAGTAGTTTGTCCAATATCATAGTGATTAAAGAAACATCTCAGGCTACTTTTAACATATCAGATTTGTTCTGAAACTTTAATGGAATCAGTTACTTTTCATAGGGAAAATTTATTTCCATTCTCTTTCCACCTCTGTCTCCCACTTTCTCATTCCATTGCCTTACAGGTCAAAGAAAAATCAGATCTGAACCTGAGAGTTTAAGATCATTTCCCAATTATGCTTAAAATTCAATACAGATAAACCCTGAGGCAGTATTATCTCCAAGTGCTGTCAACTAAAAAGAAGCAAAAATAACTATTACTAAACACTTCTTCATCACGACCTGAATTTCCTACCAGATGGAAAATTTCTCAATCGCAGTGGGGAAAGTTCTCAGCAACTGAGGTCTCACATTCCATTGGAAAATGAAAGAGATAGAGTGTTTGTTTTTGTGGGGGGAAAAAAAAGCACTACCAACAGCAACAACTCATATTAATCACTTCTCTGGCTCTCTGACCAGATGTACAGAATGTTTCATGGTCTGTAAATTAGATTAGACTTTCATGACGATGAAGGTCATGAGTCAGTGAGTGCCCTGTGATATGAGTCAGTCAGGAAGGTGGTTGTCTAGTTGTCTGCACCGACCCCTCAGATGGAAACGGGGTTGATAGTTTTCTGGTAGAGTGGCCACCTTTAATATTGGGAGGCTCCAGGAAAAGGGAAATGAGAAAAAGTGGTTAGACAGGTTTATGGCCGTGTCTGAGGAAGAGGAGATAGAGGACATGCTGGTGAATGTGGGTGGGGAAGGGATGGGCTGGGTTGTGTCCTCTTGTTCCTACATTTAAAGTCCTCTCCTCTTCTGACTATAAAATACAGGTGAAAGAGTAGGCAAGTGTGTGAACAAAAGTCATGAAGAATGAATATTTGATGTTTAATCTCCCCAAAGGGAAAGAGATGACATGGAAGACAACTTTTGCAGAAAGAAATGACTATTTGTATTAAACTGCAAAGTAGAATGAGGAAAATGAATCTGACAATTGTTATAGGCACCAGTTGTTTATGTGTTTGAAGAGTCTGCCAAATGAAAATTTGAGGAATTTTTCTTCTACTATGGTTAATATATTAACAATATTTCCTAATATAGTTTTATCCAAGAAGGAATTCTTAACAGGCAACATTTTAGATACTGACAGGTTTGAGGGAAGTTGTTCTGTGATGAATGATTTGTGAGATATTGTTGACTAAATGTGAATACAGATAGTTCCCAGCTCGCCAAGTGGTGATACTCTTTTTAAATGGACTGTTTAGAACTTGCTATCCACTTTTTAAAAAATATTTATTTATTTGGCTGTAACAGGTCTTAGTTGTGGCATGTGAAATCTAGTTCCCTGATCAGGGATTGAACTCAGGACCCTGCATTGGGAAAATGGAATCTTAGCCACTGGACTACCAGAGAAATCCACTCTCTTATTTATTTACATATTCATCCTTTTATGCAAGAAGATTATTAAAGTCCTGATATATGTAAGTCACAATTCTGAACTTTTCAGACTTCAAGATGAATCAAATCCAGGGCAAATCATGAGTTATTTTAAAGTCTAGGAAGGAAGATATGTTTAAAAATAATTCTAGTATTTGATGAAAATCACCTAGCATCAAAAAAGAAAAGATACACAAAGAGATTTAAAAAAACAGAAACAGAAGTTCAGAGAGTGAGGACTCACAGATACAGAATTAATATTATCCAAACTGGTGAGTCCTGGGGTTTGAGCATGGACTTGGGAGACAGCCCAGGCAAATTTGAATCTGGGACTCACTTCTTACTAATCATGTAACCACTCTGGGCTTCAGTTTCCTCATCTATGGGAAGGAAGTCATAGAAATGTGGGTACTTCAAGAGTCGTTATAAGGGCTTTCCTAGTGGCTCAGTGGCAAAGAATCTGCCTGCGATGCAGGAGACAAAGGACTTGCAGGTTTGATCCCTGGGTTGGGAAGATCCCATGGAGGAGTGCATGGCAACCCATTTCTGTATTCTTGCCTGAAAAATCCCATACAGAGAAGCCTGGCAGGCTACAGTCCATGGGGTTGCAGAGTCAGACATGACAGAAGCGAAACCGAGCACAGCACAAGCACAAAAGATATTATAAGGGTTAGGCAAGATGTAGGTGAAAAGGGAAGAAGCTCTTAGCCCAGGTGAGATGCTGCGGCCAGTGTGAGCTGAGAACACAGTATGGAAATAGAGAAGAGACTTTAAGGAGGCAGTATTGATGAGATTTGGGAATCCATAGGATATGAGAGGCAAGAGAAGTCAAGGATAACTCCCAGATCCCAGTGAGTCAAGGTGGTTCTTTTTTTCCTATACTTGGATTTGTTCTTCATTTACCTTCTTGCCAATGGAACAAGAAAAGACCTCACATATCTAAATGCTTATTGTTTACTCCTGAGTTATTGCTTCACTGAAGCAAGATCTTTGTGTTGTCTCTAGAACTTGAATGTTTATATTGATAGGAATTTTGTCATAATCTTTTAGAGAACAGAGTGGGTCTTGCGTTTTTGGCAGAGTTACCAGCTGCCTGTTGGAAAGTCAGTACTTGGCAGGTGCCCTCTGCTTGGCTGGATGATGAACGTATTACTTCTTAATTAACATCTCACAGTGGCATCATGTCATTTTTTCCCCCCATATTCAGAGACAAGAAAATCATGACTCAGGTTAAATATGTGCTAATAAGTAGAAAAGAAGAGGTTGAAAGCCAAGTTTCTGACTTCATGTTCTTTTCTCTTTCCATCAAATGACTTTTGCCTCAAGGGATTAAACCAAGAGAAATTGAACAGACTATCTTCACCAAATATTTCTGAGCTTTCTTTCTTTGCCTATCATTTATGTGGTCTTAAAGGTGACTGAAAAAGAATAGAAACAGTAAATACTGTGACTAAGAAACAAGGGGATGGCAAGAGTAGAAGAGTTAGAATTTTCATTAAATGACTACTGAATCAGCAAAAACTTGGGCAAGATGAGATTAACTGTTACAATGCAGTCAAGTGAATCTTAGCCATACAACACTCAAGGCGGGTGCATCTTCCTGACTCTTTTTGTCAGATCACCTGTCCATAGTCTCATTTCCTCACAACATTCATTCTTTCAGATCATCATCTGAGATTTTTTTATGTACCAATTATTTTCTATTTTCTGCATGAGATAATCAACTCCTTTGGGCTGAGGATCATGGTGTCTTGTTCCCTGCTGTGTGCCAGGAGCCTAGAAAAACAGTGGCAGGTAGTAATCATTCAACAAATATTTGTTGAATGAATGAATTTTATAAAAAATAAGAATTTTATTTTTTAGGAGAAAATAACTTTAAACAGTATAGTATAAACAAAACCACTTGTTGAATTTAATTTTTCACTGTTGGTTACAGAAGCCCATGTTCAGCTAACATTTTGGAGGGTAATTTTACCATTTCTTTTCCTTCTTCTGATGCTAAGAACTGTAGAAGATAAAATATGGCAGTAATCTTAGGGAGAAGACTGTTATAAAGATTAGTACATTATAAGCACTAAGAAGGAAACTTAAAATGCCACATTGTATTTTATTGCTAGAGCAATGTTGAATGAATCATTCAGAGAATTTTTAAAAATTGATTTATTTTTTTAATTGAAGGATAATTGCTTTACAGGATTTTGTTATTTTCTGCCAAACATCAACATGAATCAGTCATAGGTGTATATATGTCCCCTCCCTCTTGAACCTCCCTCCCATCTCCCTCCTCTTCCCACCTCTCTAGGTTGTTACAGAGTCCCTGTTTGAGAATTCTTAAGATGTGTGAAAACCCTCATTTTATGGAAGGAAATTCTAACCCATCAGCACTGTATGCTTTGACACAAAATTCAGGGGTCAGCAGTCAAACTGGAAGCAAGAATGCCTTTGTATGTAGACAGTAGAAAAATTTGTTATTGTTATTTAGGTGCTAAATCATGTCTGACTCTTTTGTGACCCTATGGACTATAGCCCACCAGGCTTCTCCTACCATGGGATTTTCCAGGCAAGAATACTAGAGTGCATTGCCATGCCCTCCTCCAGGGGATCTTCCTTACCCAGGGATCAAACCAGAGTCTCCTATATTGGCAGGAAGATTCTTTACCTCTGAGCCACCTGGGAAGCCCAGTAGAGAACTTTAATTCTTTGACAAAAACAAAGCTTAATTTCAAATACCAACATGTATTCCTACATGAAAGAAAATCATGCTCATTTTAAACTGAGAAAGGGGAAACATCCATACTATAATTTAGAGACTGAGGCCTAAAATTAATAATTTGGGAGAGGTGATGACACATAACATATAACTTGAAGTGGGGAAAGCAATCGTGAACACTACAGGAGTATTTAAGTTTAAATTTTATATATGCACATCAACTAGTTTTAATTAATTAAAGGTAAAGAATAAAAGATTGAAGGTAGGAGAAGGGGATAACAGAGGATGAGATGGTTGGATGGCATCACCAACTCGATGGACATGCCTTTGAGCAAGCTCTAGGAGTTGGTGATGGACAGGAAAGCCTGATGTGTTTGCAGTCCATGGGGTCACAGAGAGTTGGACATGACTGAGCAACTGAACTGAACTGAAACAATAAACAGAACAGAAAATTATACCTTTCCATTCATTATAATAACTATCTTCATTCTTCCAAAGAACTGACAATTTCACTTTTAACTAGTTTTTTAATAGAGACATTAGAAAAAAGTGTTTAATATTTTTAATCTTATAGTGACTTGATATCCAATAGTAGGTGGGTAAGTTTATCTGGGATAAACACAAATCAGTGGCTATATAGCCTGAGTTATAAAATTGCCTTTGTGAAACAATGGAACTCCTTGAAATGAAATTCTTCCTGGTGCCACTCCTAAATCCTGTCCAGCTTCATTCTATCCATTCCCTATCCCATCCCTGAACTTGAATATCTGATGGGTGCAGAGCCCTGTGCAACAGTACAGGTTGTCCATCGATAAAGCTGACCTCAGTTAAATGTTCTGCTCAGAATTTCCCTTAATTCTCAATATTATTAATGGCATTCTTGAAAGCAACATATTTGAATTATCTATTCACCTATCTGTTTCCTCTTTAGGAATGCACTCCATTAGGGAAGGGACCATATTTGCTTCATTCTTGAATTATTCATTCATTCATCTATTGTGATAGATGCTAGAAATATAAAAGAAAAAGGGAATTTCCTGTGGTCCAGTGGTTAGGGCTCCATGCTTCTACTTCAGGGGTACAGTTCTGATCCCTAGTCAAGGAACTAAGATCCCTCGTGCCATGTGGCACAGTCAAAAAAAAAAAAAAGAAAAAGTAATATGTATCTTTGCTCTCAAGATGCTTAATGAAGAAGAGTGACATACATGTGCTGTTCTAAGTTGCTTCAGTCGTGCCTGACTCTGTGTGACCCTATGGATTATAGCGTGCCAGGCTTGGCTCTGCTGGTAAAGAATTCACCTGCAATGCAGGAGACCTGGGTTTGATCCCTGGGTTGGGAAGATCCCATGGAGAAAGGAAAGGCTACCCACTCCAGTATTCTGGCCCGGAGAATCCATGGACGGTCCATGGAGTCACAAAGAGTCGGACACAACTGAGAGACTTTAACACAGGCTCCTCTGTCCAGGGAGTTCTCTGGGCAAGAATACTGGAGAGTGTTGCCATGGCCTCTTCCACGAGATCTTCCCAACCCAGGGATCAAACCCACATCTCTTCAGTCTCCTGCATTGGCAGGCAGGTTCTTTACCACTAGCACCACCTGGAAAGCCCATGAGATATGTAAGTAGATGCTTATAAACACAAGTAGTGAGTACGGGTAAAAGGTTTAGACAGGAAATTACTGGTGCTTGGAGGAAGGTCACCTAACCAGGCTAAGGGATAGGTATGACTGGATTTCAGGATAGGCTTCCTGTATGAGTGATTGATGCTTCAAACCTAAGGGCTTAATAGGAATTAGCCTGATGAACAAATGGAAGTGTTACAACACTTGACACTGCTAATGGTCATGATTGGTAGGAATAGGGAGGAATTTCTTTAAAGAGTATGCAGCAATTAGAGCCCAAAGGGAAACAGCATTGAGAGAAAGATCTGGAGAGATTCTGGGCAGTCTTACGTATCATGTTGTCCAACAGGTCATTGCTGTCCAATAAAAATAAAATGCAAACCATGGGTGGAATTTTAAACTATCTAGTAATGGCATTAAAAATTAAAATCAGTTCAGTTCAGTTGCTCAGTCATGTCCGACTCTTTTTGACCCAATGGACTGCAGCATGCCAGGCCCTCTTGTCCATCACCAACTCCCGGAGCTTACGCAAACTCATGTCCGTTGAGTCAGTGATATCATCCAACCACCTCATCCTCTGTCGTCTCCTCCTCCTGCCTTCAATCTTTCCCAGCATGAGGGTCTTTTCAAATGAGTCAGTTCTTGGCATCAGGTGGCCAAAGTATTGGAGTTTTAGCTTTAGCATCAGTCCTTCCAATTATTCAGGACTGATCTCCTTTAGGATTGACTGGTTGGATCTCCTTGCTGTCCAAGGGACTCTCAAGAGTCTTCTCTAACACCATAGTTCAAAAGCATCAATTCTTTGGCACTCAGCTTTCTTTATAGTCCAACTCTCACATCCATACATGACTATCCATGCAAAACCATAGCCTTGACTAGATGGACCTTTGTTGGCAAAGTAATGTCTCTGCTTTTTAATATGCTGTCTAGGTTGGTCGTAACTTTTCTTCCAAGGAGTAACCGTATTTTTATTTCATGGCTGCAGTCACCATCTGCAGTGATTTTGGAGCCCCCCAGAATAAAGTCTCTCACTGTTTCCACTGTTTCCTCACCTATTTGCCATGAAGTGATGGGACCAGATGCCTTGATCTTAGTTTTCTGAATGTTGAAATAGAACCAGGTAAAATTAATATTTGCAATCTATTTCTCTCTCTCTCTCTCTCTCTATATATATATATATATATATTTGTTTGTTTTTAAAGTGGTATGCAATTGAGATATTAGTTTCAGGTGTACAACATAATGATTCAATATTTGCATACATTGCAAAGTGATCACCACAGTAAGTTTAGTGAACGTCACTTACCACACAGTTACAGTTTTTTTTCTTGTAATGAAAACTTAAGATCTACTCTCTAAGCAACTCTCAAATATACAGTAGAGTGTTGTTAATTATACTCACAATGCCACAGATTATATTTGCATAACTTGCTTGTTTTAAACGGGAAGTTTTTTTTTCTTTTTGACCATCTTTACCCATTTTGCACACCCTCAACCTCCACCTCTGGCAACTGCCAATCTGTTCTCTTTACCTTGGAGTTTGCTTTCTGTTGTTGATGTTAAGTGATATATGTTATTAATGACTTGTTATCATTTAAACATGTATTCAATGTAAAAATTATCGAGGCAGTTTTCATTCTCTCTTTTGTTTTAAGTCTTTGAAATACAATGTGTTTTATTCCTAGAATGTGTCTTGATCGACACAAGCCACATTTCAAGTGCTTGCTAGTCATCCATAGCTGGTGGCTACCACATGTGGGAATGCTTTAGACTAACTTATCCAAGCGTCTTTTCATACTCTCCTTGGAAGGAAAGTTGTGACCAACCTAGACAGCATATTCAAAGGCAGAGACATTACTTTGCCGACTAAGGTCTGTCTAGTCAAGGCTATGGTTTTTCCAGTGGTCATGTATGGATGTGAGAGTTGGACTGTGAAGAAGGCTGAGCACTGAAGAATTGATGCTTTTGAACTGTGGTGTTGGAGAAGACTCTTGAGAGTCCCTTGGACTGCAAGGAGATCCAGCCAGTCCATCCTGAAGGAGATCAGCCCTGGGATTTCTTTGGAAGGAATGATGCTAAAGCTGAAGCTCCAGTACTTTGGCCACCTCATGCAAAGAGTTGACTCACTGGAAAAGACTCTGATGCTGGGAGGGATTGGGGGCAGGAGGAGAAGGAGACAACAGAGGATGAGATGGCTGGATGGCATCACGGACTCGATGGACGTAAGTCTGAGTGAACTCCAGGGGTTGGTGATGGACAGGGAGGCCTGGCGTGCTGCGATTCATGGGGTCAGAAAGAGTCGGACACGACTGAGCGACTGAACTGACTGAACGGAACTTATCCAAGACTGCCAGTCCTGCAAACCTCTCAATGAAAACACTTGCATTATCTGCCTAATAGAGATCTCTTCTGGAGATTCAAACAAGCAATTAATTTATTAAAGTTTTCCAAGAGAAGAGTGGTTGCACTATATACTGTTTCTCCAACTTGTGTAACCACAGAACCCTTCACTGGCCCCAGTGTCATCAATCACCCATGGGACATACCCTGAGGCAGTTCTACTCCACAGGGTTGCGCAAGGGCCTTTCAGTAGAGGGGAAGGAGAGGGACGTCAGGCAGCTCATTCTAACAGCCGCATGTAAGACAGGATGAGGGTAGGGAGGATCCTTACAGAGGTCTGTGAGGAGGCTGTCTTTGGGAATAATGCAGGGCACTAGGGCAAATGTCCGAGAGGACCACAGAGGTCTTTACTGTTCCAGTCAGAAATTAACTCTTTATTTAATAAAGAATTTGAACTTGCAGGGATTGCACTGGGCCTCTTCCCAAGTTTTAGATTCTATTAAAATAGTATTCTTGTTCATTATCATTGTTTTGATCAATAATTAAATCCTCTTTAAATAAAGAATTTGTCATGTGTTAGTCAAAATTTTTGTGGAAGACACACTCAGTAAAAACCTAATCACTTTAACTGAGCCCAGTTTCTAAAAATTTAAGCAGATTTGCCTCTTGGAAGATCTTCTATTTTTTTCCCTTTTTATATCTTCACTGCACTCCATTGTTGCATTTTCCATTTCTATTATAATCACAATTTTTGCTTATTCTAAAGGAATAAAAAAGAAAATGTAATTATAATCAAGATGCATAAATTCTTTGAAAAATTTACGAGATTTTAATGTATTGTCAGAAATTATAAGTTATAACAATGTAAAGAAAATAAAATGTTACCTCTGGTTTAAAGCGTATTTTTATTTTGAAACATATAATTCATTAAAATGTAAACCAAAGTACTAATGATAAAGTACAGTAAGACTTAAAATTATTTAAACAAGACAACATTTTTGTCGAATTTTTTAAAAACTTAAATGTATAAGATTTTAAAAACAATGAAATTGTATTGAATGTTTATAAAAATGCAAGTATTACAATTTTAATATTAATATCCACCTCATTGCTAATATTAAAATTGATATCATGTGTCACTTATGCTCTATCTAGATAGATATGCTTATATACAAATTTAAGAGTTGAATGAATTATTTAACACTGCAAATTGTTCCCCAGATTCTAAGTGTAACAGTGGCAAGTATCGTTCCAATTTTTGAGTCCATCTAGAACCACCAAGCCTAATCCTAATATTTGTAGGATTTGAAACAAGATATGAAGACTCAGGTGTCATATATCTAAATATATAAAGGTTATAAATGTTAGTAACAAATCATAGGGCTTTCTTGGTGGTTCAATAGTTAAGAATCCTTGCAATGCAGGGGGGCAGGGGTTCAATCCCTGGTCTGGGAAGATCCCAACTTAGTCCATCACCACAAATACTGAGCCCATAAACTCTAGTGCTTAGAGCCTGCAGGCACAACAAGAGAAGCCGCTGCAGTGAGAAATCCGTGCACCACAACTAGACAGTAGCTCCTGCTCACTGCAACTGGAGAAAGCCCAGGCATAGCAACAAAGATGCCGTGCAGCCAAAAATTAATTAATTAATTAGAAAAAAGTTTTTAGTCCTCAATCTTTGCCCTATAAAAAAAACTCCATACTATAAAATATGTGCTATTCCCTGATTGTTGATGAATATATCTTCTTATGGACCTGAAAGTCAGAATCCAATTAAGAACTCCTGGGCTTTTCAGAGGACCATGTCAGAAGGTCACAGCAAAAGCAAAACTGTCCTGAAACTTCAGCCCCACACTTCACACCCTTCTCTTGACACCTTCTTGCTCCATTGCATACCATGTGGATCTTGCACACTTGCATGTGGATATTCCAGTCCGTGTGTCCACACTCCAACCATGTCACCCACAAACAGCTACTCTGGGTGTCTCTCATGCTTAGGTGTATACACAGCAGTGGTTCAGTCCCTCTTCCTGAAGAAGGATTTGGGAGGGGCCAGCATAGTCCCTGGTGACAGCTCAGGGATATAGGGACCAAGAATTCTGGAATGGGAAGAGATAGGACTTCAGGTTGCTCGATGTCCAAGGAGCTGCAGCTGTGCCCCGTAATCACAGAAAACTAGTCAATCTGATCACACCGACCACAGCCTTGTCTAACTCAGTGAAACTAAACCATGCCATGTGGGGCTACCCAAGACAGGCGGGTCATGGTGGAGAGAGGTCTGACAGAATGTGGTCCACTGGAGAAGGGAATGGCAAACCACTTCAGTATTCTTGCTTTGAGAACCCCATGAACAGTACGAAAAGGCAAAATGATAGGATACTGAAAGAGGAACTCCCCAGGTAGGTAGGTGCCCAATATGCTACTGGAGATCAGTGGAGAAATAACTCCAGAAATAAAGAAGGGATGGAGCCAAAGCAAAAACAATACCCAGTTGTGGATGTGACTGGTAATAGAAGCAGGGTCCGATGCTGTAAAGAGCAATATTGCATAGGAACCTGGAATGTTAGGTCCATGAAGCAAGGCAAATTGGAAGTGGTCAAACACGAGAGTGAAGGTCGACATTCTAGGAATCAGCAAACTAAAATGGATTGGAATGGGTGGATTTAACTCAGATGACCATTATATCTACTACTGCGGGCAGGAATCCCTTAGAAGAAATGGAGTAGCCATTACGGTCAACAAGAGTCCGAATGCAGTACTTGGATGTAATCTCAAAAGGACAGAATGATCTCTGTTCGTTTTCAAGGCAATATCACAGTAATCCAAGCCTATGCCCCAACCAGTAATGCTGAAGAAGCTGAAGTTGAATGGTTCTATGAAGACCTACAAGATCTTTTAAAGCTAACACCCAAAAAGGATGTCCTTTTCATTATAGGGGACTGGAATGCAAAAGTAGAAGTCAAGAAACACCTGGGGTAACAGACAAATTTGGCCTTGGAGTATGGAATGAAGCAGGGCAAAGGCCAATACAGTTTTGCCAAGACAATGCACTGGTCATAGCAAACACCCTCTTCCAACAACACAAGAGACGACTCTACACATGGACATCACCAGATGGTCAACACCGAAATCAGATTGATTCTATTCTTTGCAGCCAAAGATGGAGAAGCTCTACCCAGTCAGCAAAAACAAGACTGGGAGCTGACTGTGGCTCAGATCATGAATTCCTTATCGCCAAATTCAGACTTAAATTGAAGAAAGTAGGGAAAACCACTAGACCATTGAGGTATAACCTAAATCAAATTCCTTATGATTATACAGTGGAAGTGAGAAATAGATTTAAGGGCCTAGATCTGATAGATAGAGTGCCTGATGAACTATGGACTCAGGTTCGTGACACTGTACAGGAGACAGGGATCAAGACCATCCCCAAGGAAAAGAAATGCAAAAAGGCAAAATGCCTGTCTGGGGAGGCCTTACAAATAGCTGTGAAAAGAAGAGAAGTGAAAAGCAAAGGAGAAAAAGAAAGATATAAGCATCTGAATGCAGAGTTCCAAAGAATAGCAAGGAGAGATAAGAAAGCCTTCCTCTGTGATCAATGCAAAGAAATCGAGGAAAACAACAGAATGGGAAAGACTACAGATCTCTTCAAGAAAATTAGAGATACCAAGGGAACATTTCATGCAAAGATGGGCTCAATAAAGGACAGAAATGGTAGGGACCTAACAGAAGCAGAAGATATGAAGAAGAGGTGGCAAGAATACACAAAAGAACAGTACAAAAAAAGAGCTTCATGACGCAGATAATCACGATGGTGTGATCACTCACCTAGAGCCAGACATCCTGGAATGTGAAGTCAAGTGGGCCTTAGAAAGCATCACTACAAACAAAGCTAGTGGAGGTGATGGAATTTCATTTGAGCTTTTTCAAATCCTGGAAGATGATGCTGTGAAAGTGCTGCATTCAACATGCCAGCAAATTTGGAAAACTCAGCAGTGGCCTCAGGACTGGAAAAGGTCAGTTTTCATTCCAATCCCAAAGAAAGGCAATGCCAAAGAATGCTCAAACTGCTGCACAATTGCACTCATCTCACATAGTAGTAAAGTAATGCTCAAAATTCTCCAGACCAGGCTTTAGCAATATGAACCGTGAACTTCCAGATGTTCAAGGTGGTTTTAGAAAAGGCAGAGGAACCAGAGGTCAAATTGCCAACATCCGGTGGATCATGGAAAAAGCAAGAGAGTTCCAGAAAAATATCTATTATTGCCTTGTTGACTATGCCAAAGCCTTTGACTGTGTGGATCACAATAAACTGTGGAAACTTCTGAAAGAGATGGGAATACCAGACCACCTGACCTGCCTCTTGAGAAACCTATATGCAGGTCAGGAAGCAACAGTTAGAACTGGACATGGAACAACAGACTGGTTCCAAATAGGAAAAGGAGTACGTCAAGGCTGTATATTGTCACCCTGCTTATTTAACTTATATGCAGAGTACATCATGAGAAACGCTGGACTGGAAGAAGTACAAGCTGGAATCAAGATTGCTGGGAGAAATATCAATAACCTCAGATACGCAGATGACACCACTCTTTTGGCAGAAACTGAAGAGGAACTAAAAAGCCTCTTGATGAAAGTAAAAGCAGAGAGTGAAAAAGCTGGCTTAAAGCTCAACATTCAGGAAATGAAGATCATGGCATCTGGTCCCATCAGTTCAGTTCAGTTCAGTCGCTCAGTCATGTCTGACTCTGCAACCCCATGAATCGCAGCACGCCAGGCCTCCCTGTCCGTCACCAACTCCCGGAGTTCACTCAAACTCACGTCCATCGAGTCGGTGATGCCATCCAGCCATCTCATCCTCTTTCGTCCCCTTCTCCTCCTGCTCCCAATCCCTCCCAGCATCAGAGTGTTTTCCAATGAGTTAACTCTTCGCATGAGGTGGCCAAAGTACTGGAGCTTCAGCTTTAGCATCATTCCTTCCAAAGAAATTCCAGGGTTGATCTCCTTCAGGATTGACTGGCTGGATCTCCTTGCAGTCCAAGGGACTCTCAAGAGTCTTCTCCAACACCACAGTTCAAAAGCATCAATTCTTCGGTGCTCAGCCTTCTTCATAGGCCAACTCTCGCATCCATACATGACCACTGGGAAAACCATAGCCTTGACTAGACGGTCCTTTGTCGGCAAAGTGATGTCTCTGCTTTTGAATATACTATGTAGGTTGGTCATAATTTTTCTTCCAAGGAGTAAACGTCTTTTAATTTCATTTCATGGGAAATAGATGGGGAAACAGTGTCAAACTTTATTTTTGGGGGCTTCAAAATCACTGCAGATGGTGACTGCAGCCATGAAATTAAAAGACACTTACTCCTTGGAAGGAAAGTTTTGACCAACCTAGATAACATATTCAAAAGCGGAGACATTACTTTGCCAACAAAGTTCCGTCTAGTCAAGGCTATGGTTTTTCCAGTGGTCATGTATGGATGTGAGAGTTGGACTGTGAAGAAAGCTGAGCACCGAAGAATTGATGCTTTTGAACTGTGGTTTGGAGAAGACTCTTAAGAGTCCCTTGGACTGCAAGGATATCCAACCAGTCCATTATAAGTGAGATCAGTCCTGGGTGTTCATTGGAAGGACTGATGCTAAAGCTGAAACTCCAGTACTTTGGCCACCTCATGCGAAGAGTTGACTCATTGGCAAAGACTCTGATGCTGGGAGGAATTGGAGGCAGGAGGAGAAGGGGACGACAGAGGATGAGATGGCTGGATGGCATCACTGATTCAATGGACGTGAGTTTGAGTGAACTCCGGGAACTGGTGATGGACAGGGAGGCCTGGAGTGCTGCGATTCATGGGGTCAGAAAGAGTCGGACATGACTGAGTGACTGAACTGAACTGAAGACTTCAGGTTGGAACATTGTGGCCTCTATACTCCTAAGCCTGTGAGGATAGGCATGGCCAAAGGAGCTCTTTAAAGTACAGTCTCAGGGCTAAACCCTGAGGGTGCTACTCAGAACCATAAATTGGAGCACAAAGAGTAGGAAAAAAATGCATACTGGCGACAAATGTTCAGTTTTGCTATCTAAGAGGAAGTACTTTGACAAATGTATTAGCTTTCTAGAGCTGCCACAATAATAAAGTACTGCAGACTAGGTAGCTTAAACAAGAGAAATTTATTTCCTTAGTTGTGGGTGCTAAAAGTCCAAAATCAAGGAGTCGGCAGAGTTGGTTCCCTCTGAGGCCTCTCTCCTTGGTTTATGCTCGCATACTCAGTTGCTCAGTCCTGTCTGACTCTGTGAATTCATGGACTATAGTCAGCTAGGCTTCTCTGTCCATGGGATTATCCCTGCAAGAATACTGGAGTGGGTTCCCATTTTCTCCTCCAGGGGATGTTCCTGACCCAGGGACGAACCCACCTCTCCTGTGTTCTTCTCCTGCTTTGGCAGTTGGAGTCTTTACCACTGAGCCACCTGGGAGCGTTCTCCTAGAAGAAGATGGCTGCCTTCTCCCTGTATCCTCACAGTCTTCCCTCTGTGTGTGTCTATGTTCAACTTTCCTGTTCTTATGAGAACATCAGTTGTATTGCATTAGGGTCCACGGTGATGACCTCTTTTTAATGTAATTACTCTTTAAAGACTTTCTTTCCAAATACAGTCATATTCTGAGGTACTGGGGTATAGGACTTCAACATAGGAACTTGGGGAGGACACAGTTCATCACAGCAGTTTTATTAATTTGCCTTTCTTTTCACCTAAACACTTGCCCACTTAAATTCCTCGGCAACATGAAGGGAGCAGTGTTTTTTCTCTTATCTAGATAATGACACAAATGTCACCTTTAACGGCATTCACATGGTTGGTTGCATTTTGTTTCAGGAACATAAGGGGAGACATGTGGATAAGAGATTGGAGAAGGGTTTCCTTGGGGCTTGAACAGTGTTAGTCTTGAAAGTAGGTGTTTGGAGTTATGGGCTGACTATTTCAGTGTGGAGCATCACGTCCTAAGTGATAGTCACTGCATGTTCATCAACAGCTTTTTGTGTTTGTGATATACTGGTCTTTCTACAGCACAGCGTCAGGAGACGGGCCTCTCTTGTCTAAGTATCCAAGTTGAACTCTGAGGAGTTATGAGGGCCTCTATTGTAGCTGAACAAGTAGAAATCAAGGAATAGAGAGGAGTGGGAAATTTGATAAATATTTACACACTGCAAAAATATGTAGGATTTATAGTATGGGGTGAGAAAGAGGAGGGTGTTGAGAACAATTCCTTGGGGTCTTGGATGGTGAGGTGAATAGTAATATTGGTAACCAAGGGACAAAATCTAGAGAATCTACATTAGGAAAAACCAGGAACTACATATGGGGTGTACAAATTTCACAGGTAGATTATGTTGATCTCAATCTCTTAAATTCATATTCCTGTCATCCATACAGCCTAGTTAATTAGGCCAGCCAGAAGAATTTGATTTATAAGCTATGGTGGTGGTTGGTATGCTAATTAATAATCAACATACTTCTATTGAAAAGTGAATTACCCAAGTTTACTGGTGATAATACAGCCGTGTTAAAAGGAAGAAAGAAAAGGGAAAAAGCAAGAACACAACATTTAAAATGGTTGCCCCTACCCTCAAAAAAGTTGTGCCAAACCAAACATAAAAGAACAGACAACAGAAGGAAGTCTTTCTGGAAGAATGTTACCTGTTCAGTGATGACATTGGCCTGGGGCCTCTAGAGTCACCTCTGCCAATGCCAGTGACACAAAATTCACTGTTTCATTTCTATTGTATTTATTCCTTTGGCATCAAATGAAAGGTATTGGTGGTAACTACAATTAAGCCAAGTTTTGAATTCCAGGAAAGTTCAACAAATTTTTTTTTTTTTAAGACTTATGCTTACAAAGCCTATTGTATAGAATAGCCAAAAGATAGCAATGACACTAACGTCCATAACAGACGAATTGATAAACAAAATATGGATATGAACAAAATGTGCAATAAGAACATTGCGTGCTCAGACATGTCAGACATTGAGTGTGTGTGTGTGTGTGTGTCCAATGTTTTGGGACTCCACAGACTGTATAGCCCACCAGGCTCCTCTGTCTATGGGGTTTTCCAGGCAAGAATACTGGGATGGATTGCTATTTCCTTCTCTAGGGGATCTTCCTGACCCAGGGATTGATTCTGAGTCTCCTGTGTCTCTTGCATTGTTAGGTGGATTCTTTACAACTGTGCCACCTCAGAAACCCATTATGAGCATTGTTCAGCTATTAAAAAAGAATGGACATCTGACGTACTATAATGTGGACAAGCCTTGAAAACATTGTGATAAGTGAAATAAGCCAGAAATAAATGGACAGATATCGTATGGTTCTACTTTTACTAAGTGTCTAGGGGAGGCAAATTTAGACACAGAAAGTAGATTAGACGTTACCAGAGGCTGGCAGGAGGAGGAATGGGATGTGATTGTTTAATGGGCCCAGAGTTACTGTTGTGATGAAAAAATATTGCAAATTGATAGCAGTGATTGCTATACAACATCCTGAAAGTAATCAATGTCACTGAATTGTATACTGAAAGCAGTTCAAATGGAAAATTTTATGTTATACACGTTCTACCACAATAAAGGAAAAAGAAAAAAACCCATTTCATAGGTTTTGAGCACAAAATAGGATTGAGTAACCCATAGTTTTCACCCTGAAAAAATAGCCCTTTGTGTTTTAAAGTAAAATACTTGTGTTTAAAGTAAAAATACTAAAGAGAAGTAGACATGAACTTACACTCCAAATACCAATTACAGGACCCACACTGTATCCTAGAATATAACAACTTTCTGTTTAATAGATGCTGATTAGCATTTGAAATAGGTTTTTGGGTCATCAGTTCATTCTCAAGGTAAGAAACACAATCTAAATACATCTTCAGAGATGAGTCCCTTTGGGTCATTCCTACTGGCTAGATTCATAGGCAATGCCCTACTTTTAAATGTAAAAACAAAAATACAAAAAAGTCAAACACCCTGCAAGATTTCTTAGCAGGGAAAACACGCTTTATAAGTGAAATGAAGCAACATCGCCCCAGCAGTCTCTTTTCTCAAACTTACAAGTCCTTTTTTTCCCTTACGGCAACAGATCTAATTTTTTCTGCTTTATTTTTTGTTTTTTAAAATAAACGTTTAATTTTCGAACATTTTTAGATTTGTAGAAACATTTAGAAGATTGGTTCCATGCACTGTATACTCATTTCCCCTATTGTTAACATTATTATGGTACATTTGTAACCATTGAAGGTGAAGGTGAAGTGGCTCAGTCGTGTCTGACTCTTTGCGACCCCGTGGACTGTAACCTACTAGGCTTCTCTGTCCATGGGATTCTCCAGGCAAGAATACTGGAGTGGGTTACCATTTCCTTCTCCAGGGGATCTTTCAGACCCAAGGATCGAACCCGGGTCTCCTGCATTGGAGGCAGACGCTTTAACCTCTGAGCCACCAGGGAAGCCCTTTGTAACCATTAGTGAGCCAATATTAATATAATGTATTCAGATACCCATAGCCTTTTTCTGATGTCCTATTTCTATTCCAGGATCCTACACAGGATACCACATTACATTTAGTTATTTTATCTCCTTAGGATACTGAAGAATGGGACAGTTTCTCAGACTTCCCATGTTTTTTTCATGACTTTGACAGTATTGAGGACAATTTGGTCAGATATTTTGTAGCATGTCCTTCATTTGGGGTTTTTTGGATGTTTTTCTTATGATTAGACTGAAGTTATTAGTTTTGGGGAGGAAGATCACACAAGTAATTTCCATTCTCATCATGTACCCATATTGAGGGTACCTGCTATCAATAGGATATAAGACTGGTGATGTTAACCCTGACCACCTGGCCAAGGTGGCTTTGGTCAGGTTCTCCACTGTAGGGTAACTCTCCTCCCCACCTTGTCCGTGCTGCACCCTCTAGAAGGAAACCACTGGTACAGTTCCTGCTTAATGGGGTGAGAGTTAGTTATGTCAGCTCCTTGAGCAAAGATAGAACTTACCAGCACCAAAAGTGATCCTTAATGTGTGCAAAATCTTTCTGGAGGGTAAAAGGGCATCTTCATTGAGAATACTTAGATCAACATTGACTTATGATAAAAATCTCCAGAAAGTGGGCATAGAGGGAAACTACCTCAACATAATAAAGGCCATATATGGTAAATCTGGGCTCCCCAGGTGGTGCTAGTGGTAAAGAACCTGCCTGCCTATGCAGAAGACATAAGAGATGGGAGTTCCATTGCTGGGTTGGGAAGATCCCTTGGAGGAGGGCATGGCAACCCACTCCAGTATTCATGCCTGGAGAATCCCATGGACAGAGGTGCCTGGTGGGCTACGGTCCATAGGATCACAAAGAGCTGGACACAACTAAAGTAAATTAGCACAACACACACATAACAAACCCACAACTAACATAATACAATGGTGAAAAGCTGAAAGCATTTCCTCTAAGATGAGGAAGAAGACAAGGATGCTCACTATCACCACTCTTTTCCAACATAACTTGTAAATCCTAGCCACAGCAATCAGAGAAGCAAAAGAAATAAAAGGAATCCAAATTGAAAGGGAAGAAGTCAAACTACCCCTCTTTGCAATGACAGGACACTATACATAGAAAACCCTAAAGGCACTGCTACAAAACTTCTAGAGCTCATCAATGAATTTGGTAAAGTTGTAGGAAAGTTAGTTAATTAATTAACAAAATTAATATACAGAGATTATACTAAGGACAGATGTCAATCAGTATTAGATTATAATTCAAAGTATAAATAGCTACATGTCCATATGGATTTAAATAACTGATTAAATAATTAAGCAAATAGGAGAGAATAGATGAATCCCCTGTGCAGAAAAGTTCCGTGTAATTTTTGTAGATCTAAGTTTTATACTTATAACTCTCACTTCAACAGCCTATAAAATTGTGTGAATTATCAAAAATATTATATTTGAAGAGCTAAGACTAAGAGATGATAAGGCTATGGGGCATCCTTTAAGTGAAATGAGCAAACTAAAGGTGGGGCAAAGCCACCATCGGGCAATTTTTCATCTATTTCCTCCTTAGGTTTCCTTGGTAATGAACCTTATCTGACAATTACTGCTTATTCCTACTTAGATCTTAAGAGGACATTCCTATCGCATCTCCCCATATCTGTTTAAATTTCCAGGTGTATGTGTGCTTATATGAGTACATTTACCTCCACATATACACACAAAAAATGTAAAGAAAGGTTTGTTTTCATTTGTCGCTAAAACAAAATGTCAATGTTTACTAGCTTCTGAAAACCACAACAATGATGGGATGCAGTCATCTTCCTGGTCATTCATCACTGAGAGCACCAGAGTGTAAGGACTGCAGTGACTCACTAGCAAACACCGCAGCCTCGCCCCTTGTACTCATGAAATGCAGATTCAAAGGAGGGGTGAGCTGAGTGACTAAGCCTGTGGCCATTTACAGTAAGTTGTGCGTTGTTCAGAAATGGGCACCAACAATGGCTAGTTTCAAAAAGCAAAACAAGAGCAGCACAACTGCTGAAAAATAAGTTTCTCTTCACGAAAGTGTTGACAGCTGGGAATATCTGAAGTGGTGGCAACGCCTTGTTCAGGCCCAGTGATTCTTTCCTGTGTCTTTGTCACACTGTATGTGTCTTGCTCCAGTGTCCAGGTGACTGTGAATGACAGCCCTCCTCAGAGAACCTTTTGAAAATGAGAGGTCATCTCACACCACTCTCCTATCTTCAAAGAAATGGCAAGCCACAGGGAGAATTCATATATTCTCATGTAACAATCTTGCCTTTAAAATTCTATCCTTCTATTACAGATGTAACAGCAGTTAGGCTAGATATGAGCCTGAAGGAAAGGCAATTCTTACAGAGAAACTCTTAAAAATCCAAATTAGGTTGAAATTACAGATAACAGATGTGCTTTTAGAAATAACTTATCCCATCCTACAAGCCAGATAGAGCAGAAATCAGTTGTCACAAAAGATCTACAAAATTTCAGTACCATAGGAATGTCAGGTGTGTGTGCTCGATTGCTCAGTTGTATCTGACTCTTTGTGACCTTTTGGCCTGTAACCCACCAGGCTCCTCTGTCCATGCAATTTTTCAGGCAAGAATATTAGTGTGGGTTGCCATTTCCTCCTTCAGGGTATCTCCTCAACCCAGGGATTGAACCCACGAGTCCTGCCTTGCAGGTGGATTCTTTATCTGCTGAGCCAGCAGGGAAGCCCCTATAAGAATGTCACAGCTGGACTGAAAGATTTCTTTTACATATCTTTCTCTTGGAAGTCAACTCCCAACAGACATATAATGATGATGTGCCTAAAAAGCACTAACGGCATAAAGATTTTCAATGGGTTTAACTAAATTAAAGATCCAAAATGTTCACATTTAAGATTTATCCATTCCTGTCCCTGGCCAACATTTCATGCTGATTTGAAATTGTTTAACTACTGCAGAAGTGATTCAATATTGTCATTACTCTGTAGGGCTTGGGTATATTATTTTTGTAATTTCCTTTATGTCATGGAATTTTTTTCTTTCCAGGAGTATACAAACACCCAAAGAAAGGACAAGGTCAGGTTGACAGATTGTGGAATTTATATTGGTACCTAAGCTAATTAAAGTCAAAACTCACTGTAATCTTGAATGTTTGTGTTATTGACCAGAGTTCTTGGACTCTTTAATCAATAGAAATTGATAAGAGGCCAGATGAAGGATTCAAGCAAGGCTTTATCGGGACTTAGGCTGCAGCAGGAAGGAGCGAGAACAAACATCAGGTATCCTTGCCATTGCTGGAAGTAGGGAGGAGCTGCTTCCTTTAATGTGGTGAGGGTAGGGGGTGGATCCGTGAGGGGGGCCAAAGGGGCCCCAGGTCCCAGCCTGTCAGTGGTACCTGTTATGGACTAAGTCGATGTGCTTGGGCACCTTACAAAGCTCAGTTTGTGCACAAGTGGGAAGAGGAAAGAGGGTGGGAAGATTATTCCTGCACCACCCTACTCAATCCCTTCTCCATCTCCCCAAAGGGCCACCCATGCTATTCTATTCACATCAGTAGCAAAGACACAAGAGTCATTTTTTACTCTTCAGCTACAAATGAAGAAGTGACCTCTGATACCCACAGGTATGACTGGCACTTAAATACTGACACAATATACGCTCTCAGAGTTTAGTCCGCATTCTGTACTACTGTTGATGGTGTGGATTAGAGGGCTGTTCTCCCCTCTTAGCCTTTCTCCATGGTAAAAGCTATTCTTTGACTTGAGTGTTTCCCCTTTTGAAATACATGCAGCAGTTGCTGCCTCTATTAAGAATCTTGGCATTGTTGCAAATTCTGAAATAAGGCAAAGCATCAAAAATAATGCTTCATTAAAATGACCTCCCTTTTATATTGGCTTATAATCAGGTTGACTGGATTTCTAAAACAGGGGTGGAAGGGAAGGGAGGGCTGGAGGGAGGTGAGAGGGTGCTGGCAGGAGAGGATATGGGTAAAAATCAGTACAAAGGAGGATTGTACTCCCTTCCCCCAAAAGAGCTTTCTTGTCCTCTTGTAAGGATTATATAAAACTTGTAAGTTACCATTAAAATAAGTAAAATATTTAATTTAGTTAAGAAAATGTGCCTCCTTCATATGCTTATCGACTGTCACTGCCAGTCACTGCAGTGGGAACTAGGGATTTAGAGAGAGAACTGGGTTTCAGTTGCAGCCTCACAGAGCTACAGTTTAGCATTAGAGGCAAAATGAAAGTACTCGCTGTTTCTGCCTATGTTTGCATAAAGGGGACAAGCTGTGTTCTCCAAAGTAACTGGAACAATATTATAAGCTGTTTTTGAAAAAAAAAAAAAAAAAAAGAATGATATAACTTGCTGATAATCTTATTGGTTATTTCACTTAAACATATCTACCTCTTCAGGTTACAATTCTAAACTAAAAATCAGGAGGCCTGCCTACTACTGCCAGTTTTGCCATTGATCTGGTTAAAATCTTGCCATTTCTTTCCTTCATATTTTTGCTTCCTGATCAGGTTAAAAATCTGTATCTACTTTTTAATTTGTAATATAAAACTTAGAAATCTATTTCAACCATTCTGGAGCAAGTCTGTGATGAATCATAAAGTGTTCTTTTATTGTATAATGAACTGCATGTATGCCAATAGAGAATTAATAAAGGGTAGTGATTAATGCCTCCGAAAATATTCAGGGAGCTTCCTTGTCTACTTACTTCCGTGCCTGAGCAGGATCACTGAACTGAACTGAGCAGAAGCACGATAAAGAAGAGAACAGAAGATAGAGACGGAGCCTGGGTAGATGGGATATAAGATCAAGTTAGCAGGTTCATAGAGGTCACTGACACTTCACAAGACTGAAAGGCTTTGAAATTTCATGAAGAATTGTCTCAGGTTTGGCAGATATGAAACTGTTGAATATTATCAGAGGAAAATGTAGAAAGCTAGAACTTTGTCTATCCGATTCAAGTTACTCTTTTGAATTACATGGCTTGAGATGTTTCAGAAATCACATTAAATCTATCAGTTTAAATCTGTTTTATGTAATGTTTGATACTAAACTAAGCACACGAAATTATGAACATTGAAAAGATTTTTAAAGAACTTACTGGTTTTATTCTGGGGTAGTATTGGTTCTATGGGCTTCCCTCATAGCTCAGTTGGTAAATCATCTGCCTGCAATGCAGGAGACCTGGGTTTGATTCCTGGGTTGGGAAGATCCCCTGGAGAAGGAAATGGCAACCTACTCCAGTATTCTTCCTACAGAATCCCTGTATTCAGGTCAAGAAGCAACAGTTAGAACCAGACGTGGAACAACAGACTGATTCCTAATCGGGAAAGGAATATGTCAAGGCTATATATTATCGCCCTGCTTTTTTAACCTATATGCAGAGTACATTATGTGAAATGCTGGGCTGGGTGAAGCACAGGCTGGAATCAAGTTTGCTGGCAGAAATAGCAATAATCTCAGATATGCAGATGACACCACCCTTATGGCAAAAAGCAAAGAGGAACTAAAGAGCCTCTTGATGAAAGTGAAAGAGGAGAGTGAAAAAATTGGCTTAAATATCAACATTCAGAAAACTAAGATCATGGCATCCAGTCCCATCAGTTCATGTCAAATAGATGGAGAAACAATTGAAACAGTGACAGACTTTATTTTGGGGGGCTTCAAAATCACTGCAGATGGTGACTGCAGCCATGAAATTAAAAGATACTTGCTCCTTGGAAGAAAAGTTATGACCAACCTAGACAGCATATTAAAAAGCAGAGACATTACTTTGCCAGCAAAGGTCCATCTAGTCAAAGCTCTGGTTTTCCAGTAGTCATGTATGGATGTGAGAGTTGGACTCTAAGGAAAGCAAAAGAGTATTGTGGGAAAAAGATTGGAAGAGGAACAACACTAGAGAATATAGTCTGGTATTTGGGAGCCACTTTCCCCTGAAATGATTGCCAATTTCATTAACAGATAAGCCGTTATAGAGGCTGAACACCATATTTGAATCATTCTAATCCATATTTACAATATTTTCAGATAGCAAGTACCTCAAGTCTAGCTACTTGATAGAAGCAACAGTAAATCATCCTTACATAAATATGATATCATTAAGAGCATAAGATTACTTCTAAATTTCTCCACATGAAATGTCCAGAACTGGGACTTCCCGGATGATTCAGGGTTAAGAAACTTCCTTTCGACGCAGAGGGCATGGGTTCAATTCCTGGTCAGGGAACTAAGATCCCATATGGGCGGGGCATGACCAAGAAATTAATACAATAAAATAGAATTCTTTAAAAAATGTCCAGAACCCAGTCAAAAGTAACAAAACAGAAAAGGAGATCATACGACCAAAAACCAAAATAAAGAACATTTCATAGACAGACTCATATAGATATGGGCAATGCACTTATAATTCATTTATTTTTAAATGCTCCACTTAATATGTCTAAGCAATTAAAAGGCAGGACTGAAAATTTAGTTAAAGGAAGAGAAGAGAATGGAAAGAGAAGCAAATGGAAATTTTAGAACTGAAAACTACAATATCTGAAATTAGAAATCAAAGGATGGATACACAAGATCTTTCCAGGGAAAAACTTACAGTCTGGTCCCAACATTTAAACAAAATTATGGCTCCAGTTCTGAGAAGGCGATGGCACCCCACTCCACTACTCTTGCCTGGAAAACCCCATGGACGGAGGAGCTTGGTAGGCTGCAGTCCATGGGATCGCGAAGAGTCAGACACGACTGAGCGACTTCACTTTCACTTTTCACTTTCATGCATTGGAGAAGGAAATGGCAACCCACTCCACTGTTCTTGCCTGGAGAATCCCGGGGATGGGGGAGCCTGGTGGGCTGCCGTCTATGGGGTCACACAGAGTCAGACACGACTGAAGTGACTTAGCAGCAACAGCATGATTCCAATTGTGTTGAAAGCATTTCAGGAAAAGTTTTCAGAGATTTTCGTTTTTCTACAGCTGAGTGAATGAAGAATACATGCATTTAACTTTGTAATTCAACAGAAACAACTTAGTATTTCAAGGTAGATACAGAAGACATCTATTGTGACATGTATCTCTCACCAGTGCCTCGTTCCAAGTCAATAAATAATTCACGTTATTTTTCCTACTCAACTCTGGCTTAATATAACTTTCCTATCCCTGAGCCCAAAGCTTAGGAATCTTCAAAATTTGGATTTACTTCCTTCTTATCAGGCCAAATGCACCCAAGAAAATACTTGATTAGTATTTAGAAACCTAGGCTGTATGCTTATCTTCACCACTATTTCTGACTGACATTTCCTTTTTTGGCTCTCTTTTCTTCCTTTGAAACATGAAAGATGGCACAGTCTCTTTTAGCTATAAAAGTCAAGATGATGATGGTGATAGTGATTATTAGGCTCTTTAAGGAAGGGAGAGTGTATATTTTCACAAAAAGAAAGAGAAGACAAGCAAAGCAAAAGGATTTCAGAAATAAAGGGTAAAACATATCTCTTACCATGAGAGGAAGTTACAGTACATTCAGATTAACTGTGGGAAAAGAAAAAAGCCAGATACTGACCAATTTTTTAATGTTTTCTAGAAGGAGAAAATACCACATTTTATCCTATGATTTTTTAAAAAGTCAACTTTGGACATTTCCATGTAAAAACCTAACATAATAATAATTATCTCACTTTATACCTGTATGGTGCTTTGAGTTCACAAATTCTTTGCATGTTTCATCTTTCCTGATCTTCATAAGAAATCTATTAGATACAAGTTGAACCCTACTAAAGTATGAGGCTAGCAAAAACCTTTTGCCCTTTTGTTCAGACCCTCAAGATGGTGTTCCACATTGAGGATGGATTTCTGCTGGATTTACACTCTCTCATTTATCTCTCTAGTGATCAAAATATTTAAGAATTTGTTATTGTCAGGAATGCATAATGGAGACACTCACTTTATTAGAGTCAACTGGATTATACTTTAAACCAGCTTGATTTTTCCATCTTGGATTAAATATTAGATCATAGATCAAAATATTTCTTAGCATAGTGCTGATGCTCAAAAAAGGTAGAAGGTTATTATATATTCCCTGTTAATACTTGCAGTTGTATCCTCAGCGATTTGCCCAGGACCTTGCATATAGTAGGTGCTCAATACATATTTACTGAAATAGACTCTTGAACTAAATTGGCATTCTGTGAACATGAAAACAAATCCACCAGGTAAGTTGAAAACAAACATTTGAAGAATTTGCGATTTACTGTCTGTTGTTGTTTTAGTCACTAAATTATGTCCCACCCCATGGACTGTAGCTCCTCCCAGGCTCCTCTGTCCACAGGATTTCCGAGGTAAGAATACTGGAGTAGGTTGCCATTCCTTTCTCCAGGGAATTTAATGTCTAGATATCCCTAAATTTAAAAAAAAATTGAATTCATTCATATTAAGTTTTGCCTAATATTTTTGTATATACAAGATCACTTGGTAGTAGTCTCCTGATTCTAAATTGATTGGCTTAGTTTTGCTAGATGTAGTTTAAGGAGAATTCCTCTGAATTTTCTTTGACTTTTGGCTTGTCCCACTGAACTTCAAGGATTGATAACAGCAGAAAAGCAATTGAACTTATTGTAGGTGTTTCTGATTCTATGTAGCACTTACCAAATACGTGAGATGAGAAAGCAAGAATTACATTTTTTCCCCTGAGAGTGTTTGTGAGTGGTGATAACATTTAGGAGGAAGATGATGTGAGAATTTTTTTTCGTTGGTGAAAGGAATTTCTATTCAGTAGAGAAAATAGGTGAGAATGGAAATTTAAGAGAAAAAACAAGGCTATTTTTGCAAGAAATATGATATCTCAGCTTCTTGCTGAAAGCCCATATTTGTTATTTTTTTTCTTGCACTTATTTTCATTGTTCATTAATTACATGGGAAAATTATACTCCTATGAAACTTGTAAGTACTTTTTAATGAATAAGAATAATATATCTGCTCTATTTTGTATGACTTAGGTCTAAACCATGTAGACTTTTTGCTATATGGACTAGTTTTTGTTCAATCCAATTCCAGTGGTACCTGCTCTGCATGACTATGTGTAGTCTCTGACTGTATGAACTGATTAACACAATAAATCTCTTTTAATAGAGAACTTTCATTTAAAAAAATCATAAATTACCTGGTGGCCAGGGGTCAATGAAGTGTAGTCACCCTGGCACTGATCCAGGTACCGTTTGTCTTATCTTCTCCAGTGAGACTCCGAGCAGAAGTGGTTTGTGTCAGGAAAAAGAAAAAAAAAATTACAATCAGATCACATGAAAATAAAACCTATGCTGCAAGAACCTAGCTGAATGTTCTGAACACTGGAGGCACTCAGCCAATACTGAAGTCTTGAATTAAAAATTCAAATTTTACCATTTGCAGTAACATGAATGGACCTAGAGATTATCACACTAAATGAAGTAAGTCAGAAAGAGAAAGACAAGTATCATATGATCTCACTTACAGGTGGAATCTGAAATATGACACAAACGAACTTACCTGTGAAACAGAAGCAGACTCACAGACATTGAGAACAGACCTGTAGCTGCCAAGGGAGAGGGGGTGGAGGAGGGAGGGATTGGAACTTTGGGATTAGCTGATGCAAACGGTTTTATGTAGAATGGATCAACCACAAGATCCTATGGTATAGCACAGGAAATTATATTCAGTATTCTGTAATAAATTATAATGAAAAACGCATTTGGATGTGGAACTGAGGCATTTTGCTATGCAGCAGAAATTAACACAACAATGTAAATACATTAAAATGTAAATACATTAAAATGTAAATACATTAACACATTAAGTTAAAAAATTAATCCATTTTTTGGTTCTATTTTTATGAAAAGCAAGCACCCATTTATACATTGTCCAATTTGCGGTTAATTAGTTCATTTTTGCTTACTTGTTTGTTTTCAGTCTCTAAATGGTTTAGTTCCTTTATAAGCTGATACTTTCCCCGTGATCTTTCTGCTCTTCTTGGAAATAGCTCTCCTAAGACATTTCCATTGTTAACATACAATCAATACATCCTTACCAGTTACACCGGAGGTTGACTTGCATGAGAAACAATAGTGCTATTTTGGGAGTTCCCTGGTGGCCTAGTCGTTGGGATTCCAGCCTTTTACTGCCATGCCCAGGTTCAGTCCCTGAGTCCCTGGTTGCAGGAACTGAGATTCCAAAAGTTGCAGACGAAACAAAGCAAAATAGAGCAAAAAAACCAATAGCGTTATTTCTTCTTCTGCCCCTAACCAGGTACCAACTCCTAGCAGCCTGGATGGAACCACAACTGCCATCCTGACCTGTGGCCTCCACTCCTCCAGGTCAGAGGAGAGCCAGAGGAGGGAAAGGCTGGAGTTAGCTCCCTCTAAGACATGAGAGCTAGTTGTGTGCATCCTTATCCAGCTCCAGGTTCAGTAACCTCAGGTGGGTATAGTCAGTAATCAATAAGCAATCAATAATAAGAGCAGAAAAGTTTAATTTGAGCCAAACTGAAGACTAGCTCAGAAACCTGCTTCCCCGATTACTCTGAGAAACTGCGGAAATGCAAGGTTTTCAGCACAGTTTTTTATCTTGTCAAGAATATTAAACAAGTCAGGGATACATGTCTTCAAGGTAAAACACACACACACACACACACACACACACACACACACACACACACAGGTCACCATGTACACAGCAAGTCAGCATGGCCTCAGCACCAGGGAGGGGAGTTTTATCATCTAAGGAGTACCAGCACTGACATCCCAGGAAGACAGGCATTGAATCTTTATTTTTAACATGGACATTCTTTAATTCTGGTCAATGTACCCTTTTCTCTGATAATAAAAGCGGATGTACAGTGTATGTCTGATGGGCCACAAACATGCTGTTTGGGTTAGCATAAAATTTAAGTTAACTCTGAGACTTCACTCATGGTGCAGTGGATAAGAATCTGCTTTCCAATACAGGGAACATGGGTTTGATCCCTGGTCCAAGAAGATTCCGCATGATGTGCATGTGGAACTAAACTCCTGTACCACAACTACTAAGTTCACACTCAAGAGCCTGAGAGCCACAACTGAGCCTGCGTGCTGCACCTTCTGAGGCCCACGTACTAAGAGCCTGTGCTTCGCAACCAGATAAGCCACTACAATGCGAAGCCTGTGCATCACAATGAAGAGGAGACCCCACTCACTGCAACTAGAGAAAAGCCCAAGCAAAGCAGTGAAGACCCAGCACAGCCAAAAATAAAAATAAAATCTAAGTTAACTCATGTAGAAGCCAGAATAACTTCCCTATGTCTCAATATGTGAACATTTCTTTCATCAGTATCTTGTAATTGGCTGTGCTAGAAGTCTACACCATAGAAACCAGTATTTGTTGCAAATCAGGGCTTCCCTCTCTCCTCCCTCCATCTGGAGAGCCAGTAGTTAAATGTTTACCAGCACACCACTGGCTGCATAGAAAGTAGAAAGAGAAGCTGAAGATAGGTAGCCAAAGGGATCACAAAAGACCTAGCTTCCATCGTAAAACAAGAGAGTGAGCCAAAGAGACTCCGTGTTCTCTGACCTTCACCAACACCAGCTGGTCTCATGGACAGATGGCACTTTTCTGGAGTTAGAGGAAGAGTGCAGAGGAGCACCAGCCTGGGGATTCAGGGAGCTGGGCTCTAGCCCTGGTGCTGCCACTCGCTCCATGCCTGTGTGGCCTGGATGACTCGTTTGACCTCTCTGGGTCTCGGCTGTCACACCTAGAGTACAGAGGTGGCCAGTGGCCTGGAGGCTCCTCACTCACAGTGCGGTTCACGGACATCTGCGTGCGCATCATCTAGGAGCTTGTTAGAGAAACGGCATCTTAGACCACCTGCAGATCTACTGAAACAGAAACTACCTTCTAACCTGCTCCCAAGCTGGGTGATGTGGACATCTGGAGAAGTGCTGAACTAGATTAGCGCTTCCCAAGCATGCCTGGGAAGTATTTGGAGAGAGTTTTTTTGAAAGGTATTTCTGGCCTTCATTTCCAATCCATTGGATCAGGGTTTCTGGGGATGAATCTCAGAAATTTTATCTTTAAAAAGACGATTTTGAAGATCAACCAGTGATGGGATTCATTAGTCCTTATAGTCCCTTCCAGTTTTTATAGTCTGTGGAAAATTGTTGCTTTTAAGATATGCTATCCTTTATCCCTGCTGACAGTTACTAAAATTGGTGAAAAAGTAACTCTCGAAGGGTTTGGAGACTATGCATTCTTAAGCCACTTTTATTTTATGAAATATGAGAAAGCCCTGTAAAAAGATAAGATTTTTGGAGCAGATACAGCAATTTTCCAAATGTTAAAAAAAAAAAATGCCAGCAGATACACATTACTTCGTGGACTTGGGAGAGAAACTAAAGAAAAACAAATGACGCTGTAAAAGGATCTATCCCTTGAAATCCTAGCTGACATTAAATTCATGGTCACAGAGAAGGGCTTAGACATGCTCATCTGAGCTAGTGAGGCTTAATGGACTAAATGTGGCTGAAGCTCAGGAAATCTGCTTTTAGCTACAATTATGAAATGGATGTATATATAGAGAGAATTATTTAAGTGCTATTCTTCAACTCAATAAACTTGCAAGCTCTAAAACGTTCACTTTCTCATGAAATAAACTTATGATCACGTGCATCTTTATTTTAAAATTTCTTTTACCCAGTACAACTAAAATCTGGGCAATGTCTTCCGGACCAAAAACCCACCTAAGAATATCAACTAGGAATATGCTAGGCTACAAATAATAAAAAATGTTCCTTATAACCAAGAGGGGTTATTTTCCCCATGTACAGAGGAGCCAGAGGTGTCAAGTCCAGCCTCTCTGATTCTCTGGCCTTTCCTTCACGTTGGAGGCAAGCAGCTGCAGCTTCACACATCAAACTCATTGTATCTTTCCAGGCAGGAATGAGAGGAAAGAAGTTTGTGGCTGCTGTGTTTGCCTCTGCATGGAAAAAAGTAAAGCCTTGTCACTCAGGCACCCAGCAGAATTCAGTTAACTTTTTGGCCAGAACTAGGTCATGTGGCTGCCTTTAACTAGAAAAGATTTGTGGAGTAGATAACATTTAAATTTCAGGTTACATTGCTAGGACCTTTGCCTCTCTCTATTCTTTTACTCCAACTCTTCTGCTATAGCTCAGAAGGAATTCTCTCTACTTTGCCCAACTCAATCTTATCGTTCTTACAACGGTCAGCTGAATAATTAACTCTGTAATGAAGTCTGCTCAGATTGTTTCCACCTAATGATTTCCTCATTTTCTAAGCATTTGTATACACATTTTATGCCACAGCATGTACTTGTGAGTCTATTGTTTTATCACGAGCTTATTTATTTTTTCTTAGTCCTTTTCTTGTGCTTTTCAAGAACAAGTGATTCCTACAAGCCCCTCTGTGCCTCGAACGGGACTGTGCCTAGTAATGCTCTCTAAGCTGAACACAGAAAGAACAGGCCAGGCAACTCTTCGTCTCCACTACACAGGGTAATGTGCACCATGCTCTTCAGGCAGCAAAAGTCCTCAGTATCTTTGGTGCCTTTGTGTATGCAGTGAACTCTTTCTGACACTCTGGAAGCTTATTGTTAATACAAATCACAAGGACCACAAATACAGATCATAATGGTAGACTTGTAAATTTCAGTTATCCCTAGTGAAAGATTAGAACTGAGTGGTCTGTACAGCATCCAAGAGATTTTCCCAAGGAACCTTATGATTAGAATGAGGCTACAGCTTTCCATCTCTTAGAAGAGTTGCCAGGAAAGGAACATGCTGGATGCATGAATGATCACTGACTGACAATCCTGAACCCCAAGAGTCAGTGGCCTGGAACTCCACTGGTGGATGCTAAAAATGCGGGCACTAGACAAACCCTGTAGCAGGCAGTGATATGTGGCTTAGTTTATGAGGGGGGAAATCAGCAAACTACTTATTATGTACATTTCCTCTCCTTCCCACTTCTCAGCCTTCTGTTTCAAGTTATTTCTGTATTCATCTCACACTTTCTGTATTTTTTCAGACATGCATTAACAAATTAGAGAGATGATTTTTACTGGCACTTGCAATTTTCTCCTGATGGATATATCCCTGGAACGTATGTGTGAAACACATTAGTTTGAAAACAATCACAAGTGGCAAAATGGTGATTCAGGAATTATGGGGTCAAAATGGAAGAAAACAAGAAAGGAGCAGGGAGAGAACATTGAGAAACCTATAGGGAAAAAGCTATGATGACACACACGGAAAGTAAGAAATGCAAATTGTAACTGTCAACTAGAAAAGTCAAAAATATAGCCTGCCTCTTTTTCTGTGGCATAATTTATCAATGTAGCACATTTCTGAGCACATATTCTGTTCTTCAAACTGTGGTCATGTCTACAAACAAAATAAATTTGAAGGGGGAAGACTACAAAAAATAACTCTGGGTTATCATTTATAAAAGACTTGATGCTTTGTGGCTGAATTTTCCACTTTCAGCTAGTTGGAGTGTAGTCAAGTCAGCTGTCTACAAGGATAAAAAATATGATGCATATCTTATTAATCAAGATGGGGTGCTTGCGAGGTCACTCAGTTGTATCTGACTCTTTTTGACCCTTTGGACTGTAGCCTGCCAGACTCTTCTGCCAATGGGATTTTTCAGGCAAGAATACTGGAGTGGGTTGCCATTTTCTCCTCCAGGTAATCTTCCCAACCCAGGGATGGAACCTGCATTTCCTGCATGTCTTCTGCATTTCAGGCAGATTCTTTACCCACTGAGCCATCAGGGAAGCCCTATCTATGTTTCTATATTTCCCCATTCTTGATCCTATTTAGCAGTGAAGGATCCTTTTGGAGAAAAAAATGTTCACCCTCACCTGCTAAGTTGCTATGCTCATCTTCCAAGATTTTGGTTTTCATGGTCTGTGGTTCTAAGAGGAGAGTCATAAAGAACTGAAGCAGAGCACAGTGCCATGTTTCTACTTTGAACCTTTTAAATATTCCTAGGTTTTGTATATTTTAGAAAGAAGGATTCCTAAGTACACATTTTGTTTTTGAAAAGGCCTTTACAGCAAACGAGCTGGGAGAAGCACCACAGTTAATATGATCTGCTGGTTGTACGACTTTGTGGATACAATAAGAAAGACTGAATTTTACACTTTAAGAGGGTGAATTTGATGGCATTTGAATTATATCTCAATAAAAAAATAATAAAAGATATATCCTTGACATCAAATAACTTTAAAAAAACATATTTATTTGGCTGGGCAAAGTCTTCAGTTCAGTTCAGTCGGTGAGTCGTGTCTAACTCTTTGTGACCCCCATGGACTGCAGCACACCAGGCCTCCCTGTCCATCACTAACTCCCGGAGTATACTCCACTGAGTTGGTGATGCCATCCGACCATCTCATCCTCTGTTGTCCCCTTCTCCTTCTGCCTTCAATCTTTCCCAGAATCAGGGTCTTTTCCAATCAGTCAGTTCTTCGCATCAGGTGGCCAAAGTATTAGAGTTTCAGTGTCAGCATCAGTCCTTCCAATGAATATTCAGGACTGATTTTCTTTAGGATGGACTGGTTGGATCTCCTTGCAGTCCAAGGGACTCTCAAGAGTCTTTTCCAACACCACAGTTCAAAAGCATCAATTCTTCAGCACTCAGCTTTCTTTATAGTCCTACTCTCACATCTATACATGACTACTGAAAAAAGCATAGCTTTGGCTAGATGGACCTTTGTTGGCAAAGCAATGTTTCTGCTTTTTAATATGCTGTTTAGGTTGGTCATAACTTTTTATTAGTGGTACTTGGGATCCTCGGTCTTTCTTGCAGTATATGGGATTGTTTTTTTAGTTGTGGCATGTGGGATCTAGTTTCCTGACCAGGGATGGAATTCAGGCTCCCTACACTGCAGGCATGGACTCTTAGCCAACTGACCACCAAGGAAGTCCCCAAATGGCTTTTAACCTACAAGTCACGTTACCACATAGATGACTCTGGGATGTATCTCCCAAATACTGCACAAGAAGAATAGGACCAAGCCAGTTCTAGACACAGGCTGGGACATTTAGAAAGTTTCAAGCTTCGGGGTATCCAAAACATGGTCTAGAAGAAAGTACATTGGCTCCAGGTGGGCATGTCCCTTGGCTGCATAGTCTTCTTACCTCTTAAACTAAAGCATGCGCCTCAGGCTTGGGCCTTATCTGCCTGGGTCTAAGGGATTCCCTGGTAGCTCAGAAGTTAAAGAGTCTGCCTGCAATGCAGACCCAGGTTCAATCCCTGGGTTGAGAAGATCCCTTGGAGAAGGAAATGACAACCCACTCCAGTATTCTTGCCTGGAAAATCCCATGGACAGAGGAGCCTGACAGGCTATAGTCCATGGGGTCACAAAGAGTTGGCCATGACTGAAGCGACTTCATTTCACTTCATTTTTTTCAAGGACAGGAGTGCCCGGAGACCCCACCCACACCCCCCAAACTTCTGGACATACCCAGCTACAGAGATACAGCTTCCTGTCTTACCTCTGACAGGAAGCTGAGCTTAGCTCATCAACCACTTCTTACCTACACCCTTTTCTCCACAATACAGGACACACAAGCATACAAATTAGTAAGAGGATCCTGGCTCATTCATTTGCTAGAGGAAAGGAAGGAGACCATGTGACTTGAAGTAAACTAGGCTAAGGTCTAGATCTTAAAAGGACCTACTTAAACACATACTCCTTCTTCCTCATGTAATGACTAACCTCCTGTTCTCTCTCATCAGGACACTCAGCAGGACTCAGGAGTTTAATGGATTTCTCTCGCTTTATTGAGCAGCTAAAGTGGTTCTGAACTCTATGGGGTAATTTAGAAATTATTGTGAAATGTAATTGACTTTTATAAATATGCACATATTTTGCACTAATAAGCATTTGCATTGCAGTTTGTTTGTGCATGTCTGCCCTTAACGTTTCAGAATGCTAACAAACAAACTGATCGCATGCTTTCAATAAAGTGCAATTTACCATTTTTAATTTTTAAAAATGAACTCTTTTCCAAAGAGGAAAGTAATAGAAACTTGCTGGAAAGATTTCTAGGAAGAAAGGTGAACTCAACCCCCTTTTATGATTGTGTTATTTTCTTCCCAGTATTGTTTAGCAAAAACCTAAGTAGTTGTCTGTTAGATTCCCAATACTTTAATTAGAGAAAGTATTAGAATATATATATAATATATAATACATATTAAGCTATATAGGTTACATATATTTAGAGAGAGAGAGTTTGAAAGAGAGAAAGAGGATTTAGAATGATCATTTGTACAGCATTTTGTTGTTCAGTCACTCAGTCGTGTCCGACTCTTGCAACCCCATGGACTGCAGCACACCAGGCTTCCCTGGCCTTCACCATCTCCCAGAGCTTGCTCAAACTCATGTCCATTGAGGCGGTGATGCCATCCAACCATATCATCCCCTGTCGTCCCCTTCTCCCCCTGCCTTCAATCTTTCCCAGCATCAGGATCTTTTCTAATGAATCAGCTCTTCACATCAGGTGGCCAAAGTATTGGAGCTTCAGCTTCAGCATCAGTCCTTCCAATGAATATTCAGGATTGATTTCCTTTAGGAGTGATTGGTTTGATCTCCTCGCAATCCAAGGGACTCTCAAGTCACTCTCAAGAGTCTTCTCCAACACCACAGTTCGAAAGCATCAGTCCTTCTGCGCTCCGCCTTCTTTATGGTCCAGCTGTCACTTCCATACATGACTACTGGAAAACATACAGCATATATTGATAATTGAGCAGGACTGTGTTCTGGTCTCTAATCACTAGAGATTCCCTTTAAAGAAAAGTATTTAACCTCACAATTTGCTGTAAAATGTGATCCTTTCTAGGGATACACCCATCCCAGGTAGATTAGTTTTTTCAGACAGATAAGAAATACTCTTTAAGGGAGAAACCTCTTCCAATAAGTCTTCCCGTTTTGTTAATATGTGTCCCTTGCTGAAACTTCTTTAACTGCAGGTTGCTCTGGTCAGTTGGGGTGGAGGAGCATTTTCCACGCGACTGTCTCCTGCAGGTACTCCTATCACTTACCTGCTAGTGCCAAATAATAGGGGACTTGAGGGGTCTGGCCAAGACATTCAGTTGTAATGTTTACAACCATTGTGATTTGTTTTTACACCATTGCTCTGACTTCAGAAAGTACCACACCTATATCACCCCTGAAAAATGGGCTACTCTCCTATTATAAAAGAGCTTCATGCATGCTCAGCAACTTCTGTGCCAGGTTAGCATCCTCTGGCTTCTTTCTTTCTGTCCTCCTCCATCATCAAGGACACACAGAGTCAGCAGTATGCCGAGCCACCTGCATTGCCTAATGGATGGCAGATTGCATCTGTATCCACTGGGCAAAGCCCAGGGACTGGAGAAGAGCAGGGATGATCTCCAACCTTATTCTGAATTTATCTTGGCCCCCACTCCTCAAGCAAACTTAAATGTCCTCCCTTTTGAGACACAAGTATATTTGCTTTGTGCATCCATATTTTTACTTTTTAAATTTTATTTATTCTTGGCTGTGCTGGGTCTTCATTGCTGTGGGGGGGGGGAGCTTTTTCTAGTTGCAGTGAGTGGGGGGCTACTCTCTAGTTGTGGTATTTGAGCTTCTCATTGCAATGGCTTCTCCTGTTGTAGAGCATAGACTCTAGGGCTCGAGCCTCATTAGTTGTGGCACATGGGCTTAGTTGTCCTGGAATGTGTGGAATCTTCCCAAACCAGGGTTTGAACCCACGTCCCCTGCATTGGCAGGCAGATTCTTAATCACTGGACCACCAGGGAAGTCTATCAATGTCTTGATTTTATTGTTTTTTAAATTTCTTGTTCATATGTGTCTACATCAGAATTTTCTTTCCTTAAGTATATACATGAAGTCCTCATTCCATAGATCAATAAGGCACACACTAAAATGTGGTTTTCGAAATAATATTCATTTGCTCATTGAAGCTACACACAATAGGAAAAATGTGGAAAATTTAGAACAAGAAGGCAATAAACAACCACCAGAATTGCCATTTCACTATCCAGAGATAATTACTTAGTGTTTTAGCACATGTATTTTTAGTCATCTTTAATGTACATGTCCATGGTTCCTATAGTATTGCGACACTGTAAATATTTGCTTTGTAATGTTTTTATTCACTCAGTAATATGCCACAAATACTTGCCGTGTTATTAAGTATTAATTTGAAACACTATTTTCAAACTTTTGTTTGCATATGACAAAGAGTTTGCACAAGAGTCACCTGGGAGCACATGGAAAAGAAAGATTCTCAGGTCCTTCACTCACAGATTCTAACTCATAAATCCGAGATAAAGACCAGGATCTGCATTGTGAAAGGCCTCCCAGGTGATTCTGGTCTAGTTGATTTTCAGCCCATGCTCTGGTAAACACAATATATGATATGCTTTTTAATTGCTACATTATTGTTCACTACCTAAACATGTCATAATTTATTAAATCCATCCCATAGTGTTTAGGTAACTTTAGTTTCCAAATTTTTACTGCACGACTAATTCCGCTATGAATAACCATCTACATAATCTTTTCTGAACATCTCTGATTATTTCCTGAGGAAAATTCTGCAAAGTGAAGTTATTGGGTCAAAAGAAATGAAGATCTGAGCAAAGTATTAATAGATGGTATTTGGGGCAGAAAAGCAACTCTGTAAGCTATAATTGTTTAGGCGCTAATTGTGTCTGACTCTTTTGCAACTAATTGTGTCTGACTTTTGCAGCTAAGTGTGTGTCTGACTCTTTTGCAACCCCATGGACTGTAGCCCGCCAGGTTACTCTGCCCATGGGATTTCCCAGCCTAGGATACTGGAGTGGGTTGCCATTTCCTTCTCCAGGGAATCTTCCTAAGCCAGGGATTGAACTTGCATCTTCTGCATTGGCAGGCAGATTCTTTACCACTGAGCCATGAGAGAAGCCCTTGCTGTAAAGTACTAGACTAATATGAAGTTTATAACATCTGCCTTTCTGGAGGAAATTTCCATATGCCAGGATAGTGGTTCTCAGAACTTACTGTGCTAATCACAGTCTCCTGGACGGCTTGCTACTCTCTCCTCCCATCTCCCTCTGATTCATTAGGGTGGGGCTTGGAATCTGCATTTCTAACAAGTTCCCTGGTGACGTTGATGCTGCTGGTCTGGGGACCACACTTGGAGAACCACTGTACCAGACACAACCATGGGTGTTTCACGTAGGTGATATAAGTTTCACAGTTGAGGACAGACTCAGAGAGCATTTGATGTCATGAGGCTAATGATAGCAGAACTGGGGTTTGATTTCAAGTTTGATCTTTCAAAGGGTGATGTTTTTCCCACAGGCAGCCTGGTTTCTCTTTCCATCAAATTGTCTACAAATAAAATATTTAGAATGTCTTCATAACAAGCACCAAAGGTTTCAGTGTAAACTCCCCTTCCAGTCTATTAAGAGTACCCCAGGGAGGAGAGAGGTTAGGAAGTATTTGGCCGAGAATTTTTTCAAAGGGAGCTTGTTCAATGAGTTGTGTTCCACCATTCATGTTAATCTACAATGTTGCTTCCCCACCCTCCAGTGGCTTCACTGACGTGTGGGCATTAAAAGACTCATTTCTCATCAGTTACTGTAACTGTCTAATAGTCCTTCCTTGGAAGAGAGCTCTAACTTCTCCAAAAAAACAATTTCAGTCTTCTTCATACAATAGCCTGAATTACAACCTGTTTGTTCAGGCAACTCAGTAAATAAATCATATCGTGCAAAAACACAAAGAACTCTTGTCAAACTGGTTGGCTAATAATTCCCAGTAGAGCAAACACCCAGTAGACTGGCAAAACATGAAGTCAGGTTGGCTCCTACCAGATAGTTTAAGACAGGTGAACATTTCCCAAACCACATCCAGCATCACCTGGTAAATCATCCACATTTCACAACTAAAGACATTCTTAAGGTCTAATTATGGATTTTTGTTTTTACCTGTTTGTTATCTTGGGCTCTTGTTTTCCTGCTGCCTTTTAGTGTGTTAATGATTGTATGTGTAGATCATTATTATATTTTTGCTTGTCATTCTGTCTTCATTTATTCATCCTGTGAGCTGAGTACTTTGCTACAAGGAGTCAAACACATTTTGCATGGCTTCTAGCATAGCTCCATTGGATGTTGATACCTGAGAACAATTGGATGTAGATACCTGTGCTATTCAAATACATAATGCAAGTGCATTGCTTCCATTCATGTTAAAAATAAATTCAGTCTGGGATACTCTGTCATGTAAGACAAGGCAATACATTTCAGTAAGTATTTTGTTTAGACCTTATAAGGAGCCTTGTACAGCCTCTGGTTTTATCATTTTCAGTAACTCCCTAACTGGATAAGGGAAAGTCTTGGGCAAAGCACACTTGGAAAGTCTGTTTGTGGAAAAGTGAGTGTGTTCATGATCTGAGTTTCTCTAGGTGCTGGAACTAGTATCCATGGTTGACTGTTTTGGTGGCAGAAGGATGATAGCAACTAGAATTGTCTGAAGAATGCCCAGTGATGTCCTTTCAGATTTGATTATAGTCTGTTGGGGATGCTGCTGAAGGCATGTCTATAGCTAGAAGTTTGATTAGCTGATTCTTAAGGATCTTGTAACACACACACACACACACACACACACACACATTAGTGAGTGCACCTAAAGAAAACATGTAGAACTGTGGGTGAGGAGAAAAAGAGAACAGAATCACAACTATCTATCTTTTCCAAGGGAGTATCTGGCTAAGAGAAGGGATTAGGATGTGGCAGGAAACTGTATTTTGTAAAAGCATGATATCTTTTTTTTATTAATAACAAACAATACTTTCATTATTCGTCCTGCATTTAGTGTCTTTCACTAAATGTAGAGCTATCTCCAAACCCAGTAATTCAGGATTTACGTGTTTGTGGGACTATATGAAACATCAGTGTTTAGCCAAACCTTATTAAGTGAAATCCACTTAGCCAGAAGCACTTTGAAAATTCTACTTTTAGAAACATGAGGAAATTACCTAAAACAAACTCCTATTGATGATTTAGTATTTTATAAAAAGGACATTTTCAGGTCCTTTTTTTCAGCTTAACATATTTTTAGACAATGATTATTGGTATGTTAATAATTGCACAAGAAATTCTTTTATCAGAAGAAGACTTTATTATTATTTTAATAAGAAAAGAAGGTATACCAACATATTTCAAATGTTTTCGGTAATAGGATGAAAACAAAAGTTTTCTGTTCATCACTGATATAGCCAGAAAATTTAATTAGCCGGTGTACTCCAGTTACTTATTGTTTATGGAAAACACCACCTACAAATTAATAACTAAGAATATCAAGTACTGGTGTCAAAACTTGTTTTATATAAATCAGAAAAAAACTAGCCCTAAAATGCCCAGATACTAGGGCTAAATAATTTTTAAAATGTCTTTAAGCTTCACGCTGCACTGTGTATGTATACAAGGAGTGAGTCAGTTACTTTGGGAATGTCACAGGTGTATTTCCAGCAGTCAAACTCATTTGAATTACAGAGGCTGTGAAGAGTAATATATCAACACATGGCTTCCTGTGTCTGGAATCAGAATTTCTGGGCTTCCTCTGCATTCACTGCTTGCCAGCTGCAGGCCCTTGGGCAAATCATTTCATTCAGTGTTCTCTGTGAGATGGGCAGGAAAAACAGCAAGGTTGTAGAAGTCTGAAGATTCAAAGAGATAAACATGCAACACGCTTTTCACAGAGCCTGGCCCTAGCAGGCACCAAAGAAGTCTTACCTTTGCATTCAGTACTTCTCATTCAGTACTTCATATTATGAAGTTCTGTATCTTTTTTAAAAAATTGTGGTTAAAATATATATAACGTGAAATTGACCATTTTAACCATTTCTAGGCATTCGATTCTCTCTTCTTTCTATTTAGAGGGAAACTTTGACCAATATGCAAATGTCTGCATATTAATACTATGCGATTTGCTTTAGCCACAAACATTGAAGAAAAAATCAAGACTATATAAAAACATTCGGTATGAAAACAAAAGTTCTCTTCAGCTTTATAATTTAAAAATGAAGGATAGGAAGGCATAAAATAGCTTCTTCAAAAGGCTCAGCAGCATTTCAAACACAGAGAATTTACTGAAAACACTCCCTTTCAGTAACTCTAAAAGTAGAACACTGAAATGATAAAAGATATAAACTGAAAGGTAAAAGTCTCCCTTGCTCTTTACAAATTCCTTTCCCTTCCTGTCACATTTGCATATCCTCCTAGAAGTGTTTTATACATCGCATCTACAGGCATATAAATCTGTGTGTCCAGCTTTTCAAATGAAATCACACCATAACCACTGTTTTTCATCTAGATATTTTAAGCTTCAAATAATATCTTAAAATATCTTTAAAATAATTCATTACAAATGTCATTATGTAGGTATGTCAAAACTTATTTATAAAGTTCCTAACTGACGACATTAGAGTTCTAGTTCTTTCCTTCTTATGGAAAACAAAAACAAAAATACCTAGAATAAGTAAGTACCTTTGTACATAGGTGCATAATTTTGTAAACAATGAAGGTTAAATTCCCAGCAAGGAAGACATAGCAAACCATTTTAAAGATCTGTGAAAAACAAAGATAAGATATACATGAAATGAAATTTATTTGGAGCCGATTGTTGTATTGTGGATCTCCAGGGTCCTAACTTGACATTTTGTCTTCTTAGAGATTAAATTAAAGCATATAGCTTCCTAGAGAAGTGTTTATGAAGCTGAAATTCCTTACCGGTTAGACAAGGTACTTAAATTCTCTGAATCTAGTCTTGCCTAAAGTAGCTATTGTGAAAGTCAAAGGAGATGTTGAAAGTAAGCATTTTGCACAGTAGCATTTAGCATGAGTAACCTCTCAATAAATAACAATGAAGAGTTAATAATTACCTGGTGATAATGACTATTCTTAAGGAGTGCCAGACCAATGCCTCTCAAATTTCCAATTTTTAAACACTAATGTTAGCAATTTAAATTATCCATTTGCCATTTATGTGGCATGCATTCGCTCTTATACCTGAATAAATGAAAGTCCCTTAGTCGTGTCCGACTCTTTGCAACCTCATGGACTATACAGTCTGTGGAACTCTCCAGGCCAGAATACTGGAGTGGGTAGCCGTTCCCTTCCCTAGGGGATCTTCCCAATCCAGGGATTGAACCCAGGTCTCCCACATTACAAGTAGATTCTTTACCAGCTGAGCCACCAGGGAAGCCCAAATGAAGATGTGAAGACTATCATTAATTCTTCTCTGGAAATATTTTATTCCCAAGTTTCAAATATCTTGTTTTTCTTATTCTTCTTGTTCCCTCATTACCCTCCCCCCCCTCCCAAAACGCCCCTGCCCTCCCCTGCCCCAAAGAACTGTTTCTTAAACAGTGATGTAGTTTTCACAACCCTGCTTCAGGCCTTTATCTGGTTTGAGACGGGCCCAGCTGCACATTCGACAAGAAACTTGGTCTAGAACTGGAAGTAAAGAAGAAAATTATGTCCCTTTTAAGAATAGGTTCACTGAGCACTTAGTAATGAGCAAAGGAATAATTACAAGAATATCTGGGGGTTTGCTGGTGGTGAGGCCCTGGAATCGCTTTCTGGGAGGAGGGGCTGCTGCTGCTGAGTCGCTTCAGTCGTGTCCAACTCTGTGCGACCCCACAGACGGCAGCCCACCAGGCTCCCCCGTCCCTGGGATTCTCCAGGCAAGAACACTGGAGTGGGTTGCCATTTCCTTCTCCAATGCATGAAAGTGAAAAGTAAAAGTGAAGTCGCTCAGTCGTGTGCAACCCTCAGCGATCCCATGGACTGCAGCTCACCAGGCTCCTCCGTCCATGGGGTTTTCCAGGCAAGAGTGCTGGAGGGACCGACACTCAAATCCTCCAGCTAGAAACCAGAGCCTTCCGCCAGGTCCTCTGCAGCCTGTGACCCAGCTCTGCGCCTCAGGTGGCCTTCATGTGAAGAGGGAAGTGAGAAGCAGGAGCGTATGGAATATAGTATTTATTTATTTTTTCTGGTGAGGGCGACAGGACAGGTGGGGCTTTTGGCAGCAGGGGCGGAACTTCCGGTGTCCGGTCTCAGCCTGGACTCGGGTCTCCTGGGTGGTGGAGCTTGTCTGGAGCTGTGTGTGGGGCTGCCAGGCCTGGCACTTTGGCTCACCTGCAGCTGCTCTGAATACTGTTCAGTTCCTTTGCTGCTTAGATAGGCTGCATGAGTTCTGCTATTTATAACCGCCCGCCTAAACCTCCCCCTGCCCCAGGGCGCCAAACTCCTCCCATTTCCTCACTTCGTTGTGGAGCACCCGGGTCCTGCCCATTGCTCAGGCCCCTTGGAGTTTGCTTTGACTTTGGTGTTTCTCTCAGTTTCCCTCCACAGTTGCGTGGTTGGTCTTTTGACATAAGCTCTGAGCCCCCATGGTTTACTGTTCACACAGCTACTAGAAAGAATTAGAAAGAATTTTTATTTCTCTTTACCTTGCAATTTTTCAAGTTCTAGATTTTTGGTTATAGTGTTCTGGTTTGATGAATGCTCGCTTTAGTTATGTTTCCTCAAAGCCACATTGAAGTCATTCTTCAGGATGTTTGGAATATTCTCTTGCCAACATTTGGCGATTGGATGAGTTTTATATTTTCTGTCCAGCTGCCTTGTGCAAAAAATAAAGGGAGGGGGGGTAGAAGGTGCAACTATCAAATATCAAATATCTTGGTTTGTTGTTGTCGTTGTTGTTTTTTAATCCACTAACCATGTGCCTTTTAACAATCCCTATAGTCATTCTGTGACTATATGGGAAACATATTCACCCTAGTAATGAGGGTAATATCTAATGTGTATTTTTTCTTAGAAAAAATCGGAAGACTTCCCTGCAAGTATAGATATTAGGATTCCGTGCTTCCTATGCAGGGGCATGGGTTTGATCCCTGGGTGGGGAACTAAGAACCAGCAGTCAAAAGGAAAAAAAAGAAAGAATCTGAAAGTATCACTTATGCTCTCAAAGGGAAAATGACTCATTGCCTCAAAAGCCCTATTATTCAATATTGTCATCTGAACATGATTTGTGTCTCTAAATGCTTTCGTGGGTAGCCTAAGATTATGGGGAAATGGGAAATGTACAAATGTGTTCAACTTCTGGCAAAAGACACTTGTGAGAGGAAGTGCTCCCTTCTTGTAGATTTTTTTCTCATCTGCTGGATGTAATCAGTGTGGGTGAGGCCATATGGTACCACGGGGTGATGTATTACAGCCTGACCAGGGGACTGTGGGTGCCATACATTGGGCACCTGCCAAGATCTCCCCGAACCACTTCCCTCAGGTCACTTTTCACGTGAGAGAGAAACTGATTTCTTCTTATGTAAGCCACAATCATTGTGGACTTTTCAGTTGTATAGTCAAACCTATCTCTAAGTAATGCACACCTGTGATTTGGAGGCTTTTTTAGCACTTAGAAAATACTGAATATATGTTATTTCATATTACTTCTTCAATTGTATAAAAACAAGGAATAAGAATTATTATTTCCATTTTTTAGAAACTAATTTTTTAGGAAGTTAAGTGACCAGTGCAGAATCAAATAACTAGTGAACAGAGAATCTAGACAGAGTAAGTTCGATACCTTTGTGCAGCAAATTACATAAGTGCAGATGTGCAGACAGAAATACAGCTCACAGACTTGGAGGAAGATAGAAAATATCTACCTTTTCTGACCCTTGTTTATTACCTGCAAAGCGTGTAAACAGTACCTCCAGGGACTGAAAATTCCAAATGCAGTGAGATTTGTGAAGCTTCTAGTCTAGGGTGCAATATACAGTAGATGCTTAGTAAACCAAGCTCTTATTGTGGGTAGGTGTTTATCGGCCTGAAGGTGTTCGGATATGGGAGCAAAGGAATGGAGTGGAGAAACTAGAGAGTCTGCTTCACCTTGAAATCCCAGATATCTGCAAAGAAGTTGAAATATTTTTATTTCTTTCTTGTTTCAAAGACCAGATTAGTTAGTGGGCTTGGGGATGATCATGTTTTTGTGTCTTCTGTTTCTCCTTCCCTCTATTTGGAGGGAAATGTCATGGGAAAAAAAATGTCTTTTGCTTTCAAGCTCCTTACAAGTTTCAAGAAGAGGAAAAAGTACCCATTCCCAGCAATTTAAAATTTTCCCTTAAAGAAATAGATGTAAGAATTTCTAGAAAAGCATGTTGAATTTTGTTTCTCAAATACTGTTTGAATGCACCCTTTATTTGGCATCGGGTGGGTATTGTATTGTATAATGGAATTAAAAGGAGATTTATGAGCTTCTAGATGGGGCTAAGACTTATGAGTTTCTTAAGTGGGCATTTTAGTCAGGATCAGTGAAGCACTGGCAGCCAGTGTGCCAAGTGACTTGAGCATATCAGGTATGATCGGATCCAGATTCTAGTGTAAGTTAGGTCCAGTTCATACTGCAATCAGTGGTGGGTCAAAATAATACTGTGTATCAGAATTTGCTGTGAGATGCATAACATTTGTGAACTTATCAGCTAAGTTTTATTTTCTCTTTTTCAGACTCAACGAGATGAGACAAATGTCTCTCAAGCCCCTCAGACCTTTATACAAAATTATTTTAATATGAAGGCTTCCCAGGTGGTTCAGTGGTAAAGCATCTGCCTGCCAGTGCAGGAGACACAGATTTGATCCGTGGTCCAAGAAGATCTCCTAGAGAGGGAAATGACAACCCATTCCAATATTCTTCCTGGGAAATCCCATGGACAGAGGAGTCTAGTGGGCTATAGTCCATGGGGTCACAAAGAGTCAGACATGACTTAGCGACTGAACAACAACATTCTAATATATACCAAGATTTGCACATGTAGTAAGTTGATGTTTTCTTCACTCCTATTTTGAACAATTGGCTTCACTGAGGCATCACGTCACTTATTTACACCACTCTTAGGCAGTGTTTGTTTGATGAAAAGACTCTGGTAATTCAACTTTATGTCTAAACACTCCTCACGCTATGACACAGCAAAACAGCCCAGAGCAGCAGCTGTTGGAACGACTGCTCTCTTCTCCACTCAGATTTGACATTTCCAAGGTAGGATTTGATTACAACTGGCAATACCCGAATTATGAGCATATAGATGAGGTGCAGAGACCAGAAAATATTAAGAGATGAAAATAACAAGGCTGTGAGGCAGGCTGTGTTACATTCCCTTATCAGGCTGTGAGAAGTAACAAAGAATCTTGCTGAGAAATGCCTCCCTGCTTTCAGAATAGGAAAGATACCCTCAGACCTGGTCCAGTCAGGATACCTCACAGCACAGGCGCCAGTCTGTGTGGTTCCTCTGAAGCAACCAACATCTCAGGCAGAATCGAATTCAGCTACAATAACTTTTCTGAGAAAAAAAAAAAGAGAGAGAGAGAGAGACACTCTAAGCTTGCGTATACTTATTTATTTATGTGCCATTTGGGGACATTTTGGAGACAAGTCATAAATCTCCTCCCACAGTTTAACTTCAATTTGAGTACTTCTTCAAAGTTCAACATACTGTAATTCATTTCTTACTCTAAAAAGTATTATTTCTTTCTGCATGTATTCCTTCCTCCATTTTTTTAATTTTACAATTTATCACCAAATTTGTTGTCGGTGATCTCAAGAGTTCCCATTTTGAAGCCTTAATGCCTAGGAAAAGATAAATAGTAATAATAATAATACATGTATATATGCTATAGTCACAGAAGCATATAATAATATATGCATGTATATATTTACTATTGTATAACCTACAAAGGGCTTTTCACACACATTATCTCATTTAATATTAAGTACAACCGTAACAATCCAACTCTCCTTTTCTTCCTCCTAGTTACCATGAGCTGGGCAATGTACTGAGATCTCTTATGCAGTATCTCTAGAGATAAACAGTCAGGGAAGAAAAGCAATGAGAAAATATATTTTGATATATGTAAGGGCCCCTGTGTGCACGCTCAGTCTTTCAGTCATGTCCGACTCTTTGTGACCCCCCTAGACTGCATCCCACCAGGCTCCTCTGACCATGGGCTTCTCCAGGTAAGAATATTGGAGTAGGTTGCCGTTTCCTCCTCTAGGGGATCTTCCTGACCCAGGAATTGAACCCACATCTCTTACGTCTCCTGCATTGACAGGCAGATTCTTTACCACTGAACCACCTGGGAAGCCCAAGGGATCATGAAGACTCATTAAATGCTAAACTAGGCATGAGCAGTCCCAGGAGGGATGGGCCCTTTGCTATTAATTCTACTTATCATTGTGCAAGTGAGAATCTCTTTGGTTCTGGTTTTTTTCATATGCAAAATTATTAATAGAGTAACATACCTATGCTGACTGCCTCACAGAGTTACTCTGAGAATCAGATGACATGGGAGAAAACATTTTGTGATTTGCCAAATGAAGAATAAATATTTCTCTTGATTTTTTCCCCCCTGCATTTGACCTCTGCCAGCATTTGTAGTGCCAACCTAAACAAAAGCCTGTCTATTGAAAAATAGAAATGATCAACATTTTTAGAACTAGATGAGCATGGTCTAATAGGCTCTTGGACATTTTACTTTTCTTGTAATCAAAACTTATAGGTATTTGTCTGGCAATCAAGTACCTAAATTACAATCTAATGAGAATTATGTTAAAGGGAGCCACGATCTTATAGGATCTTCTATCAATAAGGGTGTTTCTATTTTTCTCAAAGTAACGTTTGCAGACAGCTTGCATATAAATCACATGGCATGATTATAACATTTCTGATTTCTGCACCCTACTTTTTCCTACTGATCAGAAGTTTCAGGGTGGGGCCTAGAAATCTGCCTTTTTTTAAAGAAAACACACCAGTTGAGACAAGCCTGCTAATCCAAGAACCTAGAATATACTGGCTAAATTTGCAAGTTGTAAGAGGACATTTGTTCCACATTTCTTTCCAGCTGTAACAAGATTTCTCTATCAACATTTTATTAAAAGCAGATAATGTGTGTGTATATGAAATAAAAGCAGCACCACATCAGTGCAAAATTTGACATCACTTTCTTGAAAGCACTTTGAAGTAATGTTTTCTCAGCTTTCTTTCATTGGATGGTGCATTCAGAAGGGAACTTTGGAAAGAGTTTTCTCTTCCAATATTATTTCTGGCCTCTATTCAAGAAATAAACAATCTCATAACTGTTACTGATAACCAATCAGTAACTCTCCATATGAGGAGGAGGCCTCCATTCATTTCAAGCAAGAATATTAAAAGTCTCAAAATGTTAGCAATCTATACTGTGTGCTGAAATTAAAAAGTGGGGATTTTGCTTTTGATGTTCAGTGAATGTGAAATAATGTAATGTTGCTTCAGAAGCTATAGGCATATCATCAGTCAGCTTTATGGCACATAAAACTGATAGAGATTGATTAGTATTTAGTCCACACATATTTATTGAGCAAGCACCATGTGCCCAGCACTGGTGCAGATCTAAAAATGAGGAATAAATAAAGTGAAAAGGTTCCTTAGCACTTAACCCTCTAAGAGGGGAGGCAGAAAAATAAAGAAAAAGCTAATATTTAACAGTTCTAACATCACATTCGAAGGGCACATTCGAAGATGATAAGAGCAGTGGAAAATGCTTTACTCTGTGATGACTATGCTGAATTTTAAAATTCTGAGAAGTGTGAAACTAGAAAACAAGCTACTCCATCACACACACGGATGGTCCCTTTATGGTATAGTCGATACATATAGTTCTGATTGATCTTTTTTACCCTGAGGCACAATCCAGTCTGCTTGTCATTCCTGACCCTCTTTCACAACTGTACCCTGTGTAATGATGCTCAGAAAAGCAGCCACTAGGGATATTGGTTTTCTGTTCCCTTTTAGCACTTCTAACTCAGGCAACCAAACCAGTTTGAACCAGTTAGAGAATCAGAGCCATTCCCTGGACTCAACCCAGAGTCTATGGCTATTCAGTTAGCTTCAAGACTGCAAACTAATACCCAAGTGCACCAGCCAAAACATCTTTTTATTCTCTTTGCTGTGTTAGCCATACTTAAAGTTGTAAAATGACCCTATCTGAAAACCTTGCTGCAGAAATTTCTTGGAAAAGAATATGCAATTGATTTGTGTCTATGAAGTTTCCTGTATTGTAGGCAGATTCTTTATCGTCTGAACCACCAAGGAAGCCCCATGTTATTTTAGGGGAGAAAACAAGCCCACTGAACAAAAAACACCAACAGCCCCACCCTTTTTTTGGTACAAACCTGACATTTCAGACCAAAGTGGGGAGCCACGTTTTTCAGAGATATATGGGCAACAGAGAGATGTTGCTATTGTGGTCTGAATTAGTTTGATAGGTGTGTTTGGTTTGGATTTAATTTTTCATTTTTGTCATTCTGCTTATAGGAAAATGTTCTCTAGGAGAAAATACACGTGAAAGTTAAATCTCACATGGATTAACTAATTACTTGCAAATTGCAGCCTTCAGCAATTTTTAATAAAAGAACACCATCCGCTTCATGCTAAACTGTAAAAATGGATTTCATTTTCATAATATTAATGTTATTCTATGGAACAGTGCTATTAGAAGAAATCCCAGAAGTGAACAGGGTACAAATTATAGAGCAGCTATGTAGAGATGGCTTCTAATCATAATTGAACATGAAGAAGAACAAATAAATCAAGGAAGAAACTCCTCCACTTCTGCTGACCTAGATGCCAGGTTTAAAGCCAGATAAATATCGAGCAACCTGCAAGGGAAGTTACATAGCAGCTGAGAGAGTGATAGTCAAGCCCATCATGACTGGGGACACTCGGATACAGCAGAAGCACAGGAACTTGATTTTGAAATCAGATTGCATACTTGGAAGTGCCACTGTTCCCGACTTAAGCTCCTTGGCAGAGATGCTAGCTGAATGTGCACATCACCGAAAAACATTGCCCAGACGGACGGCGGCAAATACACTCTGGGCAAGCAACTCACTTCCCAGCTGCAGCCACAGAGCTGTGTCTGCTAAGGGCATCTCACAGGGACAGTGCCAAGGCAGGCAGGCATGACTCTAGGGGAAAGAAACGGCTGGAGTTTTGGAGGTTTGTCCTCTCATGTGTGTTTTTAAATATCAACATGGATTTTGGAGAGCTGATGGGACTTGGCTTTTCAATTGAGACCTCATTATGAAGAAATGATGTGTTTGCAGTAAATGTCATCCTTAACTAGTGACCCTCAAAAGCTGAATTGGGGTCAGGTCCCATGTGCTGCTTCTCTCTGTACCTGTCCTTTGTCTGAGGCTGCTTTGCCAAACACTTCACCTTCCAGTACTGCTGTTAGGGACAACAAGGACCTTCACCTTGCAGAGAGAATAGCTAGCTGATGGAAAGGGGTCAGCTTGGAGGGCAGCTGGGATGCTCTGAGCTGCTTTGGAGCTGTGGCCACGGCCTAAAATCTGCATTATCTCGGTGCAGGGCGGAGGGGACTGCTTTAAACTATGCACACTGTTTTCCTGTTGCAGCATTATCTGAGTCCAAAAGAAAAAAAAAACCAATACTGTTCATCAGCACTTAGTTTCAAGGTGAGTGATAAGGCAGTGCCCCTGGACCTGTGGCAATTTTAAGTATGTGATTTTTGTTTAACCCACAAGCAGAAGACCCAAGAATTATGGAATCAGGACAGTTGGCATGCTTTTCTGAAATATATCTTCCAAACGTGAGTTTACTAGTCTTCCCTTAAACAAGGGGTTGTACCCTGGCTGAAATGCTAAGCCTGTGTCACCCTGAAAGAAATCGTTTATAGTTACCTTTTCCTGAGCCTCATTTAAAAAAAAAAAGTTTTCCATTATTTTAAGAGAAAAACTAGGAAATACCAAGTTGTTTCTCATCGATCCAAGGCTGTTTTTTCAAATGTACTTTTTGCATCTCAGTTTTGGGAGGGATGCAAGTGTTCAGTGTTCATTGCCCTGGGGGCTTGGGCCTTAGATGTTTTTATCCCATCATCCAGACAGTTCAAATCAGGAGTGAGGTACATTCGAGCTGGGCTTCTACTCTGCCAAGAGGATTATCCCTTAATGACCAGTCAGCATTTTCATCCCAGCGAGTATGACCTTTCAGAAGCAGAGGTTGCTTTGAATTTACACAAAGTAACTTTGGGGACAAATAAAACCGGAGTTTGTGGTGTCATCATTGTCCCCCTCATCGCCTGCTGTTCCTAGCTTTTGTTTCCTCATGTGGACATTGCAAATACAGAGACTCTTCAAAGAGGCGTTTAGTTCTGAAAACTTTTGGAGTTAGGGCAACATTTGCATAATTCTATTAAAAGACTTATACCTCAGCTTTGAAAACTATTTGAGAAAACGTGGTTTAGGGGAAAGAAAATCTTATCTTTTGGCCCAGAAGGTGCATCATGGAACTAAGCTTGTTAATGTTAGGAGTGCATGGTAAGCACCAAAAGCACTAAAAAAATAGAGAGACTGGAAGGGTTTCTTTGATCCTTCTTCAAGTCCCCAGTCATCTGAAGCTTAAGAAAGAGATGGATTTTCTGTTTCTTTCTCAGTGTCACAAATTTAGAAGCTGGAGTCATATTATGGTGATGGGGGACACCGGTGTGTTTCTGTAGATTTTAAAATACAATTCACTGGTTCTTTTCAACTGAGGACATTTCATTTTCGTGTAATTACAGACAAGAGGAGATCTTCCACAGGCCAAATTCAAGACTCTGTCATCATGCCTGTTTCGATCATATGGTGCAGCCCATCATTCACAGGTTGACAGTCAGTCTGCAGATAATTTTCATATTCAGCTCCTAAAAAAGGAACCAAACACCTTCAACAGTGTAAATATTACACCACCAATTGCAATTAGAACCTCTCTTAATGTAGCACGTGTCTCCATTAAACTACCTGCTACTCCAGGACCTAAAAGCTGGGTTTCTTGATGGTGGCTCACTGTCAGGAAAGCTGATGGTAGACTAAACCTGAGAGTGGACCACACCCTCAGAAGCCACCGTTCTAGAACCTTCTAGAGCCATATGCCTACCCTGCTCTTTCGGGATTCATGTCTCATGCAGAACATGCTAAGGTCTGGGTTCTTACCCTGATATATGTCTTCATTTTTATTCCATATTCACCTGAATTTTTTCTAGAACCAGAATAAAGCTTTTAGATCTCCTAAAATGCTGCTTTTGCTGCTGCTAAGTCGCTTCAGTCGTGTCCGACTCTGTGCAACTCCATAGACGGCAGCCCACCAGGCTCCCCCGTCCCTGGGATTCTCTAAGCACATAAAAAAACTTTTATTTTTTAAAGAACGTAAAATGTATAAGTCTAGCAGAACAACTTGTCTTTTCTAGGTGCTTTTTTTGATTATAAAATTCTGAATGCATTCATTAAAGTCAAAAATTCCTGACATTTGTTTATTTATGCCTATAGGATAAAAGACGCTTACTCCTTGGAAGGAAAGTTATGACCAACCTAGACAGCATATTCAAAAGCAGAGACATTACTTTGCCTACAAAGGTCCATCTAGTCAAGGCTATGGTTTTGCCAGTGGTCATATATGGATATGAGAGTTGGACTGTAAAGAAAGCTGAGCACCGAAGAATTGATGCTTTTGAATTGTGGTGTTGGAGAAGACTCTCAAGAGTCCCTTGGACAGCAAGGAGATCCAACCAGTCCATTCTAAAGGAAATCAGTCCTGGGTGTTCATTGGAAGGACTGATGTTGAAGCTGTAACTCCAATACTTTAGCCACCTGATGCAAAGAGCTGATTCATTTGACTCATCACCGGGAGTTGGTGATGGACAGGGAGGCCTGGTGTGCTGCAGTCCATGGGGTTGCAAAGAGTCAGACATGACTGAGCGACTAAACTGACTGACTGATAGGGTAAAATCCACAGTGACTCTTGGGCTATAGGCTACTCACTGCCCATGGTCTCCCACAATCTTTTCTGCCCACCAGCATAGCATGATGACTCATAATTGCTTTTCAGTATTGAAGATTTTGTGCTCAGTTGCTTCAGTCATGTCTGACTCTTTGCGACACTATGGACTGTAGCCTACCAGGCCCCCATCCATGGGATTCTCCAGGCAAAAACACTGGAATGGGTTGCCATTCCCTTCTCCAGGGGATCTTCGCAACCCAGGGATCGAATCTGTTTCTTGTATGTCTTCTACATTGGCAGGCAGGTTCTTTGCCACTAGTGCCACCTGTTTAGGAACACCACTGAAGATTTTGCTGGGTCCTTATTACATTTCTAATGGAAAGCCTTTTCCAGATAGTTTTGTGATTCTCTCCTTTCGATTCGACCCTAGGTTATACTCCCCTTTCCTGACAAGTTATCTCCCTTACCATGTTTTCCACCCATCTTGCGGCTGCTGCTGCTGCTAAGTTGCTTCAGTCGTGTCCGACTCTGTGCGACTCTATGGACTGTAGCCCACCAGGCTTCCCTGTCGCTGGGATTCTCCAGGCAAGAACACTGGAGTGGGTTGCCATTTCCTTCTCCAATGCATGAAAATGAAGTGAAAGTGAAGTCGCTCAGTTGTGTTCAACTGTTATGACCCCATGGACTGCAGCCTACCAGGCTCCTCTGTCCATGGGGTTTTCCAGGCAAGAGTACTGGAGTGGGTTGCCATTTCCTTCTCCAGCTATCTGACTCCAAATTTCATGAAATCAACCTTGAATTTCTTGAAATAAATAACATTTAGGATAGTTTTAAAATAATTTTTAAAAAGCAAGTTATGTGTAACTGGTAAATGCTTGGGGAAATTAGACACATCTGGCTATCCACACATAAATGCATGTGTAGTGCTTTGTTACATGTGTAACAAGATTTATTTGTTGAAGATGTTTTGGATAGAAATGGAACTCTGTTGAGTAGAGTTGCCTTTTAGGATTGAGGCCTGAAAATTGTGTCCCAATTATGTAATACACAGGCAAAGTTATGTTTCTGTACCTGACATGGGGCAAAAATTTGTAATGTTCAGCCAAAATTGCCACCTGAGGACACAGAGAACAAAGAAACAAAAAGCCCTAATCAGATTAGGGTTTAATGAACCAGTCTCAGGACAATTGTGAACTCGCAACTGCCAAGCCATTCCAACGAATAAACCACAGAACAAAACTTGGAGAACAAAAATTGTTCTTAATTATTTGCATTCTTTGGGTAGCTGTAATAATTACAGGCCATTTTTCATTGCCTGTTACAATTTGTGCCCATGGTGGTGTATTTTTCAGTTGCGGTTGGTTGTCTGTTGCAAGATAGTTATGAGGATCATTAAGATGGGCGTAATTTCTTTCTGAAATATGTTAAGGATAATAGAGATGGAAAATTCAATTTAACTAGAATTTGTGAATGAATGGCAGTTCCAAGTTAGTATTTATATAATTTAGTAAACTATTGCTAGACTTAAAATATACCACACACACTATATTATAAATTACATACTTAGAATTAAAATGTTAGAAGTTCTCATAGCTAGTGAGAATGTATATATTTGCTCCTTTTTTCCCTAAATATTGGATTTTTTTAAAAACAATATGTATTTATTTTTGGCTGTGCAGGTCGTTGTTGCTGCACAAGCTTTTCTCTAGTTGCATCGAGTAGAGGCCATTCTGCACTGAGGTGTGCAGGCCTCCCATTATGGCGGCCCCTCAGGTCAAGGAGCATGGGCTTTAGGGCTCGTGGACTTCAGCAGTTGTGGCTCCCGGGCTCTATAGTTTTGGCACACAGGCCCAGATGCTCTGAGGCACACGGGATCCTCTCAGACCCAGGACTGAAGCTCCATCCTCTGCACTGCCAGGTGGACCTTCCATAACTGAGCCACCAGTGAGTGCATGCTAAGTCACTTCGGTCGTGTCCTACTCTTTGCGACCCTGTGGACCATAGCCCACTAGGCTCTTTTGTCCATGGAAGCCACCTGAAAAGCCTCTAAATATGGATTTTTAAAATAACATTTATTTTCCTGATGACTAAAATAATGTGTTTATTTTAAAAGAGATGGAAAATACACAAAAAATGGTCAGTAAAAATTACCCATAATCCTATAACCCAGTGATACCTATTCTGTTGACTAGGAGTGAATATTAACTCTGTTAACTAGGGATAGGACCCTTTAGCCTTTTTTTTCCTACATTTTTATTCTACAAAGTTGGTAACATAATATAACTTATGTAATTTTTTATTGAAATACAGTTGATGTATAACATTATATAAGTTATACATGTGCAATATAGCCATTCACAATTTTAAAGGTTATGCTTCATTTACAGTTATTATAAATATTGACTCTGTACTCCTGTTGTACAATATATACTTGTAGCTTATTTTCTACTTAATAGTTTGCATCTCTTAATACTCTACCCCTATATCACCCCTCCCCATCTCTCCCTCCCCACTGGTAGTCACTAGTTTGTTCTCTGTATCTGTGAGTCTGCTGCTTCTGTGATATATTCACTAGTTGGTTCTATTTTTGTTTCCACATATAAGTGATGTCATATAGTATTTGTCTTTCTCCTTCTGACTTATTTCACTTAGCATAACGCCCTGCAAGACCATCCATATTGCTACAAATGGCAAAATTTCATTCTTTAAAAAATTTAAATATATATATGTGTATATATGTGTGTGTGTGTGTGTGTGTGTGTGTGTGTGTGTATACACACATATATATATATATGGGCTTCTTTAAAAAATTTAAATATATATGTGTATATATATATGTGTGTGTGTGTGTGTGTGTGTGTATATATACACACATATATATATATATGGGCTTCCCTGATGGCTCAGAGGGTAAAGAGTCCACCTGCAATGTGGGAGATCTGGGTTTGATCCCTGAGTTGGGAAGATCCCCTGGAGAAGGAAATGGCAACCAACTCTAGTATTCTTGCCTGGAGAATGCCATGGATAGAGGAGAGTGGTGCGCTACAGTCCATGGGTTCACAAAGAGTTGGAGACAACTGAGCAATTAACACAACACATATACATATATATATAATTTTTCTACCAACTGCTGTTCTTTCACATCACATTTTTTAATAGCTGCATAGTATTTTTTCATATGTATAGTATGAAAATGACTCTTAGACCTGACAAGAGTTACAAGGGGAATTTACAACTTCAGGCCATAGCTGCCATGGCAGGTTGATGAGTGGGGCTACAGCCTCTTATTTAAGTTGAAGTTATTATTTTCTTTGATTTGCTTGAAATACCTTTAAGTGGTCAAGCCTCCTTCTATTTATTCTGTTCCAAATGTGAGGCCATACCGTTGTCTGTTGCTTTATATCTGCCTATTGCATGCATTTTAATTTCCTACATGAGTTTGTCACCTTTGGTACAGGATGTATAAGAGTTAAGGAAAATGTCAAAGGGACTAAAGATGATTGAAAATTATTTTTCTGAAATGTCAGTCAAGTTTAAGTGGGAACTACATTTTTTTCACTGTTAAGCACAACTGTTTCATCTCATGTAACTAGCATGACTTGCCCTCTGTAGTGCCCAGTGGATGCTTCCAGTGTGCTATTTGGAGGGGAAAGAAACAAGACATTATTAGGCAGATGGATCATGATAGCTTGAGTTCAGTTCTCTTGGCAGCAACTTTACCCAGAAGTTGCACTTCTGTTTAGTCCTGGATAGGATTCGCTACGCTATGGTAGCAAATCAACCCTGAAATCTATGTGGTACAGCAAAAAAACAACAAAAAAAAAACCCATTTACTTACTGCTCCCATAGAGACTGATGGAGACTGGCAGAGACTCCCCTTCATCCATGACTCAGCCATCTTGAGAGGATGCCGTCTCACTATGCAACTTCCAAGTTTGCTGCTATAGAGGAGGAGAGGCATGTAAGCTCACATCAGCCTTTAAGAGCATAATCCTGAAAATGATATGTGTCTCTACTGCTCCCAATCCCTTGGGTAAAATTAGTAACATAATAGAGGGGTGGAGAGCTGGGAGCTGTTTGGAGTGCATGGATATTTGATGAGTGTTGTCTCCACCACCGTTCTTGTATCAAGCCATGGAAGCCAAATTGAGATCTTCTCAGTGAATGAGGACAGGGAATCAAAAGGATTATTGAGATCAGAGAATCTGGAGTAACCAGTAAGACCATTAAGACTTGAGAATCAGAACAATCTGAAGAACAGTAATGGTCAGAGTGGGAACAAACTGGCCAAGACAGCTACTGGGTGGCTGTAACCAGAGAGAGTGAGGCCAGAGAGGAGACATGACCTGCAAGGCCAGGACTGTATGCCTCTGACTTGGATTCTTTAGAAATGTGGTTTTCAAACCTGGTCACTCTGGTTCAGAAAGCTTTAGAAAGAACTTCAGGAAGTGTGGAGTTCTGGCTCCACCTGAGATCTACTGAATGAGAATCTCCTAAAGAATAGCCTACATGCATCACATTTTTAAAACTATTTCTGATTTATTCTGGTAATAATAATGGCGGGTGTCTTGATGGTAAAGAATCCACCTGACAATGCAGGAGACGTGGGTTTGCTCCCTGGGTCCCAGAAAGGTCCCCTGAAGAAGGAAGTGGCAACCCACTCCAGTATTCTTGCCTGGAGAATTCCCTGGACAAAGGAGCCTGGAGGGCTACAGTCCAGGCAAAACAGTTGGACACAACTTAGTAACTAAACAACAACAATGACATTATCAGAATGATAATAATTATTATTTGAAAAGTTAGAACAGAAGGAGGTAGAAGATGTCCTTAGGAGGAGTTGCCAATGAGGAAGTGAGCCTTAGAAAAGTGGTGGGAAGAGCCACAACTCTTTCCAGGTTAAGGCATCCCAGGGTAAGGCATCCCAGGTTATGGTCCTATGGTTGGATGATTATTAGCATCACAAAGCAAATTCAGCTCTGAGTCATGGTATCATGATGAGTAGAACCACTTCAACCAGCTACCTGGTCAGATACTTAGTATGTAGATGGAGATCACACTTCATGGTCCTGCCATGTTAAATGGTCTGACTTGGCTAGTCACTGCTTCTTGGTCAAGAATTTACCATCTGAGCCACCAGGGAAACCCCCAATAGGTAGCACAGCACTGTTAAATATGCAGAGATGTCTGAAAAATCCAATGCAGATAAATTTCCAGTTCTACACAGAGCACTAGAAGAAAATCTTATTTTTGCCTAATGGCTGGAGTTTTTACCAATAATACCTGGTTTTGCATATGGCTTTCTCTAGATATATAAAAATACAGCAAGACCACAACCTGGGGTAAGTACCAAAGAAATAGTAGATAAATATTGTTTGCAAAATGAAGAGTGGAGGACAGAGCTTGGGGTGATGTCAATTAATGTATGTCCAAATATAATTTCACACAGCTGAGTAACAAATGCAGTAAATTGGAGTTCTGAAATGGGAAGCAAAACAAGGACCAGGCAGAGATATATGAGTTAGCTGGTGTCATGAACTCAAGGAAGAAATGTGAACCGTTCATCTTAATTCCAGCAGAAGTCCAGCTGGTTTGTAGTTGTTTTTCTATCGCCAGAGCATGCCTTCTCACTCCATATTTTTAAAGCTGCTGGAAGCACAATTGACTTTAGAGTTTGCCCTCTTAGGCTTGTTTTTTTTTAAGATTATTTCCATGCTTTATACAACTGCTCTGTTAGTTATAACCACAGTCATGATTCATTAAGACCACAGCAGTGGATTTTGAAAGTAATTCATCTGTTTTCCTTTTATTCCATCTCACTCTGTATTTGCTTAGGAGTCCTTCAGGTGGCTGGCTGGTCAAGCTGGAAGAGTAGGGTTTGGGTGATGTCTGCTTCTGAGTCACGTTCCGGGACATGTGAAAATTTTCAGGCTAAAGGAGAAAAGTCCAGTAGACATGCAGGGAGCCTTCCTCATCTACTTGAAAGAAAAGACCTGCTCTTTGTTGTTCTTAAAAGTCCAATATTTTGAAATTCCAAAGGGGCAGGCTCAAAATGAAACATCTTAAACATTTAAGCCATCCAACAATGACATTGACTTCCTGGGGTATTATTGATCTCCTCTCCTTCATGAAGTTCTAAATGTTGGAGCTCCTCAAATATCAGTTTGCGGCAGTCTTTCTACACAACTTTTTTCAGCTCTTCATTGAGTTCTATTGTTCTGAATACCATGAACATGTGATAACCCATTATTTTCTCCAGCCAAATATCATCTATAATCTCATCTATTCAACCATCTCTGTGACCTTTCACTTGAATGTTTCATGAGTATCTCAATATGTGAAGAATACAACTCTTAATCCCTCCTCATACCTTTATCCCAAAGTATAATTATTGTCCTTGTTCTGCCCTCTCTCAGTCAATGCCACCATCATCTACCTGTTACATGCCTCGAACTCCTGGCCTCTCTCTGCCTGTCCCACTTGAAGCATTTCAAATCAGTTGCCTCCACACTTGGACAGAAAACAGCAGTGTATTATTCACTGGATTTCCTTAGAGCACTGGCACACAGTAATAATATTTGATGAATCAGTGAAAGATGTAGAATGTTCATCAAGAAATACTAATAATTCCTATAACCTATCGAGCATCCCCCATGTGATAAGTGCTTTAAATATTATAAATCTATCCCTACCAGCAACTCTTCAAAGTAGGCAGACAAGAAGAAATCTCACTGAACTAAGAGTTTGGTAGGGTTTTGCTTTTAAGAATTTTATTGGGCACTTACTATGGTCGGATGCTTTCTATGGCGTTTATCATGACAAACATCAGCATAATGCTAGGTGTTTTATATGTATTATCTCATTTAATCCTTATCAATATCTCTAGGGTAGGTTTTATGTACCATATTTTGTGGATGAGGAAACTGAGTCTAACAGAAATTAATCAACTTGGCTGAGGTCAAACATTAACCAGGAAGTATTGGCCGGTATTTAAGCCCCAGTTCATTTGCCTCCTGAGGCTATATATTTCCCAGCTTTGTCACAGAATAATCTCCATCAAGGGTGACAACATTTTATGAAATGTTTCAGTAAGTGATATTTTAAGTTTCTTTTAATCAGAATTTTCATAATTATATAAAAAATCCTTCAGCTCTTCATTACTCTACCACTTAAAAAAATAAAAATAACTTTGCAAATTTCATAGAAAATCTATAAATGTTCTAAACCTACACAGAAATTCCACCTGATATGATCGTAAAGACATTTCTCTTTTTTGTAAGCTTCTGCATTTTTCAAAATAGAATTCCCATCTAATTAATATCTGGACTAAATTAACCAGCTTGGCAATGATTCCTAGAGCCACAATGATAGATACATAGTGCAGGATGCTACCACACGGCTGACTCACTACATAGAACATCTCGTCACTCAAGGATTATTGCTCTCAATGATCCAAATTTATTGGGAACTATTCTGATTACCTCTGAACAAAAAAGACCTTAATATAATTAGCATATTGCTAAAAAGAGAAATGTCAATGCTAAAATTTTCTACCTATTTGTATTTAGCTCATTTGAGTCCTTAATTCTATTTATTATAGTTACACAATTATATGGAAATCATTGCATGTCAACTCCTCCATTCCATCATCATGGTAAAGAAATTAACAACAATGCCCCATATGACAAATATTTGCAAAAAGAGTAATGTGAGAGTCACGTGAAATAATGGAGAACTGGAACACTGGGAATGCAGTGTCATTTTTTCTGAGTAATTCAAGATGTTCAGATGCAATAAACCTATGTGTGAAGTCAGGAGATTGAGGCCAAGGAAGAAATACCAAGAAATCTTGACTTCTCTTTTTGCCCAGCACAAGTGGCCTTGGCATAAATGTCGCTTTTCCTTCCTGTTAATCTATATCAGGCTCTAAACTAATCAGGACAAACTGCTCTTTACATTCACAAGATAAAAGTATTCTGAATAATTTCAGAAATTATTTGCACCCACATAATGATGCTGCTGCTGCTGCTACTAAGTCATATCGGTTGTGTCCGACTCTCTGTGACCCTATAGACAGCAGCCCATTTTCCAGGCAAGAATACTGGAGTGGGCTGCCATTTCCTTCTCCAATGCATGCATGCATGCTAAGTCGCTTCAGTTGTGTCCAACTCTGTGTGACACTATAGACAGCAGCCCACCAGGCTCCTCTGTCCATGGAATTCTCTAGGCAAGAATACTGGAGTGGGTTGCCATTTCCTTCTCCACCACATAATGATAGCAGATACTTATTCAATGTTAGCAGGTGCTGTTCTAAGTAGAGCCAGGATTAGAACACAGGGAATCTGGCTCCACACTGTGCTCTTATTCATCACACTATGATGGGCTATTTCAACAAGTCCCCTAGTTAGAGGATCCATCTGTTTGCATCTCACTCTGGTGTGAAAGTGGAGCCACAAACTGGATCAGGAAGCCTCATCTCCACTACCAACATGGGGACCTTGAGTTACCCACATCACTCACAGGTGAGCTGAAATCCGCAACTTTAGAAAGAATGTCACAGACCTGACTCATTGCAAGGTGATAAGGAGGATAGCATGAAGAGTAAGTGAGCGGAACCCTCTACCGCAACGTCCTGGGAGATGGATGGAATTAGAGAGGAGGGATCTTGAGAGGGGTGTGGTTTAAGAAGGTGAGAGTTTCAATCTTCCGTCTCCTAGTTTAGGAATGCTTCTAACATTGTCCTTGATTTGAAAAGTATAGATGTTTGTTTTATTAAAACATCTAATCTTTCTGCTCTGGGCCAAGCAAGTGGACAGGATGGCAAGGAAAGGGAGGTATATCCCATCCCATCACTTCAGTGGGTCACATACAGAACATGCACCTTTCTGAATGAACCTGTTGGGTTCATTCTGACTCCAAGCCTGGGAGGTGTCTAAAGTACAGAGGAAGAGTAGCTGAAAGCAAGAGCTCAAGTGAGAGGGATATACCATTCTACTTACATCTGCAGGTCAGGAGAGTACTTCTGAAGTTTAATGTGCATTTGAACCACCTGGAGATCTTGTTAAAATGCATATTCCCATCCAGAGGGAATGACGGAGGCCTGAGACTCTGCATTTCTAACAAGCGGCCTAGTGATGCTGATGCTGCCGGTCTGTAGACCACATTTTAAGTAGAAAGGAGCTATAGGTTGTGTAAACTGGGTGGCAGAGAGACCTTATACACCTGAGTTACACATGTATTTTCATTGTGCTTCCCTCTTTATGCTCTTGGTCTCTTGTCCAATTGTTTAGGGAAGAGCTTCTATTCCTCTCTTCACTTGTCCTGAAGGAAGGTCATGAAGATCTTTTTGTATAGTTCTTCTGTGTATTCTTGCCACCTCTTAATATCTTCTGCTTCTGATAACCATGACAGTGTGATCACTCATCTAGAGCTAGACATTATGGAATATGAAGTCAAGTGGTCACTATAAACAAAGCTAGTGGAGGTGATGAAATTCCAGTTGAGCTATTTCAAATGTTAAAAGATGTTGTTAAAGTGCTGCACTCAATATGCCAGCAAATTTGGAAAACTCAGCAGTGGCCACAGGATTGGAAAAGCTCAGTTTTCATTCCAGTCCCAAAGAAGGGCAATGCCAAAGAATGTTCAAACTACTGCACAATTGCACACAGTTCACATGCTAGCAAAGTAATGCTCAAAATTCTCCAAGCCAGGATTCAACAGTATGTGAATCATGAACTTCCAGATGTTCAAGCTGGGTTTAGAAAAGCCAGAAGAACCAGAGATCAAATTGTTAACATTCATTGGATCATCAAAAAAGTGAGAGAGTTCCAGAAAAACATCTATTCTGCTTTATTGACTATGCCAAAGCCTTTGATTGTGTGGATCACAACAAACTGTGGAAAATTATTCAAGAGATGGGGATATCAGACCACCTGACCTGCCTCTTGAGAAATCTGTATGTAGGTGAAGAAGGGACAGTTAAAACTGGACATGAAACAACAGACTGGTTCCAAATAGGAAAAGGAGTACGTCAAGGCTGTATATTGTCACCCTGCTTATTTAACTTATATGCAGAGTACATCATGAGAAATACTGGGCTGGAAGAAGCACAAGCTGGAATCAAGATTGCTGGGAGAAATAGCAATTCCCTAAGATATGCAGATGACACCACCCTTATGGCAGAAAGTGAAGAAGAACTAAAAAGCCTCTTGATGAAAGTGAAAGAGGAGAGTGAAAAAGTTGGCTTAAAGCTCAACATTCAGAAAACGAAGATCATGGCATCCAGTCCCATCACTTCAGAGCAAATAGATGAGGAAACAATGGAAACAGTATCAGACTTTATTTTTTTGGGCTCCATAATCACTGCAGATGGTGATTGCACCTATGACATTAAAAGACTCTTGCTCCTTGGAAGAAAAGCTATGACCAACCTGGACAGCATATTAAAAAGCAGAGACATTACTTTGCCAACAAAGGTACATCTAGTCAAAGCTCTGATTTTTCCAGTGGTCATGTATGGATGTGAGAGTTGGACTGTAAAGAAAACTGAGCCCCGAAGAATTGCTGCTTTTGAACTGTGGTGTTGGGGAAGACTCTTGAGAGTCCCTTGGACTGCAAGGAGATCCAACCAGTCCATCCTAAAGGAGATCAGTCCTGACTATTTATTGGAAAGACTGATGCTGAAGCTGAAACTTCAATACTTTGGCCACCTGATGCGAAGAACTGACTCATTGGAAAAAACCCTGATGCTGGGAAAGATTGAAGATGTCAGGAGAAGGGGACGACAGAGGATAAGATGTTTGGATGGCATCACCAAATCAATGGACATGAGTTTGAGCAAGCTCTGGGAGTTGGTGATGGACAGGAAGCCTGGTGTGTTGCAGTCCATGGGGTCTCACAAAGAGTCAGACATGACTGTGCGACTGAACTGAACTGAGGGAACAGCCATAAAAATAATACTCCTGGCTTTTGTGTTGGTCACACTCACATCACCTAAACCAATTGCCTTCAGATTTGCACAGGGAACATATGTATATTACTCATGGTTCCCTTCAAATCACTGGTACATAAAGAGGAAAGGAAGGGTGATGAGTGTCCTTTCTCTGCTGTATAATGTGAGTCTAGGCAGATGGAACTTTTATCTGGCCCCAGGTGCATTCATTCCTCATCCTGGGATAGTTGTACATTTTTTCAACTCCAATGCAGTCCTCCACTGTTATGAATAATAGAAGGTATGGCCTATTAAAAGGTGATGCTGGGGTCAAAGCTGAAGGGAGACTCCAGAAGCAGTGACTATTGAGTTTGAATGCCCAGAAAGATTAGTCTGCTTGAGCAAGCAGCAAGGGCATCCCCTCTGCCCTGTATCTCTGAATTTTCCAAGAGAGATGGCTGAGAGCATGCATCCATGTCCAACTTAAGCTCTGGTTAGAAGAATCAGTTCAGAATCTTTGCCTCCTTGAAACACCAGTGGAGAGAATGACTATTTGCATTTTTCAAACTATTTTCATAAGATATGCAATGGAATTAGGAAACCCAAATTTAGATTAGGTGCAATGGAACTGTCTTCCTGAGAGACAGAAGGTAATTATAGAAAGGCCTTTCAAAGAAAAGTGATGGAAACACTTGCTAATGTTTCCCCTGAACCTTCATAGAGCCAGGTTACAGGGAAAGGAAGCTGGTCTGTATAAACTATTCCTTCTTTTCCCAGGACAATTCCATGACCGGAGTTACCATTGAAGAGAGCCAAGACAATGAGTGGAATCAAACCATGCGTGGGGCCAAGATAAACTGGGCTAACCCTCCAACTGTTCGGAATGGCTTGGTGCCTGGACACCACCCCTGTGAACACCAAGCCCCCCAGCCCCTGCCCTGCGTTTCTGGTAGGCGAGATTTCCCCACATGCTACCACCTCACCAAACCACATCTAGCAAGGCAGAAGCTTGAGTATGTTATTGTATTACAAAATTTTTATAATATTTCCCTGTGTGTTCTTGAGTTTATTTTCTTTTCAAAAAATTTTATTTGAACATGGCTCAAAAATCAAAACTATACAAAAGTACACTGGGTAATGTCACTTTTCTCTGTCCCCATTTACCACTTTCTCCCCCCTCACTATAAGTTATCACTGAATTTCTGCTTACCTTTTATTCTGTTTAGCTTTATATTTTTACGCATATATGAGTAAATATTCTCATACTTCTATTTCTGATATGAAAGTTCAAGCTTATTCTTCTACATTTCGCTTTTTTTTTTTTTCATTTAAAAATACATTGTAGAGGACCTCCTTGGTTGTCCAGTCATTAAGAATCCACATGCCAGTGAAGGGGACACAGGTTGGATCCCTTGTCAGAGAAGATCAATGCCATAGAGCAACTAACTCCTCAAGCCGAAACTACTGCAGCCCCCACACCTAGAACCTGTGCTCTGCAACAAGAGAAATCATCGCAGTCCATGCATCGCAGCTAAGGAGTAGCCTCTGCTCGCTACAACTAGAGAAAGTATATGTGTAGCAATGAAGACCCAGCACAGCCAAAAATTAATTAAATTATATATATAAGTATATGTACCTAGATATTTCTATTTAACACCTATATGTAATTTAATTAATTAGTTAATTATAGGTTTCCCCAGAGCAGTATATAGAAATCTTCCTCGTTCTTTTTGACAGCTGCATAATATGTCAGTATGTAAGTGTTTTCATTTCACCTAGTCTCCCAGATGCTGTACTCTTGCATGGTTTCTAGTCTTTTTTATTACAAACAATGCTGCAAGAAGCATCCTTTTGCATATTCTATTTTCCTTGGGTACATGTGCATGCCGAGTTGCCTCAGTCATGTCCAACTCTTTGCAACACTATGGATCGTAGCCTACCAGGCTCCTCTGTCCATAGGATTTCCCAGGCAAAAATACTAGAGTGAGTTGTCATGCCCTCCTCCAGGGAATCTTCCCAACCAAGGGATCAAACCCACGTCTCTTATGTCTCCTGTATTGGCAGGTGGGTTCTTTACTACTAGTGCCAAATGGGAGCCCTTTTTTTCTTTGGGTACAGGTGTAACTAAAGCTAGATTCTGGTTTCTGGTTTCCTAACTTAAAGAGTTAATGCATTTGTAATGTTGATATTTCCAGTCTTCTTTCCTTAAGGAATTATAATTTTTTTTCTCCCTTTAGTAAAATATAAGAGTCCGTGGTTCTCTACTTTTTTGCCAAGACAGTGTGTCAAACTTTCGGTTTGTCTAATCCAAATATCAAATGTCTCTGAAAGTTATGATGTATGTTATCACATTTGTAATGAGATCAAATATTAAAACTATTTTAAGATAACATTAGAATAGTTTTAATATTTGATCTCATTACAAATGTGATAACATATGTCATAACTTTCAGAGACATTTGAATTTATTTTTCTGTGAACTTTGTGTTCATGCCCTTTGTTCATTTCTATGATTTGTGGTTTCTTAATCTTGATTTCTAAGAGCTACTATATATTCAGGAGATCAGACTTTACTTATGAAGAGTGAAGCTGGAGGACCTACACTACCTAATTTCAAAATTTATTATAAAGCTACAGTATTCAAGAAAATATGGTACTGATATAAAGTTAGACAATGGAATGAATAGAATTCAGAAATAGACTGACACTAACATGATCAATGGATTTTCAAAAAAGATACCAAGGTAATTCAATATGGGAAGGATAACCTTTTAAATAAATGTGTTGAAACAATTGTATAACTCTAAGGATTTAAAAATTTAACCCTGACCCTTGCCACATATTATAAGCAAAAATGAATTAAAATGGATCTTAGAACACAGTACAAGAGTAATAAAACTAATGCATAAATGCAGAGGAGAAAATCTTTGTGATATTGAGTTAATCAAAGATTTATTAAATAGGTCATACAAAGTACTGGTTGTAAAGGATCACACTGATAAAATGTATAGGAACAAAATTAAAAACTTATGCTCTCAGAAAGATGCACTGACTGAAGGAAATAAAAAGGCAAGCTGTAGATTGAAAGAAAATACTTGCAAAGCATATGTCTGTCAAAGGACTTGTGTCCAGAATCTATATAGAATTCCTACAATCCCATAGCAAGCAGATAAACACAATGAAACGTTTGGCAAAAAATTTGAACAAATTCTTCACAAAAGGAGATATACAGGTGGCAAATAGGCATATGAAATTATACGCAACATCTGTAGTCATTTCAGGGAAACAAGTTAAAACCACAGTGAAATTCTACTACCTGCTCACTCAAATGGCTAAGCATAAGAGGACTGGCAATACCAAGTGCCAATGAGAAATGTAGAGCAGCTGGAACTCTCATACAGTGGACACGCAGAACGTTGCAGTAACTTTGGAGAACAGTATGGCAATGTCAAATTTAAACCTGCATTTATCATCCAACTCAGCAATGCCTTTCCTATGCACTAAAGTAAGCAATTAAATGTATGTTCACATCGAGACTTTTACATGACTGTTATAACAACATCATTCATAAACAATAAAAGTAGAAATAATTGAATGTCCATTGATTGATGAATTCATACAGTGAAATACTACTAAGCATTATCATGGAGTATAATATTAATATATATAGTATGCCTGCGTGCTCAATTGCTAAGTTGTGTCCAACTCTTTGCAACCACATGGACTGTAGCCTACCAGGCTCCTCTGTCCATGGAATTTTCCAGGCAAGAATACTGGAGTGGGTAGCCATTCTCTTCTCCAGGGGATCTTCCCAACTCAGGGATAGAACCCGGGTCTCCCGCATTGCAGTCAGATTCTTTACCATCTGAGCCACCAGGGAAGCCTGGTTAATAGCATCCTCAGTGGTAAAAATAATCTAATTCATGTACAAATTGAACTCATAATTTTTAAATCCCCTATGATAAAATCAGGCTACCCACTCCAGTATTACTGCTTGGAGGATTCCATGGACAGAGGAACCTGGTGGACTATACAGTTCATGAGGTCACAATGAGTTGGACATGACTGAGCAACTAACACATAAATCTATTTTTATTTATAGATGACATGTGAAAAATATTAAGGGATGCCTCAAAAAGAAAAAAAAAAACAACTGCTAGAACTAAAGCAAACTTGGCAAGTTCACTTAGAATACAAGTTCAATATTCAAAAATCAATGCTATCGTCTAATAGAAAATAATTTAAAATAAAATTTAAGAAAGTAATTCCATTTATAATATTATTAAAGAACACAAATGCAAATAACTGAATTTTCCAAAGTAAAATATAAGACATTTGTACCAAGAGGGCTTCCCGGGTGGCTCAGATAGTAAAGAATCTGCCTGCAGTGCAGGAGACCTGGGTTTGATCCCTGGGTTGGGAAGATCCCCTGGAAGAAGGGAATGGTTACCCACTCCAGTAATCTGGCCTGTAGAATCCCCCTCGGCAGAGGGGCCTGGAGGGCTACAGTCCATGGGGTCACAAAGAGTCGGACACAACTGAGTGACTAAGTACATTTTACTAAAAACTACAAAGCATTGTTGAGAGAAATAAAAGCTGACTTATTTAATAGAAGGATTGAAAAATACACCATATTTATGAGCTGGAATAGTGGACAACATTAAGATTTTAATTCTCCCCAAATTGATCTATAGAATCAGTATAATCCCAGTCAAAGTCCAAGGAGGATTTTTTTCCCCCAAAGTTGACAAACTGATTCCAAAACTTATGTGCAGATTCAAAGTAACAATAGCCAAAACAAATTTGAAAAGAAGAAGCAAGAAGGTAAATATACATCATATTTCATGCCTTGCTATAAAACTATAGTAATCAGAACTGTGAGGTACTTGTATAAGACTCAGTTCAGTTCAGCTCAGTTCAGTCGCTCAGTAGTGTCCAACTTCTTGCGATCCCATGAATTGCAGCATGCCAGGCCTTCCTGTGCATCACCAACTCCCAGAGTTTACCCAAACCCATGTTCATCGAGTCAGTGATGCCATTCAGCCATCTCATCTCTGTCGTCCCCTTCTCTTCCTGCCCCCAATCCCTCCCAGCATCAGGGTTTTTTCCAATGAGCCAACTCTTTGCATGAGATGGCCAAAGTACTGGAGTTTCAGCTTTAGCATCATTCCTTCCAAAGAACACCCATCTCCCTTAGGATGGACTGGTTGGATCTCCTTGCAGTCCAAGGGACTCTCAAGAGTCTTCCCCAACACCACAGTTCAAAAGCATCAATTCTTCGGCACTCAGCTTTCTTCACAGTCCAACTCTCACATCCATATATGACCACTGGAAAAACCATAGCCTTGACTAGATGTACCTTTGTTGGCAAAGTAATGTCTCTGCTGTTGAATATGCTATCTAGGTTGGTCATAACTTTCTTTCCAAGGAGTAAGCATTTTTTAATTTCATGGCACCATCTGCGGTGATTTTGGAGCCCCCAGAAATAAAGTCTGACACTGTTTCCACTGTTTCCTCATCTATTTCCCATGAACTGATGAGACCAGATGCCATGATCTTCATTTTCTGAATGTTGAGCTTTAAGCCAACTTTTTCACTCTCCTCTTTCACTATCATCAAGAGGCTTTTTAGTTCTTCACTTTCTGCCATAAGGGTAGTGTCATCTGCATATCTTAGGGAATTGCTATTTCTCCCAGCAATCTTGATTCCAGCTTGTGCTTCTTCCAGTCCAGCATTTCTCATGATGTACTCTGCATGCAAGTTAAGCAGGGTGACAATATACAGCCTTAACATACTCCTTTTCCTATTTGGAACCAGTCTGTTGTTCCATGTCCAGTTCTAACTGTTGCTTCCTGACCTGCATACAGGTTTCTCAAGAGGCAGGTCAGGTAGTCTGGTATTACCATCTCTTTCAGAATTTCCCACAGTTTATTGTGATCCACACAGTCAAAGGCTTTGGCATATTCAATAAAGCAGAAATAGATCTTTTTCTGGAACTCTCTTGCTCTTTCAATGATCCAGCAGACGTTGGCAATTTGATCTCTGGTTCCTCTGCCTTTTCTAAAACCAGCTTGAACATCTGGAAGTTCACGGTTCATGTATTGCTTGAAGCTTGGCTTGAAGAATTTTGAGCATTACCTTATGAGCATGTGAGATGAGTGTGGTAGTTTGAGCATTCTTTGGCATTGCCTTTCTTTGGGATTGGAATGAAAACTGACCTTTTCCAGTCCTGTGGCCACTGCTGAGTTTTCCAAATTTACTGGCATATTGAGTGCAGCACTTTGACCGCATCATCTTTCAGGATTTGAAATAGCTTAACTGGAACTCTGTCACCTCCACTAGCTTTGTTTGTAGAGATGCTTTCTAAGCCCCACTGGACTTCACCTTCCAGGATGTCTGGCTCTAGGTGAGTGATCACACCATCGTGATTATCTTGGTCGTCAAGATCTTTTTTGTACAGTTCTTCTGTGTATTCTTGCCACCTCTTCTTAATATCTTCTGCTTCTGTCAGGTCCATACCATTTCTGTCCTTTATTGAGCCCATCTTTGCATGAAATGTTCCCTTAGTATCTCTAATTTTCTTGAAGAGATCTCTAGTCTTTCCCATTCTGTTCTTTTCCTCTGTTTCTTTGCATTGATCTCTGAGGAAGGCTTTCTTATCTCTCCTTGCTATTCTTTGGAACTCTGCATTCAGATGCTTATCTCTTTCCTTTTCTCCTTTGCCTTTCACTTCTCGTCTTTTCCTAGCTATTTGTAAGGCCTCCTAAGACAGCCATTTTGCTTTTTTGCATTTCTTTTCCATGGGGATGTTTAAAGCTCTTGCTCATCAAAAAAGTTCTAAAAATATGGAATGGGATATCACTAACTTGACTTAACATATATGACTAAGGACTTATATCCATGGAATATAAATATGTCCTACAAAGTTTTGTTTTTTTTTTTAATTGGTTTTGCTGTTTTAAAAGGAGCGGAGACAAGACTTGAACACTTAACACAAGAAAATATACAAAATCTAACGTGTACTTGAAAAGTTGTTCAACATCCTCAGTCATCAAGAAATATGAACTAAAACCATAGTGTGATATCATTTCACTCCAATTCTGAAGAGTAGAAATTAAAAAGTTGATAACCTCAAATATTTGTGAGGAATTAAGAAGCAATTGCATTTCCCATTCATTGCTGGTAGGAGTATATAATGATACAGCCACTTTGGAAAACTATTTGTTTTCCTATAAAATTAAACATGCAGCTATGCCATGACCCAGTAATTCTGCTCTCATGTATTTTCCAAGAGAAATATATATATGTCTATAAAGATTTATATGAGAGTATTTATAGAAGCCACACCTGTATTTATGATAACCCCAAACTGAAAAAATCTCAAATGTCAGCAAAGGGGCAGAGCAGTGTAATGTTCCTTCCTTAGCTCAGGCAACTGCGCCTAACAACTATGTGGACAGTTGTCCAAATGTTCTCTCATGTGTAGTTTTGTTGTTCTTCAATAGGAATATATATTAAATATACTCAAATATATATATATTAAATGTACTATATATATATATATATATATATACATATTCTTTGATCACATTTTTACCCATTGGTACTTAAGAAACACAAGCTGGAATCAAGATTGCCGGGAGAAATATCAATAACCTCAGATATGCAGATGACACCACCCTTATGGCAGAAAGTGAAGAGGAGCTAAAAAGCCTCTTGATGAAAGTAAAAGAGGAGAGTGAAAAAGTTGGCTTAAAGCTCAACATTCAGAAAACTAAGATCATGGCATCCAGTCCCATAATTTCATGGGAAATAGATGGGGAAACAGTGGAAACAGTGGCAGACTTTATTTTTTTGGGCTCCATAATCACTGCAGATGGTGACTGCGGCCATGAAATTAAAAGACGTTTACTCATTGGAAGAAAAGTTATGACCAACCTAGGTAGCATATTCAAAAGCAGAGACATTACTTTGCCAACTAAGGTCTGTCTAGTCAAGGCTATGGTTTTTCCAGTGGTCATATATGGATGTGAGAGTTGGACTGTGAAGAAGGCTGAGCACTGAAGAATTGATGCTTTTGAACTGTGGTGTTGGGGAAGACTCTTGAGAGTCCCTTGGACTGCAAGGAGATCCAACCAGTCCATTCTGAAGGAGATCAGCCCTGGGATTTCTTTGGAAGGAATGATGCTAAAGCTGAAACTTCAGTACATTGGCCACCTCATGCGAAGAGTTGACTCATTGGAAAAGACTCTGATGCTTAGGATTGGGGGCAGGAGGAGAAGGGGACGACAGAGGATGAGATGGCTGGATGGCATCACGGACTCGATGGACGTGAGTCTGAGTGAACTCCAGGAGATGGTGATGGACAGGGAGGCCTCGCGTGCTGCGATTCATGGAGTCGCAAAGAGTTGGACCCGACTGAGCAATTGAACTGAACTGAACTGAACCGAACCTCTGGTAGGAATTTGTCAATTATGGCCACTGGTCAGATGAAGCTTATTGATTCTTACCCAGAATCAGAACTATCTTCAGTGGCCAAATTTGTTACTAATTTAAGCCACTATTATTATTTTAAGAGCAGGAAAACTTGCATACACAAAAAGACCTGCCCTCCCTTTTTCCTTCTTTTTTCTCTTCATCTTTTTCTTTTCTTCTCTTTTCTCTCTCCATTTCTTCTCTTTCCCTCTATTTTTCCCTCTTGCTTCACTCTCTCTCTTTATTTGTTTTTTTTCTTTCTTTCTTTCCTTGTTAATCTGGAAGAAATATTTCTCCAAACTTGAACTGATTCCACTGATTGGTTCTAGCACAAACATCTTGAACTCTAAAATCTGGAGTGAGATAGAAATGTGATACTGAGTTTGACATTTCTATGGAGAGTTTCATCAAATATTCCTTTCTTACCACCTCCTGCTGTTCACATGACCCATGGTTTAACTTCTGCAAGATGGATTACATTCTCCCCTTTAGCTGGTATGCAGATATCACCTCATGGAAAGAAGTTTAAAAATAATTGCAAGCTCATTAGATGTGGCAGCATCCGGGTGAGAGGGCAGGTACTGGATGAGGGCAGAGCGCACACAGAAGATGAGGGAGGGCACATGTTTCCACTTAGAAGTGAGCTTTAAAACTGTGCCAAGCAAAGCACTGGTGGACCAATGCAGAGTGAGCACGTGACTGTGAATCACTGCATTTGACTATGACAAAATACTTTGGCTGAAGCAATAAAAACAGTTTTAAGGTAACCTTTTGGGGGACTTTCAATCTTGCTCCATTGCAATCAGCACATGATATACATGGCTGATGGAAAGAATAATGTACTGGGAAGCCAGCCATGAACTCAAAATATGGGTTTTCCACTGACTTGTTATAAGAATTAAAAAGACTTTTATTTCATTTGGCTTTCAATATCCTGACCCGTCAAAAAATATAACGATAATTACTACCTCCCAAGACTCTGAGAATATACTGAGATAAACTTTGTGGAAAATTTTCTGGTATACATTTATTTTATTACTACTAATTATTACGGAGAAACACTTTTCAGTCAGAGGGCATTTAATTTAAAAAAGCAAGAGACAATAAAAATTAACTTGTGGCCAAAAATGTGTTCGTATGAAATACTGATCTCCTCCCCAACTTTAGGTAAAATAGTGAGCACTGTAATCCTTAGTGGAGATCATTACTATAATAACAACTATTTATACTATACTATACATTACTATAATAACAACTATAATAACAACACCAATCATTTTTGCTCTGGATCTTATGGCATACGCATCACATGGAATATCAGTTAACGGAATAAAATCTGGAACTATGAAAATGGATTTTAGTTCCTTAAAAATATCACAAAAATCATTTTAGCCATAACATAATCTTCATGGCAGATATAATGTTATTGGACATTGACTGTAATGAAATTAAGCATTTTAACTATTTTTTTTGGAATTTACTTTTATTTTCATATCATGCATTCAATTGATGAAAACAATATTACCTAATTTCATTTCAGCTTCTGTAACTCATAAGTGAAGGTCATAATGCATATGCAAATTTGTATAAATCGAGACAGAAGGTCATTGAGAATCAAGACCTTTTTCTACTTTCATCACTAAATTGGAGCTCTAGCTACATTTTGGTAGTGAATTTGGACAACTTTCAAGTTTCACGCTTTGCTAACAAGGGTTATTAAAATATACAAACCAAAAACCTCTGAATAAATGTAGTACATCCTAGAACATTGCCTCCAGGCAAGCAAATCTGGTTCATTGGGGATAATGACTTGATTGGTAACAAGTGAACCATGGCACACAATCCAATCTATAACTAGAATCTGAATGTAGCTGTATTCAAACATTAACAGAGTAAATATTACAACATTCCTTTCCAATAATGATGACTTGATCTCAAAAATATATTAGTAATAAACAGCCAGAGTTTAATTTCTTTAAAATCCATATGAAGAGATGTAGATAATTTTTTTCCGTAAAATATAACCAGTGTTAACTCACTAGAAAGATTAGTGGCTAACTTGGCAGTTAAAACACAGACACACAAGGAACATACAAAGAAAGTACTGCAGCGGTTACCTTTCATCATTTAGTCAGCTAGTTGGAGCAGAAGACAGTTAGCGACAGAGTTGCTGTATTTAAACAGGCTTTTTGTATGAGATTCCAAACCATATGATCTTTACTTTGAAGAGCTCAGAGTCAGGGAAAGCAACTTTCCATCCATTTCATATTGCCATCTACCAACCAACAGTTCTTATTTAATACAACGGGATAATTACGTTAAGGGCAAAGGTAGTCAATTTTACTACATCTTTTTATGGATAAATGGTTTCACCATTGTAAAAAGAGACACAGCGGCACATGAACAAAGCCTGGAAAAAAAAGGACATGGGAAAAGGAGAAACAGCTGGTGCTGAAGTGGAATTGGGAATGAACTTCATTTTTCTATCTTTCATTGTTGTTTTTAATATTATTTGTATCTTTAAACTCTTGAAAGAATAACAAATGCTTATTAATCTAGAATACACTCACGGAGAATTTTTAGTTATGTTAGCATAAACTAGTCTTGTTTAACTTTGTGCCAGCTGTGAAAGAGATGTGAACACAAATTATTGATAAAATGTTTTGTTTGGGGAGAAAGTGGTTTTCTTAATCTGAGAACAAATTATTCTTGAGCATTACCTTTATCCGTGTCTATAAAAGTTTCATGATAGAAACACACAATCTCAATTCTTGGCTTCAGCAGATTTGTCAGGCCCAAAGGTGACAGTTCTGTTTTTGTCTTGAGATCACTTTACTCTAAGTATTTGAAAATGACATAATTAACTTTCTATAAGAATCTTCTATAATTAGATGCTATTTTAATGACCTGGTAGCTTGTCATCAATTCTGAGCTCTCATTCTCTCCCTCCACTCCCACTGCCTCCCATCCCAGCTTTACCAGATTAGTCTTCCTAAAGCATTGCTCTGCTTATGACTGTGTGTCTGACTCTTTGTAATCCCATGGACTGTAGCCCACCAGGTTCCTTTGTTCATGAAATTTTCCAGGCAAGAATACTGGAGTGGGTAGCCTATCCCTTCTCCAGGGGAACTTCCTGACCCAGGGATCGAACCAGGGTCTCCTGAATTGCAGGTGGATTCTTTACCAGGTGAGCTACCCAAAAAGACCTTGATCATCACTGCTGCTGCTGCTGCTAAGTCACTTCAGTCGTGTCTGATTCTGTGCGACCCCATAGACGGCAGCCCACCAGGCTCCCCCATCCCTGGGATTCTCCAGGCAAGAATGCTTGGAGTGGGTTGCCATTTCCTTCTCCAATGCATGAAAGTGAAAATTGAAAGTGAAGTCACTCAGTCATGCCTGACTCTTCACTACTCTCCTGCTAAACACCTCAATGGTTCCCCAGTGCCTACTGTACACTTCTGATTGTTTTTTCCAAAGGCTTTCTATAATGTGTCCCACACAAATGATATAGCCTTCTCTTCTAAATCACCAACAAACTTCAGTTTCTCCTACTTAAAAATCCTTTCTCATTCCTGTCAAAGGATCTAAATCTTATCTTGTCTTTTTGTTTAATATCTGTACCATCCAACATGTCTTTCTTGAAAATCACAGCCCAATTTGATGGTTGTTCTTTCTGAATTCCCATGAAAATTTATTACATGTATTTCTATTACCCCACAAGCATAAATAGCCTTGTATTATTTTAAAATACTTAATATTTAAAAAATACTTAATAGTTTAAAATATTTCCTTTTTAAAAAACCAGATCAATGTCCCTTAAAATGGCTACTCTTTGTTATATTTCTTTTGTATCTTTCTAGTGAAGTGATAGTTGCTCAGGAATGTCTAACTCGTTGCAAACCCATGGACCATAGTCCACGAGACTCTTCTGTCCATGGAATTTCCTAGGCAAGAACAATGCAATGGGTAGCCATTTACTTTCCTGGGGGATGTTTCCAACCCAGGGATTGAACTTGATCTCCTGTATTGGAGTCAGATTTTTTACTGTCTCAGCCAGCAGGGAAGCACTTATGATACACCCAAGAATTGGTAAATTGTAATAACATGCCCTAGAATAGACACTCAATGAATGCTTGTTGAAAGGATGAAGGTGGAGAATACTGTAGCAGCCAGGAAGCAAGATGCTGATTCCAACTTGACTCTGTTTTAACCAGAGTGATATTGGTCAAGTCAATTTATATTGTTGGTCCTCCATTTTCTTGTCTATGAAAGGAGCCAAATGAAAGAGATGAACTTACTATTCAGTCTTGTTTTACTTCTTGTGAACATCCATCTCATCTATCACCCAAGCCTCCCCTTCCCTTAAGAATACTTGTCAGTGCTGATATAAGAACTTCCTTTCAGTAATTTCTCCCCCAGCATTCACAGGGGAAATTTACTGGGACAAGGTGCTCCCTGTTACTCTCTTTCCCTTAATTTCAATGCTTGGCCTGTATCTAGAGATTCCCTGGAATCTGGAAGCACACAAATAGCTTCAGCAAACATGGGGAATAGGCATGAAGTGACTGATGTTAGGAATCCTTGCCAGCCTTGCTCTGTGGTCCAGGTAACAGGCCAGTTAGGACAGAGCTAGAGTTCAGAGCTGGAAGGTACATACATAAAGCAAGTGTCATTAAGCCTGAGGAGGAGATGAGACTGAATTGTAGGGCACAGGGCAAAGCTCAGACTTTAAGCTGGCTGGCTGCTCCCACAGCGCTCTGGAGATCAAGATCCAACAGAGTCAAAGGTGGGGGTGTGGTCATCGGGTGGGGGCTGTGCAGGAGGCAGTAATTTAGGATCCAGAGATCCCAGCTGCCCTGGCTCATGGCCACTTGGAGGGATAAAGTCTGAGAACCTGGGCCTGTCAGGACTCGTGTCCAAACTGGCCTTAGAGGTCAGGGAAAGAATGGAGCTTCTAGTGGAAGTTGAGGGGCAGCAGTGAGGTACCCAACAGAGCAGCTCAAGCAGGCTGTATGTAGTCTTGTCTCTGGGGAGGGCTGCTGCCCACAGTCGCAGGGGCCCGATCACCAGGCCTTGAGTCTGCAGATACGGATTGGTAGAGTGCAGGGCAGGGTTCTGCTGGGGCTGGCAAAGCAGCACCCTCTCTGTCCTCTGAGACCTTTGCTGGTTTTTTCAGAGGGCACGATTTCCCCCACAGTCCTTACAGAGTTGTTTTCTGGCAACAGTGCCCAAAGCGGTGTGTGCACAACATGCCAGGACAAGCTGTCTGCAGCCTTAACGACTCCAAGGGCTTCTTGAGCTAAGTTCTGGATCAGTGTTTCTGAACAGCCGAGATGTCTCTCATTACCATGGGATCACCATCTAGGCCTGAGGACAGTGCACAGATGAATGCAGATCGAGTCCCCGGGCAGCCAAGGGGGCCCCACGGCCTCCCTCTTAGAGTGCTTATTTCCTGTTTCCTGTGGAGAACTCTAGAATGGAAGAAACCAAGGCTGTGAGGGGGTGGAGAATGTGGCAGGGATCCTAACTTTCTAGCTGAAGGAAGCTCTTAATAAGCACCCATCTGCCTTCAGGGAAGAAAACATGATTCTCTTTAGCCTTTCAAATTCAGTGTTGAGGACCAAATGCTCTCAGCGGCAATCTGTGTCCCAGAGTCTTTTCCTGTGGACTTAGTTTCAAATGTTCTTTCCTAAATAATCCATTGAAGATGACATAGAACCCAGATTCTTACCCACATTTTTTTTCCTTAGTGAGTAATTAATGACATTTCTTCAGCTATTTTAATGTGTTCTCTGAGTCAGGTAAAGGAGACCATAAGAGTTAATCAAACAACTAATTCCTGGGTACTTAAAAATATTCTAAGCACTTAATCATACTTAAAATGGACTGTTAATGAAGCTTATAAACCCTTTGGCAGCTCTGAAAGTGAATTTCTCTGAAGGCTTAAAGAGTATTAATCCACTTAGATTTTTACCAAACAAATATTATTCATGCTTTAATTAATGGGAAAAGATATTTAGAAGGTGAAGTTCATGTTCCATTGTCCTTCACTGGGTCTAGTAATTACTTACTCCACGTGGGAAACCCTGAGCACAGATTAAACATTCTTCAAGTTATTCTCAAACTTAAAGAAAGTTAGTGGCCTACGTTTTTTATTAATAAAGAAAAAAATGAGAAGACAAACTGAAGATAAGAAAGAATGATTTTGTTCTAATGTTGGCATCTAAGGTAAATAGGTCACATTTGCATTTTCTCAAGATTATTGGACCATAAGAAAAAAAAAATTTAAAAACAGACTACTCCATTTTAGTGGTTTGTTTCAATAGTAGTATTAATACAAATGGCCTTCTCACCTGTTTTTAAAATAAAGGAATGAATGAAATAATTTATTTAATATAGATAGCAATATATTAAAAGTCTTTTTTTTAAAAAAGATTTTTTTTATGACCATTTTAATCTTTGTTGAATTTGTTACAATATTGCTTCTGTTTTATGTTTTGTGGTTTTTTTGCCTGAGAGGCATGTGAGATCTTAACTCCCCAACCAGGGATCAAACCCGCAACCCCCACACTAGAAGGCAAAGTCCCAACCACTGGACTGCCAGTGAAGTCACCTTAAAAGCCTTTAATTTGATACCAAGGCTGAAGTAAAGGATGAACGAGGATCAAGATGAAAAATAGACAGAAAATGAATACTGTCAACCTTTCCCTGAGAAAAGACTGATACTGCTTTTAAAAAGTAAGCAATTTTTTAGAGCAGGTATTGGAAACTTTTCTGTAAAAGAGCCAGAGAGTAACTCTTTTGTATTTTGCAGATCACATACCTTCTCTGTTTATTTCTCAGCTTATTTTTTCCTTTTTTTTAGACAATACTTTAAAAATGTTTAAAACTTTCTTAGCTCACACTTGTCCAAAAACAGTGGGCTGAATTATACTTACGGTCGGTATAGTTTGCTGACTTCTGCTTTAGATTTTAGATTGGGCAAATGTTGCCAAAATATACTCACTGGTAACTTTATATAAAATTTGCAAGTAAAAGTGTCCTTGACAGGGAAACTTCCTATTTTCACTGGAGAAAGGTATAGTGCTCCTTCTTGGAAAGTGGAAATCAATGTGTAAAATTTCACTTTCTCAAGATAAAGAAAAGCTCTTCTTTTGAGGACTAACTTCTGTATCTTGTGCCCCTTCAGTTAGCTCGGAAAGCTTTGATAAGCTTGGATATTTCCAATGTCAGAAATAAAAACTTCCTTGACCACCTCCTTTGCAGGCAGGCTATTTTCTGCAGCTCCAGCCAAGGCTTTCTCCAACTGGAGCATGGTTTCCTCAACTGGACTCTGAGGGCACCCTCTTGAGGTCACTCAAGTTCTCCACCGAATTTTTAAGACTTGCATTTTCATTTCTAAAGCTAAAAAAATAGTTGGTGTGATCAAAGGTGGGATCATCTGATGATCACTTTCTAAATGGCTACAATCAGGGGAATTCAGTATGCAAAGAACTCAGGCGCTCTGGCTAATAGGAACATGAGTGAAGAACAATGATTTCATCGCATCTTATACTTAAGAAGGCTTTGTTGTAGCTTGGTTAAGAAGAGTTGTTAGTGAATATAGCCATCTGATTGTGTAATAATAGTGCAGTATCTTCATGTCAAACCAAAAGAATTCTGCTGTAGTAGAGGAAGTCAGGAGTTTGCTGCCAGCAGTGGTTTAACTTCTGGAAAACCACATCATTGATTCAACTATCAGAGTTAAATTACACTGAATTTGGTTAATGCAGCTACTTTGTAAATTTATTTCAGTTTTTCACTTGTATAAGAAGTATAACTACAGCTGGTCTGTGATTATCTGTGTTCTTTAAAATATATATGTTTCTTACTTGAGCTTCCTTGGTGGCTCAGTGGTAAAGAACTCACCTGCCAGTACAGGAGATGCAGGTTCGACCCCTGGGTCAGGAAGATCCCTTGGAGAAGGAAATGGCAACCCACTCCAGTATTCTTGCCTCGAAAAACCCCATGGCCAGGGGGGCCTGGCAGACTACAGTCCACGGAGTCACAAAGAATCAGACATGACTTAGCGACAGAACAACATTTCTTACTTAGTGAAAAATATTAATCTGTATGGCATCCAAACCCAAAAAGTTACAGATCAGATATTTATTATAATGACTATATACACAAAAATCTTATTAATGAAAGTACTTTAAGTCAGAGATAGTAGCCTATTTAATGTAACATGTAACAAAACACACTCTGGAAGCTCAATAATTGAAACAATCATTGTTGAAATTTATTGTAATTCACAAAATTTGACTGAAACTTAAGCTACCACCTTCACCAAAACATAATCTTTCTTGTACTATCAAAATCTCTGAAGAAACAGTTGTACCTGACTTTAAAAATTTTAGCTTTATTTTTGCTACCTGAATATTGTACATGAATATGACAATGAAAATGAGATTTTTGTTTAATTCCCAGTTTTTAATTACTAAATCTGGTGACATTAAAGAATACACTTTTTTTTTCAAAATATGAAAGTCTCCTACTTGATTCAAAATAAATGACATTTTTGCACTTTTACTGATTAAATCTTTCATGCAATTATTGTCTTAGTTTAAACGTTACCTAGGAGCTGACTCTGCATTCATACACTGTGCTGGATTCCTAGTAACATGCTATCAGTATGCCAAAAAGTATTTCGGTTAGGTGGGCCTTTGTCTATTTTACTTTTCATATATGTAACTTGGAACTTTGGTCTCAACCTAAGAACAAAAATTCCCTTTGGACATTTCTGAATTTTTTATATTTGATTTTTTTGTCTTTTGCAACAAAAAATAAACGTAGTACCTTTTTAGAGTTACCTATCTTTCTAAGAAGAAATAGAAATAAAAGCAGCAGTTTCTACTTTTTGATCTTAAGTTCTCTTCTAAAAATTATTGAGAAACCCAAAGTGTTTTTTGTTTGTTTGTTTGTTTGTTTTTGGATTACATCAATTGCTGTTTACTATATCAGGAATTAAAACTGAGAAGCCCTAAAAATATTTATTAATGCATTTAACATAATGATAATCAGCTCATTATCTGTTAACATAAATAACATTTCTCAAAAATACCTTTACTTTGTGAAATGAAAATAATTAGGGAGAAACATAGCTATATTTTACATTTTTACAGATCGTTTTAATGTATGATTTTTTAAATTGCTGGATTTTCATATCTGCTTCTGCATTCAATATGTTGCATTATGTTGTTTTAGCTGAAGCACGTGAAGAAAATCTGGCCTTACATAGACAAGTATCTGGAAAAAGGAGGGGCATTTTAATATCCTTTCCAGATGATTATGGTATTCTTCTTTGATAGAATACCAAAACTCAGCAGGTGGTAGTTTCTTAGAGATTAATTGTGACATGAAGTTTGAAATCATATCAGTGAAATTTGACTACTTGGTTATATTAAAATTCACTATTCTAAAAAAAAATTAAGTGATCTACTCTGTACTTTAAATGAATATTTCACTTGTGGCTTTTGTAACATTAAGTATTGGTCATCTGGAAAATTTGGTTAAGTGAAGTACATGGTGTCTTGTAAATGCTGACACAGTATCCAAGAAATCACATGTAATAATATCATCTATGTCAGAAATTTTTTTTTAAGTGTTTAAGTTTTGGAAAGCTGTCAAGCTCAAAATGGCAGCTACACATTTTCCAAGACTCTATTTTTCACTTGAAAGTTTAAATTTTATCATTCACAACACATACTGCCAGGTCTTTTTTTGAAATGACAGACACACTTTGTTCATTTTCAAGAAAATGTCTGCCAAATACAAAAGTATGAAGAACCACAGTTGGTCTATCAATTGCTCTTTTAAGTAAAAATAAATTAGTTGTACAAGCAATCATCATTATTCTTAGAGGGCAGAGCTTTTTGACGTCAGACCATTTCAAAGGCTGTTGGTCTGACTAGATTACTAGGTTAGGCATGAACCCTGCTCCAATTGTCTGTGGGAAGCACGTCAGTAGGGAGCAAATATGGCCACTTATGCCTGAGGAATTTCCTAGATTAACCTTTTCTTCAGGCACTATGGCTACAGCAGCTTTCCTCTGAAGAGGACTATAGGAATGGCAGTCATGCTAAAGTCTGATGTGTCCCGAAGATGGATCATTTAAACAAACGTAGACTTTGGGAGAACTTAGGCAAAAGGATGAGAAAGTCTTCCACCTTTTCTTTGGGGGGATTATTTTTCTTTTAATGCTTTCTTTCTTCTCATTCTCTACCCATTCCACTCCATCCGCCTCTTAGTGTTCAGTGTCCTTAACAGGATGCCAGTCATCTTCCTCTCACTATCCCATCTTCTCGTACAGTCTTGACCTCTGCTGCTTTATCTGACTTATTTGTCCAGAATCCTGCTTTCTGTGATGGTAACTAACAAATGGCTATTTGGACAAATAAGTCAGATGAACATATTCAATCCTTGAAAATGTTATCAAAAAGAGCTCATGGGAACATGAATTTCCCTTCTCCTTCACATAGTGGATGTTCCCCAAACTGGTAGCAGTTCCATTGCAGGAGTTGAGGACAGGAAAGGAAACCTTGAATGGGAGTGCAGTGCTAGGCAGTGAGAAGGAGAACACACAAACATTTCCTCTGTCCTCCTAAATGTAGGGCAGGCTCTGGGCCGATTGGAGCAAAAGAGAAAGTTAGCAAAAAAATAAAATGATTTTGTCATTGTACTTAAAGCAACTAGAAAACTAGTAACTTTTCATGGTTCATTATAGTCCTTAAATCAAATACTGACTTTTTCTCATGTATCACTTCATATCCAAAACATTTCAATGAGCACCTCACTTTTAGATACATTATTTTCTCCTCTCACCTGTTGCAAATTATATGCAATTCAGGTAAGATTTGCTTCATTGATCTAACATTTACAGAAAAATTCAGTGAAACATTAAAACTCTAATGGAAAGAAGGCCAAATATTTTAAACTGGTGATTATTTTTCATCATACTTGTGCTGTATATAACCCAATCATTCTGTTAAAAATTAGTATGATGATTATTATGAATATAGATTTCTAATCTACACATTTGTCTTCAAGGTTTGGAGTTACTGTAATCAAAGTAACAGTTCATTCCATGGGCCGAAAGAAGAACTTCAAAGTGATGAAAAGTGAAAGTGTTAGTTGCTCAGTTGTGTTTTGGACCCCATGGACTGTAGCCTGTCAAGCTCCTCTGTCCATGGAATTTTCTAGGCAAGAATACTGGAGTGGGTAGCCATTCCTTTCTCCAGGGGATCTTGCTGACCTGGAGACTGGAGATTGAACAGGAGTTTTCTGCATTGCTGGCATATTCTTTACCATCTGAGCCACCAGGGAAGCTCTAGAGAGTGATAGAGGTGGGGATAATTATGTATGTGACAAAGGAGGCTGCCCTATCACAGAGCATTTAGCAAGTTTTCTTCTGATTCCCATTGTCTCTGCAGGATTCAGAGAAACTCAAAAAGAACATATTTCAATCTATCAGTGGAGACCTAACTGCTACCTTGTGATTTTTGTGAGGAGTATAGATTCACTCATTAAAAACTGTAAACTTCCACCTATTTTTAAATTTATAAACAAGGTAGGTAAGATAGGATATATATTAGCTGTATAATACAAGTTTGGGATTGAATTCCGCATTTACCAGCCATGGAGTGGTTATTGCAAGCTCTTTGGCCTTGATTTCTTCCTGTGTCAGATTGGATTAATACTTGTCTGGTGTGGTTGTTAGGGGATTAGAGATAATAGTGTGTGTCAAGCGCCTGGCACGTTGCAAGCACCCCTGGTATTGTTATTTGAAGAGGTGCTATGGGTAAACTGTTTACATTTAACAGACATTCACATTCTCTAGGTTTGCTGTTGCCTGAAAGCCTTCTTTCCTGCCTGGTGGCGGACTTTCCCTTTTCTTATTGTTCTAAGAATACTTCTCCATTTGGCCCATTGTAAATAGTAACAATTGTTTAGCTGTTCCATCAGAAGAGAGAAGCCTTCCTGGAGCCTGGCAGACCGAGGGCCCTGTCTGATCTGTCTAACAGCTTTGGAGCTGGAGACAAAGCGCCGGGGTCTCTCACTTCCTTCTCTGGGAAGAGAATAGTGTCCCCAACCAAAATAGATCCTCGTCATCTTACAAATACCATCCAGAATAAATACTAAGGAAATGAGGGCAAAAATCCACTGTGATGGATGTTGAGACTGAATTCTTCCTAAAATAAGAAGGTTTTCAAAACTCGTAGGAAGCAGTAATGGATATTACAGCACATGAGTCGTTGTGCTAATTTCAGTTATGAATTAGTAATATACTAATGCAGGGCAGTTCTATTTGGATTACTTAAACATAGATATTACATCTAGAGAAATATGCTTATGGAGCTACATTTACAAATAAGAATAGCCTAGGCAAAACTCACAAGAACCAACTCGCCCATGGAATTTGACGGAAATTTTGTTAAGATCTTGGCATTAAAAAAAGCCCATAAACTGCAACTCTCTCACATCCATAATGAAGCTTGGAATAAAAACCTTTTAAAATTATAGTTGGGTACCAATTAGTGATAAAGATTGAGGGCAGGGGAAGGGACACTAAAAATAAACATTACATCACAGGAGTAACAGTATTCAACTTTTAAGTTAAGTTATTGCTAAATTAATCATTTCTATGTAAACAAAATTTTTATCAGTCATAACATTTTCTAGCTTTTTTTCCCTCATTGGCCAATTTCTCTATTGTCTGGACTTTAGATAGTGTCTAAAACTGAAATAAAATGTGAATTCCAATTCAAATTCAAGGTCAATTCATTGATAATATTAGCAAAATTTGAAGGATATTAGATCATGTGACATAAGGAGCTTCATTTGCCTGAAAAGTCTGCACTTCCTCATTCATGGGAAAAAAAACCCACTTAAGATAGCCTCTTGGTCTACTGAGATATTATGAACTATCTGAAGAAGGAAAAGTATGTAGTAAACTTTATAGTTCTGTTTCAGAAATGCGGGAGTGTACTTCATTCAACAAATATCTGAATTTACTTTACAGTTACTGAAATCACAGTGGAATGATACTGAAATTAAGAAAGATAAATCAGTTGGAAAGAATTAGGTCTAGAAGGAGATCCAAGTGTATCTGGGAGCGGAAGTCACTGGGGAAGGAAGTGTAATATGCAATATACAAACAATGGAAGATTCATACGATACATGGAATTGGGATAATTGGCTATTAGCAAGAAAATAGTATCAACTCCTATTCATAAGATCCGAAAGTAAATTCCAGCTATATTAAGGAACTAGACATACAACATGTAAAACCATAAAAAAGAAAAATCAGGAAAACATTTATATAGCTATGGAATGAAACAAGCTTTCTTTTGCAAGATAGGGAACAGAGTAAATTAACATATTTTTGAAAAAGCAATTCATACTATAAAGTACTATGCAATTATTTCATAAAGAATAAAATGAAAGAGTCAAATAAATAAACATGTATAACTACTGTGTGGTATAAAGCAAAAGAAGAGAAAATATTTACAACACATGTAAAACAGCAGCTTAATATCCCTCATACAAGAAGAGTTTTTACAAATTAATTAGAAAATGACAGATGTGAACAGGCAATTCACAGCAGAGGAAATACAAAGGACCAATAATCCTAAGAAAAGATGCTTGACATCTACATTAGTAGTCACTAGAGTGAAAACTGAAATACCTGGTCATCATTTGAGGTGGAGGGACAGTGTTCCTACTGGAATGAAATAACTTTAGACATGACCTGACGTCCACTGTTGTTAAGTCTTGGGGGTAATCCATACCGTTGAACACTTGGTATGGTTCTGTAAATTGCTTCATTCCAAAAGTAATCTGACACGATCAGTCAAGATATAAAAATGCACAAAGACTTTACCTATAAGCTCAATTCGGGGTCGTTATCTCACAGAAATAAAAATAAAGTATATAAATATATATACAAGTGTGCTTATTAATCGAGGAAGGCAGGCCTGTGTGATGGTTAAGAGCATGGCCTCTATAGTTAGACTTGGGATTCACATTGATAACTTACCTTGTAAGTTATTCAATCCTATGTGCGTCAGTTTTCTCATCTGCAGAAAAAGAGGATGAAAAATATATATCACATGGAATTTTTATAAAGATTAAATGATAAGATGCATGTTAAGTGCTTAAAACATCATCTACTATATTTTAAGACCATAATAAATATTGGTTAATACTATCATTTAGCATTATTGATAGTAACAAAAACAACCTGGATATCCATCAACAAGGATAATAATTGAATTGTACTATGAAACCATTGAAAATAATGAGGCACATCTGTATGCATACATTTTCCAAGATGCATTCAGTGAAAAAGTATAAGTTACAGTCTGATGTATAATGCCAATTTTAGAATAAGAGCAAAATGAAATAATTATTTTCCACATGTGCCTATTTTTGTAGTGGGATAATATTTTAAGATATTAACCATTTCTTTTTCTTCCAATAGTGCACCTTTTACACCCTTCTACCCTTACCCCCATTCAAGCCTCTAAACTGCTCCAGGTCTGTTTTTCCCAATGAGGTATGAATAGAGAGAAGAATCGTTCTAGCAACTGGCTTCCAAAAAGTCAAACTTGCAGATATCTGAGGGTTTGAGAAGAGAGGGGTTGGACCCAACTGCCTGACTAAAAAAGATAATCTGACAGAAATTAAAATACAAATATACAAAGCATCTTACAGAGATTCTTATTAAAGGTTGAAAGTAGATGCCCCCGGCTTGGGGAGAGATGAAAATGTATTAGAAAGAAAGCAGTGAGCATTGGAGGTGAGCCTGGAAAAAAGGGGCCCAAAACAAAATGCCTCGATAGAGCTGGGCAAGTGGAAAACTACAGCTCGGCTGGTGGGATCCAAGACTAGAGGAAACTGACCTCGACTTCCAGGTGGAGGCCAGGGAGGCTGGCAAGAGCCCACAGAGGAAATTGCTATAGGGCATCAGATTGGCAGAGATTGCCGTGGCTCAGACACAGCACAGAAATCCACCTACCTGACAGGGTCTAACAACAGGGGCTGATGTGTCTGCGGGAACCGGTGGCCAAGGCCCAGATAAGGTGAAAGAAGTGTTAGTATTACCATGGTTACCAAGAAGCAGATGCTGCACACGCTCTACCTTCCACTCAATTTCTTGGTACTGCATAACCTTCTCTCTGTCCCTGAAATGCTAGCCAATTTATAGGAGAAAGGAAGTTATTCTGAATAACTGAGACTGAGTGGCTACCTAACTGACGGGATGGAACCTCAAGATAGAAATTAATTTGAGCTAAAGAAAAAGTGTTGTATTTCTCCTCATCAAAGTTGTGGACTCATACAAATTACATGAATTTTAGTATGTTCATATATAGATGGTGAAAATACAAGCTGTTAAGAGGAATCATCTAGCAGCAGGGGAGAGGCTGTATAGCTGGAAGGGGAAGGATAAATCATTAGTTTTAATTTAGATATTTCTGTAAATTTAAATAGTTGAGTGAATAGATATTCCTTTTGTTAGTGAATTGACTGGAATGTTATCAAATGCAACGACAAGTGCAAATGTAACAGCAAGTTCAAAATCATTTTAGAGTACATGATAAAAGTCAAGATTCAAATGCCTATTTTGGGCAAATTATTAATATTCCTGGGCCTCAGTTTACTTATTTATAAAATGAAGGGCTAGGTTAAGTGATTTATATAATCATGCCTGTTCATAAAAAGGTACAACCAGATGTGGCAGAAAAGAGTTACATTTGTGAAGGACCTCATATAAGTAAAGGCCCTTGTAAGTTAATGTTTAATGATAAAGATTACAGGAACTATAGTGGAAAAACAAAACTGTTCCATGAAACAGAGGTATGTCTGTCGATCGCAAGTCTGCCACATACTATCTGGGTGACCTTGGGCAAGGCACTTTACACACTTTGGGTTTCAACTCTTTAAACATCTCTAAAGTAAAAACGTCCAAACCTGTCTGTATGTTAGAATCAATCAGAGGCTTAAAAAAAGAATCGCATGCCATACATCCAATAGGAATAGGTATATGTACTACCAAAAACATATATAGTTACAGCAACACTATTTGTATTAACTCAAAACTAGAAACAATCCAAATGCCCATTAAAAGTAGAAGGAATAAAGAAATATTGATATATGGCAATTGAATACTACGGAGCAAGGGTCAGCAAACTTTTTTTATGTAAGGTGCCAGATAGTAAATATTTTCAACTTTGGCAGCCAAACAGTCTCTGAGGCAACTAAACTGTGGCATTGTTGTGTGGAAGTAGCTGTACCCAGACAGAAAGAAATTAGTCTGAAGTCTTTATGATCCGTGCGGGAGGCAGACAGGAGACCTGGCCTGGGTGCTGTCAGTTCTCTCTCTATACCTCACTCTTATCTTGGTCTAGCTACACTGGCATTTTCTATTTTCCCTCAAAAGCACCAAATCCATTCCTGCCTTAAGATTTATGCACATACTATTCCCAGTGTTACCACAGTCAGCCCAGGATCTTTGCCCATCTGACCTCTTCTTATCATTCAGGCTTACCTCCCAGGTACCTCCTAAGTCATGCCTTAACTGACCACCCAATCTAATTGCATCCTTATGACTCTATCACACCATCTTTATCATATCACCTTATTTTCATCATAGTATTCCCTTACCTATGATCTATTTATATTTATTGCCTGATTTCTCTGTGTTGAACATAACCTTTGTAAGAGAAAAGACGTGTGCTTCTTTCTATTGGAAAAAAATGATCCAAGACTCAGAAACAAGAGAAAGAAATTACTGGGCATACTTTTAGTTTTTAGTAGAGGGCACTGTCTAAAGTGGAGTGGTAAAGAAACTGCCTGCCTAGAAAGAGACGCAGGTTCAATCCCTGGGTCAAGAAGATCTCCTGGAGAGGGAAATGGCAAACCATTTTATGCCTGGAAAATCCCATAGACAGAGGAACGTGGTGAGTTACAGTCCACTGGGTCACAAAAGAGGTGGACACAACTTAGCAACTAAAGAACAACAATAAAACTATCTAAAGCAGAGATTAGCAAACCTTTGCTGTAAAGGACTACAGAGTAAATATTTAGGCTTTGTGGGCCAGAAAAAGCAAAACTAAGGCTATTATGTTGGATGTAGGTACTTATAATAACAAGAAAGAAAATAGTTTTCACAATTTTTAAATTAATAACATGATAAACAGAATAATAATTGCTATAATTTTGATAATATGGGTCCATTAATATAAAGAATGAAATGTTTTGGGGAGTATACAGTTTGCTTCATTGAGGTCAAAAGTATGTTTGCAATCAATTGCAAATATTTATCTGTATTAAGATTTTATATATCTCATCTATCTTCATGCATGTTGCTGCTGTTCAGTCGCTCAGTCACGTTGACTCTTTGTGACCCCATGGACTGCAGCATGCCAGGCTTCCCTTCACTATCTCCTGGAGTTTGCACAAACTCATGTCCCTTGAATCAGTGATGCCATCCAACTGTCTCATCCTGTCATATCCTTCTCCTCCTGCCTTCAATCTTTCCTAGTATTAGTGTCCTTTCTAATAAGTGGGCTCTTCGCATTAGGTGGCCAAAGTATTGGAGCTTCAGCTTCAGCATCAGTCCTTCCAATGAATATTCAAGGTAGATTTCCTTTAGGATTGACTGGTTTGATCTCCTTGCTGTCCAAGGAACTCTCAAGAGTCTTCTCCAGCATCAGAATTCAAGAGCATTGATTTTTCAGCATCCAGCCTTCTTTAAGGTCCAGCTCTCACATCTGTACATGACAACTGGAAAAACCATAGTTTTACTATATGGACCTTTGTTGGCAAAGTGATATCTCTACTTTTTAATACACTGTCTAGGTTTGTCATAGATTTTCTTCCAAGGAAAATGTGTTTTTTAATTTCATGGCTGCAGTCACCATTTGTAGTGATTTTGAAGCCCAAGAAAATAAAGTCTGCCACTATTTCGATTGTTTCCCCATCTATTTGCCATGAAGTGAGGGGACCAGAGGCCATGATCTTAGTTTTTTGAATGCTGGAGTTTTAAGCCAGTTTTTTCACTCTCCTCTTTCACTTTCATCAAGAGGCCCTTTAGTTTCTCTTCACTTTCTGCCATTAGGGTGTGTCATCTGCATATCTGAGGTTATTGATATTTCTCCTGGCAATCTTGATTCCAGCTTGTGCTTCATCCAGCCCAGCGTTTCTCATGATGTACTGTGCATATAAGTTAAATAAGCTTCATACAGGTTCAGTTCAGTTGCTCAGTCGTGTCCGACTCTTTGCGACCCCATGAATCGCAGCACACCAGGCCTCCCTGTCCATCACCAACTCCCGGAGTTCACTCAGACTCACATCCATCAAGTCAGTGATGCCATCCAGCCATCTCATCCTCTGTCGTCTCCTTCTCCTCCTGGCCCCAATCCCTCCCAGCATCAGAGTCTTTTCCAATGAGTCAACTCTTCACATGAGGTGGCCAAAGTACTGGAGTTTCAGCTTCAGCATCATTCCTTCCAAAGAAATCCCAGGGCTGAACTCCATCAGAATGGACTGGTTGGATCTCTTTGCAGTCCAAGGGACTCTCAAGAGTCTTCTCCAACACCACAGTTCAAAAGCATCAATTCTTTGGCGCACAGCCTTCTTCACAGTCCAAGTCTCACATCCATACATGGCCACTGGAAAAACCATAGCCTTGACTAGACAGACCTTAGTCGGCAAAGTAATGTCTCTGCTTTTGAATATACTATGTAGGTTGGTCATAACTTTTCTTCCAAGGAGTAATCATCTTTTAATTTCATGGCTGCAGTCACCATCTGCAGTGATTATAGAGCCCAAAAAAATAAAGTCAGCCACTGTTTCCACTGTTTCCCTATCTATTTCCCATGAAGTGATGGGACCGGATGCCATGATCTTCGTTTTCTGAATGTTGAGCTTTAAGCCAACTTTTTCACTCTCCTCTTTCACTTTCATCAAGAGGCTTTTTAGTTCCTCTTCACTTTCTGCCATAAGGGTGGTGTCATCTGCATATCTGAGGTTATTGATATTTCTCCCAGCAATCTTAATTCCAGCTTGTATTTCTTCCAGTCCAGCGTTTCTCATGATGTACTCTGCATAGAACTTAAATAAGCAGGGTGGCAATATACAGTAGGTACTGCCAGTTTCTGAGAGAACGTGATTCAACTGAGCATACTCATTGTTTGGAAAACATTCATAAAATTATATTACATTCTCCTCTTAATATTTGCTCAGAAAATCATAATAAAACTTTACCACTGCTAGGCCATCAGAAGAAGAAAAGAAAGGGGGGGGGGTGGGGGAACAAATAATTAGCCTGGCAGTGCTTCAATAAAACTTTATTTATAAAACAGAAGGTTGACCTCCTATTATATAAAAATGAGAACAAACAAACTGTAACTACATGCAGCAACATGGATGCATTTCACAAGCATTCTGTTGAGTCAGAGAAGCCAGATGCAAAAGAACACACACTATGAGGCTCCATTTATATAAATTTCAAAAATAGGGAAAAGTAAGCTATGATCCTAGAAGTCAGAATATATGGTGGTTACCTTGGGAGAGAGTGACTGATAGGTAGTCCGAAGAGTTGTCTTCTGGACTGGATTGCTTTGCTAATTGGTTTGAGATTGTATTTGTTTCATGAAAATTAATGAGAGTACACTTACAGGATCTGTACTTCTTTTTTTTTTTCTGATACAAGGTTGACCTCAGTGACAAGTTTACATAAAAATTAGATATTTCAAGATCTCATTCTGTAAGAATCTGAGTTAGGTGGTTGGCAGTGTGGCCTGCGACTCTGTCCTTAACCCAGTCTTGCGGAGGTTGGTGACCTGCCGAGGGTCACGTCATGAGGAGAGCTGACCCAGCAAGCTCTTGCCATGCTGGGCATGGGGTGAGTCAGCTGTACAGAAAGAGAGCATATGCAATGCCTGTCCTTGAGAATGGACTGGTAATGAGCTAACAGAAGCCAAGGTTACATTCCAGACTTTAACCTGGACTAATATTTGCACTATCACCTGAATATTCTCATTGACTTCTGCCACTTGGGCAGAGCACCAGTTCAGAGTTTCGTAGGTTACTAGAGTTGCTGGGAAGTTGCCAGAAAGCTTTCAGAGTACAGCATGAGCAAAGCAGCCTGCTCTCCAAGCAGATGGTCCCGATGCTCTTTCTAGTTCCCTGATCCTCTTATCCTTCTTACAAGTTGTTGTGACATAGCAGACACAACTGGAAGTTTGGGTTGAAACAGAAAGAAGCTTCACATGCTGGTTTTGCAATTTGTTTGCAAATTACTGAATTTTCCCCAACTATAATTTTTCTCATTTGTAAAATAGGCATAAAATCTATTCTCACTTGCTTTATCTTCCCTACCCCAATGACATGCAACGTTTCTTTTCCTCTTTTTTTTAAACTCAATATTCAATTTATTCAATACTTTTTCATTCAATATTCACTTATGTGCCAAGCACTATTAAGGCTTTGATAATAACTGTCTCATTTAGTCTTTGTCAGTAAGGAAGGTTCATTTATGAACCACATTTTATACATGAAGAAACTAAGAATCAGAGAACTAGGTAATAAGAGGTGGAACCAATTTCCCACTGAAGAAATTGAACTGGGAGTCTAACCCTTAAACTCTGTTTTGAAAGATGACTGCCTGGCAGCTATGACTGTGTCTGGCCCATGGATGACATTCAGTAGGTGTTAATTCTGTGTTTCATTTTTCCTCAAAGAGCTATGAATAAGACCTGGGCCTAGACAGTGAGAAAATCTGGATTTTAGTGGCTTGGTAAGTCACTTTTATTTCCTTACTGGTATAATAAAGACTCCAGATTGGGTAAATCTGAAATGTCTCTCCTTAGGCTGAATGAATTTGTACTCTCTATGAATGCTTGCTTCAAACAGAAAATAAGAACCTACTAATCTCTGCAATGTGAAAGCATGTGGCATAGAAGTTCTCCCCCACACCTGATGTGAGTCCCTAAAATTCACCTACAATGGAAGTAGTCTCGTTAAAGTAATCTATGCACTTTTGACATCTTGACAACTTGGCAGATAATGCTGAATTTTCTACAAATTGAAAAGTGTTGATGGTCATGTAGTTGGTGGAGATGGTGCTGATAAAATATAACCCTGTTTCCATATGGGATGATTTCTTATAAAGGCAAAGTTGGAATATAGATCAGCTTTGGAAATCATTCAACCAACAAGTATTGTAGAAGACACAAATGGCAAATCCACAGGATAAACTAAAGTATGACTTATATCACTCACTTTCTGGTTATTTGCCAGCATCTAAAACCCAATTAATATTTATGGGAGAATGAGTTTTGTTCAAGTCATTTGCTAAAGTAAAAGCAGAGGTCGGTTTGAATACTAAGCCAATATTTTGCAGAATTTTATAATAAGTTTAAAATAAGTTGTTATAATTTATGGACTGTAGATAGAGGCATTACATTAAAAAATAAACCATTAAAAACCACTATTAATTTTGGATGGCACAACAGTCAGCAGGTTGAAAGATTTAGTGTTCTAGTAATAAGAGTTTGGAATCCCAAAACACAGAAAAATTGACATTTTTACTGCTTTGCTTAGTTTGGTTTTATTCCAGGAAGTTAGGAGACACTGGGCTAGACAGTATAGATGACAAGTCATGATGTGAATATTTCCTATGAAACAGGAAATCCTGTCAGACCCTGCACATGACTCCACAAAGTTTGATCTTTGTTTTCAGTACATCCATTTGCTTCTTTCTACTTAATACTATGTATTATGCCCAGAACAGACTGAGAGAAAGTTGCAGTTATAAGGTGATATGCCTGCCTTTAAAGAAATTGCTCTTGTGGCACTGAGGAATAAATGAAGATGCTTTTTATGATTTAGCTTCTTATTTGATATATTTGATGTGTGCTGTGCTTTGTTGCTCAGTCCTGTCCAACTCTTTGCCACCCCATGGACTGTAACCTGCCAAGCTCCTCTGTCTTCTCAGGCTTCTCTGGGATTCTCCAGGCAAGAATACTGGAGTGAGTTGCTATATCTTGCTCCAGGGGATCTTCCCAACCCAGGGATCAAACCCATATTTCCCACATTGTAGGCAGATTCTTTACCATCTGAACCACCATGGAAGCCCAAGAATAGTGGAGTGGGTAGCCTATCCCTTCTCCAGGGGATCTTCCTGACCCAGGAATCAAACCAGGGTCTCTTGCATTGCAGGCAGATTCTTTACCAGCTGAGTGACCAGGGAAGCCCATATTTGATATAAAGGGATATATAAATGGAGTAACCTTTCTAAGGATCTCATAATAAAACTTTTCAGTTCCCAAATGCTGGTGATTTTGAACACATACACATACATGCATATATATAATTGGTTTTCAAGTGATTTCAGATTTTTAAAAAAGGAATCACTAAAAATCAGCTCTAACAATGAACACAATTTGAATTTTTGTTTTTGAGCTATTACTGTTTAAGTCATGCAAACTTTGGGAATTAATTACCCAGAATATTTTGAGACTGATTCATACTGTCTTTTGAATCTGCTTACTTAGAAGTGTCATGAAAATTTTTCTTTAAAACACCAGAGTTCTATGTCTGACGGAGGTTACAGCATGCTTGAGGCTGGTGCATGGGGATGACCCACAGAGATGTTATGGGGAGGGAGGTGGGAGGGGGGTTCATGTTTGGGAACACATGTAAGAATTAAAGATTTTAAAATTAAAAAAATAAAAAACTTGAAAAAAAAAAAATAAAACACCAGAGTTGGCTTCAGTTCAATGCTGATGCCATCCATTGTCCCAAAGGTATGCTCTTATTGCTGCAAAGTAGAAAAAAATATATAATGCATTTTTAAATTATTAACTACTGCTAGCTGAAACATGGAAATTCACAATAACAGTAGTACAAAGTTATGGTAAAAATCTTCCCTCCTACAAATATTTTTGATGGAAATTATAGCAACATTACTTTAAGCCAAACCAGAGAACTGCAACAGAATGATACTCTTCAGTCCATTCCTATACAAATTTTTACTGCAAAAATCCCAGTTTTTAGTATCATTTTTAAGGCACCTATTTGGCCATTGGGTGAAGGGGTAGAATATCAGCTGTCAGCACTTGAAAAGGGAGGTGAGGTGTTGGTAGAGTCATGTTCTTTCTGAAGTCCTCTCCCAGTTTTTGGTAGCCCCCATGTATCCCTTGGTTTATAGTAGCACAGCCTCCTTTATATCACCATCTTCTCCATGTGTCTAGATCTTCACAAAGTGTCTCTGTATGCCTTTCTCTTATAAGAGAGTGTTTTTAGTCTAAGGGCCCACTCTACTTCATATGAACTCATCTTAACTAATTACGTTTGTAACAACCATCTTCTAATTATTTGAAGGTCATTCTGAGGTGTTGGAGGTTAGAACATCAACGTATTTTGGGAGGCTGAGGATACAGTTCAACCTATAATACCTGCTTTAGATATTCTAGATACTAGGATTACAGAGTGAGTATGACAAAATTCATGTCTTCCAAGTGCAAGGAGATTGACATTAAACAGAAACCAAGAATATCAGTTAGTGCTAAGGACTATGTGAACAATTTTATAATAGGGCACCTACTTAGGTTAAGTGATCAGAACGATTTGATCTGTAACCTTTAAGCCTTTTGCTGAGTTCCCAAGATAAGATGGAGTTGTTGTTGTTCAGTCGCTAAGTTGTGTCTGACTCTTTGCAACCCCATGGGCTGCAGCAACCAGGCTCCCCTGTCCTTCACTATTTCCTGGAATTTGCTCAGATTCATGTCCGTTGAGTTGATGATGCTATTTAACCATCTCAGGGAGGCAGCCATGTAAATATGGAGAAAGAGGATTCTAGGCAAAGGAATCCAAGGATCCCAGGAGAGGAAGAGCCGGTCCTTCCACTACTGCTCCCCACAAAGTCTGTCAGCACAAAGGATTTCCTTTCTTTTCATGAATTTATGTATTGCTTCACAAATTATTTACGTGAATTTCAGCTTCTAGTAGGTAATTTTCTGTGAAGTTTTGGATGAATGGAATAGCAACCCAAGGAATGGAACTTTTTGTGTTCTAAAGCAGAATATCCATCTTTAATTTGAAGACAGTGTATTGTTTGGTGGACTAGAAGGCTATTTTTATAGTTTGACAGCTACATCCCAAATATAACTGAAATATCATTGCAAATGACTGTAGAAAATAGAGAAATCATTAGGGACCTGAAAAGTCTTACTCCTATCACCTTGGAGAGAGAGAGTGAAGTCGCTCAGTTGTGTCTGACTCTTTGCAACCCCATGAACTGTAGCCCGCCAGGCTCCTCCGTCCATAGGATTCTCCAGGCAAGAATACTGGAGTGGGTTGACATTTCCTTCTCCAGCAGATCTTCCCTACTCAGATATCGAACCCAGGTCTCCTGCCCTGTAGGCAGACTCTTTACTGTCTGAGCCACCAGGGAAGCCCCCAAACAAACAAGAGCATGATGCATTGACCGGGAATCAAACCCAGGTCTCCCATGTGGGAGGCAGGGATTCTACCACTGAACCACCAATGCTCCTATTAGAAGAAGGTTCTTAAGAAAGTGTGGCCTATGTCAAAAGTAGCTGTGTCTTATATGGTGATAGCAAATCTGATTTGCACCAATGCATTCATAAAATACATTAGTTATCATTTATAAGAAAATCATGCTCAAATTTATCTTTCCATTAGTTGGAAATAATGTAGAAATAGTCATTTTGGTGTAATACAGCTACTTTTGACATAGGCCACACTTTTCTAAGAACCTTCTTCCCTTTTTAAATTCTGTAATATAAGACACAGTGGTCTGAAGCTGGGCTCTAAATTGTTTCACCTCAAGCAAAATTGAAAACATTTTATGATAAGGGAAACCTGCAGAGAAGATTTAAAGACTAAAATCTTTTGCATGTTTTCTAAGTCAAATTTAGGTTTGCATATTTAACATTGTTAGGAAGATTCACAGTAAAAATGGGGCACTTTTTTGATCTCTGTTGTTTGCAGACATAAGCATATTTTACTCACTGAATTATTAACTTCTCCATAAGCCTGTCAGTTTTTAGAAAAAGATCAAGAACTTGTAAAATAACGTGTCAGAAACTGTGATTCAGAGAGAACAAATGCATCCAACTCCCAGAAAAACCTCAGAATTGACCCAATGGAGTCTTAAACAAGAAGCTTTCTAAGCATATGGTTGCTTCACAGTACCTTTCTATGAATTTTCTCAAACAGAATTTCACAAGGGCCCATGGCACTCTTAAGATACTCAAAATTTAAAATTGCTTATCTTTTCATTTGGAGGGGGGGTAGATATCCAACTAGTCCTTAAAAATTAATCAAATTAGTGACACTCTTCCTGTATAATAAACATGTCAAGAAATTTACAGGAGAGCTGCTCTTTTTTATTGCATTAGAAGAACAATATTAGGAGTTTCAACACAAGGTCAATTCTACTCTATCCCTTTGGGTTCTTCTTCTGCTGCTGCTGCTGTTAAGTCACTTCAGTCGTGTCCGACTCTGTGCAACCCCATAGACGGCAGCCCACCAGGCTCCCCTGTCCCTGGGATTCTACAGGTAAGAACACTGGAGTGGGTTGCCATTTCCTTCTCCAATGCATGAAAGTGAAAAGTGAAAGTGAAGTCACTCAGTCGTGTCTGACTCTGCACGACCCCATGGACTGCAGCCTACCAGGCTCCTCCATCCATGGGATTTTCCAGGCAAGAGTACTGGAGTGGGATGCCATCACCTTTTCTGTGGGTTCTTCTAGACTAGTCTAAACAAAGGAGCCCAGCATTCACCTTTGATGGGTTGCAAAAGTCAGTCAACTCTCCCCTCATCCCATACCACCTCCATCTACGGTTCCTGGATGCATTAGACTGAGGCATGCAATATCTGGTGTCCAAGCCCAGGGGACAGGCACCATGAATACTGCAGCTACTAAACCTGATCTACTGGGACAGCCAGAAAGGAAGCCAGTTCTTATTCAGCTGGGTTTTCTGTTGCTTCTTAAAGCCCACAGTGATGATTTTGAGAGGTCTGAGTGAAATGCTGGAACCCTGGAAGAATCAACAAATGAGCTATGAATATTTTATTGGTACTATTAATAGCTCATCAAATAATGAACGGAGGCTGGTAGATTCAAAATTCATATATAAATAACTGCTCAGGGTCCATTGTTAGTAGCTGCTGAGAATTAAGTTCTACTCTGTAGCCTGCTCTAGTGAAAATACGTACGTATAAATCTAATTTGAGAGATAGGAAGGTGGGAATCCAGAATATAGAGAAGCCTTTGAACTTCCTTTGACTGAGACAAACATAGGAAGTTATCACTTTCTACTTTTCACATCACAATCAAAAAGACTCCTCCTTCCTTTGGTTCTGGAAGTGAAATGCAAGAACAGGTATGAGTCTCTTGGCTTTTTGCTTGTGTTCATGTTCCTTTTGTGCCTCTCAAGTTTTGCACATCAGTAAGTAAGTGAAGACAGTATGTGTAGAAAGAAAAACATGCCCTTGAAGTGGTTTGCAGCTTCAAGGAACAGAACAAATGTCAGCCTAGGAAAACAGCAACTTACTCAAGGTCAAAACAAATGCAATTTGCTGTCTTAGGGAGAACAACTTGCTGATACAGGTGAAGGAGCACTTTCTTCACATGAGAACCACACCATCTTGGCAGGCTGTTTGAGCAAACCAGGCTGCAGTGGGGAGTTTTTGTTCCAAATCTTTCATTACCTCACTCTGACTTACTACAAAAGACTGCCCAGGCATGTAGATACTAGTGCATTCTGTGTATCAGCAGGGACTGAGAAAATGAAAACTGAAGAAGCTTCACAGATGTGGGTTATTTCAGAAAAGTAGAGAAGAGAGGGAGGAAGATTGTAGATCTTAGGGAAAACATTAATATTGTGAGTCAGATGCACCTGAGGTTTCCATATGCTTTGCAGATTTAATTTCTGTGGTGAAGCACACATCTTCTTTCTTTGTTTACTCTTCCACATTCTCTTCTTGATTTTCCTCCAACTTGAGATTTCTTCTGCTGGATTTTAAAGCTATGATTTTAAATCAGGCTGCTCTGGCCTAGGCAGATTTGTTTGATAACAATGATTTCCTAGACAATAACCAGAAAAAAGCAAGTAACAAACTAAATATTTCTAGAATCAACATTTTAGCAAAGAAGACTAATTGGGGTGATGGACCCCAATTTCTTGAAACTGGAACTCTACTTCATCCAAATTCCCCAAATAGTTATCTCTTTGTTGTATCTGACCATGGAAAATCTCATTGCTATAGTTCAGAGAAAACGAAACACAGTAAAAAGTATCGCTCCCTTCATAGTCCAAGTAGGTCAGTTGCAGACATGAGAGAGGTGGGAGCAGGGAGGAAGAGGGCTGTGCTTTACACAGACATTCTGAAATCCAAGATCTTTTCATCTGTGATGGGGTCGACAAACTACAGCCCCCAACTCAAATCCAGCCTAATTCTAGAAGCTAAGAAAGGTTTTTACATTATGTATCCTCAAAACCCTAATATACTTATTATCTGACCTTCAGAGAAAAAGTTGGCTGACTCCTGATACTGTCTGCAGATCCCTAGAGCTTTAAAATGCTTTGCTGGGTTCCTGGAACAACCACAGATGAGGAGAAAGAGGGCATGGAGGATTTTGTGGGAGGTGTTAGAACAGGGCTGGAGAAGAATGATGCACCGGTATCTGCACTGCTTTGGGCAGAACTCAGTCATATGGCTGCAGCTAGCTGCAAGGGAGGACAGGAAATACAGACCAGCTCTGTGCCAAAGAGGAAGATAAATCTGGTTGATGAAAATTCTGGTGTTACAAAGCCCACAAGATTAACTACTCACAGAATTAAATAGGCAGCTGTTCAAGAGTTCAGGAAAAGGCCAGAGCGCTGCAGACTGAAGTTATGAGGTTATCACAGTGGTTTCCCAGAAGAGGTCAAACTATGATGGTCAGTCATCAAGAGGATGGGAAATACAGGTAACTGGCATGAGATAATCAAAGCACAAGGGTAGAAAAGGGCTTTATGCTTTGCCAGGGAATGGTGAAGTCTTGCCCAGGGAATCATACTTAACAAGGAAAGAGGCTTCACAGGGAGGGAATTTCTAGGAAATACTCTTGGAAGATTGGGTTCCACTGGTAAAGGTCTTGAGTGTCAAACCAAGGCAGAAAGTATAAAGGGAGGCCAACTTCTAAAATTCACCCAACCAGGGATTTTTTCTTCTGATTTTTAACTTGTTTATTTTTGCTCTATGACTACATTGTCTATGAGTCTGTAAACACTGTGTCCTGAGTTTCTTCACAGATTTCTCTGGGTGAAGGTTACCTTCAGAAGATAGGAACGTTAGGATTTCAAGAAAAGAAATGAAATTGTAAAAAACTGACCCATCTATTTTGAAAAACTCAAAATTGTCAATTATGCATTTATAGGAGTATATGATAATATTTATGCTGTTTAAAGAATAATAATAAAATGAATACTCATGCATACATCACCAACATAAATAGTAATAAAATACTATCTATATTTGTGATCCCTCCACCTATATAGGGTCTCTTGATCACATCTCCCTCTCTCTATTGCCCCTTCCATGAAACAATAATTCTGCATTTTATGTTAGTAATTATGTTACTATTCTTTATAATTTTACCACTTATATATGTATCTCTATAAATATATGATTTAACTTTACCTATTTTTTGACTTTCTGTGACTTTTTTCTCAATTTTCATTTTTAAAATTCATGAAAATTGCAGCAGCTTGTAGCTAGTAGATAATTTGTTTACATACGATTCTACTGTATATTATCCATTATACTCTAAATGGCCATTCCTTTTTCTTTTTAAATTAGGGAAAACTTATCTCTTCCAAAGAAGGCATTAAAATGAATAGTAACAAAACAGAACAAAATAAAACCAAAACCAGGAAATAAGATGCTAGTGATGTTTAATTTGATTTGCTATGACATTTACCTGTATTCTTTTTGGTGGTTTGCTTTTTCAAAGCACCAGTTCCTGCATGTGTTTGAAGAGCTCTGTCTACTTTAGAGACTGCCCCTTGTCCCCTAGTGCTCCCCATGCCAGTTAGGGATCTTTAAGGCACTTTTGTGCTACCAGGTCTCAGATTCCACTTCAAAACATTTTTTGTATGGGCCTTTGTGGGAGAATTTTCTTTTTTTTTTTTTGCAGACCTCAGGCCATTGACAACATATGACTTGGCTTTTAAAATTCAGTGCTTCTAGTTATAATGTAACTCTAACAGTGATAATTTTATGTTAGTCATCTACATTGTTGGACTTTTGTCCTTGAGTCTTTGAATGATTCAATTTTGTAAATGAAATAGGCCCTTGTCTGCTTTACATCTTGAGTCTGGCTAAAAGAACATTTCTTAGCTCCAGTTGATACATCCATTAATCCAGCCAGCCAGAAAGCTTGGAAATCCTGAATCAGTACCTGGGGAATATCCATGTACAGTTCCTTGAGAGAAACTCATCTGTTCAAGGCTCATTATCTAATGGAGTTTTCAAGAGTATAAACCGCCACCTGACCTCTTCCCATAGAAGGAGTCTAGAAAATGCTTCTGAGAGTGATGGAACATTTGCTTAATCATTTCTTCAAGTTTCTTTTCCTTTTTGTGTATATTTCAAGGGCAGGTTTCACTTCTAAGTAATTAGCATACATTTGCCTCATGAGAACAACTTGAGTTGCTTGCAAAACTCATTTTTAAGCTTCTTTGCTTAAAGCAATCAGTTCCATAAATTATACATCTGTTACTTGATATGCATTTTCCAATAGGTAGTCTAAAGCCATCCCACATGAATACTCATTTTCACATTAAAGGTAGAAAAGGCCTGAAAGCCTGATTTTCTGGCACTTTTTTTTTTTTCTTTTTTCCTTTTGCCAAGAGGCAGACACTGTTCTTTTGAAAAACCTATTTATTCCTGATGGGAAGTTTTATTTCTATCTTCAGAAACATCACTTTTGATTTGTATAATCAGTTCAGCAAACTGCTTCTTAAAGTGATAAATAAATATTAAATTAAACTTGCAATTAGAGCTTACTAAAAATATGGGTTGCTATAATTTTGTTGGTGATAGAAGTACAGAAGTAGAAATGATTAATGATGATTACTAATTATGCAGCTGTGTTCAGAGCACACAAGTCTATAGAACCACGGGGTTAAGTTAAATAAGGACTTCCTCCTAGGAAAAACCTTTGTAGACAGTATCTAAATACAGCTCAATTCAGTCTGTACTTAATCAGCCCCATCACCTGCCATCACTTCATATAACAAACAAAACCAGAAATATAGAGCACTAGAAGGAAGAACCATCTCATTTTCTTTCCTTTGTTGTTATTTTGTTGGCTGTTAATTTGCATTCTAAAAATGCCATCAACATGAGAAATGATCAGATATTAATAATCGTGGGGAGGCAACTCTGATTTCTTTCCTAAATTTTGCAGAGTCTGTTTTGGCATTTCATGTTAAAAATGGCTTATTGGTGAGGCTAGTGGAAGTTTCTATAAAATAAAGTCACTGAGTATTTGACTTACAGACAGAAGTTGTAAGTTTGAACCCTTCATCTGTAACTTAAAATAAAAAACCTACAAAGTCGCTCTCAGCTTTTTTAGCCATATATATATTTTTTGATAAACACAAAAGTCATTTTTGCTTTTCTGTTCTTCACTCCTGTGGAAAAGTCATTATTTCAGAAAAAAAAAATTTTGCAAGTAAAGTAACTGAGAGCCAGAGAAGTTATGTGAAACAAATATCTCAAGCTTGATTCTCTTAAATCCCAGTCACGTGTTACTTTTAGTACCCAATCAGTGAACAAAAACAAAATAGAAAAAGAGAGAGAGGGAGAGAGAGACAGAGAAAGGAGAGAGAGAGAAATAGGGAGAAAAAAAAGAGAAAAGAGAGGAGAGATAGAAGAGGATACTATTACTTTCATAAATGTTAAATAGGGGATGTTGGATAGGGAGGAAAATGATAATAGTGGTAGGGAAAGAAGAAACTAGAAATATGGAAAAAGTTGTCACCTAACAAGCATAGCTACTATAGCTATAATTTTGCAGCTATTTAACTTGAATGTTGAATTAGAAGGATGTGTGCACCTTTCCTTCACAGAGGTGGCTTGTTGTGATGAAATAGATTAAAAGAAAGAAAGAAATCTTCCAGAGACACGCCTCTGTTGAAATCTAGTTCCACCACTGAAGTGCAGAGTGACCTTGGTCAGGTTACATAACTTATTTACTTTTTTTCCCCCCTTATGAGAGGTGGTGATAGAATAGCCATCAACCCTACCCACCTCCCAGGGTTATCTGAGGACCCAATGAGATCATTTTTTGTGTAAAGGCTCTTTGAAAAGTGCAAAGCATCAAAGTACCATATAACATATGACAAACCACAAGGAAGCTTCAGAGTGTTCCTGGGTCTGGCAGTTGAAAGTCAAATACAAATGAAAATGTAGAAGATGGAGCACTTCTTTTTAAAGAAAAAGTCTGTTAATCCACGTTGTTGTCACGAAGTCATGTTCAACTCTTTTGTGACCCCATGTACTGTAGCCCACTAGGCTCCTCTGTCCATGGGATTTCCCAGGCAAGAATACTGCAGTGGGTTCCCGTTTCCTCCTCCAGGGGATCTTCCCTACCCAGGGATCGAACTTGCGTCTCCTGCATTGGCAGGTGGATTCTTTTCCACTAAGCGACCGGGGAAGCCATAGCCATAGTTGTAAGACCACCTTTGCCATTATTTGAGTGCTTATTATTAAGAACAGAGCTTAAGTAATTTTATTTTCTCATTGTGATTATAAGAATAGTGTTTCAAAGAGGTGTTGAGGGAAGAAAGCAAGGTATTGAGGACTGAGACAGCTTTTCAAGGGACTGGGTTACTTGGCCCTCTTCCAGAGCACTGGGAGAAGCCTACAAAAAGGAGAAAGCACTCATGAAGCTTGTCTCTGACTCTCTGCCTTTTTCTGAGTGATGAAGAGCCAACTGCAGAGCCAGAAAGAAACATGCTTGACAGCTCCCCCCATGACCTCCCAGCCTAGCACCTCTTGTCAGAACTGGCTAGCAAGTGGTGGAGATGGACACAGTAAGGGCAAGTGTGGGTGCGAGATCAGAGCCACTAACACGATGGCCTCTCACCTTTGACAGCACCTCAAACTGCTGAGGCTCCAGAAAGGAAATAGACATTTGGAAACAGAGATGACAAATGACTTTTCCATCCAACTGCTCAGCATGTGGTACTGGATTTCAGAGAATTGGAAAAAAAAAACAAAAAACCCAAAACTACTGCTTATCCTCTGTGGGCTTATCAAGTGTTTTTATCACATTATTATAAAATATAGCCTTAGCCTAAAAGTCTTGTTTGCATGAGGGTGTGTCCAGTTCATGGGTGGAAAATTTCAATAATTCTTTCCATTCTGTTCTATGTCCCTCCCTCCTTTGTCCAGTGGTTCAGGGTCTCTAATGTGAGCCCAATATGCTCAAATCCTAAGGATCAACTTTATTTGGGATTTTAAACCTTCAAGAACCAAAATGGTGGGGGGAAAAAAGAAATCAGAATTCTTTGGGAATAGGGCCAAATACTTGCCAAATGTTTGTATGAATAGCAGATATGACTCTTTTCTTTACTTAGGCAACCATCCAATTATATTTATTAAATGATTATTCAGCCAACATGAGGTTAAAGACACTATATGACTTCTTGTAACGCTTCAATTCAGCAAATTATCTGAGTTGACCAATTTCATCATTAAAATCGTCACGTTGGTTGTGCACTTATGTCTCTTGCCCACTTGTGGTTTTTCCCAACTCCTGAGCCTGAGGCAGGTGTTGACAATTTTTACTGCATGATAGGAATAGTTAGAAACACCAGCACTAGTGGGTGGACAAATGTCTTCATCAGGAAGTCATGAGTTGGCTTGAGATAAGAAAAGGTTGACTTGAAAACCACCTTCCCCTTGGTTTCATTTGGACATTTTCTTCCCTTCTCTGCTCTCAGCTGAGAATTCTGTCCTTTAAGTCACTGAAATGTCTGTCCCTCTCTCCCACATACACATGCCTTTCTTGCAATCATCTTAACCACTTTTTAAGAGGAAGCTGTAGGTTCATAAAGTAAGAGACAACAGTTAATGTCAGCTCTCTCTTAGACAATAGACTTCAGAAACAAAAGGAAGATTCCGCATGCCAAGATGCACAGACAGTCCACTCTGAAGCCACACTGGCCTTCTCCAGCACCATGATGAGCAGCATTCCAGGCGGCCTGGAGAGCAAATTCTGAGGCTTTCTCTTCCCCACGATGCAGAAGTATATCTCCCTGCTCCTGGCCTGCAGCACACTTTTTAACTTAAAAGCAAATTCTTATTCTTTGAAGACTAAACATTATAAAAAGACAAGCTTCAGCTTCTCTGGAAAAGCAATTGATAAATACACTCAAACTGTGAATCTATTTTCACATTGTTAAGCATTTATTTATTAAAAAATAATATATGTTTCTGGAAATAGCTCTTTTTTGAAAATCTCCCCAGGGTAAGAACATAGCACACATAGTCTGTAGAATCAAGGCCCTGTAAGTAAGCGAAATTATTTTGTCATATGGATTCCTCAGGAAAGATCATGCCAGGATAATCATCTACTGTTTTTTTTTTTTAAATTTCATTTCTACACCCTATAATAATCTATTATAAATTGTATTTGTGATAGATTTATAATGTGTCAATGTGGTGAGGATAAACTACATTTCCTGGAACTTCTGTTCCTGTATGTTTCAGGTGCAAATGGGCTCTAAGAAAGATGCTCATGGGAGATTGGAGGGAGGAAAGGAAGCAGCGCCTGTACTGTTGCTCACTCGCTCTGTTGCTTACCTGCTGGCACATCTCATTGGTGTGAGACGGTGGCCAGCCTTACAGCTGCCTCATCATGCCCGGATCCTCCAGATTCTCTGATTCACGCATAAGGTGAGCAGAAAGGAGCAACTGCTCTCGACACAGTGATAAGACATTCGCCTGTCAGAGGCTGGGGAATAAACCCCATGAAAAATCAAGGACCTGCAACCTCAGGGAAATATCTAGGGGTCCAGTGTGTGACATGTTAAGGACACTTTTTCACACATTTACTGAGTAACCTAAAAAGCTACGAGTTGTGAGCAGGGGCCCAGAACAAGAGCAAGCTCTGTACGAAGCCCAGACTGCCACTGCCACTTATGTGACAGAATGCCAGTTTATGTGCTCAACGCACAGTGAGGCCAATAAACCAAAACGTCAGACTTTTGAGCAGAGAGGGATTTATTTCAGGGCCAGGCAAGGAGAATGGGTGATTCATGACCCCACCCCGACCCCCAAACACCCTGAAGGGTTTTGGCAAAGTATTTTTAAAGGCAAGGTGAGGGGGGCAGCAGTCACAGGGTATATGAACAACTCGTGCACGATTCTCTGATTAGCTGATGTTGAGGTAACAAGGCAGTGTGACAGGGGTTAACATTATTAATCGTCAGGCACCGGGAAGTCTAGGGGTTTATGATCTTCGAGTAGTTAATGTCTTCCATTCAGTGGTGGTTTCCCTGGTGGCTCAAATGGTAAAGAATCTGCCTTCAATATGGGAGACCCAGGTTCAACCCCTGGGTTGGGAAGATCCCCTGGAGAAGGGAATGACAACCCACTCCAGTATTCTTGCCTGGAGAATTCCATGGACAGAGGAGCCTGGCAGGCTACAGTCCATGAAGTCACAAAGAGTCAGTCATGACTGAGAGATTAACACACACTTTAGCATCTATAAAATAACTCAGGAGGTGTGCATCTAATACTATTACCTAGGTCCTTCAGAGAGGAGTTACTGGGGAGGATACGGGGTATGGCTGTATCTCAGGAAGGCCCACAGGGTCCTACTTGGTTACACTTGGACCATAATCCAGAAGATCCAATGGTGCTTGAAATGTCATTGACTTATACGACTGCTATAATGTTTAGAGCCTCTTTCAGATTCCTATAGGTGGATCACAATGCGAATCCTTGGGATTTTAGAATAAAGCCTTGCCATCCTCTGTGGATAACTATTCTTTTAAGAAATAACTTATGTTTTGCTACTGAGTCTTAGTAGACATTGAAAGCTTGGCCAGGGGTTACTAATGTACCATGTGACCTGAGCTAAGTATTGCCTGACCCACTGAGCCATAAGGTTAAACATGCACTAAAGTATTTCATTCTCAAGAGAGAGTGCTATATACAAAATTGGGCTTGAGTGGAACATGAAGGCACGTGTATGCTGTATGAGCAAGTGGCCAGTATATCCAGAGCCTCTACCCCTGATATATTGCCTTCTTTCTCTTAATCTGTACTTATGGCCTCCTGGGGAACTCCCTGTGTTGGAGCAAGAAAACACTCAGGTCTGGCCTGTTCCGCACATGGTTCTGCACAATAGGCAGACGGTACACAAAAGTGGTCAACTAAGAACAAAATGGACAGTTGAAGCTTAACAGCCTTATCCTGAAGACCAGGGGTGAAGGGAAATCTTCCCAGTGCCAGAATATTGAGCACTGCCCCTGGTTGTCCATTTTGCTAGTAAGGAGAGATGTCCAGAAGTACAAGTCTACACTAATTTGTGGGCCATGGCTAATACTTGGCTAAACATTAAGAGATTTGGAAGGAACATGATTGAAAAATTGGTGTCAAAGGGATCCGGAGGGAAAGCAGGTTGACAGAGCTTTCCAAATGGTCAAGGCATGTGAAGATACTTGTTTCTATGTGAATGCTTACCAAAGGGTGAATTCAACAGAGGAGTACTTTAATAATCAGATGGAGAAGATGAGCCATTCTGTGGACCTCAATCAGCCTGCTTCTCCAGCAACTTTGTCATTGCTCAGTTGGCTCATGAATAAAGTGACCATGGGAGCTGAGATGAAAATTATCCAGGGGCTTGTAGTCATCTGCTTACCAGGGACCACCTGGCTATGGCTGCTGCGAGAGCCCAATATGTTAATAGCAGAGGTCAACAGTAAGCCCTGGCATGGCACAATTCCAAGATACTAACTAGCCACCTACTGGCACGTTGATTACATTAGATTAGATCTTCTATCCTGGAAAGGACAGTGTTTTGTTCTTACTGGAATGGACATCTACTCTAAATATAGATTTGCCTTCCCTGCCCACAATGCTTCTGTCCAAGCCACCACCATAACCATGTACAGAATGATTTATTCACTATCATGATATTCCACAAACCATCGTTTATGACCAGAAAAAATTATTTCATAGCCAATGAGGTACAGCAATTGCCTCATGCAGCTCCCTGGTCTTGCCATGTTCCCCATCACCCTGAAACAGCAGGCTTGACAAAATGATAGAATGGCCTTTTGAAGACTCAGTTATGGTGAGATGTCCAGGATCAAATGTGCTCCAAATCATCATCCAATGTTTATTTTTGTTTCTGCCACACCCAGAATTCATAGGTCTTGGAATAAGGGGTAGTGATGGGAAAGGTTCCTCTTGTACTGTCCCTGGTGATCCAGTAAACTTTTGCTTCCTGTCCCTATGATGTTAGGCACTGCTGGTCCAAAGGTCTTAGTTCCCAAGAGATAAGTGGTTCCATCAGGGCACCCAAGGATGACTCTGTTGAACTGGGTGCCCCTTGACTCATGCCATTGGATCAACAGTGAAAGAAGGGAGTGACAGAATCTGGGCTGCTTCTGCACAAAAAGGTTAGAAAAAATGTCTCCAGTGTTAAAGATCCTCTCAGTTGCATCTCAATATTCCCATATCTTCTGATAAAGCTATATCAGTTCAATTATTAAGACTGCTAATGACCCAGACCCTTCAGGAATGAAGATGTGGTTCACTCCACCAGGCAAGGATCCACAACTAGCTGAAGTATTTGCTGAAGATGAAGGGAATATGGAACGGGAAGTGGAAAGAAGTAGTTATAAATATCAGCTATGACCACACAACCAGTTGCAGATATAAATACTGTAATAGTTATGAGTATTTCTTACTTACTGTGATATGTTGGTTTTGTTCAGTCACTAAGTTGTGTCCAACTCTTTGTAACCCCATTAAATGCAGCATTGTGCTATGACCATGTATATATATGTGTGGGCTTCCCTGGTGGCTCAGTGTTAAAAGAATTCACCTGCAATGCAGGAGACATGGGTCCAATCCCTGAGTCAGGAATATCCCCTGGAGAAGGAAGTGGTAACCCACTCAAGTATTCTTGCCTGGGAAATCCCATGGACAGAGAAGCTTGGTGGGCTACAGTCCATGAGGTCGCAAAAGAGTCGACATGACATAACAACTGAATGACAAAACAATAAATGTATAGTTATATATAGTTTATATGCATATATATACTTACCCAATTATTTTTGCATTTGTCCTACGTCTCATTCTCATTTTCTTATCTAACATAAGATGTGTTAACAGATGTAGTAAAGGATAGCAAAGGGGAAGTGTGAATTAGCAAGGTGCACACCAAAATCAAACATCACCCAAAGTGAAAAAAAAAAAACTTTGGATCCTCTTCTGGGCAAAGATTAGTGTTTGGGTTGTTCTTGGGATAGAAGCATCATGTTAGGTGGAGACATGACTGTGTTATTATCTTCATTTGGAGATAAAGTGTGATTTTAAAAATGTTTTTGAGTACCAAGTTGTCAAAGAGTAACTCTGACAGTGAGTAAACTTGAGGACGCAGAACTGTATTTCTCAGAATCTCTCTCCTGTGTATTAAGAGTGGGCAGAAAGACATTCTTGTGCAAACTTTGGAGGTGGTGTGAAATTGCAGCCATTTCATTGTTTGTACATAGCTTGTTTCTTCACAGCTGTCTCACCTCCTGCAGGAGGCAGCAGCTGGGCCTGTGACTCCTCTGTGTCCTGCTCTTCCTCCAGTTTCTCCAACTCCTGGGCCAGGTATGTATGTTTAGCTCTGTGATGAGTGTCCTGCTTCTGCAGGAAATCTATGTAATCAAGGTCAAAGTCGTTAAGGACTGACACAAATTTCAATCTCTTTTGAACTACTGCTTGTGCACTGGATTCTAGCTTGTTCTGAAATAGGCTCTTCCCCATTTTACATCCACCTTCTTTTTCTGATAGCCTTTACTTGGACTTCAAGTTCCAGCATCAGATGTGAAGACAACAACTTTACAGACGTGAATTAACCATATACAACAATTCCATACGGTCAGATCTCTGTAACTACATTATATGTGTGTGCGTGCTCAGTCACTTCAGTCATGTCCGATTCTTTGCAACCCCATGGACTATATAGCTCACCACACTCCTCAGCCTGTGGGATTCTCCAGGCAAGAATACTAAAGTGGGTTGCCATGACTTCCTCCAGGGGATCTTCCCAACCCAGGGATTGAACCTATGTCTCCTGCACTGGAGGTGGAGTCTTCACCACTGAGCTACTGGGGAAACCCAACTATACTACATACATAACAACAGAGATGAATCTCAAAATAATTATGCTGAGCGGAATAAGACAGACAGAAAGAGCATATACTGCATGATTTCATGTATATAAAGTGCTAGACGGAATTCTTCGGTGGCCCAGTGGTTAAAACTCAGCACTATCACTGATGGGGCCTGGGTTCAAAATTCTTGGTTGAGAAACTAAGATCCCACAAGCTGTGTGGTGAGGCCAAAAAATAAATAAATAAAATAAAACTCTAACAAATGCAAACTAATCAAGAATAGGAGAAAGCACATCAGTGGTTGCCTGGAGAGGTGGGAGAGGAGAGGCAGTGAGTGGTATGGTTGGGGAGGGGTTAAGAAGAGGAGGAAGAAGTTTTTTGAGACTGATAATTATTTTCACTCTCTTGAAAATAATGATACTTTCATGAATGTATGCATGTGTCAAAACTTACTAAATTGTTCAATTTAAATGTGTACATTTTATTATATGTCAATTATGCCTTAATAAAATTGAGGTGTAAATTCTGAAAGAGATGAGAATACTGGACCACCTGCCCTGCCTCCTGAGAAACCTATATGCAGGGCAGGAAGTAACAGTTAGAACTGGACATGGAACAACAGACTGGTTCCAACTAGGAAAAGGAGTATGTCAAGGCTGTATACTGTCACTCTGCTTATTTAACTTATAGACAGAGTACATCATGAGAAATGCTGGGCTGGAGGAAGCACAAGCTGGAATCAAGATTTCTGGGAGAAATATCAATAACCTCAGATATGCAGATGACACCACCCTTATGGCAGAAAGTGAAGAGGAACTAAAAAGCCTCTTGATGAAAGTGAAAGAGGAGAGTGAAAAAATTGGCTTAAAGCTCAACATTCAGAAAACTAAGATCATGGCATCCAGTCCCAACACTTCATGGGAAATAGATGGGGAAACAGTGGAAACAGTGGCTGACTTTATTTTTCTGGGCTCCAAAATCACTGCAGATGATGATTGCAGCCATGAAATTAAAAGATGCTTGCTCCTTGGAAGGAAAGTTATGACCAACCTAGATAGCATATTGAAAAGCAGAGACGTTACTTTGCCAACAAAGGTCCATCTAGTCAAGGCTATGGTTTTTCCAGTGGTCATGTATAGATGTGAGAGTTGGACTGTGAAGAAAGCTGAGTGCTGAAGAATTGATGCTTTTGAACTGTGGTGTTGGAGAAGACTCTTGAGAGTCCCTTGGACTGCAAGGAGATCCAACCAGTCCATCCTAAAGGAGATCAGTCCTGGGTGTTCATTGGAAGGACTGATGTTGAAGCTGAAACTCTAATACTTTAGCCACCTGATGAGAAGAGCTGACTCACTGGAAAAGACCCTGATCCTGGGAAAGATTGACGGCAGGAGGAGAAGGGGACGACAGAGGATGAGATGGTTGGGTGGCATCACCGGCTCAATGGACATGGCCTTGGATAGACTCCAGGAGTTGGTGATGGACAAGGAGGCCTGGAGTGCTGTGGTTCATGGGGTCGTAAAGAGCTGGACACAACTGAGCAACTGAACAGAACTGAACTTTTAAAAAAAATGCAGCCTTTTAAAATTCAACCAAAATACTGTGTTAGTCAGGTTGAAGCAGAAGCATAAATGTTTTATATACATGAAATCATATAGTATATGCTCTTTTTGTTTGTCTTATTTTACTCAGCATAATTATTTTGAGATTCATCTCTGTTATTATGTGTTCATTCTTAAAGAGTTGAATCTAAAAGGTTAGATTTTCTTTTTCTTTTTAAACTGAAGTATAGTTGACTTATTTGACTGATGTGTTAATTTTAGGTGTATAGCAGAGTGGTTCATGTATTCTTTTCCAGATTCTTTTACCTTAGAGCTTGTTACAAAATAAAAGATTAAATTCTTAAATAACAACAGATTGTTTAAGTATAGGTTAACCACAAGCATTTAGATGCAGTGGAACTGGGCATAACTCAAGAGATATAGGAGCCCAGGCAATCATTCGTGATATTTTGGAAGCACTTCCTGATGGCAGGAGGACCTAGAGATAGCATCATTACATCAACCTCATCATTAAGTGGAGAAGTGCAAGCTTCCTTGGAAAGGGCTTTGAAAGGCTGGACTCTGCATAAAATGGAAATCTTGGCCAGTGGAATAGGGCTGGACTACGCTATTGCCAAAGGTTATCCAGGAGACTAGGGAGGGACTGGACACCACCCACTGATTTACGAGTGAGGCACCTTCTGAGAGGAACACGGAATAATATCAGCCTGAATAAAGGTCAGTCACTCTCGTTCTTACCTTGCTTCAGCACCATCAGCATATGAATTCAGCAGCTCCAAGGTGGTCCCTTTCACCCAGTTCTGCTCTAGCCAGGTTTCTCTCACATTGCTCAGACAAGCCAGGAGAGACAGATTGCTCCACAGGGTGCTTTAAAGCCTCCGAAGATGAGTCATAGAAAGCAATAGTGTAGTGGGCATTTGACTAAAAAGAAAGAGATCCGGATTTTAACCCAGATCTAGCGTGTATTAACTGGAGTACTATGAATAAATCAGATTCTCCCCCTGAGTCTCATTTCCTCGACAGTCAAATGAAGGAACTGAACTATGTGATCTTGAAAATCTCTTCATTCTATGCATCTAATGTAGTGGGATAATAAAGTCTTAGATGACGAAAGGCCTAGTTGTGGTCATGTCAAGAATCACGTAGACAATCTAAGTTGAACCATCATGTGTAACTCTACACATTACAGCATAGCCAGCCATCCACTCATCCATCCATCCAACCATCCATCCAACCATCCATCCATCTATTCATCCATCCAATAAATATTTAGTCAACAAAAATATGTATCAATAATCAGATATGCAGATGACACCACCCTGATGGCAAAAAGTGAAGGAGAACTAAAGAACCTCTTGATGAAAGTAAAAGAGGAGAGTGAAAAAGTTGGCTCAAAACTCAACACTCAGAAAACGAAGATCATGGCACCTGGTCCCATCACACCCGGTCCCATCACACCAAGGCAAATAGATGGGGAAACAGTGTAAGGTTTTATTTTAGGGGGCTCCAAAATCACTGCAGATGGTGACTGCAGCCATGAAATTAAAAGACACTTACTCCTTGGAAGAAAAGTTATGACCAACTTAAACAGCATATTAAAAATCAGAGACATTACTTTGCCAACAAAGGTACATCTAGTCAAGGCTATGGTTTTTCCAGTGGTCATGTAAGGATGCGAGAGTTGGACTATAAAGAAAGCTGAGCACCAGAGAATTGATGCTTTTGAACTGTGGTGTTGGAGAAGACTCTTGAGAGTCCCTTGGACTGCAAAGAGATCCAGCCAGTCAATCCTGAAGGAAATTAGTCTTGAATATTCAATGGAAGGACTGATGTTGAAGCTGAAACTCCAATACTTTGGCCACCTGATGCAAAGAATTGACTCATTTGAAAAGACCCTGATGCTGGGAAAGTTTGAAGGTGGGAGGAGAAGGGGATGACAGAGGATAAGGTGATTGGATGGCATCACCGACTCAGTGGACATGAGTCTGAGTAAACTCCAGGAGTTGTGATGGACAGGCAGGCCTGGTGTGCTGCAGTCCATGGAGTCGCAAAGAGTTGGACGGGACTGAGTGACTGAACTGAACTGAACTGAATATGTGCAAGACATTTTGCTTGGCAATGGAGACAGGAAGATGAATGTTATCCAACTCTTTTCCTCAAGATGCTCACAGTTCACCAAGAGAAAACCATCTATTTACAACATTTGATAATTTCAATAAAAAATATGTTAATATCAGAGATGTATTTTGGTAATATTTTGATTTTCAGAATCTTAACAGAGAAAGAGGAAAATAATTCTTGAGGTTGAAACAACTGAATATGAGTACATTTAGGGCAAATGGCATTTCAGAAAGTGCCACATGGAGATACAGGAGGGAGGGATTAAAACTGTTAATCTCAAGCATTGTCCCCTTGGGAAACACATGGTCATCCTTTTTTTCTTAGCCTATCATACTTCCAGTTATGTATTTCTTATATGTAATAATTACTCAGCAAGCATTAAGAAAGAAGAAGAGGAAAGAGAAGAAAATTCTAACTCTACTCTCCACACAGCTAAGCAGGTAACCACCAATTTTCCCTATTAGAAGAGACACAAATTGGGAAGCCACAAACTTTCTAAGCGAAGGATACATTGTTTTGAATTGACCAAATTTAATTAATCCAATTTTATTAACTTACATTCTTAAATGTAAAGGTGATGCCTTTAAACCTGAGGTTCATCTTCATAAAAAAGTATTTATTTTTGAGGTTTATGTCATAAACACTAATATGTTTACTTATTAGCATCTAAATTCTTCAGAGATGGCTTTAAATCAATATATTTCTGTTTTCAAAAAATTTTCCTTTATTCTTTTCAGTTTTATCAGAATAACCCAGCTTTAGGTGAATTGATTAAAAGGGAAGAAACAGCTTATACCAACAGAAAAACTCTGACCAACACTTTTAATTTTTGTTCTCACCTTATACAGTTGAAGATAGTAGTAAGTGAACAGTATGTGTTGTGTGCTAAGTTGCTTCAGTCATGTCCAACTCTTTGTGACTCCGTGGACTGTAGCCCACCAGGCTCCTCTGTCCATGGAATTCTCCAGGCAAGAATACTGAAGTGGGTTGCCTTGCCCTCCACCAGGGGATCTTCCCAACCCGGGGATCTAACCTGCATCTCTTGTTTCCTGCATTGACAGGCGGGTTCTTTATCACTAGCGCCACCTGGGAAGCCCATAGGCCTGTTTTAATAGTTTAACCTTATGTGTTTAGCTATTCAACAGCCTGGGTGAAGTCTGCTCCCCTCTCTGACTTCCCTGAAACCAGCAAGCTGGGTCATGTGGCTGGCTGACCTCCCAGCACCACCTACCTCCACTCCATGAGATGCCATCAGATCCCACCCAAAGGAGCCAGTCGTCCCCATGAAACAATGAGTAATTCTTACAAGACACAAGTGGAGCTCTGTTACTGTGGTGCAGGAAGGCTTGATAAGATCTCCCAGCCACAGCATTCTTTTGTGTCAGCAGACGCAAGTGGGATGTTCCTTCTGCGGCTCTTACGGAGCAAGAGGAAGCAGGCTTTGAAACACAATGTTCATTGAAATTGGCTTTCATCTAAGGAATCCCATGGTGGCCCCTGCTTCATGATGTGCATTCTGTCTGCAGCTGAGCTCTCCTGATGCATTTCCGTTGTTTGTTCTGGGGGGAAGGCAGCACCTTTATGAGGCTCACTCACTCTTAGTAGGTAAAGGGCATCACATTGTGCTAGACAAAGCATACAGTGTCAGGATGTCTCCAGTGAGTCTGGAGCCTAGAAGGAACATTACAAATAAAATTTGAAAAAACAGTCAAAGCCTCTGCCATCCTGGCTCAATGATGAAGCACGAGCTCTGTCAGAGAAGAGACATAAAGCCTCCGGGATGACCCTTGGGCAGCACATGCATGCTTGGTGACTTTTGGAGCAGGAAGTGTTTGTTGCTTTAGTTATTACAGTGGGCACAATGCCACAGGCCACAGATGGTGGTGCTGAACTATACTCTGAGTGCTGTGGGCACTCAGGGAATCTTCCCAGAAGCAAGTCCGCCTTCATTATTTATCAGGGGGGCAACTCTGGTTCTTAAAGGACAAGAAAGGGGAAGAGGAAGTAATCCACAGCATTAAAGCATGAGTAAGAAGTTTCTCCATCCTATTGTCCTGGTTTATTAACAATTCATCTTCTTTTCAGAGAAGAACATTCAGGATTCAATAAAGAGTCTCTGATTAAGAAGAGGGCTAAATCAGTACATGAAACAAGCCAACACTGTTTAGTCCATTTTTCCTTTTTCAGACACCTCTTCCCACCTATCGTTGCCCTTTCTTCTGTGCTGTACTCCACCTGTACCAACCAATTTATAATACAAAGGAACCTAAACAGTTAACTCACAGTATGGATAGAAGAGTGAACATGAAAATTTTCCACTTCCATGACACTTTAACTCTGCATAAATATTGTTTTTTTTTTTGACTCTTAAAACAAGCTGGTGAAGTTAGGTAGGCATTGTCTATTTCAGCAGTAGTGGGAATTAGCAGAGAGACAGAACAAGGTCAGAGACCCTTAAATCTCATAAAGAACTGGCAAGCAGTTCATGAAGGAAAATTCATGTGTAGGGTTCCTGGCCAAGGCCTTGATCATCAAACTGGTTCCCCTAGGCATGTGGACAGGTGACCATCAATCTTCAATCTGACCATCAAGGCTTGCTGAAGTCTGTGTGAGTCTGTATAATCACATGTCTGTGTTTATGTGAAGGCAGCTGTGACAGGGGTACAGACTTACAGCAGGAACTGATATAGGAAGGCTCGAAAACCCTGAAAATTGTTTCTTGGAGGCGACTATACTTGTTCTAATCTAAAAAGAACCGACATCAATTTTATAAGTGATGCAGGACACAAGAAAATAACAACCTGGGCAGTTAACTTTCCCAAGAAGGGAAAAGATTCAAAAAAATCCTAAGAAATAAAAATTCTAGCTAAGCCCCATAAGTAGAACCTAAAACTGCTCTCTAAATGGCTTATCTTTAGCTGAGCTAATAATGAAACTCTTGAATATCTGGAAATTTTGTGGCGTCTTCTCTGGGATATGCTTGGGAAAAGATTTGCCCAAATTTAGGTATTGTAAAAGATTCTGGTGACCTTTCCCCTATATCTGACTTGAAGAGATCATTCCTGATTTCAGTAGGTTTCTGGAAAAGAGAATTTATATTGGCAATTGGTTTTGGATAGAAAGAACCCATCTATCTAACTATCACTTTCTATCTATGATCCTTTTCTTTCAACCATGGTTAAGAGAATAAAAAAGAAATGAAATTGTAAGATGGATAATGAGTAGCAAAATTTTGTAAAGGGGATTTCTGCACTGAGTGTGATATTCAGAGGTTCTTTCTAATTTTAGGATTCTATGACTTTAAAAATCCTGGGAGAATAATGCTAGTGCATATAATTTCTATACATATACTGGTGTTCTCTGGGTTAGGACCACATAAACAATATCCAGAAGAGATATCATATATTTTATTAAAGCACATCTGATTCAGTTAATTTAATTAATTTGTTTATTCAAGTTTTATTGTGATATAATTGATGTTCAGTACTATATAAGCTGGGGCTTCCTTGGTGGCTCAGATGGTAAAGGGAGACCCGGGTTCAGTCCCCAGGTCGGGAAAAATACCCTGGAGACAGGAATGGCTACCCACTCCAGTATTATTTCCTGGAAAACTCTATGGACAGAGGAGCTTGTGGGTTACAGTCTCAGTTCAGTTCAGTTCAGTTCAGTTCAGTTGCTCAGTCGTGTCCGACTCTTTGCGACCCCATGAATCACAGCACGCCAGGCCTCCCTGTCCATCACCAACTCCTGGAGTTCACTCAGACTCACATCCATCGAGTCAGTGATGCCATCCAGCCATCTCATCCTCTGTCATCCCCTTCTCCTCCTGCCCCCAATCCCTCCCAGCATCAGAGTCTTTTCCAATGAGTCAACTCTTCACATGAGGTGGCCAAAGTACTGGAGCTTCAGCTTTAGCATCATTCCTTCCAAAGAAATCCCAGGACTGATCTCCGTCAGAATGGACTGGTTGGATCTCCTTGCAGTCCAAGGGACTCTCAAGAGTCTCTCCAACACCACAGTTCAAAAGCAGCAATTCTTCGGCACTCAGTTTTCTTCACAGTCCAACTCTCACATCCATACATGACCACAGGAAAAACCATAGCCTTGACTAGACGGACCTTAGTCGGCAAAGTAATGTCTCTGCTTTTGAATATACTATGTAGGTTGGTCATAACTTTTCTTCCAAGGAGTAAGCGTCTTTTAATTTCATGGCTGCAGTCACCATCTGCAGTGATTTTGGAGCCCCCAAAAATAAAGTCTGACACTGTTTCCACTGTTTCCCCATCTATTTCCCATGAACTGATGGGACCGGATGCCATGATCTTAGTTTTCTGAATGTTGAGCTTTAAGCCAACTTTTTCACTCTCCTCTTTCACTTTCATCAAGAGGCTTTTTAGCTCCTCTTCACTTTCTGGGTTACAGTCTACAGGGTTTCAAAGAGTCAGACATAACTGAGAGACTCACACTTTCTTTTTTTTTTTTTTTACTATATAAATTGAAGATGTACAGCATAATGATTTGATCTACATGCATTATGAAATGGTAACATAACTAAGTTTAGTGACCATCCATCATCTCATATAGATAGAAAATGAAAGAAATAGAAAATTCTATTTTTCCCTGTAATGAGACTGTGAGGATATACTTATGCTTGAGATGATACTTAAGGCCTGAAAAGTAATTATCTGGGTGAAGAAGATAGGGAAGGAGATCTAAATAGAAGGACTAACATGAGAAATGTAAGGGGATCTGAAACACTAGGCACATTTGAAAAACTATGGTGGTGGTTTGGTTGCTAAGTCATGTTCAACTCTTGCAACTCTACGGACTATAGCTTGCCAGTCTCCTCTGTCCATAGGATTCTCCAGGCAAGAATACTGGAATGGGTTGCCATTTCCTTCTCCAGGGGATCTTCCTGATCCAAGAATTGAACCCAGGTCTCCTGCATTGCAGGCAGATTCTTTACCAAATGAACTATGAGGAAAGCCCAAAAAACTATAAATAACAGTATTTCTGGAATGTTGACAGTAAGGCAGAAATGGGGCAGGGTACATCTACAGGGGCCAAGCATGAAAACTGCTCTCAGACTAAAGTTTCAGTTAGGATATGGATAAAAGAAATCAGAAGAGGATTTAGTTCTTAGCATTTTCTGATACTAAGACTCCAGGAATTCGACAGTGTGAGATTTGGGATCAAAGCAACTGAAAAGGCAACAATGAGGTTATACTAAGATCAAAAGATTTACTTTAAGGTAATGAAAGGCAGCAGCTAGAATTGCAGGCAGGGCTGAAACATTATTGACATCTTGGTCAGTAGGTTGTGGCCTCTCATGAGAACTTTAAACAGCATTAGTGATGTGACTCTTTTTTTTTTTTTCTTTCTTAGAAACCAATAGGACATCTACAAAGTCCTAGATCCTGACTGCAATTCTGTGTGTCTAAGAATAAATGAGAAGAAACCAGAACACAATAAAAAAGAGAAAAGGAAATGATCAAACTCTGCAGGATATTTGTAGCATATTTTTAGTGACCTCAAATTATGAGATTAAAAATGGAATGAAAAGGAAATGGTCTTGAAGGTAGATAATTGAATATAAGCTCTTGAACTTGCTCTGTGGGAAGTAATGAAAGCAAAGATAACTTAAATTTGTGTGTGTTTAGAAAATCAGAAACAAGGAGGAATATTGAGACCACTGTTTGTTTAGGAAACTGATGGAAACTACTACTATTAAAATAATTTCAGAATAAGGCAAGAAAGAACCTCATTAAAACCTCTATTTATTAAAACCTCAATAAATAGAGTCCTCCAGGCCTTTGGAGAGAAGAAGCTTGAGGGATTTCTCAATGCCTCACCTCCATTCCATTCTTCCCAAACTGCATCTCTTCATGACTTAGCAAAATGAATTAGCAGGCAGCTCTGGAGCAACGAGTGTCAGCTATATAATTTACAGGGCCCAGAACAAAAGGAAAATAAAGAATCTCTTATTCAGAAAGCAGAAAACAATGTACAATCATATTTAGAGATGAAACTCTGGAGATATTTAGATATAAAGCTTTTTCCTTTCTTCCACCATCTCTCTCTTGACTTGTCATGGTGTTTTATTAATTTTTTATTTAATGCCATTATAAATTCAGAAAATATAAAACTTTAAATTCTCATCATGAATTTTATCATTCATCTTTATATTATGCATGCCTGTCTTAAATACAAAAGTAAAAGCAGTAAAGTGCTTTTATGTAATTATCTAATTTGTATTTTGTAGCTCATACATGAATATGTATTTTCTGGAAGAGTGAAAATGCTACAGGATACTAACTCAACTGTCTTTATTTCACTTCTCAGTATTCATACATTCTGCTAACACGCTATACCTTCAACTACTAGATGGGTAAGAAAGGACTAAACAGAAAGGTAATAATAGATCACTCTTTCTGTTTCCTTTATGTCATGATTGCTAGCACATGTGATCAGCTAAACAAGCGCAAGAAAGGATGTGATAGAGTTCCTTACCTGTTCTTGTTTCTTAGAATTCCATTGTTTTCTATCTACGTTTGAAGCAAGTTCTCATGCAAAAGGAAAGCATGACCTCTCACGGCTGTCAGACTGCCTCCCCCCACCACTCCCTTAGTCATAGACCTAATTAATACACTTTTCTTGTACTTGCTTTGAGTCTCAGTGAATTCTTATGCTTTGCTCAAGGGTCATCATGAACACTTGATGAGAATGGGGCAGAATCGAGTCAGCAATCATGCATACTGTATGTATCTTCCCTGCTCATGCACGTGTTCCATTGTTCTTTTTGGTTTCACATGAAAAACACGAGTTTGAGAATAAAATTAAGAATCTTAAATTGGCAAAAGGAGAGAATTAAACCAAGCCCAAGGCTCTCCTGAGCACTTTGCACGCCCATGAATCCAGCCCTGGGGGAAAAAGACTAATACTCCTAACTTTTCCTTAACTGTTGTCTTGAGAAACTGCTTCTTCCCAATAATTATTTCTTATTTTGACCACAGAGCTATTTCAGAAAATCTTTTTGGGATCAGCAAAGTCTCCTCCAATTTATAATCCTGCCTCACAGAAACAAGGCAGCAAGACTAACCGCAGGGCAATTTATAACTCATCCTCGTAGGAACTAGGCAGTAAGGCTAACCGAAACACGGGGAAATACACATGGAGAAATAATCTAGCTTCCTGAGTTGAAGACTTCTTATTAAATTAGAGATGAAGATAGAAATGATTTGCATTGATATCTTGATGACTATTACCAATTTTAACCTCAGTCACTCAGAATTCTTCAACAATGATTGTTATAGCTAGTCCATTATCTATTTCTTATTTTGGGCAGAGGAAATCCAAGCCCACAGGGCTCCCTCATCAACCAGGAATTGAGATGGAAGAACAGTGCAAGAGGAAATAGGCTAAATGTTACCCCTGACTTTTTTCAATACAGGGCATAAGACACTGGGACACAGCAAGCCTCTGCTTAGGAGATCATAGAGGGATGTAAAGATTGCGTCTTTCCTCCTTTGAGTTGCAACAGTATCATTTTGAGGAATACTGCCTTAGAATGTAGCTTATTTTAAAGAAATTTCTTGGTGATAGTATCAGGATCTTATATGGCTTTTTTGTATATGCTAGCTAGCATCTATAATTTTGTATAGATTAAGTTAGAATGCCCTGTGGAAAAAGAGCTAATATTGAAGTACCCAGTATAAGGCATGCTGAACACATTTCCTTATCAGAAAAAAAAAAAAAAAATGGGAAGGCACTCATCCAGGAACTCATAAAAGACACTGCAGAGAATGTCGATTGACTGTTTTAGCCTCTGCATCTGGAGAGTTATTTATAGCGAAATCTGGATTATCAGTGGTAAAAGAGAAAAAGCAAAGAATAGAGTATTGGAAACCATGCATCATTCACAAACCTTATTTTAAACGGTTTTTGAATGTCATTTTTCTATCAAAATTTCCACCAGACTTAACTAACAAAGAGTCAATTGACATCTTGGTGTTTAACTTCTTTTTATGCCATCTGCTGACCTGCAGGAATAAATGTCAAAGACTGGATCAGAGCATTGTCGGGTAGTCATAAACAAACAAGGGATAACAAACAAATGAGCTATTGCACATTGCTATGAAAAAAAATGACTAATTTACTTTGACTTTACGTAACTACATCATACAGCTATGGGAGCGCACAAAGAACACTGAGCCTAATGTTTGGAGAATTGTTACTTCATTTACCACTTGTCTTTTCAATTTCAAATCATACCTTATTACAGAAATGTGAATTCACTCAAAATTAGCAGGAAGTAATTGGCTAGAAAATAAGTGCTGATTCTTTACCCTTTCTTCCTCTGCTGAATCGTGTTGCATAACTGAAAGGCCAAGTCTCGATGATTTTAGAAGGAAAGTTTCTGAAAAGTCTACTCTGTATGTTAAGTCAGCTTATAAGGAAGAGCTCACAAAATGGACCGGACCACCTGTTTGGACCTTTGATAAAAACCTTTGAACCTTACTTGTGGCAGAAATTCAGTCTTGCTTTCATATTTAAATTAATTAACAATTGGTGATGTTTAGAATACCACAAATTTGTCTAATACCTAAGGCATAATGGATGGCATTTAGGGTCTATTGCCTATCTGAATCAGAGTCAGTCTATGCCCTCTAAGTTGTGTCTTTAATCCAGAAAGTCACACAATGAGTACATGATTCTAAGATGCATATCCATTGACCTTAAACTCCTTACCACACTTCCAAGCAATCACTTTCAACAAGGTATCTGACTTAGGCGCTTGTCACTTAGTCATGTCCAGCTCTTTGTGACCCCATGGACTGTAGCCCACCAGGCTCCTCTGTCCATGGGATTTTTCAGGCCAAAAATACTGGAGTGGGTTGCCATTTCCTACTCTAAGGGATCTTACCAACCCAGGAACTGAACCCACTCTCCTGTGTCTTCTACATTGCAGGCAAATTCTTTACCTGCTGAGCCATCTGGGAAGTCAAAAACAAGGTATGGATACTGTATTCAATTTCTTTCCAGTTAGAGTAGATTTATAATGCCATTTGCTGAAACTTATTTGTATAGAAACATTTACTGAATCTGTTATATCCCATGCTCTGTGCTAAGTGCTCATTTAATATTGACTCAAAAACCCATGATGCTAGTTTTATTTTCACACTCACTTGCCAATGAGAAAACAGGACCCAGTGAATTATATAGTTTGCTAAGAACACACATCTATAAAGTGGTGGGGAATGGACATGGCCCCATGCTTTCTTACACTGGAGCTAGAGCTCTTACTCATTATTCTACATTGAATCCTACTTCATTGTACAAGAAGATGCTGTATTTGGTAGCATCACACAGGCTAGGGATAATACATTTTCAACAAACATATTACTGAACTATATAGACATCTTTCTACCTGCAATGCAGGAGACTTGGGTTGAATCCCTGGGTTGAGAAGATCCCCTGGAAGAGGGCATGGCAACCCTCTCCAGTACTTTTGCCTGGGAAATCCCATGGACTGTGTGACTAAACACAGTATAGCATAGACTACTTAGGTCCAAAATGTTGGAAGATGCTACTATCAGAGCTTAAAAAGGCAAAATCAGGAAAAAGAGGCCAAAGAAAACAAACCATTGGTTCTGAGCAATAACAGTTTTTTGAGAAGGTAAATAGGCATGTTGATTGATCAAGAAAAGAGAGGAGGTAATGGGTCTCCAAAAAGAATTGGTAGCTTGCTGCACACATGCTTGAGATGGCACTGGCATGATTTTTATTACCACGGGGGTTGATTGCTAGTGTAAATACTTCTTCACTCTTGCATCTGAGAGTAGGTCACCAATATGAAATGCCCAATTTTCTAAAAGCAAAAAGTCAACTATATTTCCCATTTCCCACTTCTCTTTCTCCATTCTTTCTAATTCTTACTGCTATTCCTAGTCTGTTCAGAGTAAAATGAATCTCTGATCTAGCCCACAGATAGAGTGGACACACCACTTATTGAAAGTAGTTAATCTCCAATCTAAAAAATTCATAAACTAAATTTCAGCCCCTAAACTATCGTGAAATTGATTAGACTCTCATCACTAAGACTCTTGTCAAAAGCTTAGGGTTAGTGCTTATTTGGCAGGACTACAAATCTAAGGGCTTCCCAGATGGTGCTAGTGGTAAAGAAGATACCTGACAATGCAGGAGATGAAGGAGATGTGGGTTCTATCCCTGGATTAGGAACATCCCCTGGAGGAGGGCATGGCAACCCACATCAGTATTCTTGCCTGGAGAATCCCATGGATAGAGGAGTTTGGCAGGCTACAGTCCATGGGGTTGCAAAGAGACACGACTGAAGCAGCTTAGGACGCACAGACCTAAATGGCACCATCATTCCTGGTATTGTTTCTCTCATGATAGGAAAGTTTTCAGGATTGAGAGTATTCTCTGGAATTATATTTTCAGTCCAAAACAAGAAAAAATGACACATAAATTTTGTGTCACAATTTTGATGAGATAAACAAATACTGAAGCACAACTTAGTAGCATGAGAATCTTTTGAGAAACTTGTTTTTGACTTGAAGAGAAATAATAGAGCAAGGGTAATTTCTGATCACTGAATGTACAAGATATTATAATTATCAGTGCCTCTCCATACATGGATAAAACTCCTCTAATTCTAGGCTGCTGGTTTAGAATGTGAGCTGTAAAGTGGGCGATTTCTGTACATTCTCCCACTCAGAAACTCTGTTAAAACAGAAGCAGAGGGATTTGGAAGTGAAAAGCCTTATGTTCAGATAGTAAGCTTTCATTTTGATAATTTTACTTTTATTGGCTACATGATCTCTTCTAAAAAATGTAATTCATATTTACTTAAATTGTTTAGGTCCTAAAGTTGTTTTTTAGTGAAAGACAGGGAATGTCTGAAAGAATTGGATTGGGATCCAGATGGGCAATGGATTAAACTATGAAACAGATATTCCTCTGTGGTTAGAAGCAAGTCAGAAGTTGGACCTAACTTACGTTTAAAAACTTGTACAGTTTTCAACACTATTTATAGTAACATCATCATATAACTGTGGAAACAACTTCTTCAGTTTGTCACAATCTCAGCATCTGGTGTGACTTGTTTTATTTTTTCATTTTTGTATGATATTAAGTGATAACATTTTGTGAAGTCACATTTCACTGTGGCTGACAATATCTTCTGAGCACAAAGCTTAACAAAACAAAGATTCAATAAGCACACTGGCTTTGTTTCATATTTTATTTCCTTTTCATAACTTATTGTCTATAAGAATGGCAAGCCTTCTGATATTCCTTAGAAAATAGAATTAACCAATTAACCTTAGAATATAGAATTGTTACTATGTGTAAACATTTTTGTTTAAAAGTGAGTGAACAAATGACACTAAAGTGAGTGAACAAATGACACTGTGATTTTTAACAATAATTAAGTAGCCGTTTCATTAAAAAATTTTTTTAAAGCTTTTATTTTTTAGGGAGCTGTTTCTTTTCTGGCTGCATCAGGTCTTAGCTGCAGCATGCAGGGATCTTCACTGAAGTGTGTGCTCTTTGTTGCAGTGCATAGGATTCTTTCTTGTTGTGGCCTGCTAGCTGCTCAGTCAGTTCAGTTCAGTCGCTCAGTCGTGTCTGACTCTGCGACTCTATGAATCGCAGCACGCCAGGCCTCCCTGTCCATCACCAACACCTGGAGTTCACTCAAACTCACGTCCATCGAGTCGGTGATGCCATCCAGCCATCTCATCCTCTTTCGTCCCCTTCTCCTCCTGCCCCCAATCCCTCTCAGCATCAGAGTCTTTTCCAATGAGTCAACTCTTTGCTTGAGGTGGCCAAAGTACTGGAGTTTCAGCTTTAGCATCATTCCTTCCAAAGAAATCCCAGGGCTGATCTCCTTCAGAATGGACTGGTTGGATCTCCCTTCAGTCCAAGGGACTCTCAAGAATCTTCTCCAACACCACAGTTCAAAAGCAGCAATTCTTCGGCACTCAGTTTTCTTCACAGTCCAACTCTCACATCCATACACGACCACTGGAAAAACCGTAGCCTTGACTAGACGGACCTTTGTTGGCAAAGTAATGTCTCTGCTTTTCAACATGCTATGCTGTCTCAGTAGTTGAGGCATATAGGCTTAGTAGCCACAGCACGTGGGATCTTAGTTCCCCAACCAGGGATAGAACCAGCATCCCCTACAATCGAAGGTGGATTCTTAACCACTCGACCACTGTGGAAGTCCCAAGTAGCCCTTTTGAATCAGGCTTCACTTCTTTCACTTTCAGAGTAAATTAAGCCCGAGTTAAGATGGCTTGATTATTCAAAATTATTTGACTCAATTTTTCTTTGTTTTGATTCTGAGATAAATATCACAATTTTTTTTCATCTTTTCTCCATTACACCAAAGATTGCCTATTTCAGTATAAAATATTTAGTGAAATAAAATAATGGTTGAAAGGTTATGTTTCACAGAAAAACAAAATCATTGACTTGTTAGAATTTTGCCATGTGCCGACTGAAAAAGCATTCACTGGATTTTAAGTGTATTTTCCACTTATGGAAAAAAACATTTATGGAAAAATAACATTCATGTGGGAAAAGAGAAAAATCAACTCATCGCTGCTTCATCATCTCTACACAGAATGATAGATTGGGAAAAAGCACTCGTTATTTTCCTGGCAAATAATCAAGGAAACAGAGAAATTCTAATGAAGAATATTTCTGTTTTAAAAGAGGAAAGAAGAGGTAAGGTTTGAAACTACAGAAGATAAATTTCTGTGTAAAAGTCAGCTACATACACTCAATAGCTGAACTTTGTTCCCTTCTGGAATCAGACCAAGGTTAGAAGTTTCCATTTTGATTCCTAAGTTCCAGAAAATTGGGACACATTTTGTTTGTGGAAGTCCAGATACCTACAAACCTATCAGTTTTTTTAGCAAAGTCAATGTTCTTGCCTATTACCTATGAAGAAAGAGCATAGCTGGAGGAATTCTTAAAATATATTCAAACACAATCCGCCTCACCCCACTTTATCCTTCTTTAGGTCAAACTAATGAGTCCCCTTGGAAATCAAAACAGACAACTACCACCACTACAGTAAAATTTAATAGATATGTGAATGCATAGCAAAAATACATTTGCATTTTGATGTAAGTTATCTTTAAGACTTTCTCCAATATCTATCTTCTTAAGGTTTGTCTCCCAGTCTCAAAGTCAAATACTAGCAAGTGTGGATGTCAAACTATTTAAAACTAAGTTTAAGTTATAGTGATGAAAATATAAATCGGTGAAAATTTTTTGGAGGGTAACTTGCCAATATTTATCCAGGTATCTCCTCTGCTAGGAGATTTCTAGTCTCAGCCTGATGTGTAAAGACCTTGGAAGTGGTCACTTCTTACGACGAGATAAAGCTGAACAAACTGAAAATCAGTGACTTTTCTTGGACTCATTAGAGAACTGAGGTCACAGAATAGAGAGTCACATTTGCTTACCAGGAACAGGTGCCCCTGAAGTCACAAACACTTACATGACAATTTTGACACATTGCTGGAGGCTGAGTGTGGCCTAGCCTGAGAGAGAGAAAGTGCTGGGAGTTGCGGAGTTAGAACTGAAATCTGCAAACTCTCTCTGAGTGCAGAGCCTTTGAGGAGAGCCATCACTGAAGAGGAAAGTCAAAAACAAGAAGACCATAAAAATTCAAAGTCACCGGCATCTATTGCTACTTCAAACAGGAAACACAGCCCAATTCCCTAGCAAATCAACATAAAACCTCACACTAGGGGCCAACATATTTATTTGCCCAATATGACATGTCTGGCTTTCAACAAAAAATTATAAGGCAAGCCAAACGCAGGAAAAAACACGCTCTGGAGAGGCAAAGCAAACATCAGAATCAGACTGAGATCTGACACAGACGTTGAAAGGATCTGTCCTGCAAGAAGAGATGAGTAATGCAAGTGCGGAGATGTAAGTTCTAAGAAAGAATAAAAATTAAACAACATAACAAAACCACTGTGTTATGAAATAAAGAATAATTTTGAGAAGCTTATTAGCTGACTGCAAATGGCTGAGGAAAGAATCAGTTAGCTTAATGTTAGGTCAACAGAAACTTCCCAACTGAAATGCAAAGAAACAAAAAGAGGGAAAAAAAAACAAAAACAGAATATAACAACCAACAACTGTAGTATAATTTTTAAAAATGTAATATACATGTAATTAAAATATCAGAAGGTGAAGAAAAAGAGGATGTACAGGAAGAAATATTTGAAATAATAATGGAGAAGGATTTTCCAAAATTAATGATGAACACCAAGCCACAGACCAGCAACTGATAAAACAAACAAACAAACAACAACAACAAAAAAAGCAGGATAAATACCAAAAAACATACATCTTGAAATAGAAAAAGGACATTAGTTAAAAACTACGGAAGTCTGAATAACGTTTGCACTTTAGTTAATTTAATCTATCAACATTTGTTCATTAATATAAAATAGACCACACTAATGTAAGATGTTAATGTGCAATATATGAGTTATGTAGTATATGAGAATTGTCTATACACATCCACATTTTTATTTTTAAAAAACTAGTCCAAAATAAAAAATGTATTAAAAAAATGCAAAATATAAAACCCTTTTCAAACAGTCGTTTAAAAATGCACTATTAGCTATTTATTCTAAATATATACAAGTAAAAATATGCCATAAAGATTTGCCACTAAGGTTCTATAATTTAAAAAATCTGATACCAAACTGAATGTGCATTAGTATCAGCTTGGTTAAATAAGTTACATTTTATCAATAAAATAGCTGATTAGACAGTCATTAAGAAAAAGATGTAGATTTATCTGTACTGCTCTAAAAAAAAAACACTTCAAGGTATAGTAAGTGAAAAGACAAGGTGAAGAACAAAATGCATTGTAAGATACCACTTCAGTTCAGTTTAGTTGCTCAGTCGTGTCTGACTCTTTGCAACCCCAAGAATAGATGCACACCAGGCCTCCTTGTCCATCACCAACTCCCAGAGTTCACTCAAACTCATGTCTATCGAGTCGGTGATGCCATCCAACCATTTCATCCTCTGCTGTCCCCTTCTCCTCCTGCCCCCAATCCCACCCAGCATCAGGGTTTTTTCCAATGAGTCAGCTCTTTGCATGAGGCGGCCAAAGTATTGGAGCTTCAGCTTCAGCATCAGTCCTTCCAATGAACACCCAGGACTGGTCTCCTTTAGGATGGACTGGTTGGATCTCCTTGCAGTATAAGGGATTCTCAGGAGTCTTCTCCAACACACACTTCAAAAGCATCAAGTCTTCAGTGCTCAGCTTTCTTCACAATTCAACTCTCACATCCATACATGACCACTGGAAAACCATAGCCTTGACTAGACGGACCTTAGTTGGCAAAGTAATGTCTCTGCTTTTGAATATGCTATCTAGGTTGGTCATAACTTTCCTTCCAAGGAGTAAGCATCTTTTAATTTCATGGCTACAATCACCATCTGCAGTGATTTTGGAGCCCCCCAAAATGAAGTCTGACACTGTTTCCACTGTTTCCCCATCTATTTCCCATGAAGTGATGGGACCAGATGCCATGATCTTCGTTTTCTGAATGTTTGAGCTTTAAGCCAACTCTTTCATTCTCTCTTTCACTTTCATCAAGAGGCTTTTTAGTTCCTCTTCACTTTCTGCCATAAGGGTGGTATCATCTGCATATCTGAAGTTATTGGTATTTCTCCTGACAGTCTTGATTCCAGCTTGTGCTTCTTCCAGCCCAGCATTTCTCATGATGTACTCTGCATGTAAGTTATGCAGGGTGACAATATACAGCCTTGACATACTCCTTTTCCTATTTGGAACCAGTCTGCTGTTCCATGTCCAGTTCTAACTGTTGCTTCCTCGCCTGCATACAGATTTCTCAAGAGGCAGGTCAGGTGGTCTGGTATTCCCATCTCTTTCAGAATTTTCCACAGTTTATTGTGATCCACACAGTCAAAGGCTTTGGCATAGTCAATAAAACAGAAATAGATGTTTTTCTGGAACTCTCTTGCTTTTTCCATGATCCAGCGGATATTGGCAATTTGATCTCTGGTTCCTCTGCCTTTTCTAAAACCAGCTTGAACATCTGGAAGTTCACGGTTCACGTATTGCTGAAGCCTGGCTTGGAGAATTTTGAGCATTACTAGCGTGTGAGATGAGTGCAATTGTGTGGTAGTTTGAGCATTCTTTGGCATTGTCTTTCTTTGGGATCCATTTAAGTATATTTAAAATTTTTTAATTTTGTTTTTAAATATTGGACAAGGCTTCTCACAAAAAATATTTCTATGTCCCATTCTTTATCATTTACTCTATCCCTGTGACAACCATTTCCAACTTTTTTATAGCTTATTTCCCTCCATTTAAAAAAGTAACATGTTTATGCTGCTTTTTCTTGATTTTTTCAATTTCAGATATTTTCATTAATTTCACAATGTGGATGATGAAAGTTTAACTGTCTTTCATCCCTATCCCACTTTTCATGCATATTTTATTTCCTTCACTTTCTCAGTGAATAGACAGAATATAACAATGCTCACCCTAATATAAAGGAACTTTTAAAGGGCATAAATCCAAAGGACAAAGAGTGCAGGTGAATTTACTATGAAACTAATGAAACATAAGTTTCTGGGCACCTCTTCCTGGGCTCTGGGAGGTCTAGCAATGTGTCCATGTTGTCATATATTTTTGCAAGATTTGCAAAATTAAGCCTTTTGTTTTTGCTTAATTAATTTAAAACGCTCTGTCTTCCTACTCTGATTTCTCCTTCACCGCAGTGTGCCTAATATTTGATGGTGACTAAGGTCATTTTTGAGATTGGGCTAAGGAAGTTTATTTGCTTCAGGATGCATATTCCTGTGTTGCTTTTTCCTTCTACTTGAAAAGTAGGAAGTAGAATTCTCTTTTTATATTTAGTCATCTAAAAATAAGAAAACCTGAATATATACATTAGCTGGTAAAGTAGCCTTGGAATCACCTTTCCTGTGGGTCCACTGACAGAATTTTAGTTCTTATCTGTGTACCTGTTCCTAGATATTTGGTGTCAAATAGCTAAATCATTTCAAATAACCAACTCAGCTTTCAATCTTTCAGGTAGATACTGTGGAAAGAATCTCTGGATTTGAGAGCAACTTGAATTTCAATGATTTGTATTGTTGGTAAATTATTCCATTTGCTCTGATTTGTTCATGCTGGGAGAGAAAATGCAATGTGCCTATCTCAACCTCCCCATGTACAACAGTACTGATTATTGGTATTGACCCTTTCCTTTTCCATCATTCTGCACTGCAATGAAATCAGTTTCAAAAGTTGTCAAATAGATTTTTATTTACTGAAGATTTTTGGCAACTGCTATCTATATTATTTCATGCTTTTACCTCATTAAATAATTATACTGCTTGATTGTTTATTATATTCCTATACCAAATGTTTTGGGGATTAGGAAGGCAGTGTTTACAACATACTCTTGATAGCTAATTAGGCAATCTATTGTTGAATTTTCTTTGCAGTATTTTCATTGACTTTTCTTTTTAGAATACTTTTCTTCTTGGGACATTTCAAGTGTAACACAGTCTCTCTTTGTCCCTTTTATGAAAATGTCAATAGGATAGCTCTAATATTTCCTTGAAATTCACCCACATTATATCATTTTGGTTATATTTCCTTTTGTCTGAATTACTTCTTTGAATAAATATGACTTTTCACAATCTGATCAGCAAAATAATATACTGAAAGATAATGTGATTGATTGATAGACATGATGGTTTTACCACTCTGATTGCCATGTAAGTGGTCCATAGCAAATGCTTAGTCTCAGGACAGATACTCTTGAACCAGGGACTAATTAAAGCAATGATCAGACTATTTCTTAGATGATTTTTTTATGTATTTAAAGTGTGAATTGACGTGACTAGGGAACACTCCCGTCCTCCCAGTCCACCTCCCACTCACCCTTACCTTCATATATATATTTATATATAAAGCCCTTCCATGATATCTCCTCTGATATTTTATCTTAATGCAAGGTATATCTCTGTATCTTGAATACAGAGACAACTAGTACCTATGTAACACTGTGGTCATGATACAGATAAGGACTGAAGCAGACAAGCTCTAGGCTGTAAACAGCCCAATAGGAACACTGTACAATGTCTCCAACTTTTGGCAGGATTCAATACTGTGAAATCAGCATATTACAGCACTTCGCTTTTAAGTAATGTAATAATCTCCAAGATGCTTATTTAGACGGGAACAGCTTTACATAATTGGTCGCCAATCTTAAACTAAAGCTCATTATCAGACCAAACTCATACTCTTCTACGAACACATAAACTCACTTGGCTTTTTGGGCATAACTGGGCAGGAAATGACATGCTACTGGCAGAATCCTATTTCTTACATTCCAAGACCACACACAGAAAATAATTATAACTGATCACTGATTGAATCCTGTGTGTCATGTTTGCTTCACAGATTAATTTTATTTGGAATAGTATGATAAACTATCAGAATTATCCAAAGTATTCTGTGCTCTTTTTACAAATCTCTGTGATTTTTTTGGTAATTATGACCAAGCCTTTGGTCTTAACTGAAATGCATTGCTAATAACTTACCATAGCACTTATTGTGTTCCAAGCATAAACAGTAATTTCTGGCACAAAGTAGGATTCCTTCTTTTCAATCAAGCACACCAACCATCCTGGGATCTCTTTGTTCCTGTGTCCTTTACCTTTAGCCTGAGACTCTTGCCTGAGAACAACTCAAATGTGGAAACCTTTAGAGTAACTGTTTGATGGCATCCTTGGGGAACTAAGCCACAGTTGAGGGAAAAAAGAACCATGGGTATGGAGGTTCCCTTAAAAAACTAAAAATAGAGTTACTATATGATCCATCATTCCCACTTCTGGGCATATATCTGGAAAAGGACTCTAAATCAAAGATACATGCAGCTCAGTGTTCATTTCAGCACTATTTACAATAGTTAAGACATGGAAGCAAACTAAATGTCCATCAACAGGTGAATGGATAAAGAAGATATGGTATACACATACAACCACATGCATACATATATATATGATGGAATATTACTTGACCATAAAAAATAAAAGAACATTATTTGCAGCCACATGGATGGACTTAGAGATTATTACAATAAGCAAAGAACATCAAAGACAAAGATATGAAATTACTTACATGTGGAATCTAATAAAATGATACAAATGAACTTATTTACAAAACAGAAACAGACTCATAGGCATAGAAAACAAACACGATTACCAAAGAGAAAAAGGTGGGGAGGAGGGATAAACTACAAGTTTGGTATTAACAGATGCACACTACTATATATAAAATAAGCAACAAGTACTTACTGTATAGCACAGGAGGCTATATTCAATTTCTTATAATAACCTATAATGGAAAAGAGTCTGAAAAGAACATATATCTGAATAGTTAAATATACCTATAACTGAATCACTTTGCTGGAATCACTTTACACTTGAAACATTGTCAATCGACTGTATCTCTCTCTTTTTTTTTTAAAGAACCATGGTCGGTTTGAATCAGTTGATGCTATGCAAAAGAGATGGAAAAAAGAATATAAGTCCTTCCACTGTGAAGAAACAGTTCACACTAGGATAGAAGTGGGTACCAGTAGTGGGGAATGAGGTAATTTTAAGATACTCTCGAGGCAAAAATTAATATTCTCCAAAGTATTTTGGTAACAGCCACATTTTAAGTTTTCCTGTGTAAGTAGGTTTTTTACAAATCAATAACTAAGCCCAGAGGTCTGAGATTATGGGAACAAATCTAGTTTGTTTTACATGGTTTCCATAAACCTTAAAATATTACTGTGAGAGGAAGAAAAGTTCATGGCTTTAATCTATCAGCATCACTGCATAGTAGATCTAGAAGGTTTTCTAGGATATCTTAGGGTTCTCAGACAAGATGAAGCCATTTCCTTCCTTTATATGACAGATAAACAGGCATTCCTTGGATTGCACAAAGTTTAAGGATAGTAGTCTAAAGGAAAGTGGCTAGACATTTTGTACAAAATAATGATATTGGATTTGCAGCTAAATGGGTTTGGACTTAGTTGGAAGTTGGCTGGGCAATGAACTGAGTGTGTCTGTCCTTTACAGATGATTTCTCTACAAAAATAGCTGGCGGCAAAGATGTGGTCTTGTTTGAGTTCAGTCTCACATTAGTGAAAGACTCTAGAAAATACAGGGAACTAGTGAAAAAAAGATACGTGTTCTTTGGGGATATCACAACATGTTTACTTCAGCTCTTTCTTTAATCCAGTAAAAGTATTGGCAAAATGTTTGGTATTTGAGGCAAAGTGGTGGGAGTTCAGTCACGATGTAACTAAAGATGGTGGGAAAACCAGTTTGAATAAAATGAGTTTCAATTTGAACCTTTGCCCGTGCCTGGAACTAAAACTAAGTCAACCCACTGTTAAGTATCAAAAATGTTGAGTCATTAGCCTCATTTTTGTTTCATATGTTTCAGAATATTTATATGTATCTGCTTTTCTTTATACTTTTAAAAAATAGACTGGCTTGTGCTTTATGGGGTGCAGTTCTTAGCTTGCCCTACATCTTCCTCAACTTTAAAGGGATAAATATTAAATAAAAATTCTTATCAAAATATACTGATAAATTCAGATGTTTTTATTTGATTCCCAATATACTTCTCAGAACTCTTCTATGATTGTTTATATATATTCTGGAAATAGTTAACTCCAATGAAAGCTGCTTTGGTGGGTTTCATTTTAGAGATCATTGAATAATGGAGGGGTGAAACATACTTAATATGAGTCCTAAAGCCACTGAATAACCACAAATTTTTCAGCACTGCAAAGTAAAGCTTTTCGGTTCATCTAATTCTGTCTTCCTCTTTCCTTTTTCACATGAGACTATTACTTTTCAAACTTTTTGATTTCCCTTTAGATCACCTCAGAGAGGCAAGCTATCTCAGAGAAAATCTGCCCCAATCTGAGATAATGACCACTACAAAAACCCTTATCAGAAATGGGTAGAGAGAACTTAACTGTATGAAAGAGAACCTCAAGGAGGGCAATGATTAGTTCATGTCAAAAGCAGGACTAAAGTTATTAAGTTATATCTCTGGATATGTCAAGCAGCCATCCATTAGGCAATCTGAAGAATCCCTTCTAAGAAGTACTGTTCACTAAAAGGATAACTACATCTTCTGAATATAGAAGGTATAAAGGAATGTAGGGGGTCCGAAGTATTTATTGCTTTTTATAGAAATAGGCTGATTTGGCGGGACTTCCCTCCGGCCGCTCCCCACGTGCTTCCGCCCTGCTCTAGCCACACGCACTGAACTAGGAAGCCCGCAGGAGATCTCTTCCAGGGCGCAGGGCTAAGATGGACCCACTCAGGGACTAGCTGGCCGCAGAGCCAGAGCAGAGATGATGGCCGACATGTACAACAGAATGACCAGTGCCTCCCCCCGGAAGTGCATGCCTCCCCACTACAAGGAAGCAGAGCTGTCCGAGGGCAAGCCCGTGTGCCTGGACCGGTGTGTCTCCAAGGACCTGGGCATCCATGACCGGATGGGCAAGAAGTTGACAGAGTTGTCTATGCAGGATGAGGAGCTGCTGAAGCAGGTGCAGCAGAGTTCTGGGCCTGTGTGAGGTGCCCGACAGTACACCTAAGGTGCAGCCCATCCTTTCCCACTTGTCTAATAAAATGCCCCCGCCCCGCGTTGGGTGTCACCTGTGAAGACTGCCAGGCCTGGGCTCCTTCTGGAGAGTCTCCAGGAGCCTAGAGTATGATGGCACCCTTTCCCAGGCGGGGAAAGGTATTTGTCACGCTGGCCTGTGACTGTGTGTGTGAGTGTATATATATGTTATATATTTAAACAAATTTGTCGACACCAAAAAAAAAAAAGAAAGAAAGAAAGAAATAGGCTCATTTATGGCCAATTTTACTTTAGCAAAGTAAAATACATTGAAATCCCACTTCCCTCTCTGCCACACACATGTACCTTAAAAGAAGAATGAAGTCTTGCCATTTGCAACAACATGGCTGGGCTTAGATAAGTGAAATAAGCCAGACAGAGAAAGACAAACAGCATATGACTTTAATTATATGCAGAATCCAAGAAAAACCAAACAATAAGCACAAAACAGAAAGAGTCATAGACAGAGAAAACAAGCTAGTGGTTGCTAAGCTAGGAGTTGAGGAAGAGCAAAATAGGTTAAGGGGATTAAGAGGTACAAACTTCTAGACATTAATTTATAGATAAAGTTGTTATAGAGATAAAGCATGCTTGACTTTGAGGACTTATAGCTTATTATATAGCCATAAATAACATTTCAAAGAAGTGAGTCTTCCTCAGTTGTACTACTTTATTTTATTTTATTTTTTCAAGTCAATTGACAATTTTATTCATTAATTTTTTCCTCTCAATTTCTTCAAATTGAATAATATTATCTCTATTAATCTGTCTTGAAACTTCCTGAATTTATCCTTTGACATCTTCTTTCTGCCAGTAAGACTTCCTTCTCAATATTTCATTTTAGAGACTATATTTTTCCATTCTAAATATTTTCTTTTAAAAATATTTTCTACTTATTTGTTGAAATTTTCTATATTTAGTTCATTTGTATCAATTACAAATATTGAAAACTGGCAAAACCAATACAATATTATAAAGTAAATAATAATATAATAAATGTTAGAAAAGAAAAAGACAAGGGGAAAAAAAACTGCTTTGAAGTCTTTAATAAACTCATATCTGGGTAGTTTTTCATCTGCTGCTCTTCACTTCCTCAAGAAAAATCTTCCATTTTATTTAGCTTTTTATATGTCAGATGATTTGGGATTTTATCCTGGACACTGGGAACCTTGTATTGTGAATATTCTGAATTATTTTACAATTATTTTACGTTGTTCTGAGGCTAGTTGATGTTTTGTCTAGCAAAATTTAGGTTGGACCAAAAACCAACTATGTCTTTGGTGAGCTCAGATCTCAAATCATACGGCTTTCAGATTTTTTGTTTGTTTCTGCACAAGTACACAATCTTAGGGAACTTATACACAGAATATAGAGTTTTTTCTCTGGTTCTTTTCTTCCCAGAGTTTGATGGTCACTTTCTGATGACCTTTGTTCTCTGAGGCTCCTTCCCTTGGTTCTTATTTCTAGAAATATAGCTGTATTTCTGGTTGGCATTTCAGTCACTCTGTGACCTCAAATAGGAAATACATTCTTATGTATCACTTACTGTACTACTTTAATGAAAAGTAGTAGAGACAAGTCACCAGCTAACAAACTTTCAGATAGTCCTAAGAGTCTAAATTCTTTCATATCTACCCAATTCAGTATCCTAACTTGGAAAGTGTCTAAATGTTTAAGGGTAATGAATAGTACCACCTTTGTACTTTCTAAAATATCTGCAATGACATCTCATGTTTTATTTAGTTTGTTCATTTTCTACAATGAATGCTATATATATATATTCTTATTCCCAATGAGTGATATATACACACACACACACACACACACACACATATATACATATCCCCAACTTCTGGGACAATAGGAAGATTTGTAATCTAATTATATTACATTATATATTAATATGTTGCTGCTGCTGCTGCTGCTAAGTCGCTTCAGTTGTGTCTAACTCTGTGTGACCCCCATAGACGGCAGCCCACCAGGCTCCACCGTCCCTGGGATTCTCCAGGCAAGAACACTGGAGTGGGTTGCCATTTCCTTCTCCAATGCATGAAAGTGAAAAGTGAAAGTGAAGGTGCTTAGTCGTGTCCGACTCTTAGTGACCCCATGGACTGCGGCCCACCAGGCTCCTCCATCCATGGGATTTTCCAGGCAAGAGTACTTGTAATCAAATAATATATATTTATATTATATATATTTTTATATATTTGCTTTGATATATAAATATTTATATATTTATTTATTTATATATTTATTTAAATATATTTATATATTTATTTGATATATAAATTATTTAATATATAAATATTTATATATCAATGCAAATATATAAAAATATATATAATATAAATATATATTATTTGATTACAAATCTTCCTATTGTCCCAGAAGCTGGTAATAAGAATCATCCATATTACAAGCTTTTTGTCTTGTGGCAATAGAGATTTTATTCTGTACATGGGGAACAAGATTTGGCTTGCAATAAACCAAATCCATGGCAGAAAACATTTTCTAACAGAGTCCCATTGTATTCAGAAATCAAGATCACTAATAAAGACTCCAATAGAAACTATTCAACCTCCTGTTCAAATATTTTCTAAATTATTGGTCTCTCTGTGAGAACATTTTCTTTTGGCATAAACAGTGGCCATGAATAGGATGAGTGTTTGAACAGTACAAAAGTACCAGGTTTCTTCCTGTTACCCAAACAGCAATAAACACCAATGGTACAGAACCCACACAGCAGCCTTGGTCACACAATGGGGCTTACACACGAGGGGCCAATTCTCTGATAACATGAATGTCCCAGCTGGGGAGACACCAACAGCCAAAGTTAACAGTCGCAAAAGAGCCATTGAAAAAAAATGGAAGGAGTCCTTTTCCCTCCAAAGTCATCGCAGAATCCCAGAGAGCTACATCTGGGTGTCTGGGAATGAATCCTGTTATTGTATTAAATTGCTGAACACATGCTCTGTTACCCTTCCCCACCCCTGCAACCAGTTCCCAAGGACACTGTCCTAATTTATTTATCTTATCAAGGCCACCTGTCTGTACATGTCAGGGTCAGTGACAGAAGAAAACAAGGAATGAGTCTTTAAAAACCCTCAAGAACCCCTGATTGTCTTTTCCTCCTTTCTTTCCTTCTTCCTTTTTCTTTTCTGGCCATGACATGTGGCTTGCAGGATTTTAATTCCCACACCAAGTATCGAACCTGGGCCCCAACAGTGAAAGTGCCAAGTCCTAAACACTTCAGGACCGCCAGGAAATTCCTAATAACCTCTGATTTTCTTCAAAGTCATTTCAAAGAAGTTAAGTGCAGAAATGATGACCTAATCTTTAAAAAGCATTAAGCACTTAGATATATCTTTAAAAAATATTATGTGTGTATGTGTGTATAAACTCCAGAGATAGCTGTCATGATTTTCTCCACTTTTTCAAATGGGGAACTTAGTCATAAAGAGGTTAAAGGAAAGATTTGTGACTGGGATGTCAGCTCAGATGTGTCTGGTTCCTGATTTTCTTCTGGGAATTAGAAAGATGACAACTAGAACACTGACTTTCACGCTTTATTTTTAGGACTGCAATTCACAAGAAGAAATTACTTTAAACTGAAACCTAGAACACAATTCATGTCCATGCATGTGTGTGTGTGTGGTGTGTTTGTGTAACAAAAGTTTTATGAAATAATAAGCTTTCCTGCAGGCTGAGAACATGAATATTTCTTATTTATTCTCTGTAAAGAGAAAAAATGCTATAATGATCTAGTAAGCTGGTTTCACTTCATGACTCTCAAATAGGTCTTGAGTCAGATTTAAAAAACACTTCACAATGTCTCCATCAAATGGCCTTGTGTGAACACCCCTATTACAGGAATTTGATTTCTTTGTAACTATTTCATTTCTGAACATTTCTATGTGTGGAAGCAGGTCTATGTTTCTGCTATTTCCATGATAGCCTTCTAGATCCTAGGAAAGACTATCAAATCTCTCAAGAGTTCTCTCTTCTCTAAACTGGATACTCTCTCTTTCTTTAATTCCTTGTATGATAGATAGTAGGTCCCCTACATATGAAGAAGTTCCATTCTGAGAGTTTATTTGTAAGTCCAATCTGTTCGTAAATCCAACAAAGTTAGCCTAGGTACTCAACTAACACAATCAGCTATATAGTACTGTACTATAATAGGTTTATAAAACTTTTTTCATGGGGCTTCCATTGTGACTCAACTGGCAAAGAAACCACCCACAATGCAGGAGACCAGGGTTGTTCCCTGGGTTGGGAAGATCCCCTGGAGAAGGGAAAGGCTACCCACTCCAGTATTCTTGCCTGGAGAATTCCATGGACTGTACAGTCCACGGGGTCACAAAGAGTCAGACACAACTGAGCGACTTCAGTACATGCACTTTTCTCACAAATAATATATTAAAAAGCAAACACAAAAAATAAAAAGTGTTTCTTTTTTTATCTCACAGTACAGTACTTTGAAAAATACAGTAGTACATTGCAATAGCTGGCACACACAGGCTGGCATCAAGTGAACAGGCAAGAAGAGTTATTGACTGGAAGAGGGAGTGGGGTGGGAGATGGTAGAGCTGAAGGACTGTCAGCAATAGAAGATGGGGGGCAAGCTGCAATATCACTCACCCCTGACTTTGCTAGTATGGGTTCTGGTTCCTTGCTGAATTCAAATCTATCTACTCTCTTCGAACAAATGATCCAGTGGTGTCTGGGTGCTATGCTGTGCTTAGTCGCTCAGTTGTATCCAACTCTTTGCCACCCTCAGGGACTATAGCCTGCCAGGCTCCTCTGTCCATAAGACTCTCCAGGCAAGAATACTGGAGTGGGCTGTCATGCCCTCTTCCAGGGTATCTTCCCAACCCAGGGATCAAACTCAGGTCTCTCACGTTGCAGGCAGATTCTTTACTGTCTGAGCCACCAGGAAAGCCCTGGGTAACAGCTCTTTTTTTCTCATCATAGATGACACAGTATCATTGGATTGCATTCTGAATGGCTGCTGCAACCTTTATGTACCATTCTACATTTTGGTCCTATGCCTCAAAAACTAACAATGCCTCCTCAAATAAAGAAAATTCCCTTGCCATTTTCTGCACCGTGAATCTCTTTGATTCTTCAGTTGCTTCTTTTTCCTCTAGCCTCTCTTTGTCCCTCCTCTGGGTCTCCCATTCCAACAGGTCCTTATTAGTAAGCTTCCTGGTCGCATCTTTGAAAGTTCGCAACTTGAAGGTTCATGTATAGGAGACTTATCATAATTTCTATTCTTCCCACTCATCTTAGAATACACACCACTTTAAGATACTCCAGCTGTATGATCAGGACTCCAATCTTTTGTTTTAAATATCAAACCTAGCTTTTGCTGTCCAGAGCTATATTTCTATTTCCAGTTTAAAATTATGTTAACTTTTGGTGGTTAGATGTGCACTGTGATGCTTAATGAACTTGCCAGCTACAACCACAAGGTTTACTTGCTATGACAATGAAACTCACTGTAGCCTAATGCCAACCTGATATAGTTATTTTCAATTATAAGTTAAATATTGACAGATTCTGAATATAGAACTTGTGCTACACATGTCAGAATATACAAAGGACAATCACATCTTCACTCCAATCATTACCTTATTTTTGAGATTAAATAATCCCCTTTAGGCTTCCCCATTGCCTCAGTGGTAAAGAATTCGCCTACAATGCAGGAGCCCAGGAGATGCAGGTTCGACCCCTGGGTCAAGAAGGTCTCCTGGAGGAGGGCATGGCAACCCACTACAGTATTCTTGCCTGGAGAATTCCAAGGACAGAAGAACCTCGTGGACCACATTCCATAGGATCACAAAGAGTCAGAGACAGAATTGAGTGACTCAGCACACACACACACACACAATCAGCACACACGCACACACACAATGCACCTTATCTTGGAATGATACATCAAAATGATGCCTGCCATTCATACTATTTTGTAGGTCAGCAATGCATACTTCTTTTTTTTATAAATATGTTTTCAATATGTTTTTGTGACTTAAATTTTCTTTGCTTTTTTCCCTTTAATCAAGATTTTATTACTAAAGCAATTTTATTAGTAATTTTTCTTTTATTTTGACATTGAAACATTGATTTGATAGTTCATCTTAGGGACTGTGCTTTTGTTTATACATGTAGATGGTTAATTCATATATTTTTAATCCAAAAATCTTGAGATTGCTCCCAGTAGAACTTCCCTTTTCTAAAAATAATATTTTTTTTCTGTTTTCCATATGATGCTGTTTTCAACAAGGAAGGAAACACAGATATTCCAAAGATACTGATGAGAACTTCTGTGAAACCCTTTTATTTAAATCACAAAATCTCGGGGTAAAATTGGTGTTTAAAACTTGAAACCATCAGTATTTTTAAGGGATTTTATTTTTTAAGGAATCTAGTTCATGTGAAAGGGGCTTCCCTGTTGGCTCTGCAGTAAAAAATCCACCTGCCAATGCAGGAGACACGGGTTCAATCCCTGGGTTGGGAAGATCTCCTGGAGTAGGAAATGGCAACCCATTTCAGTATTCTTGCCTGGGAAATCCCATGGACAGAGGCGTCTGGTGCGCTACAGTCCATGGGGTTGCAAAAGAGTTGGACACAACTTAGAAACTAAACAACAACAACAGTTCGTGTGAAAAGTAAAATTTTGGATAAGCTCCCCACCAAAATAAAACTGTGGGAAAGTAAAAGCACAATTTATAGCCTCCCCATAAGTGGAACCTCTCTCGAGGAGTTATGAAAAGACTGCGTGGGCTGAGCCTCACCCCCAGCATCTCTCCACCCTCACACCACCACGTTCTCTCCTGCCATAAAGCAACTCAGATTGCCAGTGGGAGTGATATCATGAGACTGACAACTCTAAATTTGCGGTATTTTGTTTATTAAGAAAAAAAAAAAACAAAGATTTCCCAAATTTTCTTGGCACCCATTTTACAGTTGATGGCAGCACCCAAGTGTGTCATGACATTGCATTGGCAAATTGGGACATGCTGGGTCAGACAGTTATCCAAAGTTCCATTTTGAGGGTCATTTGTGTACTAGCCACCAATGACAAACTACTCTGCATTCAATTGTTAGACCCAGGGTTGGTCCTGCCTTTAAACGCCAAGGTCCTATCCCTTAGAGACACCTTCCTCTGGCCTCCACCCTCCCTGTGAGGTGAAGGAAACGTGTTTTCCCAGGTCTCACTCCTAAACGAGACCATGCTCCAATTACTTCAGCTCAGTTCAGTTCAGCTCAGTCACTCAGTTGTGTCTAACACTTTGCAGCCCCACGAACTGCAGCACGCTAGGCTTCCCTGTCCATCACCAACTGCCGCAATCTACTCAGACTCATGTCCATTGAGTTGGTGATGCCATCCAACCACCTCATCTGTCGTCCCCTTTTCCCACCTTCAATCTTTCCCAGCATCAGGGTCTTTTCAAATGAGTCAGTTCTTCTCATCAGGTGGCCAAAATATTGGAGTTTCAGCTTCAACATCAGTTCTTCCAATGAATATTCAAGACTGATTTCCTTTAGGATCGACTGGTTGGATCTCCTTGCAGTCCTAGGGACTCTCAAGAATCTTCTCCAACACCACAGTTCAAAAGCATCAATTCTTCGGCACTCAGCTTTCTTTATAGTCCAACTCTCACATCCATACATGGCTACTGGAAAAACCATAGCCTTGACTAGACAGACCTTTGTTGGCAAAGTAATGTCTCTGATTTTTAATATGCTGTCTAAGTTGGTCATAACTTTTCTTCCAAGGAGCAAGCGTCTTTTAATTTCGTAGCCGCAGTCACCACCTGTAGTGATTTTGGAGCCCAGAAAAATTAAGTCAGCCACTGTTTCCATTGTTTCCCCATCTATTTGCTTTGGAGTGATGGGACCAGATGCCATGATCTTCGTTTTCTGAATGTTGAGCTTTAAGCCAACTTTTTCACTCTCCTCTTTCACTTTCATCAAGAGGCTCTTTAGTTCTTCTTTGCTTCTTGCCATAAGGGTAGTGTCATCTGCGTATCTGAGGTTATCGATATTCCAATTACTTGGGAACAGGAATCCCTACCCTAATGACTTGACCCCACTCCCAGGGATGGTCTAGTCTCTCTCAGGTCTGTCTTCCATAGTATGGAAGCCCTTCTGAAAATGCTGGCTCTTATGGCCAAAGGAAGTCAAGGAGTGACTGCAGAGTAAAGAGAAGGAGGAAGAATATTGGACAGAGTTTGAATGTGCTCTTATAGAGGATGAGGAAACCAACTGAGACTGAGACGACAAGGGGAGGTAGTCAGGCTGGGATGGTACCTATATTTCTATGGTTGCTTTACTCCTGAGCTGCCAGGAATTCACCAATACTGATTTCTGCTCTCAGGAAGTTTTCAGTCTGGTCAGAAAGAGGAACACATAAATCAATCACGTTAGCCCTATGAAGTGAATACTACACTTAGGATTCTTTGAGATACCAGAAGAGAGTCCCTTCAGCCAGTCTGGCATGAAGATGTAGGGACTGACTGGGGAGGATGAATCTTGAATGACGAATAAGGTAAATTAGAAAACAGGGAATTGAGGTGAGGGGACAATGGGATTGCAGAGGGTTTGAGAAAGAACACAACTAGGAAAGGCACTGAGACATGAAACAGGAAGCTTTCTTACCCTGCAAGGCTGAGCTAAAGGCCCTCCATCTCTGCTCTCATATCAAAGTTATGTGTTTCCCACACATCTGGGAAAGAGTAGCACCTGAGAACATGCGTGTTTAATTGACAGTCATGGTGTAGGAGAGGGATCTACAATTTCCTCATGTTCTTGAAGCAAAAGTCCTAGGTGGAAAGAGTAACATGAAGAAGGGGAGAGGTCTCGGCACATCCTGGCAAAAGTTGTTTCCAACACCTTAGAGATTAACCTTATTTTAGAAGTGAGAGCTTTAAACGTGAGACTGACATGACTGGATTTCATTTTAGTAAGCAGTGAGAAGGATTGTTCGAAAAGCACTCAAGACACAAATGACCAGTCAGTGGGCAATTGTTATAGTCCAGGGGAGAAATAACAAGAGCTTGCCTACATTGAAATCTCAACATATACATGGCCATATCCCTTGCTTGCCATGCAGTAGATTCTGAATAATTCATTGTCAAATGAATGAAGTCAGTAACACTAAGAATGGAGAGAGGAGGATATATTTAGAAAATATGGACATCATAGGGATCAAATACAGGATTGACAGGGTAGGTGGTCAAGGATACCTTCAGGATGTCATATTGAGTCTTAGACAGGTGATGCCAATGACCATGAAGGGATGTCTTCTGAGAGTGAGATGATGAAACAAGTCTGGGACAAGTTCGGGTCTAGCTGCTTGAGGATCACCCAGTAGAGATAACTCGGACAGTAAATATAAAACTTAAAAAAAATGGTTACGAATGATATTTTGTATCAGAATGTCTGGACATTTTGTTAAAGCACAGATTCCTAAGTCTCATTCCCAGATAGTCTAATTCACGAAATATAGGATGAAGTCTGAGAATCTCCATTTTGACTATACCTCCCAGGAGATACTAGTGCAGGCTATTAACACTTTATTTTTCTTGAGGAGTTTTTTTATTTTTGTTCTGCTTTGTTTTTTAGAGTTTTGCTTACTGGTTAGAGATCTAGTTTGGGAACCAATGACATAAAGATAATAACAACAAGCACTGACTACTTGCAACGTGACAAACTGTTCTAAGCACTTTACTATGGTAACACATACAAACTTCACACCCCTATCAAGTAGGTATTATTCTCTGCATTTTGCAGATTGAAAAACTGAGCCTCAGATAGTGTGAGAGATGAGATTTGAACTTAGGTAGCCTAAGTTCTGGAGAAGGAAATGGCAACCCACTCCAGTGTTCTTGCCTGCAGAATCCCAGGGACGGGGGAGCCTGGTGGGCTGCCGTCTATGGGGTCGCACAGAGTTGGACACGACTGAAGTGACTTAGCAGCAGCAGCAGCAGCCTAAGTTCATGGCCAGAGTGTGTGTTCTTAACCATTACACTAGTCTAGCCTTCAGATTACTATCATATTTGTTGAGACTAATTAATAGTGACAAAGGGAATGAGGTTACTTAAGAAGGTTGCTGCTGCTGCTGCTGCTAAGTTGCTTCAGTCGTGTCCGACTCTTAGCGATCCCATGGACTGCAGCCCACCAGGCTCCTTCGTCCATGGGATTTTCCAGGCAGGAGTACTGGAGTGGCGTGCCATTGCCTTCTCCGACTTAAGAAGGTTATATGGGCTAAATATTGAATCCTGGAGAATCATGAATATGAGTGGCAGATGAAGGTAAAGGATTAGAAGAGGTTGAAAAATATTTAAACCCATACTGGCTTTTTAAAGGAGTACTAGATTTCCTAACACCGAGAACAATTGCAAGAAGCTCTTAATAAAAGTTTTCGGTAATAGTATTGATGATGAAAAGTTGTGTCCTCAGGTACTACTTCATTAAGTCATCATCCAATGTGATACTGTGATGTTTCTTCATGTATTTTCAACTACACTGGATTTTTTACATTGCTAAACATGGGAGAAATAATATAGAGACAAGACAATCTACATTCTAAAAAATATATTTTATAAGTAAATGCTAAGTAATGGATATCAATATGAATAACTGCTTTTATTGCTATTGAGTCTTCTACTTCTAATGAAAATAAGCATCAGAATGGAGATTTAACTTCTGGTCTTTTTTGCACAACTCATCCTCAATGTTTCAACTTGATCTCAAACTTGAAAATGAAAATGGTCTTCTTAATATTTGCAAATGCTTGGAACTTACTAATTCTTGGTGTCCACAAGCCTCACACAGCCAGAAGGACACATTGTTAACCCCTTTGAATTTCCTTTCATTTGTTACTGAGCACAGTCTTACAGTGCCTTCAGGATTTTGTTGATTTATATGTTAGGAGATATATTTAGCCTTTAGAACCATTTTCTGGCAATAACCCTAGTCAATCATTGAAATAAATTTTGAAGACTGTGAAATCACTTGTTCTAATTGCGTATTCCTTAGTTTTCTAAACTGTTCTTGTTTGAAAAAATTTTCTTTCACCTTCTGGGTTCATATGAATCCTTAGGTATGCTAAAAGTTTGAAGAAGCAATCAATTTATTTTCCATTATCCTGTCTCTCCTCAGTCACAGGATAGCCTGGACTCATTTGTTTAGTGTTACAAGAATCCCTTTTGCCTAGAGGGAGGTCCATCCCAAAAGGATATCCCTTATTACAACTTTGCTAGACACTTTTAAACAAAGAAACAAGAAGATTCTTAGAGTAAGCATCTGTGTCAGACCTCAAGATAGCAAAGCACAACATTTGTATAAAAGCCTGTTATAGTGTCTGCTTTTGTCTTAGTGACTTATCTCCATCTGCCTTTGCTAGAGGACAGACAAGTGATGGATAGGTGTTTTGACACAGTGCACATATGGAGGCTGGAAAGATAGGTGAATGCTTTTAAACCACATTTTGAATATGACCTGCCACTAAATAAAGAGATTTGGAGTAGGAGAAAAAAAATGTAGAAATGATATTAACACAATGAGGAGCAAGACCCTCGTTTCATCATAAAGATGAATGTAGATCTGCAGCAATTTGCAAATAACACATAATTAGGGATAGTTTTTGTAATGCAAAAATAAGCCCTCTAATTATATCTAGAACTGATTGCAGATAATGATAGTGATCCACTAGGAATACATTAAGAGACGGAGATCACTTTTTTTCCCCTCTCATTCAAGCATTGAGATTTTCTGCCTTGACCTGTAGAAACAGCATTAATGGGAGACACTGAAGAGAGACTGTCTGGTTGTTACAGGGGTTTGATTTACACATTCACCAGAAGATTCTTTGTTAGGAACCTTTCAGAATATAATCATTCTCAAATCCTCAGTGTACCCAATATCTAATCAAAAAAAGAGAGAAAGGAAAAGGCCACTCACTTGGATCTGGTTTGTAAGACCCAGAGGTTTTAGAACTTCAGACATTTATCAGAAAACTTTTTTTCACTATCATTTTCACCACTTCTCTCCCACCTCTCTCCCTTCTTCCTTTCTTTTTCCCCCACTTCTTACTAGTTTATTCCTTGACCCTACACAAACTCCATCAGCTATTTTTTCATCCCCCTAGGTAAGTTATGAAAGGAAGAAGTATCTTGAAAGTACTCAAAGTTCTTTGGAAAGCAAAATTATCTTGGGAACTCAAAATAGTCTTCTTTCCCATGAACTATCATAATATTACTCCCTGACATAGCAAAGTATTCTTGTATTCAAAAGGGAAAAATAAATTTTGTGATGGCCTTGGCAAGGATATATTTTAGTTATAGGCTTGAGTTTTGAGGAATTCTGATAATTGATGTCTGTGTAGAGAAAGATCAGCCTGGAAAAGAAAAATGGAGAAGTGATCAAATACTTTAGAAAAAAAGCCAAAGTACTTGTAAAATAGTGAAAATTAAAGGCATAGGATATTTCAAAAGGAATGGATATCCAAAAGCGAATGCTAATGAAAAGATAAGGAAGGCTGAAACTAAAAATGACTGCAGGATTTCTTGACAGCGAGGTCTTTAATAACCTTGATAAAAGAAATTTGGTGGAAGGAATAGGGTAAAAGTCAACTTGGAGTGAATAATCGATGAAAAAATTAAGACATGGAGATGATAAATGAAGATAATTCTTTGAGAAGCTTGAAAGAAAAGCAGGATGATGAAGGTTAGCAGACCTGAGAGGTTTTATTCATTCATCTACTCATTAATTCATTTACTGTTTAATATAGTTATAGGAGGGTAACTGTCCTTTTTACTTTCTTTTTGCTTTTTTTTTAAGAGAAGAAAGACTTTTTTTGAAGGAGAGAAAGGTCAAAGCATGAGTAGAGAAATGGGCCTTTCATAGAAAGGGTTGTGTGTTTTCTTAACAGGAAAAACAGACAATACATATGCACATGACTGGATTGGTAGTTTGGTAGGGAGTTATTCAGGGAATTAGTGTTTGGTGTTTTGTTTTTCTTGGATGTCTGACTTCAATAATTCCAACTTACATAAAATAACAAGATCATGAGAATCATCTTTGATATCCACAGATAAAGAAATAGTATTTTCTGTACCCAAAACAGAGCAAAATTATGTAAAACGGAAGAGGGCTTTGTGGCAGTCCTTTGTATGAAAAGTCTTACAGTAGTATGGAAATGAAGGCATGCTGGGTTTTACAGTTAACTAACACTTAACTAATTGTCTTAATTGAAAAGAAGAAAGTTATCTAAAATTAGAAGGTGTTCTGGAAAATCAAAGAGGGCAGACTCTTGTTTTAAAGTGATACAAAATCCCAGCAAAAATGGCCTAGGAGAAAAGATACTGTTATTATTACTGCAATTTTCAGGATTAGAGGATGGCTTTAGCATGTCTGTAGTCAAGCCCAAAACGATACCATGGGAACATCAGTTCTGCCTTCAGCTGTATTACTGTGCTGCTGCGAAGTCACATCCTGTGCTGCTGCGAAGTCACTTCAGTTGTGTCAGACTCTGTGCGACCCCATAGACGGCAGCCCACTAGGCTCCCCCATCCCTGGGATTCTTCAGGCAAGAACACTGGAGTGGGTTGCCATTTCCTTCTCCAATGCATGAAAGTGAAGTCACTCAGTCGTGTCCGACTCTTAGCCACCCCATGGACTGCAGCCTACCAGGCTCCTCCGTCCATGGGATTTTCAGGCAAGAGTACTGGAGTGGGTTGTCATTGCCTTCTCCGTGGTCTTAACTAAATTACAAAATAGCAGCATTGGAATCCTTTATCCTCTTAGATCCATTCAATGGAAAGAAAGTCTAGGACACCTTTTGCAGAAGACCTAGAAAAATTCCTTTGTTTTTAACTGGGTTATGTGCCATTCTCTGAAATGAAAACTGAGTTCAGGGAGACTGAGATGCATGGATTGGTTTTGGTTTGTGGTCCCCGGTGAGGGTAAATGTGGAATCACATGGCCTACAGTGGAAGTAGATAGATCACCAAATGGTCAAGGAAGTTCAAATTCTGATTATTTAAAAAGTGCAATCAAATTAATTAACAATTTTATTTGTTTATCTTTTATATAAGATTTCAGGGTGACAGCAAATAGATATGACAAATCACTCATCTGAGGTTTTCTTCTGCTTCTTTTCATTACAAATTTGTGCTAAAGGTGCTGGAACCCAACAAAATAAACAAAGATGGTAGATGAGTGAATTCTGAATCATGGTGAGTGGCTTGTGTTAGTAACTAACAAGAAAAAAAAAAAAACATTTTTAGGGGGAAAAAGATTGAGAGTGTCTCTCTTAATTTAATCTTGAACATGTGGTGTTAGTTGCTCAGTCATGTCCAACTCTTTGCAACCTCATGGACTGTAAGCCTCCAGGCTCCTCTGTCCATGGAATTCTCCAGGCAAGAGTACTAGAGTGGGTAGCCATTCCCTTCTCCAGGGGATGTTCTCGACCTGTTGCATTGCTGGTGGATTCTTTACCATCTGAGCCACCAGGGATACCGCATGGATATGCAGACTTCACTATAATTAAAAATGTGAAAAGATGCAATTTCAATGTTATTAAACATAACTCCATTAGCATATATTTATCTGGGTATTATCCTGATATGGTACATTCCTCAAATTAGTTTTTAATCAACCACACTTATTAAGCATAGTTTGGTATAAGGCATGATTTTGTTGACACTTGGAAATATACACAGCAAGCCCTCTATTTGGTAAAGCTTTTGGTCTAGCTCAAGGTAACAATATAAAGACTTTAGCAGTAACAGCTCTAGTACATTGTGAGTTCCTCAAGAACCCCAATTAAGCATCATTCATTTCTTTGTTTCTTTGCCTAGCTCTAAGCTTAGAATGTAGCAGGCATCAATAAGGGTATATGGATTTGATATTTTAGCAGGCCCTCCATTAAGGATTCACAGGCATTATCATTCCACTGGTTTAGGCTTTTAAAACAACATTTTGGTTAGAATCTTCGAGATGGGTTAACAATGTCCTTCCCTGCCTTTCTCCCTACTGTTACTTGTGTACATGTTTCTCTTTCTCCTTTACTGCATGCTTCTTTCAGAGCAGAAATCATACCTTAAATTATAAATTCATTGGCTCATTTACTTATTCCAAGAATATTCAGTAGTTGTCCACTACGTGTTAGGATCACTAAGTTTGAAAAGAAATCAGATACAATCCCATGAAAACACAGAGTGATAAGCTTTAACGTTGCCTGTTGTTGCTTCTTCCTATCTATGCCATAATAGTATTAACAGAAGTTTCAGAAATGCTTATGTAATTGACTCAGGAGAGTTGTGCCAAATGTAACCTGTATCTGTAGCTACAAAATCAAATCACAAAGTGTATTATTCCTTCATTGCCTTCAATTAACAGTTAAATAATAATCATCATTTATTCAATATCTGTCATACTAGAACCTTGCATACATTATTTTTTAAAACATTATAACAACCTTATGAAATTTTTCATTTTACTCAGGAGAACACCAAGATTGCAAGAAGCTAGACAAGTCTTACACATTGAGTAGCAAAGCTAGGATTTGAACCTTGATCTGTCTGGAAATGAAGTCTATAATTTTACTCTTTAGTACATATTGGTTTTAAACACTGTTGAAATACACACCACCTCAGTCCCTAAGTTCCAATATGTAGATTTCAGAACCTCCTTTCCCTCTCATTGCCCCCAATGTACTTCAGCTTTTGACAATGAAGACCTAATATTTAAACCAGCTCTTTGTAATTTGAGTTTGATAATGTCAATAACCACTGAACCGAGTGTACATTCATCTTTCTTTTTAATGAAAGTGAAAGTGAAGTCGCTCAGTTGTGTCTGACTCTTTGCGACCCCATGGACTGTAGCCTACCAGGCTCCTCCCTCCATGGGATTCTCCAAGAAAGAGTACTAGAGTGGGTTGCCATTTCCTTATAGATGGGTCATAAAACCACCATTTTATAAATTTGTTACACCTCTACCTGTCTGGGCTAATGGGAAAAGGGCAAGTGCTTGAAGTGCTCTTAAGAGAAGACCTCTCTAGGTTTACAGTTCCAGACCTCAGGCAGGTAATCAACCAGTGGATGGAAGCAGTCACATGGTAACCTTCTCCTCAGATGGGAATCCCATTCTTGTTCCAGGTAAGCTCTTTGAACTATGAATGTTTCTGATTCGTCTTTCTCTTTAGAGATTCAAGTGCTTAAACATAATCTAGAGAGCTTTGTTCTCATTGTTCTTTTCATGCACAATACCTATGTCTCATTCTTGTTTATGAAACCTGTTTTTGTTGCATGTACTTATAGCTGCAATGAGGCCCTTTTCATTCTGAAGTATCATCTCAGTGCTGTAGTGGGAGCAGATTCAACTGAAAACTGGTCTTATTTTAAACAGTATAAACATGGATCCCCAAAGTCTGGTTGCTAAGCTATCAACACAAAGAAAAATATCCACATCGCGTTTATCACCAAAAGATAATAAGGGACCAAGGTGATGGAAAAAACATTAATAGCCAGTGGTTCCATTGAAAGGTAGTCTCTGAGGTCAATGTCAACAAGCATCTTCATCACTGACTTTTTGAAAGGTTAAAGTTTGCCAGTCCAAATGTGGGAACAAACAAAAGAATGTACACCCTGGAACAATACTCTGTAGAGACAAGACAGCGCCAGAAAGACAAAGCCTGTTCAGCTGTGTTTCCTGATAGCCCTGCCCAGCATACTTCTACCGCAGGCCGACAGCTGAGTTTCTAAAGAATAATTATATCAAGTGATGTCATGATGGATGGCTTCTTTCCAACAGCCTCATGGCTTATCTTTTGGGACAGAGACTTAGGGGAGATAGAGGGCTGTGAACCGTTGTCACAGTTTTAGGAGAGTGGGGTTGGCAGCAACGTCTGCTGTTCTAACTCGCTTGGGAGTGCAGGGTCTGAGTTCCACCCTCTAAAATTAACCCCGCATTGATGGCACTTTTTAAATGAAACAAATATCCATATATGATAAAAGACTCCTTTTTTTTTTTTTAACAGTACTTTTTTTTTCAAGTGTTGATTTATTTGGTTGCCCCCAGGGTCTTAGGTGAGGCAATCAGGATCTTTGTTACCGCATGCAAGCTCTTTAGTTGCAGCATGTGGGATCTAATTCCCTGACCAGGGATGGAGCCTGGGCTCCGGTATTGGAATTTTGCTTCCTGCATTGAAGCTCAGAGTCTTAACCACTGGACCACCAGGGACGTCCCGATAAAAGACTTCTGTATGTAAATTTTACCCAATCGTTTTGTAATACCAGATGACATTCACAGCGCTTTATCTATATTTACTATTTTAATCATTCTTGCAACCCAACATTGTAAGTAGTAATGCTTCCATGTTATAGGTGAGGAAACTGAACTAAGGAGGTGAAGTGACACGCACAGGTCACATCAATTCAGTTCAGTTCAGTCACTCAGTCGTGTCCGACTCTTTGCAACCCCATGAACTGCAGCACGCCAGGCTTCCCTGTCCATCACCAACTCCCAGAGTCCACCCAAACCCATGTCCATTGAGTCGGTGATGCCATCCAACCATCTCATCCTCTGTCGTCCCCTTCTCCTCCTGCCCACAATCCCTCCCAGCATCAGGGTCTTTTCAAATGAGTCAGTTCTTTGCATCAGGTGGCCAAAATATTGGAGTTTCAGCTTCAGCATCAGTCCTTCCAATGAAGGACTGATCTCCCTTAGGATGGACTGTTTGGATCTCCTTGCAGTCCTAGGGACTCTCAAGAGTCTTCTCCAACACCACAGTTCAAAAGCTTCAATTCTTCTGCACTCAGCTTTCTTTATAGTCCAACTCTCACATCCATACATGACTACTGGAAAAACTTTAGCCTTGATGGTCCTTTGTGGACAAAGTAATGTCTCTGCTTTTTAATATGCTGTCTAGGTTGATCATAACTTTCCTTTCAAGGAGTAAGCATCTTTTAATTTCATGGCTGAAACCACCATCTGCAGTGATTTTGGAGCCCCCCAAAATAAAGTCAGCAAGTGTTTCCACTGTTTCCCCATCTATTTCCCATGAAGTGATGGGACCGGATGCCATGATCTTAGTTTTCTGAATGTTGAGCTTTAAGCCAACTTTTTCACTCTCTTCTTTCACTTTCATCAAAAGGCTCTTTAGTTCTTCTTCACTTTCTGCCACAGGTCATATAGTAAGTGAATAAAGTCAGGACTCTAACACAATCCCAGAGATTGACATTCTCACTCATAGTGTTGCCTTCACCATGATTTAAAAATTATTATTTCTTGTTTTGGCCCTGGAAAAAGAGAGGCGTGGGCCATGGTCCCCAAGAGAACAAATTGGATTTGCATTCTGGGCTACAGTCCATGGGGTCGCAGAGAGTCAGACATGACTGAGCAACAAACGCACACACATACAAAGTGAAGAGAGCATCTTTCCAGGGATGGATCCCATGATTTCAAAGAATCGAAGAACCCTGAGTGGTGAATGAGAGAAATTTGTGGTTAATGGATCTACCTACTACCTCCAGCTTACTTAGCAAAGGTCACCAGGTAACCTTGGAAATATATACAAAATGCTGTTAGATCTTGCCAGAGGTGACTTTTATTAGACAGCAAGTTGAGGCCCATAAAATTTTGTTAGCTGTTTCTTTCATATCAGGGAGGACAATCAAGACAGCTACATTTAAAAAAAAAAAAACTCATTTCTAATAAACTTTTGTTATTGTTGTTGCTGTTTAGTCACTCAGATGTGTCTGACTCTTTTACTACCCCATGGACCATAGCCTGCAGGCTCCTCTGTCCATTGGATTTCTCAGGCAAGAATGCTGGGAGTGGGTTGCCATTTCCTTCTTCAAGGGATCTTTCCAACGCAGGGACTGAATCTGTGCACCCAGCATTGCAGGTGGATTCTTTTTTCTTTTTTAAATATTTTATTTATTTATTTCGCTCCACCAGCTCTTTGTTGTAGCACACGGGATTTTTAGTTGTGGCATGTGGGATCTAGTTCCCTGACCAGGGATCGAATCCCAGGCCCCTGCACTGGGAGCAGGGAGTCTTAGCCACTGGGCCACCAAGCAAGTCTCACAGGTGGATTCTTTACTGCTGAGCCACCAGGGAAGCCCCCAATAAACTTTTAGACAAAGCTGACAAAAACAAATCATCGCATATTTCTTAACAAAAATTCAGTCATAAGCTCTTGTTATGACATAAGCTTTTGTTATGACAAGGATATCATAAACTTGATAGTTCTGTTTGTATATTTGTATCACTTGTAATTAATGTCTTAAATCATAAACGAATTAGCTCATTATTTAAACCATAGCAAAAGAATTCATCTTTTGCAATTCTTAGCTCATACTTGAATGTACACACCAATGTGGATGTGTAGCCAACTCACAAGAAGTATAAGATACATTCCTCACAATTATCTACTTTTATATGAAGGTTTGAAGGAAATTATATTAACTCACTCAAATGTGAATATTTATTATAAGGCAAAAACAAAAATGAATAAGAAAAAAAACAGAATACATCTAAGAAATACTGTGTTTACAGCAGTTTGCTTCAAGTTCTTCAAAATAAAGACTGGGGATTTCTAGGTTTGTGTTCATGACCCTCTGCCATTTGGAACTACTTTAGTGGAAAATTCTAAGAAGCACCAAAGAAGAAAACACAAGTGCCATTTGTGTGAAAATAAACCTTCATTAGGCTTTTTATCTTGCTTTCCACAGAAATATTCATAGCAATCTTCATCACTTTTATAATTTGAGAGGAACAGCCAAAAGAATTAAAAGGAGAAAATAAAGAAGGAGCTTCTGATGTGAGAGCTCTAAGTAATACATTTTTTTAAATGGGAACAGAAACCAAAACACACAACTTCTTGATCTGAAACAAATAAAATAAAGTTGGTTATTCTTTCCATATTCTTATGGGGTAGAAATAGAATAACCATCGCTTGGGGACCACAACATTCACAGAAGCATCTCTGTAGATACAGCATTATCTCAGGTACTGTACATAGTTTCCAAGGAAAGGAGAAGGAATACTTTTAACCCATTAGCATCTTCCAAGAAGATATATATATATTTTTCTCATATATATATGTGTGTGTGTGTGTGTATAAGAAAGAAACTAGCATCTGGGTCTATTCATTTAGTACTTCAATGTCCAAGAAGTATAATCCTCACCAATTCAAACAGGTAGGCTTATGCAGGCCACCAACAAATACTCAATCTTTGCGTAGCCAATCTCTGGATAAAAGGAGTTGGAACTGTTATAAGGTCACACAAATAACTCAAGTTCTGTTTTCACAATTCCCTGTAAGTGAACCATTGAACGTATAAAACATTTAATGCAAAGTGTCTGTTGACTTTGATGGTTTGCAAAGTCCACACACCCAGCTCCTTTTTCTTTCATTGCAACCTTACTCCCCCCACATTTCAGAATCCATATGCAACACTGAGTGAATGTTCTGCCCAACACTATGGGCCATCCCATGAAATCAACCTGGTGAGACATGTAGATGTTCTGTTCCTTTAGATGTACACTTAACCTTTGAACAATAGGCAGTTGAACTGTGGAGTTTCACTTATACTCAGATATTTTTAATAATAAATATTTAGTATTGGATCTGCAAATGTGGAAGGATCTCACATAACAAGGGTAGGTAACTTATATACTCAGATAAACCTTCTCCCTTATTTTTCAAGTATCAGCTGTAGCAATAAAATCTTTTCAAATTTTCATGCTCAAAAAATTCATGAAGCACACAGAAAGTACCAAATTTTTGTCTGTTACCAAAAACAACAGATTTTTAAAAAATTAACTGAAGACTTCATAGTTATATTTTTAAATGTTGATTTTTAAAAAATGTTTCCTAAATTGGAAAGTTAAACTCCAAGAAAGTATCAATAAATGTACTCTAAAGGGAACAAATAAATTACCATGGAAAAGAAACAGAGAGTACATTCAAGGGAAACATAATTATCCAAATATTTTTATTTAAATATTTTTTTGGTCTAAATAACAGTCATCTTTTAATTAGTGTTTCATAAATCTGTTGTTATACATAATAATCTACTTGTAGCCTATTTTAATACACTCTTTGGTCATGTTATAAAATAACAAATACAATGTTATTATTACTCAACAAGCACATAAGATAACCAATCTCATAAAATCATCAACAATGGGAGAGATGCATGTCTTTACCATGACTAAGAGTAGCAGCCCAGTAACTTCTAGGAGCAAGCAGATTTATGCATCACCCAGGTGCATTTACAAATTGGACATCAAAGCTTTGCAATAGGCTCCATCCAGAAGGAGGTGAAAGAATGTGGGCGAGTTCTGTGAAAAGAGCTCCAGCTTAGCCTTGGGAAAGGCGGGGGTGTGGTCATTGTTGTCTTTCTATCTGTTTCCTCTTTCCTCCATTATGTCTAACTAAACCTTTTCAGTTCAGTTCAGTTCAGTCGCTCAGGCGTGTCCGACTCTTTGCGACCCCATGAATTGCAGCGCACCAGGCCTCCCTGTCCATCACCAACTCCCGGATTTCACTCAAACTCATGTCCATTGAATCAGTGATACCATCCAGCCATCTCATTCTCTGTTGTCCTCTTTTTCTCCTGCCTCCAATCCCTCCCACCATCAGGGTCTTTTCAAATGAGTCAACTCTTCGAATGAGGTGGCCAAAGTATTGGAGTTTCAGCTTCAGCATCAGTCCTTCCAATGAACATCCAGGACTGATCTCCTTTAGGATGGACTGGTTGGATCTCCTTGCAGTCCAAGGGACTCTCAACTAAACCTTTTAGGAAACAGTAAACTGAAATTTTCACTGTAGGATACACAATTATAAGGCATTATAATTATATATTTTTTAATAAGGAAAAGTGTTCAAATTTGAAAAATCTTTTAACAGACTGTTACTGGACCAGAAGCCTACAGAACTTTACTGTTTTCATAAATGTTCTTTGAACTCTAAGGACCTGAGACTCACTCGACTTTGGGGAAGAGAGGTGGGTATTATCTGAAGTTTTCACACAAATCAGAAAGGATCACAAGTCACAGGCCCTAGATGTTACTTAGGTTTGGGCACTGATTTTTTCTTCGCTTGGTCTTTTTCATATTGCTTTGCTGGCTTCTCTCTGACTCAGATTCCCTCAAGGTAATCTTTTCCTAAGCAGTTTTTTACTCTCTTCTTCAGGCCACTTCATAATTTCATCTTGCACATAGCTTTTCTTTCTCAGTTTGACAGGGCCAGTAAAATGGCTTGCTGGCAATTCATTCCTTTTTTCCTTACTCTAAATTCCCAAGAGGAAGACTCTAAGTTAGGCCAGCTCATCTCTGTATGTCAGCCTCTGAGTAGTGGTAAGACTATAAATTGGCCGTCCTTGGGTCAGGTTTGTCCAATTTCTGTGTGTTTTGGGTTGGGGTGTGCAGTTGACAGAACGAACCAAGACTTAATGGAGCAAAGGGCATGGATAGAGTCCATTCCTTAGAAAGACTTGCAGCAGACCTGACGGTTACCATATCTCTAGAAGAGTTTACTTTTTATATCTTCTCAGCTCTTTATTCAAATACTGAGTTATTCATTCATTCAATATTTTATTAAGCAACTCCAATGGGTCAACTGTAGGGGGAAAATGACAACGTGAAGTAGAAAGTGAGGCTACTTAAGAGTACTTGCTCCCCAGAGACTCCTTTCATTGCAAGTCTTGTCTCACCCAGATCTGCAGAGGTTTAGGCAGTTGACATTCATCACAGCAGCACAGTTTTAATTTGACCCTTTCTAAAATGCATTCATTTTGTCACTATGAAAGAAAGATATCTTTATGTGCATAATCTCCCCCTTGACATAAAAGTAGCTTATGTCTTCATAGCACAAAACTCTACATGAGAGCTTCCAAATAGTTCTGGAGGGACTATGCCATTTTACTTTCTGAAATAATATAAATATGAATATGTCACTAAGATATAATAAAAGCAAATATTGATGCCAAGGCAGGGAGGGCTGGAACAGATGGATATATGGGGAGAAGAAGACAGGCTCATGTGAAGAGTGATGTTTTCTTACTTAGTAAATCCTGGGAGTCACAGCTTTGAGCTTTGTCATATTTGTTCATTTGTTGCATATTGCCATGTTTGTTAACTCTTTTCCTTGGCAGATACGCAAGTCCTCAAATGTTTTAAAATTGCCTTTCACTTTCTCAGCCGGGTGGTCAAGGTTAACATCAACCGAACAGGTCATGTTGATAGTATGTACCCTTGATAAGATGATATGGTGACAATGGCATTTTAGCCTTGTGGTCTTTCCCCAAAACTCATGACCCTAGACAAATCACAAGAGAGACATCAGACACATCATCACCATGGAGGAACATTCTAGGAAATACCTGACCAATACTCCTCAAAGCCGCCAAGATCATCAAAAACAAGAGAAGTCTGAGAAAGTGTCACGGCCTTGAGAGGCTAAGGAGACATGATAACTAAGTGTAATGCGGCATCCTGGGGGGGCGGTTCCAGAAAGGAAAAGGACAACACGTAAAGCTAAGGAAATATGAGCAAAGTATGGGCTGCTGTTAACAATAATTTATCAACTTGGATTCAATAATTCAAATATACCATATATCATGCTAACGTAAGATGTTAATTATAGGGAAAACTGGTTACAGAGCACATTAGAACTCTATATCTTATTTTTCCAATTTTTTTATAAATATGATGCTGTTCTACACAAATAAAATTTATTTTAAAAAAATCAATACCATTTTCAAGAACATGAAAAGTTCTTTTTGTTTATTTTTATGAAAAATTTTCATATGATACTTCTCATGTGCTATGCTTACACTTCAAAAATTCTCATAAATTCTCTGGAGTCATGATATTTCATTAAGTCATCTTATTTATAGGTTTTGGAAATTAAAAAAGAGAGAAAAGGACTTCCTTGATGGTTCAGTGGCTAAGACTCTGTGTTCCCAATGCAGGCCTGGGTTTGATCCCTGCTCAGGGGTATAGGTTCCACATGCCACAACTAAGAGTCCATAGGCCACAGCTAAAGATCCAAGACCCTGCATACTGCAACCACCCAGCACAGCCTAATAAATAAGTAAATAAATACATACTAAAAAAAAAAAGAAGAGAGAGGAACAGGGAACCAGGGAGTGGAACAGGGTTATATTCCTCAAAGATCTTACCCTTCTATCAAATACACAGCATTTTTGAAAAATCAAAGATTTAATGATAGAATCATTATGGACTAGGCTCAAATTCATTCATAAGCAGGTTCCATTTTTAAAAGCAATGCAGCCATATAAAAAATTGCAAATATATTTTTAAAAGTTCCCCCGTTCCACCTATATAACAAAGAACTCATTAAACTTTTTTTCCATATTCCTTCCTACTTGCTGCCAACATAGTGTTGATTAAATTGGACATTCTGATTTTTATACTAACATTTTATCATAAACATTTTATCCTAACATTTTGTCATAAAGTTTCCCAGGTGACTTCACCGTCTTGAAATTTTCGGTGTCAATGTCTGCACAGTAGTCCGTCAGGTGATCATACCAAACTTTAATTGGGCAATTCCTACTGCTGACATTTCAGAAAACTATTTCTACCGTGGGAGAACCAACTCCCCCTATCCTCCCCATGCTCCTCAGCTTAAAGCTGAGGTGGTGACTGTGGTGTATTTATTCCTTAGAAAAACATTCAGTGTCTGAACTCTTGACCTGCTGGGACCCAGGGAGGTGTACAGAGCCCCAGTCAGCAGTCTTCAGGGCACAGAGCAGCAACTCTGCAGCTCCAGGCACTGGCTAGGCCTTCTCTTTCCCTAATTATCACTATGACTCCCTCACAATAGAAGCTATCTGGCCTCAGGCATTTAAATACCAGGAAGCCACAGTTAGAACTGAACATGGAACAACAGACTGGTTCCAAGTAGGAAAAGGGGTACGTCCAAGGCTGTATATTGTCACCCCGCTTAGTTAACTTATATTCAGAGTACATCATGAGAAACGCTGGGCAGGAAGAAGCACAAGCTGGAATCAGGATTGCTGGGAGAAATATCAATGACCTCAGATATGCAGATGACACCACCCTTATGGCAGAAAGTGAAGAGGAACTAAAAAGCCTCTTGATGAAAGTGAAAGAGGAGAATGAAAAAGTTGGCTTAAAGCTCAACATTCAGAAAACTAAGATCATGGCATTTGGTCCCATCACTTCATGGCAAATAGATGGGGAAACAGTGGAAACAGTGTCAGACTTTATTTTGGGGGGCTCCAAAATCACTGCAGATAGTGATTGCAGCCATAAAATTAAAAGACGCTTACTCCTTGGAAGAAAAGTTATGACCAACCTAGATAGCATATTCAAAAGCAGAGACATTACTTTGCCAACAAAGATCCGTCTAGTCAAGGCCATGGTTTTTCCAGTGGTCATGTATGGATGTGAGAGTTGGACTGTGAAGAAAGCTGAGCACAGAAGAATTGCTGCTTTTGAACTGTGGTGTTGGAGAAGACTCTTGAAAGTCCCTTGGACAGCAAGGAGATCGAACCAGTCTATCCTGGGTGTTCATTGGAAGGATAGAAGCTGAAGCTGAAACTCCAATACTTTGGCCACCTCATGTGAAGAGTTGGCTCGTTGGAAAAGACCCTGATGCTGGGAGGGATTGTGGGCAGGAGGAGAAGGGGACGACAGAGGATGAGATGGCTGGATGGCATCACCGACTCAATGGACACGAGTTTGGGTGAACCCCAGGAGTTAGTGTTGGACAGGGAGGCCTGGAGTGCTGCGATTCATGGGGTCACAAAGAGTCGGACACAACTGAGCGACTAAACTGAACTGAACCGAACTGAAACCTGCTCATAAAAGAGAAAATGAGAGTTGCTGCTTTTAATTTTATGCAGAACATATCCTAAAAATGAAATCTCTTCATGAATAGGCCTCAAAAGAGGGAATAATAACAGGTGGGAAAGGCAAGGCCAGATAATAAATCACAAAGCTTCAAGGTCTCTGGAAGGTGGAGGTAATGTGTTATTTGTTAGATGCCATCATGCTGAGATCATCACTGTGGCCTGTCAACTCCAAGGAGATAAATGCTAGACACACCTGGCTTCTGTGTGTGTGTGTGTGTGTATTTAAAACAATAGCAATTAAATGAGACTTATTACTCTTCCTAACTTTAAGTACTTCAAGTTTGGTCTTGCTATAGATGGAGAAAGGAGGGGAAGTAGATGTATCATTAATTTAAAAACAGTTGTTGGCAAAAGGCACAGGAGACGATGGGACTGATGCTAAAATGTGTAGGAATACTCAGCACCAACTCATACAAACAATGGCTAAATTGGCAGAATTGACGTCAGGAAGATGAAAAGTGATGAGTGATGTCCTTGTCAAAAAAGGACATTCTGAACTCTTCCATACAAATGAGCAATAGGAGGAGGCCAGAGTCCTCTATGATTCTATGAGAAAACTCATGAGTAAACAACCCTGAGGTTGGGCCCAGCAAGGAGACACAGGCAGCTCCTTTCTTTGTAAATTGAAACCAACACATACAGCCCATTGCTCACCAAGAGAAAATGGAAGAGCCTCCAAATCAGAGATGAACCAGATAATGTTGTATCAGTCAGCTCTGATCCACAGTAGTCATAAAAGCCAACATGCATGCAGGGGTCCATATGATGTGGACGGGCAGACTGCTCAGATCACCATTGCCTATGATCTGAAGTAGAAAGCATTTCAAGGTAAAGGGTCCTATAACATATTGGGGTTTTCATAGTGAGACATAGCTACTATCTTTTTTTTACTCCTGTTGTTAAGTTGGCAAAGTTCATCTTACGTAGGTAGAATTAGTTTTTATGTCAACAGACCTTAATCCATGGTAGTCTTGAAAAGCCCATACCTCCCTTTCCCCCCTTTGTTTTTTTTATCCTCTGCATATTTTCTTGTTTCCAGATTCTTTCACTCTTTTCAAAGTTCTAGTCACATTTTGATATGTTTAGATGAATACAAATCAGACAACTTAAATGTTCTTTTGTGTAGTTCAGTGGGTTGGCCTTGTAATGCCAAAGCTTTTCTTTCTTCACAGAAAATCAATTTGGGTGTTCAAAAACCTGCTTGATTCATAGGCAATCTCAGACTCTAGTCCATTCGAGTAAATCAGCCTCTGAATCAGGTTTGGTGATGTGGAAAAATATGCTTTTTTACTTAACATTTCAGAAACATCAGCTGGTAAGTTCCCAGGGCATAGTATCAACTTCTTCCATCTTTGTGTTACTCGTAGGGCTTCACTGAGATCTGTGTCTTAACAAGAGTCCAATAACCTTGAATAAAGCAGAAAATTATAGTGTTGATTAAGGTAGAAAAAGAAAAAGGACAAAGATGGAATGTGAATATAGGCTAAAAATAGAACCCCAACACACATTTCTTTAAGGAGCATTCTCAGGACATCGTCTCTCCTGTGTTGATTATGGGTGAGTCTGCTGCTGTTACCGCAGACCTGACTCCCTGTCTCTGACTTCCTGGGCTGGGTGTGGGGGTTGGTGAGGAGGGCAGGGCTCGAAAGCCAGGCAAAGCAGAAGTAAGTGTGTTATCTGAATACATAAAGAACTCCGTGGCCACGAATCCTTTAGAAGATGACAATGTCACCAGGTGGAAGCAACCTTGGCTAGAGAATCTGGGGCTGGGTTTTACCCTTACGTGTCCTCTCTGTAGGTCCCCTTTACACAGTGTGCCACAACACAATCATATGTGAGAGATCTGCCAGGTCTCATGGTACTGATAGAATGTATGAGAAGTTAGGTGACATTTCTCCAGGCAATGAAGGAGTGGAACATCAGGCAGTGATAGGGGACAACACCACCTGCTCAGACTGGGGACGCTGCTCAGCTTGAAGTGAAAGTCGCTCAGTCGTGTCCGACTCTTTGTGATCCCATGGACTATACAGTCCATGGAATTCTCTAGGCCAGAATACTGGAGTGGGTAGCTCTTCCCTTCTCCAGGGGATCTTCCCAACCCAGGGACCGAACCCAGGTTTCCCGAATTGCAGAAGGACTCTTTACCAGCTGGGCCACAAAGGAAGCCCTGCTCAGCTTACCCAGGTCTTTTTGGAGTGTCAGTTAATCAATGAACCCACCCAAGAGGAACTATCACAGAAGGACACTCTTGATCCTGCTGAACCAGAACTCTGTCTTCTAAACTACCAAGTAGTCCCAAGAGCAGAATTGAAGGCAGATTCATGAGACCCTTAGTTCTACTGGAGCTGGGAAAGAGAGATGTCAGTGTATGTCACATCAGATATGGTCTTTCCTCCCTTACTGAAGGACCGGGTGGTTTTCTAGAAGTGCTTCTTCAGCTGGGAAACTACCCACTTCCCCAAGAACAGGCATCTGCGGGCTCATTCTGCAGTATTCAGTAGGAAGGCAGTGGGTTGATTACATTGCATGGGCAGCTTGTGAATTCGACTCTACAGAGGTGGGTATCCTAGCAGTGAAACGTCCTGCTCAGTTTCTAATCCACACTTTCAGCCTTTCACACAGGTCAGTTTGTTTGGGATGCGGGGGCTTCTGATGGTAATTCATGTAGTAGCAGCCCCCTGGAGACTCTTCTGAGCTGTGACTGTAGTGCTGAGCGAGAAGGAACTCCATTAACTGAGTGATGGACTGCCTGCCCAGTGCCGCCTAACACAGACCTCTGCATTTAGAGCTTGTTTGAAGCCCTTGGCTATTTCTGAGTGGTTTGGCAACGAGTCCTTGACAGACACGTCTGTTAGCTATTTAGAGTGACACATGGATTCACCACTGGCCACTTGACAAAGGAGAAAGAAAATAATATGGCCTTATCATATGATATCTGTCTTTTTCTGTCTGACTTCACTTTCTATGTCACTTATAAGTGGAATCTTTAAAAAAAAAAAGATACAAATGAACTTAATTACAAAACAGAAATAGACTCACAGATACAGAAAAAAAAAAAAACAACAACAACAACCTGTGGTTACCAAAGCGGAAGGAAAGGGGAGGAATAACTTAGGAGTTTGCAATTAACGTATACACACCACTATATATAAAATAGATAACTAACAAGGACCTACTGTATAGCACAGGGAACTCTACTCAATATTTTGTAATAACCTGTAAGGGACAAGAACCTGAAGAAGAATATCTATAGGTGAGATATGCTACCTAATTTAACAAATGCTAAGTGGACACAGCATATTAACTACAACACTAATGTCCTAAAATGGGAGAAATACTAAAGGTGAACAGAATGTTCTGGGAGAGGTCAGGGGTCTTTCCTTTGTCCTGAGCTCAGTCTGAAGGAGCTCTGCCCAAGCTGTATGTGTAGGGAACCTCAAGCCATGGAGAAAATAAGTATGGAAAAATGCCAAAATAATACATGACATAAACTTTCAGCTTGGTCTGCTTCCTTATTGCAGTAAAAATAAAATCTGGCTCTATTCCTTAACCTCCTTGAGGCCCTAAAAATAACCTCTCTGTTTTCCTTTTTAAAACAATACTGTGTGTTCATTGTACTCTTGAATTGTTTATTTTCCTTCTAGTTTTATATTTTTTCTAGTTTTCTATCACTTTATATTTTTATTTCCCCCTTCTTTTTTATCCTAGCATTTATTTTGATTTTTCATTATCATTTTTCTTTTAATTTTCTTTGACTTTTCATTGCTTTATATATCATTTCTAATTTTTTATTTTTCATAACTTATGAATTGACAGGAAAGAAATAAGTTTGAAAAGAGAATGACTATAAACATAGCCCTGTAGCATCTCTTGTAAAGAAAATAGTCCTGCAGGCGTGCCACTCTTTCCTCTTGTCCAGTACTAGCCAATCCCTCATGAGCAGTCATATAATATTAATTTATTTACTGGACAGATCAGTTTCAAGGCAGGGAGACCAAGGTCAACAGAGATGCTTCATTTAAGAAACTTCATCAATGTAATTTTCAATTTCATCTTACAAAGCACCTGCAAGGATGGATTCTTCAAATATTACTCCTTTGAAGAAGGCACAATAAGATATAAGATTTATAGCTAGGTTTCTGGAGTTCAGCATTCAGTCTTTGTACCTCCAACTTGCTATTACTGGTCTCATTAGCTCCTTCCAAAATGGTTATAAGAGAATGACTTGAACCACTATAGTGGTCATAACGGCAGGATATCTTATAAATAAAACAGATTTATCGTTTGAGCCAGCAGGTCAGTTCAGTTCAGTTCATTTCAGTCGCTCAGTCATGTCTGACTCTTTGCAACCCCATGGACTACAGCATGCCAGGCTTCCCTGTCCGTCACCAACTCCCACAGCTTGCTCACATTCATGTCCATTGAGTCAGTGATGCCATCCAACCACCTCATCCTCTGTTGTCCCCTTCTCCTCCTGCCTTCAATCTTTCCCAGCATCAGGGTCTTTTCCATTGAGTCAGTTCTTCGCATCAGGTGGCCAAAGTATTGGAGTTTCAGCTTCAGCATCAGTCTTTACAATGAATATTCAGGACTGATTTCCTTTAGGATTGACTGACTGGATCTCCTTGCAGTCCAAGGGACTCTCAAGAGTCTTCTCCAACACCACAGTTCAAAAGCATCAATTCTTTGGTGCTCAGCTTTCTTGATAGTCCAACTCTCACATCCATACATGACTACTGGAAAAACCATAGCTTTGAATAGATGGACCTTTGTTGGCAAAGTAATGTCTCTGCCTTTTAATATGTTGTCTAGTTGGTCATAGCTTGTCTTCTAAGGAGCAAGTGTCTTTTAATTTCATGGCTGCAGTCACCATCTGCAGTGATTTTGGAGCCCTAGAAAACATAGTCTCTCACGGTTTCCATTGTTTCCCCATCTACTTGCCAAGAAATGATGGGACCAGATGCCATGACCTTAGTTTTCTGAATGTTGAGTTTTAAGCCAACTTTTTCACTCTCCTCTTTCACTTTTATTAAGAGGCTCTTTAATTCTTCTTCGCTTTTGTCCATAAAGGTGGTATCATCTGCATATCTGAGGTGATTGATATTCCTCCTGGCAATCTTGATTCCAGCTTGTGTTTCTTCCAGTCCAGCGTTTCTCATGATGTACTCTGCATATAAGTTAAATAAGCAGGGTGACAATATACAGCCTTGACAGACTCCTTTCCCTATTTGGAACCAGTTTGTTGTTTCATGTCCAGTTCTAACTGTTGCTTCTTGACCTGCATACAGATTTCTCAGGAGGCAGGTCAGGTGGTCTGATATTACCATCTTTTGAAGAATTTTCCAGTTTGTTGTGATCCACACAGTCAAAGGCTTTGGTGTAGTCAATAAAGCAGAAGTAGATGTTTTTCTGGAACTCTTGCTTTGTCAATGATCCAACGGATGTTGGCAATTTGATCTCTGGTTCCTCTGCCTTTTCTAAATCCAGCTTGAACATCTATCAATCTACTCCTAATCTTACCCTAGAAAAAATGAAAACTATGTTCACACAAAAACCTACATGTGAGTGTTTTTAGCAATTTTTGTTTTTAGGTGCTAAAATATAGAAATAACACAAATGTCCTTTAACTAGTGAATGGCATACTCAAATTCTAATACATCTAGACAATGAGTACTGTTTAATAACAGAAGGAACTATGACACACGAGACAACACAGTTGAAGCTCACAGATGCACGAGAGTAAGTAAAAGTAGCCAGGCCTCAGAAGCTAAATATTCTATGACTCCATTCATATGACATTCAGAAAAAGGCAAAATTATAGAGGCAGGATCAGTGGTTTCCAGAAGCTGGGTATGTGAACGGGGGCTGACTACAAAGGAGCAGGAGAGAACTTTTTGAAGTGATGGGAATGGTCTACATTCTGACTGTGGTGGTAGTTATCCTACTGCGTGTATTAGTCCAAATTCACGGACCTGGATGCTAAAAGTGATGAATTATTCAGTATGTAAATTACACCTTTAATAGAAAGAAATTTTTTTTTATAGGCCAGCCTTTGGAATCAGACTGCATCTAAACTTGGCTCCTCCACATTTCAGCGATGTGAAAAGAGTTTACATAACCTTTCTGTTTCTGATTTTCTTAACTTGTAAAACAGAGCCAATAACTGCAGAGGGTTGCTGGGAAAATTAAATAAAATGATGCATGTAATTGTTTATCACAATGCCAGGCCACACAAGTACTTAATAAATGGTAGCAATTATTTTACCCTCCATTAAAGAGCTAAGAGGTTGCTTAGGGCAGAGGTTTCTAGACAGAGTCATGTGGGTTTCTCTTTTAAATAGGAAAGCAAAGTTTTATTAGAGAACTTTTTTTAAAAGGAACACCAGAGCCCCATTAAAAAGAGTGTCTCTTTTACTTCCCAAGCAAACCCTTATTCTCCTACAAGAATTATTTTCTATTCTTTTTCTAAAATATTGAGGATGGTCTCTAGAAGTCATGTGTTCATCTTTAATGGCCATCTTGGGTAAGTGTGAGTTCTGGAAAATAAACTGAGGAATAAATAGATAAATAACTTTTTTGACCACAGCATTAGTTTCTGAGATATCATTCATTCACTCATTCATTCAACAAAATATTGACTGTTCTAAGTGCTGAAGATCCAGCAGTCACCCAAGAGACCCAGGGTCACTGTCCATAAGGAGTTCTGACTCTATCAATACATTTAATGAGATTCACAGAGAAGCTTCCATGCATCCCATCCATAGATTTGAATGACAAACCCCCAGTCACTTGGAAACAGCCATGAACACCTCTTCCTCAACCACCCACACCATCCCATTTAGTCCACCATCTGTATTATTCTTTTCTCCCTCTTAGAATTTAGATCACTTCTGATTATGTCTTATATCTTCCTTTATTGATTAATTTTTATTTTGAAATCATTATTGACTCAGAGAAAATTGCAAAAATAATGCAGTGAGTCCTATGTCCCCTTCACTCAGCTTCCATCAATAGTAACATCTTCTGCAATGTAGTCTAATACCAAAGACAGGAAATTGACATTGTACAATATTGTTAACTAGACTACAGACCAGATTCAGATTTAAACCCACATTTAAAATTTTTACTTTTTATTTTTTTAATATAAAATTATTTATTTTAATTGGAGGCTAATTACTTTACAATATTGTATTGGTTTTGCCATACATCAACATGAACCCACCACAGGTATACACATGTTCCCCATCCTGAACTCCCCCCTCCTCCCTTCCTGTACCATCTCTCTGGGTCATCCCAGTGCACCAGCCCCGAGCATCCTGTATCCTGCATTGAACCTGGACTGGCGATTCGTTTCACATATTCCAATGCCATTATTATATTATACATATTATACATGTTCCAATGCCATTTACAATATTGTGTTCATTTCAGGTCTACAGCAGAGTGATTCAGTTATACATGTGTATTAATATTTTTACACATATTGTATTTTTTCTATTCTTTCCATTATAGTTTGTTATAAGATATTAAATATGATTCCCTGTGCTGTACAGTAAATCGTTGTTGATTATTTTATATGCAAACTTCATTTTCTCTCAATTTACCAGTTTCTTCTGAAACTGAGTTGCTTTCCTGTTCAAACTGGCATCTTGGTTAATGACTAGAATTCCTCACCAGCAATCAAGTGGCCAGACACTCCCCTTCCTACACTCTATGTTCCTGTTAAAATCCCAACACTGCATCACAACCAAAATCTGTTCTTTTATTTCTCTGCGGCTAGAATGTTTAGCACTGCAAAAATACGTTCCGAACAATCAGGTTGGCGTCACTACAGACTCGTGATCTCCAGCTGAACTCTCAGTGTCATTCAACACATCTGTTTGCTTGTCCACTGTAATCTACTGCTTCCTCTCCAGTCCGTAGCAACTGTGCCAAGCCTTCGTCATTCTGTACAGTCTCCCTGCACACACTGTAATGTCACCACTTCCACTTCAAATTGAAAGTGAAAGTGAAGGTCACTCAGTCATGTCTGACTCTTTGCGACCCCATGGGCTATACACTCCATGGGATTCTTCAGCCCAAAATACTGAAGTGGATAGCCTTTCCCTTCTCCAGGGAATCGTCCCAACACAGGGATCGAACCCAGGTTTCCTGCATTGCAGGCAGATTCTTTACCATCTGAGCTTTTAAGAGGGCATTCTGATAACAATGAAGAGAATGTTTAGGTAACCAGCCTTTGAGATTATCTGAGCGATCCTGGAATTCTGTTCCGACTCTGTTAAATTAACATTTGTTAAATGGAACAGACAAGTGTTCCACTGAACAAACAGGATGCCAAGATGCTGGATGATGAGCCAAGGTTCAACAACAGATGACAGGAGAAATTATAAGAGAAAAGTTTACTACTACCCAGGAGAAATATAGGGAATACCTCAAGGGATCACATAGGAAGATCAAGGCTGTGTTCAGATAGAGAGAGAGGTCAAGACCTGCAGACAGGTAAGCCCAATGGAGGTCTTATTAAAGGAAGCATAAAGTATACAGGTGCTGGGAGACAAGGGAGACTGTTGATAGTGGGGGCTGTTTGGGAAGTCGTATAAGGAACTTACATTTGCTCTGTGGGCTGCTATGTGGGGCATGTGCTTTCGTCAGTTTAAAGTCTCTGCAGGCCAATTGGCTAAACAAAATGGGTACTAAGGCAGCAACACCATGGAGTAGGTTGGCTAAACTTTCAGCACCTTCATGCCCTCATGTGTTTCCTCTCTCCAACAGACTGCATGATAAATGGGGTACAGTGTATGTGAGCTCTGAGTCTAGGTCATAAAAGGAATTAGAGCCTCAGTTTAAGCATCTTGAGGCTTCCCTGGTGGCTCAGATGGTAAAGAATCTGCCTGCAATGTGGGAGATCCTGGGTGGGGAAGATCCCCTGTAGAAGGGAATGGCTACCCGCTCCAGTTTTCTTGCCTGGAGAATTCCCTGGACTGAGGAGCCTAGCAGGCTACAGTCCATGGAGTTGCAAAAAGTCTGACACAACTGAGCAACGAACACATTTTCTTGACATTTTGGATCATTTGCTGTGGTAGAAGCCAGGTTACCAGGCCATGAGGTGATTCCAGTCACTCTGTGAGGACTACTGACCAAGAGTCCCATAGAGGACCTGAGGCCTTACTCCAAAAGCTGCAACAATTTATGGACCGTGTGTGGGAACCATCTCGGAGGTGGATCCCCAGCCTGTCAAGGGTTCAGTCAATGGTAGCCCCAGCCAACACCTTGACAACAACTTCAGCACAGAACCGCACAGCTAAGCTTTCTCCAAATTCCTGACTCACAGGAACTGTGAGAAATAATGTTTTACTGTTATTTTAAGTTACAGGCATAAGACAATTTGTTTTTCAGACATAGATAACCAGTACAGATCTACAGGAACAAGACCAGAAGCAAGGAGATTGCTCAGGAGGTCAAAAAATAGTCAAGGTAAATGCTAACAAGGGCCTGAATTATGACTGTGGGCTACAGATGGATGGAAGAGGAGGATCTGAGAAATATTCAGGAATAGAAACCTGCATGAAATTGAGTGGATGTGGGTGTTCTAGGAGCATATAATTATTCTCAGCTTTCTAGCTTTGGTGGCTAGGTGCCAAAAATTAAAATAGAAAGTGCCGGAGGACGAGTGTGATCAGAGAAAAGGATGATGAACTTGGAACTGCAACTTTAAATTTGAGATGCATTGGGGTTCTAAGTGAATATGTCACTAACACCACAGTGCCCACTTCCGTGGTCTCTTTTCCGTTCTTAACTTCCTGAAGGCTTCTGCTGTACTTCACAGGGTTAACTACTTATTTCCACAAATTTTCTACAGTCTTGGTTTAAGACTCTTCTGGTTCTTCTCAAGCACTTACATTTCCTCCTCGGCCTCTCTCATTACCTTCTTTGGTCATCCAAACATCAGTGTTCTACAGGCGTCCCCCTCCAGCCAATACTCAACTTCTTCCAAATGCTCTGCAGTGGGTCTCCCGAAATCTAAGACTTACCTCCTCAGATTCAGCAAAATGAATATTAAAAACAAATAAAATGATTTATTATCTCTTTTAATGGCTACAGAGTCAAATTTCTAATTGATATAACAGTATTCCCCTGTACATCAGTTCTAACTTTCTCTTGTTGTTTGTGATATTGCCATTTATGATAAGAAATACATATTTGTTTTTTGTCTCTGTTCCTGGCTTGCCGCTCCCCAAGCCCTTGTAATTTCCTAAGTAATTAGAGAAACAGGAGCACCTTTCTTACAATATTTTGTTTCATCCTCAATTCTTGAAATAGCTCAGAGTGATAAAGGTAAAACAGGTGCTTTTTTGTTATTCATAACAAGTCCTCTTCAATTACAACTGAATTTATGCTAATGAGGCAACTTTTGAAAAGCCTGTAAGGATGGAGGTTGGTTGCCAAGGGAACACCAACCATCTGATTAGAGGGTTGGGGCTCTCAGTATCACCTCCTGACCCCCTTTCTTTTGAAAAGGGTTAGAGGTTGAATCAATTCAATTGGCTACTGAATCAATAGCCAACAATTCGATTAATCATGCTTACATAATGAATCCTCCACAGTGATCCCTGAGCTGCAGGCTCAGAGAGCTTCTTGGTTGATGACTATGTGGAGACGTTGGGACAGTAGAGTGCCCAGAGAGAGCAGAGGGGCTCTGCACCCCATCTCATATACCATTTCCCACATGTCCTATAGTTTTGATTGGCCCTGACTTTTATCCTTTTATAATAAATGAGTAATCAAGGAATATATCAAGGCTGTATATTGTCACCCTGCTTATTTAACTTATATGCAGAGTACATCATGAGAAACGCTGGGCTGGAAGAAGCACAAGCTGGAATCAAGATTGCCAGGAGAAATATCAATCACCTCAGATATGCAGATGACACCACCCTTACGGCAGAAAGTGAAGAAGAACTAAAGTGCCTCTTAATGAAAGTAAAAGAAGAGAGTGAAAAAGTTGGCTTAAAGCTCAACATTCAGAAAACGAAGATCATGGCATCTGGTCCCATCACTGCATGGGAAATAGATGGGGAAACAGTGGAAACAGTGGCTGCGTTTATTTTTCTGGGCTCCAAAATCACTGCAGATGGTGATTGCAGCCATGAAATTAAAAGACACTTACTCCTTGGAAGGAAAGTTATGACCAACCTAGACAGCATATTAAAAAGCAGAGACATTACTTTCCCAACAAACCTCCGTCTAGTCAAGGCTATGGTTTTTCCAGTGGTCATTTATGGATGTGAGAAGTGGACTATAAAGAAAGCTGAGTGCAGAAGAATTGATGCTTTTAAACTGTGATGTTGGAGAAGACTCTTGAGAGTCCTGTGGACTGCAAGGAGATCCAGTCAGTCCATCCTAAAGGAGATCAGTCCTGGGTATTCATTGGAAGGACTGATGTCAGAGCTGAAACTCCAATACTTTGGCCACCTGATGTGAAGAGCTGACTCATTTGAAAAGACCCTGATGCTGGGAAAGATTGAGGGCAGGAGGAGAAGGGGACAACAGAGGATGAGATGGCTGGATGGCATCACTGATTCGATGAACATGGGTTTGGGTGGACTCCGGGAGTTGGTGATGGACAGGGAGGCCTAGTGTGCTGCAGTTCATGGGGTTGCAAAGAGTCAGAGATAACTGAGAGTCTGAACCGAACTGAACTGAGTAAGTAGAATGTTTTCCTGAATTCTGTGAGTCTTTCTAGCAAATCAATAAGACCTCAAGAGAGGGTCTTGGGAACCTCCAATTGAGAGCTGACTGGTCAGAAGCATAGGGTAACAAGCTGAACTTAGGTTTAGCATCTGAGGTGGGGGTGGAGGGGTGGGAATTGCAGTCCTGTGGGATTGAGCCCTTAACTTGTAGGATCTGTGAGATTTGACACTATTTCCAGGTATACGACTTTCCAGGTAGCTCAGTGGTAAAGAATCCACCTGCCAATGCAGGAGACACAAGAGATGTGGGTTTATGCTTGGGGAAGATCACCTGGAGAAGGAAATGGCAACCTACTCTGGTATTCTTGCCTGGAAAATGTCATGGACAGGGCAACCTGGCGGGACTACCATCCATGGGGTCATAAAGAGTCAGACATGACTCAGCATTCAACCACATACCATACATACCAGGTATACAGTGTGAGAACTAAGCTAGAATTATGGTACACCCAACAAATGTCTTTAAAACCTGAGAACTTCTTGGGGTGGGGAACACTCTCACAATTTGGAGTACAGATTAGTGCTGTGAATATAATGAAGGGGAACAGGAGAGATTTTCTTGAACATTGTTGTCATGCTGTTTATGAACTTTTGCAAATATATCTGGTGCCCTTTTGGACACTTTACAGAACTGAACTTCCATGCCTCTTTATCCTTTAAAGTATGGCCATTTCTCTTCTTTTGGCCAGTGAAACACAAAGAGAAGTAACATATGTATATCTTCTTCATGCACACATTAAGAGCAATCATTTACGAAGTTCTCTTTCACTTTGGTTCTAGAAAGTGAAACTGTTAGTCACTCAGTCATGTCCAACTCTTTGTGACTCCATGGACTGTAGCCTGCCAGGCCCCTCATCCATGGAATTCTCCAGGCAAGAATACTGGAGTGGGTTACTGTTCCCTTCTCCAGGAGATCTTCCCAACCCAGGGATCAAGCCCCGGTCTCCTGCATTGCAGGCAGATTCTTTACCTTCTGAGCTATCAGGGAAGCCATAGGGCACAAAGTTCTCTGCTGATGTGCATTAGGCATGAATATGGGGGATAAATCAATTTTCATTGTAGATTTGTTGATTTTTTTTCTTGCTATCATATTACTTAGCCTATCCTGATGCAGCTGCAGTAAAATTCCAGGTAATGTAAGAGTATGTCTTTTCAAGTTCTGAGACCCCTTGCATCTAATAAGTAATATCTGAAAGATAACAATCTCATATATCTAAGTTAACTAAACTGCTGATGTATATATTAATGCTCTTCAAGGTCTTACAGATCAGTCCCAGAAGTGGAAGCTGAAGACTTCTTCCTCCTGATGTCACCTTCGATGAAGGGGAGATCATTCACTGGTTTAAAATCATTTATTTCAGTTTCAGTTGTAAAACTTAACCCAAATATTGGAGATGGAAACGACAACCCACTCCAGTATTCTTGCCTGGAAAATCCCATGGATAGAGAAGCCTGACAGACTACAGTCCATGGGGTCACAAACAGTCAGACATGACTGAGTACACATACACACAAGCCAAATATACAGGATACTTGAAACCTCTTTTGAATATCCTTTGGGCTATCAGGAGGACATAAAGTCTCCAAGACACCACCTAAATGTATAAGATTCCTTGAAGGATATAGGAAGCATTTGATTCCTTAGTGGTGGTATGAGTAAGGTATAAGAAAACTTATAAGAAAATAATTTTAATATATATCTTCCATTATCTCTATATGTTTACTAAATATCATCTTTTTATGAAAAACTGCTATTGTCAGTTGTTATTTATCTAGGTAACTTTGGGCAATATTAGTCCTGAAAAACTTGTGTATTGCTAGTAATTCATGTTAAGATGGAGTTTTCTAAAAGCTTCCATCCAATGTTCCATGTGCATGTGCTAAGTCGCGTCAGTCGTGTCTGACTCTTTGTGACCCCATGGACTGTAGCCCACCAGGCTCCTCTGTCCATAGGATTCTCCAGGCAAGAATACTAGAATGAATTGCCACGCCCTCCCCCAGGGGATCTTCCTGATCCAGGGATCGAAACTGTGTCTCTTACATCTCCTGCATCCGTAGGCAGGTTTCTCACCACTAGTGCCGCCTAAGCCAGCCCTCTAAGATCAGTATCAATATATATCATTACATACACTTCACCTTTTGGCCGATTGCCAAATAAGGAAGTTATGTTCCTGGGTTTCCAGCTTGTAGATGGCAGATGGTAGATTTTTTTCAACCTCTCATAATGAATCTCTTTCTATATGTCTCTATGCATTCTGTTGGTTCTGTTTCTCTGAGGAAACCTAACTAGTTCAGAGAGAAAGAAATAAAAAATAGATTTGATAATAAATAAATGACTAAGTAAACAACGAAAGACGGCTCTGAAGTGAAGGGAGGGCTGATGAGGCTGAGATTTTAGGTAGCAAGGCCAGGGATGGCCTCGTGAGAAGGTGACTTTTGAGCAGACACCTGAAGGGAGGGGGCAGGGGAGGCACACAGGCCTCTGGAGGAAAAGTGTTCAGGCAGAGAGAACAGAAAGTACAAAAAGGAGTACTTTTTGTAGGAGGCAGGAGTGTGCCGGGGGTGTCTGTGGAACTGTGAGATAGGCAGTGAGGTTGGAGCACAGTAATGCAAGAGGAGAGAAATAGCAGGAGAATCAAAGCGGCCATGGAAGAAGGAGACAGGCCATGTGAGGTTTTGTGGGTCATGTCTTAAGTAAGATGGGAATGCTGGAAGACTTTGAACACAGGAATGGCAAGAACTACCAAAACTTATTCTTGGCTGCTGTTTACAGAATGTTCGGGGTGCGGGGGGGGCGGGTGGGAATGGAAGCAGAGTCGGTCCACAATAGTGGGGATGATGAAAGCAATTAAATGCTAACTGTGTGGCAAACGTAGAGCTGACTGGGAAACATTGAAGGCGGGAGGAGAAGGGGATGACAGAGGATGAGATGGTTGGATGGTATCACTGATTCAGTGGACATGAGTTTGAGTAAGCTCCGGGAGATGGTAAAGGACAGGGAAGCCTGGTGTGCTGTAGTCCATGGGGTCACAAAGAGTCAGACACAACTGAGAGCCTGAACCACAACAGCAAAAGCCCTGAGATTAGACAGGATCACTCATGGTGCCCTAAATCCAGCTCTTCAGCCTTGTCCCATATGCCCTGCTGAGCCAAGAGGTTCCCTAAGTGTTTTATGAAGCAAGTTCTTATTACAGATAAGCTTCCTCAGACAGGCAGGAATGTGATGATCCGTCAGCTAGGATGCTACATTCAGGGCACCGCAGAGGTATAAAAATGCATACTTCCCCTGGGGAAGGAAAAAAAGGTCACGATGCCATAAAGAATGTGGAGTGTGTTCTGAGGATCAGAGGAATCTCAGTCCTTCCCTTTCATCCAAGGCTGCTTTTCTGGAGAAAGTCTTTCACAATCCACTTGAGCGCAACTTCTTGTGAGCCTGGGGCCCCTCACCGGTCAGGGAGCACCTGCAGCCTCTGCTGGCAAGAGCCCAGTTCTCGACAAGTTCTTCTTCACCTCTGAGTCGAGCCTTAGGGCATTGTCCAGGTGCCAAGCACATTGAGTCTCTGCAGCAGGGAAATCGTGCCCATTAACATAATAAGATTAACTAGGAAGACAGGTGAGGTCACCTGTGACTTGGCGCCAATCTGGCAACCCAGGTTGGTGCTAGTGAGATTAAAAGGCCCTGCCTAGCAACAACTCTGGTGTCGTGTCAAACTGGCTGGAGCTGCTTGCTTAACAATTGTTCAGGAAGTCCTCAGTGGCTCAGTTCAGAAAGAACATTCAGGTAAGATTAGAGGAAAAGGTCACTGGTCCCCGAACTTCTCTTCAGCAGATCAAAGAGCTAAAGTCACACAGTATTGAGAAAACCCTTTGGGAAGTCTAAAAGAGAGCACAATAAACAAACAAGCAAGCCAGAGGAGATCTCTCCCTTGCTGGTGTGTTTCAGTGTAATTGATAAATATGGAGCCATCTCTCCAGATGTTGAAACCAAAAGACTAGCCCCCATGAGTCCACAGCTCTGAAATTTGCACAGAGGTCAGTTTGTCATTTAATCTGAGCATCTTCTCCTCTGGGGTGTTTCTGTGTCTGCCCTGCTGACCTCCATCACAGCCTCCTGAGAGAAAAACTTGCCTAACACACCTGCTCCTGGGCTCCTGGATGATCCCTTTGTCTGAGCCTCCCGGGCAAACCCGAGGGACCAAGGAAGCTTGTCAATTCCTTTTGTCCCCATGATAGGACAGGTTCTTCACAGAAGCAGACTGAGGACCCCAGCCTCTTCTTTAGGATGCCAACTTGTTATTCTGCAGGGTTGTGGTGGCATTTATAAATGGTGCCTTTCATCAGAGAAAGGTGACAAATGGGATGAGTAACCAAGTGGTGGGTAAAAGCTTTAAAAAAAAAAAAAAAAGGACAGGCAATTCCATTAATGTAATCAGAGCAAATGTCCTAAGACAGAACACCTTCCTCTGAGCACAGCCAGGTCGCAAGCAGATTGGATCTGGGACCCCAGAAGCTCTCAGAAATGGGGCCACTGCTTTATCCTTTCTCCTTGCCCGACCGTATCTCGGGTCTGCTTCTCCTGCACACCCCTTCCCTCTTCCTCGCTAGAGCTGCCTCCTGGGCTTCCTAAGAGAAAAGGCGATGCTTACAAGATTGTGCAGACTCGAGCGAGAATCACCTTACCTGGGTTGCCTCCCAGCTCTTCTCAGTGGTGCAGCATCGGGAAAGATATCACATCTAAATCTTTGTTCCCTTATTTCATAGTCAAGATGGTGATATTACCCACCCAACAGGATTCTTACTTGGTGCTTGGCACATGGAAGCTTCTAAAGTGTTAGCTACTCTTCTTGCTGTTGCTGTGTTACTATTTCTAGTCACTGCTTCCATCTAATGCTAGTGTGCCTGAGACTTTGGTCAGCTGCAAGCCACTTCCTCGGTGACCTTGCAATCTGGTTTCCCCAGAGAACCACCTTGGTCTTGTTACATGCTGTATTCTCAATCACACTGCCATTGGTGCTTCACACCATTCCATCCGCTATAGCCGGAGACGGTGGCTACACGGTACCTCTATAATCACCTAATCCCCCAGCTTCAGAAGGGCCTGTTGGTGAGGGATGATCCTAAGGAAGCATACGTTGAATGAGACACACCTCAAACCTACCTACTAAATTCTTTCAGCAACTTTAAACAAAGCTATTTTCAACCTCCCATTTTTCCTATTAAGAGTTCATTGTATTGTGAATGCTCTCAGTAAACACTTTCAATTTTGAGGGTCTCATGTATCTTTTCTAGTGTTAGGGTGAATCTCTCTAGACTGATGCTGGGCCCAAAATCTCTGTCAGACCTGAGGATGCATTCTCTTTCCTCTTAAAATCCACTTGGTCAAATCAATGAACCTCTTTCTGCTGGACACTCAGATGCTATCATTGGTGTCAGATTTATCCCAAAGCACTGTTATTTCTCTTTTTAATGATGGAGGAAAATAATAGTTTTTATTAATATATAGTTCTAAGTTCAAAATCCTCCATCTTCACACTGGTTTCTAATCTATAGTTGGTACCAGCCTGCTCCCACCTTTTCTGCCCATTGATCATTAAGGATGCTCTGAGTATTAAACTAAGAAATTAGCTAGACATTTTCCCTCCATTCCTCATGTGATTTAAGTGGCCTGTGCCGAAATGCTGAGACTGTAGGTACCATGCTGCTCTCTGCCACCCACATTACTCTTGACTTCACAGTCATGGCTGATAAAACACCTGAACGTGGGATCATGAAAACTTTGATTCCTATCAGAGTTAATTCCTATCAGATTCCCAAATACAGAGTTGGTTAAAAGAATAGATACCCTTCAGTAGATAGCTGGTTTAGATGGGACCTAGGCATTTTTTCCAACATACTAATACTTGAGAGATTAAAATCTTATTTTTAATTTTAAAATTAAGATAATTTGTGTGTGTGTGCTCAGTTGTGCCTGACTCTTTGTGACCCCATGGACTGTGGCCCACCAGACTCCTCTGTCCATGTCCAGGCAAGAGTACTGGAGTGAAAAAAAAAAAGACATCGGAGTAGGTTGTCGTTTCCTTCTCCAGAGGATCTTCCTGACCCATAAAATAATCTGCATACAGCAAAATTCACTCTTTTTAGTGTACAATTCTCAGATTTTGACAAATATATACAGGCATGCAACTACCATCATGATCAAGGTATAAAAGATCCTCTAGAGTAGGAAAAGGCAACCCACTCCAGTATTCTTGCCTGGAAAATCTCATGGACAGAGGAATCTGGCAGGCTATAGTCCATGGCGGTCATGAAAGAATCGGACATGACTTGGCAACTGAGCCCAAGCATGAGAACAATTCCATCACCCCAAAATGGTCCCCCCTCTATGCTTTATAGCAAGCATCTCATTCCAAAACACTCTTTAGGTGATGGGAATGGGCAGTCATGCTTGGGAACCGCTGAAATGACTCCAAGCCTTTTACAAATGGAAAGGTTGCATAGCTCCTCCAAAATCACACTGCTTAACACCAGGATTTAGCTCACCCTTTCTCTTTTTATCTTGTCCCAACACACAACACTTGTTCTAAAGTGTTTTCTTTGTTCAAGATGGTTCCTCTAAGTAAAAACAAGCCTGTGAAATAAACAATAAAATAACCATAAACTAAAACAACTCCCAAATTAAAACAGGATTAAAAAAAAAAAAAACTACAATACATAATCCAGAGAATCCTTAAATAAGTCTGAATATACTCAGAAGCAATATCAAGGGAGAAAGGATTGATTATACCTGGTTCCCAGCACAAATGTTTCTCTTTTCTTTCTTTTTCTCTTTTTGCAAACACTCTATGCATCTAACCCAGTGCTAAAATACACCCATGGTGAATCACCTCGAAGCAATACCCCATAATATAACCTCCTTCCTCTCTTACTTTCCCTCTGACCTGGACAATGGGAAGGGACAAACTTGGAGAAAGCACATGCCGTAAATATCTCAGGGTGACTGGCAGATAGACCCAATCCAATTACTGCCTTATGATTAGCCTATAAATAAAGAAGCTTTGCCTGCTTTAAAGTGCACCTCCCAAAGATAGAGGCCATTTTGCTTGGAGAAGCAAACAGCCCCACCCAGGGGATGGGCCAAGAAAGGTCGAGAAATAATGAAATCCTGTTTGTTTTTAAATGGAGCTCCACGTGGGTGTGCCCATGTGGGACAGCTTAGTGTGTGGGAGAGATCCATGCTGGGGGTAACCAGCATTTGCTGCTTTGCTCTGCATATGCCAGGAGCCAAAATCAAGAATCATTTAAACCCTAGGCTTGTGCTCCAGACTGAACAGTGAGCTTCAGGCATCCTTTAGAACAGTATGACCTTTTCATCATGCCTAAAGGAACTTTCTACCCAGAGATGTGTTTTTCATCTTCTTCCTTGGCTCTGTGCTAGAAATGTTGCCCTCTGAGAAGCTTTCAATCCCATAGGTCTTCAGGAGTCCACAGATCCTCAGGCCTGAATCCTAAACAGTTTTTATTTCCTTTTCTTTCTTTGGTTTATTATTCAACATACTGTTCAAGGTGATCTAATAAAGCTTTGGTTGGAGTCCTTTCTCCAGCCTTGAAAAGTGGGCAGTGCATTGAAAGAGTAACTTCCCAACCAGGCTACTGAGTGGTATAACCTGGTGCTGAAGTGCCCAGATGCTGGCAGCAAACCATCAGGGTTTGAATCCTGACTCTACTATTTGTCTGCCACGTTAATGGGCAAGTTAGTTAATGTCTGTTGGGTCTCAGTTTCCTCACCTGAAAACTGGGTGCAATAATGTTACCTACTTCAAAGGGATGAAAAATGGAAGTACTTACCCCTGTGTCCAGTACAGATTCAGTCATGTCATATTAGGAAAACTTGGAATAGGCTGGGCTTCCTTGGTGGCTCAGATGGTAAAGAATCTGCCTGCAGTACAGGAGACCTGGGCTTGATCCCTGGGTTGGGAAGACCGGTGCAGAAGGAAATGGTAACCCACTCCGGTATTCTTCCCTGGGGAATTCCACGGACAGAGGAGCCTAGTGGGCTACAGTCCATGGGGCTGCAAAGTGTCTGTTGCAAACTGAGAAACATTTTCACTTTCAGCCCATCTTGACTTCTTTAGGAAACAATGTATCTAAAATATCTCTTTCTGGGGTCAGGCAACTGAGAACTAGTAGTCACCAAAAAAATATGCCTGATATTAAATATTTAACTTAAAAAAAATCTTTTGTAATGCTTCACCAAACTATTTTAAAGTATACAGAAATGAGCAAGTTGCCTGGAATGTTAAAGAAAGTCAGTGACTAATGTTCTGACGGTCCATATGTTTTTGCCATTGTTCAGCCTATGAGGCCACATCACATTCCCAACATTCCAAAGAAACCACAGGTAAATTTTTGAGTGTCTGAATTTTTAAAACACCATTCGTATTCCTTGTCCCCTCTCCCATTAACTGTGCCACAGAAGACAAATGCGTTTGCCATGTGTGCTTGTGAGGCTCACACATGTGAACATCAGTGTTGTGCTATTTTAAATTTCACTATAGCTTCTCAGTTTTCTATATACATTATATCTCAGGAATACTGGGAAAAAAAAAAAGAAAGGTAACTGTGTGAAATAAAAAGCAGAATTGCCCTATGTTCAGTCTCTGCTCCTTCTTTGAAGCTGGTTTCAGAAGGGGAGGATCAGTTATGTCATCAAAGGCTGACATTTCTTGGTGAGTATATTTCCTGAAGCATGGTGTGAGGTGGCTGCTACATGAACCCCAAATTCATTTCCTCCCCTGAGATTTCTCCTGTTGTTTCTCATATAACGATAGCATACACAGAGGCATTAAAAAATTAGAAGTGTCCAATTATGGAAAAGACACAAGTCCAGAGTTAAAAGGAGTTGAGTTTAAATATCCCAGCTGCCACCTACAAGTTGCAGGACCTTGAATAAGAGACTTAGACACTTTAAGCCTGTTTTATCATCTGTCAAACAGTTTGCAAGACTTTCAGGAAAATTAAATAGCAAATATAGAGTATTAGCACATAATAGGTGCTTGAAAAATAGAAGTGTTTATCCTGATGAAACTCCAGGCTGCTAGCATCAGTCATCATTGAATAGGTATCAAGGTTTTTAACTGAGTGAAACACGTTTTGTTTAATTAGCCTTTGCTCTAACACAACGGCATGGCTAGGAAAAAAAAAAAAAAGCTCCCAATACAGACCTTCCATAAAGAACTCAAAGAAAGGCTATCCGAGGCCAAGATCGCAACATATGAATAGACACTAGCAAGCAGAGTGTATTAAAAGTTAATATTCAAGTGTATATTTTTAAGCCCACTGTGAAATGGGATTCCTTTCAGGAGCATAGGTAACAATTTATTAACTAGACTGAGATGCCTTTTGGAAAAATCACCATTGCTTCTTAAAGGATTAGTTGATTGGCTTTCTCCATTTTCACCTGACTTGTTCTCTGTGTGTGATCAGATGACAAGCTAGTCAGAGCTAGTTTTCTAAGAGCTAGTATAACTCAGTACATCAACATGGAAAAGTTAATTAATCATAATAGTTGTTCAGGACATTGTGTATGCACCAAATGAGAGGACTTATTTTCTTAGTCTGATGCCAAAAGACCCATCTACGTGTTTATAGTTAACCTAGTGGCTGGCACACTTGTATATTTCCAATACAAAAACTATCTGACTTCCTTTAAGCTGCCCAAGGAATACAGAAATTCCAAGAAATGATCTAGTGTTGTATTTGAATGCACAGCTATCCCAGCTGATAGATAGATATAAGATTAATATATTTTCAAATGAAAAAAAATCTAAGACTATTACCGATGAATCTTGACCACATATCCAAAATATTAATTTTGTATGTTTTGTTTAATCAATTTTATCTGAAGAAAAGTATAACATTCATATTATAGAATTTTTCTTGGAAGAATTGTATCTGTGATCAACCACCAAAACTCCCTGGCATATTACTGTGCTTTGCAAAGAGCTATAAATAACTAATCTGACACATGTGGGATTATCTAACGTTTTAAAAATTGAAGCATAGTTGATTTACAATGTTGTGTTAGTTTCAGGTGTACAGCAAAGTAATTCAGCTATATCTTTTTATTTTTTTTTTCAGATTCTTTTCCCTTATGGGTTAATTCAGAAATATTGAGTATAATTTACTATACTATAGGTCCTTGTTGGTTATCTATTTTATATTTTATATATAGGTGTATATATAAACTGCTAATTTATCCCTCCCTCTCCCATCTTTCCCCTTCGGTAACCATAAATTTGTTTTCTGTGTCTGTGGGTCTATTTCTGTTTTTGGTAAAAGTTCACTTGTATTACTTTTTTTTTTCAGATTCTATATGTAAGTGATATCATGTGACATTTGTCTTTGGCTTACTTCACTTAGCGTGATAATCTCTAGGTCCATCCATATTGGTGCAAATGGCATTATTTCATTCTTTTTTGCGGCTGAGTAATATTCCATTGCATATATGTACCACATATTCTTTATCCATTCATCTGTTGATTGACATCAGGTTGCTTCCATGGCTTGGCTGTTGTAAATAGTGCTGCAGTGAACATAGGGGTGATTTTACCTTTTCAAATTATGGTTTTCTTTGGATATATACTCAGGAGTGGGAAAGAAACTTTAAAAACTAAAAAAAAAAAAAAAATTAACTATCATATGATCCTGTAATCCCACTCTGGAGCATATATCCAGCAATAGCTATAATTCAAAAAGGGATTGCCTAACTTTTGACACAGATATTTCACATGCCAATGCAAGACTCATAGTTATTTGAAAACTCCATAAATGCTTATTTAAAGGAACTTACAGGAATAGGTGCTCAGCAGAATAAGCAGAGTGGAGAAAATGAACAAAACATGCTGTCATCTTCTGAAAGAACCTAAATCATGTGTTGAAACTTAAGGTCAATGCAGAAATAAAGGAGAATGAGAGGAAGTAAAACTGGTGGAGAATGTCAAAACTGGCATCATCAATGCTTATTCAGAATGAGTTTGGATCTTTACTCAGTAATTGCACATTTATAGACATTTACAGTAAGATATGGGCTATGTTCAAAACCCCACAGACAAAAAAATATTTTTATAACATGTTTCATAGCAAAGACAATTTGGAAACAAAAATTAATGATAGGGGATTAGTTGAATAAATTATGTCATATACTGAAAAGGAATAGAACCCATCCTAGAAATATTATGCTTCAGGAAAATACTTCTTTTCCTTGGGGGAAATAGTTATGAAATGTATTTGAGAGAATAATGTCAGATATAGAATAGCATATATTCCATAACCTAAATTTTGTAACACCATATATAAACATGGATGTGATAGAGAAAATATGATTATATTCTCCAAACCCCTGAAAGATGGGCCCTGAAGCAGACAGGTTGTTTGGCTAAACTGGAGAAAGATGGCAACAGCAATGAGGCATTAGAGGCAACCTATTTCCATTTTCTGACTCTCTGTGCCCTGAAAATCAGGAACATAGGTATCAGAAAGTCCATAGATTTTTTACAGATACCAAAATGTATCAGTGTCACCTTCTTAACTGCCAGAGTAAATAGGTGAATCAAAGTTCATTTTTATGAATTTTGCAAAAGGGAGTCATAAAAGAATAGCTCAATGTCCCCCTCATAATCATCACTTCATCAAAATTAATTCTGTGCTGAAGGAACAATTTAAATGTGAAGTTTAACTGAAAAATAAACAAGTTATTTAAATCCAGGGCCTCTGTTAGGAACACAAACAAAAAAGCAACCAAGTTAAAGGAAATGCCAAGAATGTGCCAAGCTCTTGTCAGAGATCTTTCACCTCTATGTATAAAACTCAAGTTCCCGCTGATCTTTGGTGCAATAAAAAATGTAGAGTACAGTGTGAGATGAATCACCATAAACAACGTGGACTGTCATCTCGTGGAAACGTGGAAGCCTTGTATAAAGGACACAGACACAGGCTGAGACCTAAGTTGAGAAGAGGAAGGGGACTAAGTAAGATGGGCAGTCCAGACAAGGGGTGAGCCAGCCAACGTAGTCTCTACACCACAGCCCTTTATTTACTCATGCTTTGAGGGCTACTTGCTCAAAATTAGACTCCACAGTCAAATAAGAGGGGGCTGCAGAAGACACCATGAGTTAAATGACTACTACCCTTGGCCTTCCAAGTCATCAATAATCTTCTTTTAGGTAGCAGGAATATTTCTACTTTATTGACAGTGGTGGAGGGAAAACTTTCAAAATTTTCAGACAGAAAGACTTGGGTCCCAGTCTGGCTCAGTCATTTATTAGTTGCTTGCATTTGTGAAAGTCTTTTATTCTCTCTGAATACGTTTCCTGATGCATAAAACAGCGTTAATGATATCTACTTGGCAAGAGCTCTCTGAGGATTAAAAGAAATATTATATGTAAAATGCCTAAAGTAATTCCTGGCACACAATAGTTGTTTAATAATAGATGCCCTCTTTTATCACCTTCTCTAGGTATAAGTTCTATTTAGTAGTTGCTTAAAAATAGTGAGAAAGCAGAGGAGGAAGAGAACAAAGAGAATTATTTTAGTAAGTTCAGATATAATTTAAAAATCCCAAAGACATGACAGGTTATTACAGACTCTAGAGGTTTGCTATTTATGCCCAGATGTCAGTTAATGCTGTGTGTGTGCATGTGTGTGTGTACCTTGTTAAAAGAATTATACTCTTAAGCTGTTTACCTGCAAAAGTTTGTGTGCATGTATTGGTATTGACTGTTGTGTATATACTTTTATTTTGCTATTAGAATTAGGAATATAATATCTAGAGAAAAAATTCTTAGGCATTTTTCTGGAAATCAAAAGAAACTTGAGACTTATCTTCAGCAGAACTATATAGGAACTACATGGAGAGATGGCTTAATTTTATGAAGCAAATGAGCAAGAGAGACTGAAAGTGTGAGTTTGCAGTGTGGTCCTCTATCTGAAGAGCTATATAACAAATCCACTTATTTTACAAGCATTTATTGGTAACCTTTTTGTGCCAAGATTGTGCTATATCCATGTGCCAATTCTGTGCTAAGAACATGGACCTTTCCCAAGCCATTAATTGCACATGGTCTCTTAAGCTAGTGCTGCAAACACCCGAAGTCATTTTCTAGCTGCTTTCTTGCTATTTTCAATTAAGTGTCAACATCTGGGTCTAATATGACCTTCTGCACCAAACCAGAAGCTCCAGGATATATTTCTTCATAATTTGTAATAAGTAGGAGCCAGAAGTAATAACTAAAGGTTTAGTTACTTTTCCAAAGCAGTGAGGACTATGAACCATGAAGCAATACAGCAAACTGTATTTTGCTGGTCCCAGGAAAGCGACTTGAAGGACATGCAACCAGCTTAGGCGTGGTTTGAATGCTGCAAAATCCATTCCCATATTGCTTTTCCTCATCTGAATGCCCATGCAATATGCAGCTACTCCTCTGTACCTGTGGGAGATTTCTAAGCAAACTAAAATATTTCTACCCAAAACTTGTTACTTCTGTGAAAGAAACTACAATTGTCAAAAATTCTTATAATTACACCTGTTTCTCTGCAACTAGAGCATGTCAGCATAATAGCCAGGTAGAGCACAGTTATCAACGCTTGCACAGAGGGAAAATCTACCTGGTTTATTTTTCTAGTTCCTTTGGTAATGAGTGTCTTGTTTGCTAGTTCTCTGGCTTTGGAAACACAGATTATCCCTTCTCTGAGTCTCTCTCTCTTTCTCTTTTCTTTAAAAAAAGCATTGTGTTGTGGGAAAAGTCTTAGTTAAAGGAAAACAACTGCTTTGATCTGATAACGTGGCAAATAATAGTTATGCAATATTCACAGGAACAATTCTTCCAATTCTTGTTTATCTTTTAAAAATTTTTGATAGAAAAATGAGCCAAGAGAAGAAAGTTTTTTAAAATGTATGCCTAATCACTTCACTTAGAGATACTGTTAGCACTTTAGTATATATCCTCTGATTCTGTGCATGTATAAATTAGACAGCTATAATTTCCTTTAGCTAAAACGGAATCATATCTCTATGATGTTATATACCTCACTTCCCCAAAGCGTTCAGTGTTCTATACCGTTATTCCTAATGACAGGGCGGTATTCCCTGTATTATTATTTATTTCACCAACAGAAGCATATATGAAAGACTTCAGGATAAATAATGCCTTCAGAGCTTCAGTTTTTAAACTACCTTTCCCCTCTAGGTCATCTTGGAAATAGTATTCTCTATCCTATTCTGAGAATAGAGTTAGCTAATTGACAATTATTTTTTGAAAGGAGTGGAATGAAAGTGGTCTAGTGAGTAGAGCTTGGATGTGGCGGTCATCTCCCACTCAGCTACTCACTTGCCACAGGAGCATGGATGATTCCTGAACATCCATAACACAATGTCTCAGACCCTTCATCTCTGGCTCTGAGAAAGAAAACATCTGGATGCAAGGCAATTAACATTGCCTTGAAGAGTGGTGTGATGGGTATTGTGCCATCTCCCACCACAGAACTTGGGAATTTGGGGCCCCTTTTCCAGGACTTAGTCTTTGAGGTTGAGCCCATATCTCCACAGTTATTAGAAGACTTCTGAGAATCAAATCAGCCTCGACAGACTGCTCAGAATTTCTTGGCTCAACCCAGGCTCTGATATTCAGTGGTCAAAATGCAAAAACAGGCAACTTTTGCTCACAGTGCTAAGTTGCAAACCATCTGCTTCTCATCTCTAGTGAGTGCTACTGGGTAGCACAGAACAAAAGCCATCATCCCCAAATCCCAATTCTAAAGTTCTCTTGGTCTGTGCATAAAGTCAGAGTCAATTCTACATAGGTGGCAAGCCAGTGTCATCTGGCTGTCAGTATCTACTATGTGACATTTGAGAAAAGGAAGGGAAAGCCAAACAGCCAAAGATTGTATCTTAATTCACATAAGGGCAGGGGAGAAAGTGGAGAAGAACACAAGGACAGCGCTCACAACAATTGTTGCTGACAGTGTCAGCAAAAATAGCAGCTGGCTCTCATCCAGGGAGTTCCCCACTCAGCTGCTCTCTGTGTGTCCCAGGTCTAAAGATCACACACAGCCCATACCTGGCCAGTCCAAGTTCCCATACATCCTGCAGTGGGTTACACACTGCGTTTTACTAGCCTCCCAAAAAAATGTGGGGTAAGAAGAAAACGGTGTGTAGTCCTTCCAAGTTACCTGATCTATTGAACAGTATTGCACTTTTTCAAAAGTGAAGGCTGAATTTTGATGCTTAGGCTGTTGTATAGGCCTATGTCCTGCTGCTTTCCCTTCATTCTTAGCTTCTGATCATCACAGTGTTAGATGCTGTACAAGGAAAAGAACAAAGACATAGACCCTTAGGAATTGACGAAACTCCTATCTCAACAGGGGTGAGAAATGAAAAATTAGAGATACAGAACACAAGAGCTGAGTGACTGAATTTTAGAGTTGGAGGTAGGAGCCCCACATACCGAGTGGGAAGACGAGTGAGCTGCCAATCAAATCTCCTTCAGATGATATAGCAGGAGGAGGGAGAGGAGAGGGGGCGATCACTTAGTTCGCTGAGCATGAGGGGAATATCTTGCAGTTTTAGACAATGTTAAGAGGTGCAAGTGTGAGTGGGAAGCCTGCATTTTTTCTGCACCCACCACCACACCATCTCCTTGGCTGCAAAAAGTCCATTATTGCACCATGAAGCATTCGTGGTCCAATTTAGGCAAATGAAAATGCATATGACTCCATCTACCTAGGATCTGTTCTGTTAAGCAAACGCCCTCACATGAAAATGGTTTTTAAAGAATGGAAACATGAGAAAACTTGACTATCTAATGAGGCTCTTGATGTTCTCTTAAACTGATCTGTACTTTACATTTAAATGGTACCCAGGGGAGGAAATAACTGGTGGAAATAGCACTTTCTGGGCATCTAGAGACCAGCTCCCTAGCTTCCAGTTTACAACACAGGAACTCTGGGCCTGGGGAAAATTCTCCTAACTTATTTGATCGTCAGATTTCCCATTAAGATTTAAAAAAAAAATTAGACTAAGTCACTTCTCAATTCCCTTTCCACTGCAGAATTCTAGTTTTTGCCAAAAATCATAGGATGAGGACTAACATTTAATTAGATTGGTGCCACTGACTCAGGACAGAATTCTCAAACTGCTACTGCTAAGTCACTTCAGTCATGTCCGACTCTGTGCGACCCCAGAGATGACAGCCCACCAGGCTCCCCTGTCCCTGGGATTCTCCAGGCAAGAACACTGGAGTGGGTTGCCCTTTCCTTCTCTTACTGGCTTAAGAGAATCCAGGTAGTTAGTAAAAGAGCTTTGCATTCTTGGAAACACATAATGCCCTGGGAGAATTTATAATCATTTTATAAACATGCAATGACTCTGCTTTTCTTTAAGCTACACATCATGAAGCCTTTGGGGATGGGGGTAGGGGGCGGGGTAGCTCAGTGCAGTGATGGCTTTAGAAGGACAAAGCCCTCTTTTCTGTGAACAGTGGAGGCCCTTAACTTCTCTTAGTCTCAATTTTCTCATCTGTGACTTGGAAACAGTGAAGGCCACCTTGAAGGGCTGGAGGGGTGGAGGAGGAGCCTGGCTTTCCACAGAGCAGTGGGTCAGGCTCCCCTAATAAGAATGTGTGAAGCTTTGATCTCAAGCAGGTCAAGTTCAAGGGCTGGTTTATGGTTTGGAAGTTACTTCATTTCTACTATCTCGGCTTCTTCATGTGTGATATGGGAATAATAACCTTTACCACACACATTTACTATATGTGAAAAGTTGAGCAGGGTTCATAGCACTTAGTAAGAACCCAGTTGATATGCATAATTACTATGCATTACCCACAGATTCAGAATTGGCCTACTCGGGCACTGCAATTGGAGTTTACTTTTACATGACAAAGGGAAGGAGTCTCACTAGAAAACAGTTCAAATAGTAATGCAAGAATATAAGTCTAGTCTGCCAAGAGGATGAGCTCTGTTTACATGGAGATAACAAATTCCATATGTTGAATTTATGTGTAAGTACCAATTAGGATGAAAGCAAAAGTCAACAATGTTTTGATTTGTATAATATTCGATTTATGATAAGGACCACTACCTAATCTTTAACTTGTGAAGTTCTTGAAATACAGAAAAAACTGTGTATTTTCCTGACACAGATGGGGGTTGGAGGAATTACAAGTGCATTAGTTAGGTTCTTTGGTTACAGGCAACAAATGCCAGCTCTGGTTCAAGTTATTAGAAGGGTGTTGGTGAGCACAATGCACCAACTTCAAGGAAATCTGGAGAAGCAGGTTTAAAGTTGGGGGAAAAAAATCAGGAGGGCCTCCTGGTAGGGGCAGTTTCCTCCCGTCCTTACATCAGAATTGAAGAGAGAGGGCTTCCTTGACTGTCTAGTGGTTTAGACCCTGTGCTTCCACTGCAGGGGGCACAGGTTCGATCCCTGATCATGGAAGTCCTGCATGCTGTTAAGTGCAGCCAAAAAAAACAGAAGAGAATTGAAGACAGGAAGTCCAGCTGAACAGGCTTAGATCTTAGAAGACCTTCCCTTCAAATCCTTCCCAGAGGAAGGATGTAGCCAAAAGATATTCCTGGGACCTCTTTGCCTTCATGGAAGAAGAAGAGCTTATTTGAATTTTCTGACCTACCAAGACTACCCACTATGGGGTGAGAAGCGAAGTTCCCAAAGGAAACAGAGATGCTGATAGGAAGAGGGGATGGATACTGCACGATCTATCAACAAAGGTCTACTACAGAGACAACTGTTTGCACAGGTGAAGAAAACTACTCCCCTCTCCCTGTCTCTTATAAGACAGAGATAATAGTACACCCAACTCTACAGGGCTGGTTTGAAGTATATATATAATAATGCTTAACAAGTGATCAGGACAATGTCTATCGCATATCTAGTGTGTCTATGAACTTTCTCTAAATCATACTATTCCTTTTAACTTTAACTGTACCTGTGTTAGGCCTTTCTACCTTAGTTGCATGTATAAACATATTTATGAGATGTTTCTTAGATCCATGCATATTAGTATTCTTTATCAAAGTGTGTGTTTCTATAGAAGAGATCATGCCTCACTTTATTTATTTATTTGGGCCACAACTTGTAGCTCGTGAGATCTTAGTTTGCAGGCCAGGGATTCAATCCAGGGCCACTGCACTGAAAGCACCAAGTCCTAATCACTGGACCACCAGGGAATTCCTCATGCTTCACTATAAACAATACAATTTGCCTTTGAATAACCGATGATGATAATAATAACAGAAAGGCATTGCCCTAGTGATTAGTTTTAAGTGTTGTTTTTAGATTTTTTTTTTTACTATCTACATAATATATTATTTATAACATAGTCAGTGTTTAAAGTTATGCTTGATCAATAGGCTTCCATTTTCTTTTCCATGATCATGTTCAAAAGCCTTGACTATACAGACTACATTGTCCATACAAGGCTTTTGATAATGGAATGGTTGGCACAGACTTCCTTCCCTTCCTAAATATTTCGCTGACTCACTTGTTCCATTTTTAAACACCGGCAGATTAGCATTGGTGACATCTGCTAATTATTTGGTTTGACTCGTGGCTGGCATAAGACTTCCATCTGCAGCAATCAGGAAGATGTGATCAGCGTGAGGCTAATGCTACCCAGTCCATGACCAATTTGTAGTAATGAGTAGCCTTGTCTATTTCTCTTTTTTCCCCAGAGGTATCATTATTTATCATGTGTTGGAAACAGAGCTGCCAGAAGTTTAGCATAAACCTGGTAAGAGTGAATCTAACTCCCATCAAGTGGAAGGTGTATGGACTTCCTATTAACAGCAAATCAGCTCTAAAATTGCATTAACCTGATTACATATTTAAAACCTTCTACAGTCCTGGGTGTTCTTTGGAAGGAATGATGCTAAAGCTGAAACTCCAGTACTCTGGCCACCTCATGAGAAGAGTTGACTCATTGGAAATGACTCTGATGCTAGGAGGCATTGGGGGCAGGAGGAGAAGGGGACGACAGAGGATGAGATGGCTGGATGGCATCACCAACTCGATAGACATGAGTTTGAGTGAACTCCGGGAGTTGGTAATGGACAGGGAGGCCTGGCGTGCTGCGATTCATGGGGTCGCAAAGAGTTGGACACAACTGAGCGACTGAACTGAACATCTCTCTTAGGGCTTGCCAGGTGGTAGAGTGGTAAAGAATCCACCTGCCAATGCAGGAGACACAAGAGTTGTGGTTCGCTCTCTGGGTCGGGAAGATCCCCTGGAGGAGGAAATGGCAACCCACTCCAGTATTCTTGCCTGTAAAACCCATAGACAGAGGAACCTGGTGGGCTATAGTCCACGGGGTCGCAAAAGAGCTGGACATGACTTAGCATCTAAGCAACAACATCTCTCTTAAACTCTCCTCCTAGCCCTCATTCGGATGTAGAAGCAGTCTTGGAAGAGAGCTGAAAACTGACTTTTTTGCTTCCTGGTACCAGGTTTTGAAAAGTCCCTTCACTGAGCCTTTGCTGCTTTGTTTGGGTACCACCATCATGTGACTGCCTCAGCTTCATTATGGCATGCTAGTGAAGCTTCCTGGCTTAATTCTGAGCAAATTAAATCATACTCTATAAGCTTACTAATAATTTTGTCTACTTATTTTTGTGATGCTCAGCCAAGATTAGAGTGGCAGTGAACTCAGATCCTGGCAGTTGCCACATCTGTTAATTCTAACTCTTCATTCAACACTTTGGGTCAAAATTGGTGTACATTTTCACCATGATGTGGGCTACCGAAGCAAAAAATGGATAATGCTTTCTGCCCCCTGGTGCTCCTTGCCTGCAACTGCAACGGATGACTGAGCTCAGGGATCCTCCAGACAGGAGAGGGATTTGTTCATCTGTTCACGGTGCTTGGAAAAACTACATTTGAGGGCTTAACATAAGCGATGGGTGCTAGAAACCTAAGTATCAAGTAAATGAATGGAGAGGAACACTCAATTATTTACAGCAAGTCCTCCTGGAGAGAACAGAAGGCACTCTGGATTCTGGCCTTTGTTGCTCTCTTAGCCCCTCATTGGGGAAACTGCTGGGGTGGTAACCCTGGCCTTTGCTTCTTCTATTGACTCTGCCAGGTTCCTCCTACCTTAGCGCATCAACATCCGCTGCTTCCTATGCCTAAAAATCTCCCTAACGCCCTTCACCCACTGAACCCTCCCCTCCTTTCAGGTTTCATCTGACAGGACTCTTTGGGTGGATGACTAACTCAAGACTCCATTAAATCTTCTCACACCACTTGGGGCTTCTCCTTCAAGGCATTCATTGTGATTGTAATCAAATAATTAATCCCAGGAACTGTTGTTTAATGAATGTGTCACCTGCTAAAATGGAAGGCCCCTGAGGTCTTCTGTCTGCATTTCAATTTTCATATGCAAAGTAGGTGCACAAAATATTATTTTTAAATGAATAAGTGAAATTTGGAATTGAAAACTCAACATTCTGAAACTCGACACCCCTTCTTTAGGTTTTCTAAATAAGCCATAGCCAGGTTTATTCTGGAGCACAGTTTCAATTACCCAGAGGAGGGAGAGAGAAAAAGATATGGAGAGGATGGGCTGAATTGGGTCAAATTTCTCTTCTTTCTGTTTCACCCAGGAGTAGTTGTATGCTCGTGTGATTAAATGCCAAAACAAGCTTGCAGGAACTTTTCTCTTTCCACAAACTCCTCTAATTGTAGAAAGGGTAAGCATTCTTTTCAAATCTCCCATTTTACCATTTGCCTCACATACTGACTCACCCTCCAAGACTCTAACCATTTTTTAAAAAATTAAAATATAATTGATTTATAATGCCATGCCAATCTCTGCTGTACAGCAAAACTGCTCAGTTATACACATTTATATGCCCTTTTTTCATATTTTTTTCATTATGGCTTATCCCAGGAGATGGGATATAGTTCCCTATGCTGTACAGTAAGACCTTGTTGTTTATCTGTTCTACATGTAATAGTTGGCATCTGCTGCTGCTGCTGCTAAGTCGCTTCAGTCAACCCCCAATTCCCAGTCCACTCCTCTCCCTCCCTCTCTGCCTGGGCAACCGCAAGTCTGAGCTCTATGTCTGCGACTGTTTCTGTTTTGTAGATAGTTCCACTTCTGCCATATTTTAGATTTTACTTATATGACCCTAACCATTTTTATTTTGATACCTCATTTGGAAGAGAATCCTAGGCACCAAGTCAGGGCTCATTGCTTAGTATGACTAGCAATGATGCTTTTCATTGCTGAGCTTATGATACTTTCTGGTTATTTTCTCTATAGCCTTTTTACTTTTTTTTAACTTATTGATTTTTCTCTATAGTCTTATACTGGAAATAAGCAATGAGTGTGACTTTCCTTTGACAGATGGAGGAAATGAGCAAGGGCAAATTTGGAGCCCTGGAACCACTGTCATGCTGGCAAGACTGGGTCACTTCCAGAGCAGCAGTGGAAGAAAACCTCCAGAACTCTAGGCCTCAGGGCAGTTTCCACAAGGCCTCCAGCTGATTACAGATCCAGGGTTTCCTCCCATTGACTGAAAGTATAATAAATACAAGTGACAGTCTGACTACCTTCTGAGATAATCTTGTAATGGTTAGGAGGGGAAAGAAGAGACAATCCAGCTGTTTGCCCATTTTTATCCTGCCTACTGTGAGCTGAATGCTAACTTGAGAGCCCCTTTTTAAAATGGGCTGTAAAGTACCATCTCTTAAGGAAACGACCCCATATCAGAAAATTGGTTGGATCCAAACAACACAGTATATTTACTGGAGGACCTGGATGGGGAAAGGGATTGGGGCAGCAAGGTGTGATCATTATTATTCCACTGACCTGAAACCTAGCTAAGGGGTGAAAGGCTTAAACAGCAAAAGTCATACGGACTCATTATTTTAATAGCACATCAGTTTCTTGTTCATCTAATTTTCAACAAATATTTATTGAAAACTGGCAATAGACTAAGTTTGGCGGATACAGCCAAGAATAAAAAGAAACTCTTGGTCTCTTAGATTTTTCATTTCAGGGCAGGGGGCTCATAATGGATGGAAGGAGAGATGATATGCAAGGAAATAAACAAACAGGATGACTTCAAACACTCATAAATATCCCAGTAATGATAAATCAGAGTAATATGGTAGAGAGTGGCTGGAGGCACTGGGTTATCCTAGGTCTGTGTGGTCCAGTACCAGTAGCCACCAGTTGCAATGTGGTTGGTCTAAATGTCCTGAAGAAACATGCCAGATTTCAAGGACCTAGAATGAGAAAAAAGAATGCAAACTATCTTATTAGTGTTGAAATGACCATATGTTACCTATATGGGGTTACTTTATGCGAAGAGTTGACTCATTGGAAAAGACTCTGATGCTGAGAGGGATTGGGGGCAGGAGGAGAGGAGGATGACAGAGGATGAGATGGCTGGATGGTGTCACTGACTCGATGGACGTGAGTCTGAGTGAACTCCAGGAGTTGGTGATGGACAGGGAGGCCTGGCGTGCTGCGATTCATGGGGTCACAGAGTCAGACATGACTGAGCGACGGAACTGAACTGAACGGGGTTAAATTATGGTAGCATTAAAATTGATTTTATCTTTTTTAATTTTTTTTTAATGTAGCTACTAGGAGATGTACAATTACATGTCTGACTCACATTGTCTCACCTGATATGTCTACTGGACAGTCTCGTGTGGACAGAGTGGGCAGGGAAGACTGCCCGAGGAGATGATAATACATGTAGGGGGTGACAGGCCATATAATTGTCTGATGAGGGCAAAGGGAACTGTAGAGAATCTGAGGTGGGAACCAGGATGATGAGTTAGAAAAGAAAGCCAGAAAGCCAGTGTGCCTGGAGAGAAGAGTGGATGGGAGATGCTAGGCTCCTGAGACTAAGGCTTGCTTACACAGGGCCTTGTAGGCTAGAGGAAGAAGTTAGAACTTTATAGAAAACATAAATCTTCTATAAAATATGGGAGCAGATTTGCTTCTGTGCAATTTTCCAGGCACAGCTCCAAAATATCAACATTCAGTATAAATGCTGGCTTAAAACATGCAAAGAATCCCACTCGGCTCAGAATATCTCTATGCTAATAGAGGCTTGCATGGGGATATGCATTTATTAAACTTGTCTACTTTCGCATAGTAACTATGATGTTTATATATAAACTCTTTATGAGGAGGAGGAACACAGGTGGACAGAGAATGAACTCATCTAGATTAAATGAAAATCTCAGCTTCATCTTCTACTTTACTCAAGTTCAAACTCTGATTGTATATGTAATAGCAGCAGGCAGATAAACTCAAGTTTATCCAGAAAGTACAAAGTGCAGGTTGAGAGACAAACACTGAATATTTCCTTCACTAAACATGAGTGTGTAGATAGAAGGTTTGTAGATAGATCCATTTATGCCATATTTTAGATTTTGCATATATGACCCTAACCATTTTTATTTTGATACCTCATTTAGAAGACAGTCCTAGGCACCAAGTAAGGGCTCATTGCTTAGTATGACTAGCAATGAGGCTTTTCATTACTGAGCTTATGATACTTTCTGGTTATTTTCTTTATAGCCTTTTTAATTTTTTTTTTAAACTTACTGATTTTTCTCTAGTCTTATACTGGAAATAAGCAATGAGTATGACTTTCCTTTGACAGATGGAGGAAATGAGCAAGGGCAAATCTGGAGCCCTGGAACCATGTCACTCTGACAAGACTGGGTCACCTCCAGAGCAACAGTGGAAGGAAACCTCCAGAACTCTAGGCCTCGGGGCAGTTTCCATAAATGGGCTTTTTTTTTCCTACTGGGCTACTCCCAGGAAGAAGAAAATAAACTGAATATGTCCATCCTTCCCCTAGCCCTACCCCTGGGGGAGTGGTTATTTAAAAAAGTAGTGAATCATCTTAATGATCAAATATTTCAGATGTATTCTGAAGTTTATATAATGAATGTATTGCCATAAAAGCAAAAATTTGAGTTTCACAAGTGAAGTGGAAACATGTTTGTTCTCAATTATGAAAGGGAAACTTATATCCATAATTATCAGGTAACTCTCACACAATAAAACACAAAAAAAGAACATGTCCTAACTGGCACTAAAATGTTCACGAAATTAAAAAGAAATGAGCCCAAGTGCTCAAATTATCCATGGGCAGCGTCAAGGTTGATGCTTAGCCAAAACACATTAAACCCCGCCAGCTGACAGCAGTAAGATATCTCTAAATCCTGGGCTGGTCTGAGCCACTTTTATTGTGGTTCCTGAGAGAGGTATGTATACAAGGAAAAAGGACAAGTGAAAAATAAAAACACATATTTAATATTAGTTGCAAGAGATCCTTGTAGCCCAATAATAGACTCTCTGGCCAGCTGACCTGGAGCCTGTGTGTAGGCCATCAGCCCAGTTTCACTTCTAATTCCCAGACTTTCCACAGGCTGACAGCAGAATCTGAAGAGATGAGTTCTGAGCACTGAAAACTATTCTACATTAAGAGAGGAGGCAAATGACTGGGCCTGCACTTTTTTTTTTTTAAGTCTTTATTGAATTTGTTAATAATACTGTTTCTAGTTTATGTTTTGGTTTTTTGGCTGTGAGACACTTGGGATCTTAGCTTGCCAACCAAGGATGGAACCTGCACCCCCTGCATTGGAAGGCGAAGTCTTAACCACTGGACTAGGGGACACTCTGGGCCTGCACTTTTGAAGCAGTGATCCTGCCAGACAATTGGCACGGCCCCATCCGCATCCTTGAATTCCATAGATTTATTTACTACTCCTCCCTCCTGGGACCTGAGGGTTCTTGAGCTAGCAGTGACCTCAATAGGGGGAAAACTAAAATGGAAATTAAGGATAGGTGGTTATAATCTAACAATTTTAAGGAAAAAAATGTAAATGCAATAAAAAAAGAATGTGCATAAATGTATAATGGAATGGTATACGGTAGAAACCAATGCAACATTGTAAAACAACTGTACTTCAGTTTGAAAAAATACAATTTTGAAAATGTGCATGCATATAGTCATCACCATTACTAAGCATAAACTCTGAAAAGTAAGTTTTATGAAGCCTATTTAAAATGAAATCAAATTGAGGTTCACAGTAATTAAGCCACTTGCCAGGGCCAAAAGATAGCCTGGTGGTATGTTTTCTGGAGAAGGCAATGGCAACCCACTCCAGTACTCTTGCCTGGAAAATCCCATGGATGGATGAGCCTGGTAGGCTGCAGTCCATCGGGTCATGAAGTTCACTTCAGTTGTGTCCAGCTCTTTGCAACCTTATGGACTGTAACCTGCTAGGCTCCTCTGTTCATGGGATTCTCCAGGCAAGAATATTGGAGTGGGTAACCATGCCCCCCTCCAGGGGATTTTCCCGACCCAGGGATTGAACCTGTGTCTCCTGTGTTTCTTGCATTGCAGGCGGATTCTTTACCCACTGAGCCACCTGAGAAGCCCCAGCCTAGAGGAGGAGCAGCTATCTGAGCCCAGGTCTGTGTTGCTTCTTTTCTGCCACACTGAGCATGGACATACGTCTGTGAATGGAAATAAGAGCAGAAAACTATCACCAACATCGGTGTCATGAAAGCACTAATGGAATTTTCAAATAGGAAATTGTTCAGTACATTATGTGTTGTCCATTATTGCTATTGATGTAAATCGCATTCATTACACTTACAAGGCATAAATAATTAATAGACAATGTAGCAAGGAGTAAGCATTTATGATTCTTCCAGGTCCACTGCAAGGAAAAGAAATATATGTGTCTTATGGTCTCATTTCCGGACATGCCTACCCTGAGCTTTCTCTGAAGGCATCTTCAACTCACACTCAGTATGAATGTATAAAATCTGGTTTATTAACTTCTTTACCAAAACAGCTTATCTTTTCAGATGTCTGGAGGGGAAGGCAGTTCCAGTTTTGTTTAAATCAGTGACTCATATCACCATCAAGAAATCAGATTTCTTGGATATATGCTTTGTCCATGGACTGGTTCCTCTTTTCACAACAAAATGGTGTACTGGCAGTTCCACGTGCCACATGGAGACACCTTTGGCAAGAGAGGCTGTCTCTTGCTCAAAGAGACAAAACAAAGAAGACATTTCCCAGGGGTCCCTAGAGGACTTTCTTCATATCTCATTGACTAGAAATGAACTCCATAGTCTCATCCTAGAACAGATTCATCCTCTGAGCAGGGAACAGTGCTTCTTCTTCTGAAGCCCAGGGCTAGGAAAAGGAGAAAGGAGGGGAGGTAATAGATCGAAACCAGGATTCAGCTAGAAAGGAAGAGCAAGGGCAAGGACAGAACAGATGGTAGATCGGGAGTATCTCCAAGCTGTCACTATAGACTTTAAGCTGTGTCCTGGGCCCTAGGGTCTCCCTGTGATAATTCATTTCATAGGCCCTTTCCAGAGCAGTCTTCCTAAAGTACAGCATTGGTGGTTTCTGTTCTCACAGAACTCGGTGCCAACGCCTCAATCTGGGCTCCAAAGCTCTCTACAGTTCACTCTAAATTTCCCTGTTCCTAGCTCATATTGCCATGTAAGGCTCTGTCTGTTCAGGGCACCTCCTCCTAACCTCCCCTGCACCACATCTCCTGTATTACCTCTCTCCTGTCCCCAGAATGATGTTTCTAAATGCAGAGATCTGAACTAGACAGTTTTACTTAAAATAATGTCTTCTAGGATGAAGTTTAAATTCCATATCATCACATGCATTGCCTTTCACAAATTAGCCTCTATATGCCTTTCCAGGCATTTTCTCCGTTCATCTCCATTTCCATCCTCACCTCCTCCCCTGACACTCTAACTACATAGAAGCTTCTCACCCTTCCCAAATGCATTCTGTTCTTTTATGCCTTCATGGTTTGTCATATGTTGTGATCATTGCCTGGGATATATTCCTCGTCTTTTCCATCTGGTAAAACTCTCTTCATTATTCAAGCCCAGATCAAAGTTCATTTCCTTTAGAAATGCTTTTTCAATATCCCAGGCAGAAATAATTTCTTCCTCCATAGTTGCGTCTAAAGAGTGCTATTATACCAGTTAATACATTGTGTGGTAACAGTTTGCAGCCATGACTTCCACTGAAGTGTTTTTCTATAACAGATTATTATTATTATCATCAACAACATTATATTACTCTTTGCACCTTCAGCCCCTAGTACAGAGCATATTATCAGTGAAAGTTTGAGGGTGATCCATCTAGAATATCCACTCTGTCTGAATTCTGCTAATTCTTCAGATCTCATCTCAAATACCGCCTCTTTTAGGACTTTGTTGTTATCCCCTATGACCAATCTAGATAGCATATTAAAATGCAGAGACATTACTTTACCAACAAAATTCTGTCTAATCAAAGCTATGGTTTTTCCAGTAGTCATGCCTGGATGTGAGACCTGGACTATCAAGAAAGCTGAGCACCGAAGAATTGATGCTTTTGAACTGTGGTGTTGGAAAAGACTCTTGAGAGTCCCTTAGACTGCAAGGAGATCCAACCAGTCAATCCTAAAGGAAATCAGTCCTGAATACTCATTGGAAGGACTGATGCTGAAGCTGAAGCTCCAATACTCTGGCCAACTGATGTGAAGATCTGACTCATTGGAAAAGACCCTGATGCTGGGAAAGATTGAAAGCAGGAGGAGAAGAGGATGACAGAAGATGAGATGGTTGGATGGCATCATCAACTCAATGGACATGGGTTTGAGTAGGCTCTGGGAGTTGGTGATGGACAGGAAAGCCTAGCGTGCTGCAGTCCATGGGATCGCAAAGAATCAGATATGACTGAGCTGAACTGAACTGAACTAATGAAAAGTTTTCTTCTTTCAAATCCCCGTAACTTTAATTTGCACAATTAAGTCCCTCCTTCATATCCTGTCTTGTCTTATGGCTACCCTACCCTCCTCTCTCTGCCGCACTAGCCTGTGGGCTCCTTTGGTATTCTCTTGCTGTGTTCCAACCCCCAGTGTGGTACCAACTCCCAGCGTGATCTGCTAGTACATGTGTAGCTATAGTCAAGGGAGAATGATTCTTTCCTTTCCATTTCAGCTTTGGGGTCAGTATTATTTGGGGATTCTTGACTTCAGAGAGTAGGAAGTTAGAAAAAAATAATTAAATGTGTTTGTGAAGCCAAATATCCTAGGCATGGGGGGATCTTAAAGTTCTACAAGCATTTTTGAAAATATTTTTATTTGGACTCAGAAGAGTCCTTGCTCTCAATGGCACCATGTATGTAATTGTGTTGATGTCAATGGGTCTAATTTTCAGAGACTTCTCTGAAGTTTAAACGTAAATGGGGCTACCAATGTATGCTCATTTCAGAGGACAATGAAAGATGAAGATTAAAAAATACCATTAAATCTAAATACCTAAAGAACATTTGCATTTTATTAATATGTTAAAAGGTTAGAGTTACCAGTGATTGTGTCTATCTTAGAGTAAATAAACACCCAATTGACTTGGTTGAGTCAGTGAAAAAAAATCAACCAACCAGTAAAGCTTGAGAAACACTCAAACTTCCCAGAAACCAATGTTTTCTAAGTTTCTATTGTTCACATACCAACTGCCCAACCTGTGCCATACCTCTATATCACCAATGATGTAGTAAAATTAATAATTCTTGGAATAAAACAATCATAAATTTTATACTAAAATCATCTGTAATAAACAAAAGGTAATTATCTTTAAAAATCGTAACAATGTGATTGCAATTCTAGCTGAAATGTAGGAAAGCCCTTGCTTTCTTTTTTTAAGACGGGAGATTAACAAGTGGAGTTGAAAAAAAATGCCAGTCTTAGAAGGACTGAAAAGACTTATAAGAAGACATAGTTTTCTCTTTACGTAATTCATTTAATAGTAATCTTTGTTATTATGTCCCTCTGAAAATCACCTCCATACATGAGTAACACCATCTTGGCATTTGGAATTATAACTATAACTAAAAAAATTAAGCAGTGGATTAAAGTTAAAGTTTTTAAAGCAGTGTTCTGGTTTATGATCATGTGTTTTGCAAGATTACAATGTGTTTTGCAAGATTACAATGTGTTTTGCAAGATTACAATGTGTTTTGCTAAAGACACCATTTTTGAAGGATTTATAATGTTTGACTAAGTAGGTCATATTCAGGAGTTAAAATCTGAAACTCAATTTTATGAGAAAACAAGTTACACTTAAATAAGACTTTGAGAGAAAAAACAATGAAAAAATGTAGGTGGATTCAGAAGATTTCCTTATTTCAATTTACACCTTAAGAACATTTCTCTTATTATTGGGCATTTAATGGCTTATTGAGTAGGAGGCTTATTTCTGAAAAAAGTTAAAAAAGAGATAAATGTTTTTATCTCCTTTATTTCTTCCAGAACATAAAAAAGAATTAAAGACTCTTACTTGAAGATACCTCTTGGGAGTGTATTTTCATGCATCAGCCTTCATTTTAATCATTCTGAGATTTTTCAAGTTCAAAAATGTATCTCAAAAAACTGCCTTTGTTTAAAGGGTATTCAGAGCTGCAGCAATTCAACTATGGAATCCTGGTGCTTTCACTCAGCACCCAGATGGACTGGAAGAAGACAGCACCAGGTACACGGGCCCACATGGCCAGGACTTTACAGCTGTAGAAGCTGGGATGGCAGAGCACAGTTTACCTGATAGAGGCAGATAGTAAGGACAGATCTCTACCTCTGCTAACCCGTGTCAAAGAGTGTCCCAAGGAATCAAAATTTCAGCTCACAGTAAAGGAACTGAGAATAATAGAGGTTTCTTCCTTCCTTCAACCAAACACAGTGTTCTTTCCATGGGCAACTTTAGACCAACTTACTCCTTGGGCAGTAGATGACTCTTAAGTGCTGAAATGATTTTGTTATTTAGTTAAGGATTCACTGGGAGGGCTCATACTTATAGGAATTGAAAAGAGCACGTATCCATCTAAGTGGATTAGGTTTTTAGGGAGCAGATGGAGCTGTAGGCAATGGGAGAAAATCAGCTTGCCCTAAAGGGTAGATTGACAAGAGGAAGGCAGAGGCAACCAGGAGGACATCAGCAGGACCAGGGATATTTAAGTATTAGAGCAGATGGGTGGAGCCAGGAAAGGGGAAGTTAAAACTGTCACAAACAGGTGGGCAGATGGGCAGCTCAGAAAAGGCTGTGAACAAGAAACCAGACTCAAGCTACAAACCCTGAGTTGAGGACACTGGGGAGAAGTGACCTTTGTGTGGCTAGAAATGAGAGGGAAGAGCTTAAAGCTGGGAAGAAATAAGTACTGGGTGGGATATCAGGGCTGTCTTGGGCATAGAAACAAAGCAGGGGCTCCCAGAAGAGGTACAAGAGGAGAGGTTGGCCATAAAAAAGAGGCAAAAATCCATTTATTAGAACTGGGGCAGGGATAGCAGTCAAAAGGTTCAGTAAATGAAAGGAAGTGGTAAATTGAGCCATTGCCTAAATGACATGAATTTCTAAGTTTCTTCATTTCTGTTTATATATTTGATCTCTCTTTTGTGTTGGAGGCTTTCCTAGAACATCTGATGATCCTTGGCCACCAATCAACGTTTAAGAACAAAGCACTGACAGCTCTGTGTGCAAGCACAGAGGTTATCAACTGATGAGACTCATTGTGAAATAGCCAGGATGGAAGACAAATATTTTGGGTGAGACTCAAACATCAGGATGAGGAAATCTCTTCTCTGATGACATTTATCTCTTCCAAGAAGAGTTTCTGCCTGAAGAGTAAATATCTGGAAGATAAACACAGCGGTAAAGGGAGGGGGTTCCTACTATTCAATGTGCAGGTCCTTTCAATGCCTCTGTGATCAGCCCATGTCTCAAATATCTTCAAGCCTCCATATCTGAAGTTTTCTCCATTCAGTGCTTCTTGAGAATGAATTTCAAATCTCCTTCGCTTGGTAAGAGTGTAGGTTAACTATAGGCTATCTTCAGTCCAGAAAGAGATCAAAGAGCCCAGTCACTCTAGTGCTAGCTTCTTAGGGATTCAATGATGGCAATAAGCTCACTTTTCATTGCACTTTTACTTTGAAGGTCATGTTAAGTTATAGCTTCCCCCTTTCTTTTGAGCTAGTTGCCACTTCTCCATCTACTTTGTGTCTCTACCGTAAAAAGGTGGAAATCTTTCATTCCCTAATTTTTCTTCTGTTTTCTTTGTCTTTGAGGCTTTGTAGACTTCTCTTTTTGTGTGTGCTAAGTTGCTTCAATTGAGTCTGATTCTTTGTGACTCTATGGACTATAACACACCAGGCTCCCCTGCTATGGGATTCTCCAGGCAAGAATATTGGAGTGGGTTGCCATGTCCTGAGCCAGGGGATTTTCCCAACCAAAGGATCGAACCAGCCTCTCTTACGTCTCTTGCATTGGTAGACGGGTTCTTTGCCACTAGTGTCATCTGGGAAGCTAGTAAAGGCTTCTCTTACTAGCATATTATTATGCTTTTGAGAAGAGTTCAAATTGTCATCTTTAATGAAAACTCCTTTTTGGTACCAATTGACAATACGAAAAGTGAAGTAGGATTTCAAGGGTAGGATTTAGTGGGTTCAGTTCCGTCACTCAGTCGTGTCCAATTTTTTCGACCCCATGAACCACAGCACGCCAGGCCTCCCTGTCCATCACCAACTCCCAGAGTCCACCCAAACCCATGTCCATCGAGTCGGTGATGCCATCCAACCAACTCATCTTCTGTCATCCCCTTCTCTTCCTGCCCTCAATCTTGCCCAGCATCAGGGTCTTTTCCAGTGAGTCAGCTCTTCGCATCAGGTGGCCAAAGTATTGGAGTTTCAGCTTCAACATCAGTCCTTCCAATGAACACCCGGAACTGACCTCCTTTAGGATGGACTGGTTGGATCTCCTTGCAGTCCAAGGGACTCTCAGGAGTCTTCTCCAACACCACAGTTCAAAAGCATCAATTCTTCAGTGCTCAGCTTTCTTTATAGTCCAACTCTCACATCAATGCATGACCGCTGGAAAAACCATAGCCTTGGCTAGACGGAACTTTGTTGGCAAAGTAATGTCTCTGCTTTTTAATATGCTGTCTAGTGTTGTCATAACTTTCCTTCCAAGGAGTAAGCATCTTTTAATTTCATAGCTGCAATCACCATCTGCAGTGATTTTGGAGCCCACAGAATAAAGTCTGACACTGTTTCCACTGTTTCCCCATCTATTTGCCATGAAGTGATGGGACCAGATGCGATGATCTTTGTTTTCTGAATGTTGAGCTTTAAGCCAATCCTTTCACTCTCCTCTTTCACTTTCATCAAGAGACTCTTTAGTTCTTCTTCACTTTCTGCCATAAGGGTGGTGTCATCTGCATATCTGAGGTTATTGATATTTCTCCCAGTAATCTTGATTCCAGCTTGTGCTTCTTCCAGCCAAGCATTTCTCATGATCTCTGCATATAAGTTAAATAAGCAGGGTAACAATATACAGCCTTGACATACTCATTGTCCTATTTGGAACCAGTCTGTTGTTCCATGTCCAGTTCTAACTGTGGCTTCCTGACCTGCATACAAGTTTCTCAAGAGGCAGGTCAGGTGGTCTGGTATTCCCATCTCTTTCAGAATTTTCCACAGTTTATTGTGATCCACACAGTCAAAGGCTTTGGCATAGTCAATAAAGCAGAAATAGATGTTTTTCTGGAACTCTCTTGCTTTTTCCATGATCCAGTGGATGTTGGCAATTTGATCTCTGGTTCCTCTGCCTTTTCTAAAACCAGCTTGAATATCTGGAAGTTCATAGTTCACATATTGCTGAAGCCTGGCTTGGAGAATTTTGAGCATTACTTTACTAGCGTGTGAGATGAGTGCAATTGTGAGGTAGTTTGAGCATTCTTTGGCATTGCCTTTCTTTGGGATTTTAACGAAAACTGACCTTTTCCAGTCCTGTGGCCACTGCTGAGTTTTCCAAATTTGCTGGCATATTGAGTGCAGCACTTTCACAGCATCATCTTTCAGGATTTGAAATAGCTCAACTGGAATTCCATCACTTCCACTAACTTTGTTCATAGTGATGCTTCCTAAGGCCCACTTGACTTCACATTCCAAGATGTCTGGCTCTAGGTGAGTGATCCCACCATTGTGATTATCTGGGTCATGAAGATCTTTCTTGTACAGTTCTTCTGTGTATTCTTGCCACCTGTTCTTCATATCTTCTGCTTCTGTTAGGTCCCTACATTTCTGTCCTTTATTGAGCCCATCTTTGCATGAAATGTTCCCTTGGAATTTCTAATTTTCTTGAAGAGATCTCTAGTCTTTCTCATTCTGTTGTTTTCCTCTATTTCTTTGCATTGATTGCTGAGGAAGGCTTTCTTATCTCTTCTTGCTATTCTTTGGAACTCTGCATTCAAATGGGTATATCTTTCCTTTTCTCCTTTGCTTTTCAGTTCCCTTTTTTTTTCACAGCTATTTGCAAGGCCTCCTCAGACATATAGTAAAGTTATTGTAACAGGTCTTAATGGAAAAGAATGACAATTGTTCTGATAGCTCATGGGGAACGAGAAAGTGTATCAGAGCCTACCTTGTGGTCTTAATTTAATTCTCCATATGAATGGGACTGGACTTACTAGGCAGAATTGACTCAGATTTTCTCCAGAAGACTGCTGCTGCTGCTGCTAAGTCGCTTCAGTCGTGTCTGACTCTGTGCGACCCTATAGATGGCAGCCCACCAGGCTCCCCCATCCCTGGGATTCTCCAGGCAAGGACACTGGAGTGGTTTGCCATTTCCTTCTCCAATGCATGAAAATGAAAAGTGAAAGTGAAGTCGCTCAGTCGTGTCTGACCCTCTGGCTTTGCCTAAATTACCAGCCAATCTCACTGCCAGTTGATATCTACTGTTACTTGCATTTGGAGACCTTACATTATTCTTATCTCCCCTTAGAAACAGTTTGCCCATTTTCTGATAATTACCTGAACTCATGGTGAACATACCTCACAAGCCGACAATAAGATGAACTTTATATCCGACTGATTTATTGGTGAGTGATTCCCAAATGCTACTGGTGCCAGGTGCCTATCTGATTTTATGTGAATGACTTGGCCAGTCTTTTAAAAATAATAGAATTGCAGATCACATCCCCTGCCCATGCCTAGAAGAACTGATTCAATAGGTAGAGTATACAAGATTTTGTCAAGGTAATTCCTAGTTACTATTATAAAACAGTCATTTCATTGACTTATTCATAGTTATTCACATTGTTTAGTTTTAGATGACTAGTGCACCAGTCATAAAGTATGAATAGACAGTTTTTGCCTTTGAAGAATTATTGTTTAGTAGAAAACATAGGGCCTTCTCTGGTGGCTCAGATGGTAAAGAATATGCTTGCAATGAGGGAAACCTGGGTTCGATCCCTGGGTCAGGAAGATCCCCTGGAGAAGGGAATAGCTACTCACTCCAATATTTTGCCTGGAGAATCCACCGAGGAGCCTGGGGAACCACAGTCCATGGGGTTGCCAAGAGTTGGATACAATTGAGTGACTAATACACACACGCAGATGACACAGACTTAACAGCAAGAATTTTAATTAAAATCAGTGTGTAATTATGAGGACAAGGTGAATCAACTAAAGTACTGTAGACATTTGGAAGAGTCATGAATGACTTAGAGGGGATCAGGGAAGGTCTTGTGAGGAAGTGGTCACTTAGTTGGGCTTTGAAGAGTAAGTGAGATTTCCATGGGCAGAAGTGGAGAGCATTTGGGTAGGTTTTTTCAGACATCTTATCAAAAGAAAGTGCTCAAAATAAAAATTATGTCATACTAGATTTATTTTCATTTTTATATATTCTGTATTGATGAGCATAAGTAAATATTCCAAGTTAAATGTTTAAGTTTTTGGTTATTCTCAATATTAATTCATATTAATAATCATTGTCACATACTTACTAAGTACCCATCATATATTGAAATCTGTTAGCTGATATAGGACAAATTACAACAATAGCCTAAAATTTGTCTACCTTGAAGCTAGGAAATTATAAGACACAGAAATATTAATATAAAAATACTCAATACTTTTTAGTAAATATTTTGATAATGTTCCTTATTCTTTCAACTTGATTCACCTCTCCTCTAATTAATATGTAGATTGATTCTTATTGTAGATCAGTTTCTGGGTAAAGACGAACATTTTTTTAAGGTTCTATTTTAATACCATCAATCAGCAATACTTCCTCCTGTAATAATAAGGGAACATTTTATACTGTCCTTTCATTATTCTATTTATAGTTAAAAGTAATTTTTAAACTTTCCCTTTCCTCTCAAAGGTCCCATTTCATCTCTTGCATTGCTTTTCCAATTTTACATCAATATGTCTTTGCTATTTCTTGGTAATCTTTGCTTTCTTTATTAGTTTCCAAAACAATATTCCCTTTATATTAGCTTCAAGCTCTTCTTTCAGTTAAAGTACAAAATTAGGTTGGAATTTCTCCAGAACTTTTTCAAAGAAAAATGCTAATGATAGTAGTGTGATGCACTCTGTATATCATTATTAAAATGATTAAAACTGTTATAAAGCACCTTTTTGTGCTCTGTGGTGTACAAAGAAATGGAAATTATTGCTATTCTCCAAAGAATCTAATACTGAGGATGAATCAGTAAAGGACATAAATTGTGAGCAAAACATAAGCAAAATAATATAACTGTTAAGGAAGATAAACTCTAGGCATTAATGAAGAGAAAGTACTGCAGAATACACTTGGTTTCAGAGACTATATACAGAGAAAAGTGGCATTATTATGGGATACACTTGACCATCTTCTTTTCTTTTGACTCCATTTCAATACAACTCCTTCTCTGCCTTCTATACTCTCTTTTCTTCTCTTTTCATACACATTTCTCTTTTTCCTCCTCCAATTTCTTCTCCACTCAATGAAACAACAATCTCACAGCCTTTTTGGGTCCTATAAAGAGCATTTACTCTTCTCTTAAATTGGTCCTTGCCCAGTGTCAGTGGCACAGTGGTAAAGAATCCACCAGCCAATGCAGGAGACACAGAAGATGTCAGTTTGACCCCTGGGTTGGGAAGATCCCCTGGAAGAGGAAATGACAACCCACTCCAGTATTCTTGCCTGGAAAATTCCCCGGGCAGAGGAGCCTGGTGGACTATAGTCCATGGGGTTGCAGAGTCAGACACAATTGAGTGATTGAACACGCAGTGACACTAAGTATGAAAAAGCTTCTTCACTCCTAAAAAGCCACTCTGGGTGCTTCTGATCATCTCCAGTCTCAGCTGATTGGAATCTCTGCCTTTCAAAAGCACCACCAGTTCCTCACTGAAAGCATGGAAAGACTGACATTATGGTACAGTGTCAATAGCTACTTGTATGACCTTATACCAAGCTGGATCTGAACATGCTACTTTACAAAATGTGGAGGTTTGTGGCAGGCTAAATAATGCCCCATCCCCTTCCCAATATGTCTACATCCTAGTCTCTGAAACCTATGAGTGTTACTTTATATGGCAAAAGGGATTTTGCGGAAGTGATTGTTAAAGAACGTGAGATGGGGAGATTGTCTTACATCACCTAGGTAGGCCTGCGATAATCACAACTATCCTTATCAAAGGGGTCCAGAAGGATTCAATCAGAGGAGAAGGCGAGGTGATGATGGAAGCATAAACTGGAGTGAGATGATCTGAAGATGAAGGAACTGGCCACAAGCCTATGAACACAGGTGTCCACCCTTGAAACCAGCCCCAACTGGAAAAGGACAGCAAATGAAATCTCCCCTCAGGTTCTCCAGAAAGAACTAGCCCTATAGATAACTTGACTTAGCCCAGTGAAACTGATTTCAGACTTCTGGCCTACAGAACTGAAAGAGAGTAAACTTGTGTTGTGTTAAGTCACTAAGTTTATGGTAACTTGTCACAGCAGCTGTAAGAAACTAGTACACGGTAGCACTAGATGACTTCTGTGGCTGTTTCTAATCCTAACTGCTACTTCCTAGCTATGGCCCATTGCTAAGTGGCCTAGGCTTGGCAATACTTGGGTGCCTTAACAGATCTTGTTTAAAAACAAAACAAAATAAAACACTGTTTGACATAGCAATTGCATTCGAAGAAGGCAATTAAAGAAGAGTATCTGCAGGTTCAGGTGAGATTTTGTTCCCTAAAGAATTGGTATGCGGAGAAAAACATTCATCTTCCCCTAGAATCTGAACCCAAACTTCCATTCCAACTTTCTCTCCTACTATGTCCTACTCTCCAGCCCTATCAGTCTTCTTGTCACTTTCCAAACAGGCTCTTCCATGTTCACATTTCTTGGTTGATCCTCAGCAAGAAGAACCATGTCTCCAAAGTTCCAACCAGGTGCAAATTCTTCTCAAAATCTCTCCCGGACCACCCAGGTGACATTTACTCTTTCCTTCTTCTATTTTCCCCAAATATATCATTTGAGTTGCTTGTGTTCAGACTCTTAAGTCCATCTTCTATATAGTGCTTACACATCAGTCTCCTCCATTAGACAGAAGGAACATGGAAGGCAATGTGCACGGCTTATTCATTTTGGTGTTTCCTGAGCAGTCTACGCAAAGTAGATAGGCCATGTTTCTGGTATTAAACTCACAGAGGACTAGAGCCAAAGAACCAATTATTGTTGCCTTTCATAAGTGCAAAATTTTTCTACATGAAAACTTGTGAAGGAACACTTATTTATGAGTGCTCCCTATCTTTTTCTCCTTATGTTCTACAGTGTTTTACTTTAGTGTAAACTTCCTAGGATTACCCGTCCTCTGACACACCATAAACAAGTAGGAAAAAAATTAGCCAAATCTTACTTGCAATTTTTTTCCCTTTAAAAGTATTAAAAGTTAACTCAGGAGCCAGGGAAACTGTTGAGTTTTTTTTAAGCTTGATACATTGCAATTACATAGGCCCATCTGATTTTTACCTTTACCCATCATCCTTTCTCTTCCTTAAAATTCAAAATTAGGGACATTTTAAGAGCTTAAAAACTATTTAAGAGTGTCAAGAGTAATCATTGATAATAAGTCTTTGCCCCCTTGTTCCAAAACAAATTCTAACTAAGTAAAGCTTGTCAGTAGAGCCTGAACAGTAAAGGCAATTTATTCCACCTTTTTTGTATTAAACCATATCCCAGTCTGGATTTGATGATGGACAACCAAGCGGTAAAATTAGTTCACTCCAGAAATACCTTCCAGTGGTAAAATGCTTGTCATCTTACTCATTTTCTTGATCATAGTTGGTGATGATGCCAAACCCTTCATTTGGATAGCTAAGGGAGCTTAACTCTTAAATCCTCAGTACACCAAAAAAGGAGATAAATAGATAGTACCAAAGTGCCTATTACTGTTATTTTTCAGACGGGTAAATAGATCCAAAGGTCAAATTCTCATAGTATGTCTGTGAACAAACCACAAAGAGGATGAAGCTAATGAATGCCCAGTTGTTTTATGACCACTTGTCCGATCAAGACAGTCAACAGAAAACCCCCGACTTGTTTGATCAGAGGCGTATGAATTCACACATGATGCATTCAAGTGACAGCGATACTGAAGGAGAGTCCACATAACAGCTGTTTAGATTTAGCAGCAGCATCAATAATTTTATCTTTATAAACAATAAATAGATACTGGTTCTTTAAAGAAAAAAAATCTGCTAATTCTTCTGATGACAAGAGAACATCAATGATATGTTACTATCTACAAATAAATAAACAAACCTCTCAGACTAAACCCAGGTCATCCACACATACTAACATCTTCTTTCATCATTGGTCTTCAGGGACGCAAGGATGTTCTAAGTATTTTCTGGTCCATTCTCCTCTTTAGGACACAGGTCAGGACAGTACAACCTCAAGGCTAAGATTTGGGATGAATGTTTATATTGCTGCTCTCTCCCATTAGACCTCTCCCATTAAAAGAATTACAATGCCATAACAACCTGAATATCTCTGGAAAAACCTAAGGCGAGAGGTCTTTATTGCAAACAAAGATCTAGCAGCTAAAGCAGGACAGAATAAAAAGTGCCTGGTTCAGAAAATCTGGCCAAGTCAGTGCATTCTGTACAAAATAAGTTTTATCTGTTGTCTAGTAAGAAAAAAAAATGTAGGAACCCATTGTGTATGTAAATTTTCAACAAATATATGTGCATTCTGGATTAGTTAATTATTCTATCGCACTTTAGTACCTTGAAAGGTAAATTTAAAGTTAAGTGTTTAATCTGTATATTTTGAGGACTGCTGCTGCTGCTAAATCGCTTCAGTCATGCCCGACTCTGTGCAACCCCATAGACAGCAGCCTACCAGGCTCCGCCATCCCTGGGATTCTCCAGGCAAGAACACTGGAGTTGGGTTGCCATTTCCTTCTCCAATGCATGAAAGTGAAAAATGAAAGTGAAGACGCTCAGCTGTGTCTGACTCTTTGCGCCCCCATGGACTGCAGCCCACTAGACTCCTCTGTCCATGGGATTTTCCAGGCAAGAGTACTGGAGTGGGTTGCCATTGCTGTCTCTGATTTTGAGGACAGAAAGGCCCAGATCTGGGATAGGAAACTGCCAAGCTAGAAATGGTTCTTGGCAGAATTCCATCTGGCCATCCACTGATTTTCTAAAATTAAGTGTTCTTTGCTTCTATCTCTAATTATTTGGATGAATCAAATTCAAGAGAAAGCAAGCATGTCATCTCAGACTTCATAATACTGGGTATAGTCAGATGTGTAATTTACAGCGGAAGTACATCTCTGAAACTTTCATAAAAAGCACAAACCAAAGTCAGGCCAATGTAAGTTCAAATTTTGATTATTGTCATTTGGCCTGTGTACCCGAGGACAAGAAACTCAAACTCTCTGAGTTTCAGTCTTCTTATTCATAAAACAAAAATAATAGTACTTCTTTGCAGTGTTAATAAGTTGAAATATGTCATCAGGTCCGCACACAACCTGTAGACACTCCAAAAGTGGGAGCTATTATCCATTATATAGACCAGCATTATTTATAGAATGGATACATAAAATATCCTTTAGAATATTTTAAACTATGTGAGCTTGAGTTCTAATAGACTGCCTCTAATAGACTCTAACAAACCATTAGACCTCATATCTCTAGCTGGCACTAAATAAGGATGTGCTAATTTGTTTAATTATATATTTTCTTCAAAAAAAAAACCAAATTATACCAACTTTCACCCACAGCTTCCATTTCCCTTGCTTAATTTATTAATTTCATCAATGTCTGTGGAAGTAGTTTGCCACTAAATGGTAAAGAGCAAAACAACAGCAACAAAACTATTTTGACGACAGAACAACAAATAGGCCCCTACAGAATAGAGCAGAATAATCCAAAGCAGGAAAGTCTGCCTCAGGAAGGTTGATCTTGGCTGTCTGTGATGCTGTGTTGAGAAGGAAGTTAAGGTAATAGAATAGGGCAGAGTGGATGCAGTGGAGAGCAGTGGACCAAGTAGAGTAATCTCAAGTTTAGCTCCAGGGAAGTCATAACCATTTACCAGCAGAGCCAGAACTATAACCAAGGTCATCAGATTTGGACAGAAACAGCTGAGACCATAAATCACCATCCAGAGTATGTGAAGCTTTCTACCATGACGCCTTTAGCTGGGAGCTTTGGTGAGTTCTATCACCTTTTCTGATCTGTTTCCTTATCTGTTAATTGAGAGGGTTGGACTAGATGAACTCTCAGATCCCTTCCAGTATTAATAGTCTATGTACATATGTTTCTATATAGTACGACTTGGCTCTCTAGATTAAGAAGATTACGTTTTTAATAGTGCCTTAGAGTTTACCAAAAGCTTTTGAAGTTACCATTCTATTTGACCTTTACAACTACTTTATAAGTCATGCATTTTCATCCTGCAATTTTATGGAATAGTGAAAACCACTCAGTCATGTCTGACTCTTTGCAATCCTATGGACTGTAGTTTACCAGGCTCCTCTCTCCATGAGATTCTCCAGGTAATAATACTGGAGTGGGTAGCCATTCCCTTCTCCAGGGGATCTTCCTGACCCAGGGATTGAACCTAGGTCTCCTGCATTGCAGGCAGATTCTTTACCATCTGAGCCAACAGGGAAGCAATTTTACAGATGAAGGATCTTAATCTCTGAGAGATCAAGCAAGTCAGCCAAGGGTACAAGATTTGCTAGCAATGGAAATGTGTACATTCAGGCCTCAAAATAAGCTGAGGGATTTAGTATTAAAAATACAAATATATAATATACAAGAAAAAAAGTGCAAGTAAGTGAGATAGAAAGGGTTGGAGGGAGAGATGTTAGGGAGGAGAAAATACTTACAGGCTGAAATAAAAAGCTAAAAGGCCAGAAGTACTTGTATAAATTGCCAAGGGAAGGTAAAGACTTTTCTAAAAACAGAGAAGAGGTAGCCCCACTGCTTGGCAGATGGCTTAAAATTAAAAGGCTCAAGAGGGATGTTATATATGAATAATTATGGCTGATTTGCATTGTTATATGGTAGAAGCCAACACAACATTGTAAAATAATTTTCCTCCAATAAAAAAATAAATTAAAAAAATACTTTAAAAAAAACAGACAAGAAAGGATGAGCAAATTCTCTCCTATTTTGTTTCTGTCTTAGAAAGAGTATCTTTCAATTGGAAAGTATAGAACATAGTAAGGCTTTGAGATCAAAACAGTATCTGCCCTATTTATCCAAGGTCAAGTTCCTAGGCTTAGATAACCTATCTCAAGTTTCTAGAAGGATCCTATTGTGATGAGAAGATCAATTTCTGAAATCTCAGCATTCATAGAAACTAAAGACATGTGGAAATGTAGAGATGGACAAAAGTTCCTATTTTTTTTTAAAAAGTAGTTTCTAAAAATTATTGATGAATGTTTGATATCAACCTTCAACAAAGTTCTACAAAGATAGGTTGGTTAAACAGGTGATATGCAGAACTTATGAAAGGAAGTACCAACCAAAGAAAGCTCCCATTAGTTGACCAAGAATAAGTCAAGGTCATGTAGCCTCATGATGAAGTTATTAGAGTATCATCAGTTTAGAAATGCTATAGGTGTGGTAAATATTCATTTCTAAAGGTATTTGGCAACTTTTCCTTTAATATATTCATAGAATCTGCTACATGATAGTATAGTTAGTGGAGTCATAATAAACTGAATAATTCAAAGAGAATTGATAAACATTGATTCATCAAATTTGCACATGAGACAAAGAAGAATAAACGATGTCTCAAAAGACAGCTCAAGATTTAAAAGAATCTGGCAATGCTGAAACTATAGGCTTAAATGTTACCAGGGATCAGTGACAAGGTACACTTGGGTTCTAGGAAAAAACCTAAAGGGACTTGTTGGTTGCTTTGAGAAATTTGAACATTTCTTGTGTGCTAAGGGCATCATGACACTCAGTCCTAAATTCTTTGATGATATGAAGTGTAATTGCATGCATATGCATAGAAGTGCTGAGAGCTGTGGGTCCCACCTTCTATGAGGGACTGTCAGATCAGATCCTGCACCCCCAAAACAGAGGCCTAAAGAAGAGACCCAGCCGTAAATTCTCACCATGGGATTTTGACACTGAGAGGGATGGAGGACAAAGACCCATGTCACACGAAGAATGTTTATGACGGCATGTGGTCTTTATTGGGGGCTTCCCAGATGGCTCAGTGGTAAAGAATTAGCCTGCCAATACAGGAGATGCAGGTTTGATCTCTGTGTTGGATAGGTCCCCTGGAAAAGGAAATGGCAACCCACTCCAGTATTCTTGCTGCGATAATTCCACAGACAGAGGAGCCCGGCAGGCTACAGTTCATGGAGTCACAAAGAGTCAGATGTGACTGAGCACGCATGCACGCATGAAGTGGCCTTTATTAGAAAATAGATCACATTGTTAGCTGAGAAAAAGAAAAATGTTTTTAGTGAATGAGTGAACGAATCAGTCAACAAATGAATGTCTGAGGACAGAGTACTGGTTTCTGACCTTTTCCCCTTCCCCAAAATGTGTTAGTAATGGTCAGAGCTGGTAAAAGAATATCCACAATCTTCCAGAAACCTAGATTTTATTCAGAAGGCTGGTCCCCTCAATTCTGAAATCCTTTAATGTTGTCCTTTGGCCCTCTGGCATTCACAACCTTGACCAAATCGTTTTTTGCTTTAATTTCTACCGGTTCTGTTTTTGAGAAATTCAGTGAAAATAAGAATTCCTAATTATAGCAGTCAGTGTTCTTCTAAAAACTGGCTGCTGGTACACACTCTCTGTTGACACACATGTGGGAGGAAAGGATAACCACTGAAGCACTGATGCTGAGTGCAGGAGGCCCAGCAAGGCTGGGTGGGAACAAGGTCATGTTCGGTGTTACAGTTCTGTAATTCACACAGCAGAAGAGAAGCATGAGCAAGCCCGTAGGTTCCCAAGAGGAAAGGAAGTGTATGAGGGAAGAACTCATGACCTTTCACTTACAAAGACCAAATTATATACTTATTTCAATAGAGCATAGCAACTGTTTGTTTCCCCCCCTCCACTCCCCCATAGAGAAATTTGACCAAAAGCTCCCCAGGGAGAAAATACAGTCAGGCAAACCTATATTTATATACTTGAGGCTTCATCTTCAATTAGGATAAGGACTGAGAAGTTTAAACACCTCTACACAGTTTGTTTCCAGGACTTTCCTCTGTATGGCCATACAGAGGCCATGGACCTGCAGACTCGGACCCTGAGGACTAACACACAGCAAACTTCCTTCCAATTCTGTGTCCCCAGCCACAGAAATACTCACACATACACATGCATACCATACATATTCTGCTTCTAACAATCTACAGATATAATTTCCGTTTTCATTTTTATTTTTAGTACATTAAATTTACTTGTAAAAACATTCCAAAAATGTACAATTTTTTCCTTTCTAACACAGTGTAATAAAACATAAAAAAACCCCAAACAGAATACTTGACATTGATAATCTAAAATCAAATTAGCAGAGGACTAAGTATTTACAAAACTCTATCTTTTAGAGATATTTATAAAGTTACATGCAACATTGCAGGATTGACATAAATGAACGGCTCAAAAATGGGAGAATTTTCCTTCATTCCTAAAAAAGAGAATACCTCCAATAGAAGATGTGAAAATATATTATAAAAGATACCGATCATCTGATTTCATGATCCCAAATATTTAAATTTCAAGATCCGATTAACAATGCCGCCCAATACACATAGCTACAGAAAATAAATGCGTTAATGTTTAGTTCCTTTGTCATGTCCAGCTCTTTGCAACCCTGTGGACTGTAGCCCACCAGGATCCTCTGTCCATGGGATTTCCCAGGCAGGAATACTGAATGAATGTGTAGTAGGGAAAAAAAGAAAAAGGAGATACAGGAAAAGATGGAATCATGTTTGTTTCTATGATGCAAATGGACTGACAGGGGTTTCCATCACTACTGATAACAGGTGTAATTCAGAGTGACTCCAAGCACGGCATTTTCTTTAATTCTCATGGCAACTCTGCTGAAAAGGTGCTATAATCCTCATTTTAAAGAATAGGAGATTGATATTTGGCAAGGGAGGTAGTTCATCTGAGCCACACAGTCCAAGAGACATAACCCACCTGCCCACCTCCAGAGTCTGTGCTTTCCCTTTTATACCACATGCACCTCCAGTGACGACAATACAGACTAACATACGAAAGTGTGGTCATGACAGAATGCAGACCTAAACAGGGTGGGAAAAGAAAGAAACCCTGCCTGGCTGGCTGGGAGCAGGAAAGCCTTTGAGAAGAGTAAGTCATTTGAAACGTGGAAAAAACTAGAATGTCAGCAAGTGGAGCTGCAGAGAACATGATTAAAACTTCTAAGCGTGGCCTGAAATGCACCTTAGGCAGCAATGACATTCTTCTCTCTAACTTTAGGTAGATAAAAATTAGTATCATTCTTCAAGCTCAGGTTTTGTCCTCAGAGACTATGCCTTTCATCATTACTGATAACCATACAAAGAAAATGAACTAGAATTGCAACACAGGTTTTAAGTTCATATCACATGGCTTATAATTTAAGAATGGTTGGGATACTGACACCAGTAATCAAACAAAATAAAAGAACATCTCAATAGCTAGAGAATTTAATTCAACTTTTCTTTTTAAGGTCACACTGTCTGTGAGTAAGAGATTGGAATAAAGACCCCTGGTGAACTCAGTACTTGAACATATCCATAACAAAGCCTTGCAAGTAAAGACCAAAAAATACTAGCCTATGCTTTTTTTTTTTTTTAACTGTACACTGTGCCACCAGGAAATAATATTTCTTAGTTAAGAAAAATTACATAAAGGTGCTATTTCAAGCAAACAATAAAACCAAACCAGGGCAATGAATAGCAGTTGGGCTTGTTTTTCAAGATTTCTCACACAGGTGTGTTAGATCAGCAGGGACAAGAGGACTTGTGCTTGCCATGTTATACTGAGATTCACACAAGAATACAGATTTTAAATGAGATGCTAGATGATAGGATGTGTGGTCAAGGTGAAGTGGAGAGCCTATGGTCAAGCTTCCAGCCTTTGGGATAGGTTTATAATGTTACTGCTATGGTCTGAATGTTTGGGTCCCCCAAAAAACTCATATAGTAAAATCCTATGCTCAGTGCAATGGTATTAGGAGGTAAGACCTTTGGGAAGTTATGAGGTCAGAGGGTGGGGTTTTCATAAATGAGATTAGTGCTCTTATAAAAGAGACCCTGCTGAGCTCCTCTTCCGCCGTGTGAGGTCAGAGGGAAAAGCCAGCAGTCTGCAGCCCAGAAGAGGACCTTTACCAGAGCTCCACCACGCTGGCACCCTGACCTCCAGCGAGGAGACTCCTGTTGTTTTTTAGTCACGAAGGCACATACAACACTTTTGCCACTGTGTGGACTGTAGCCCACCAGGCTCCCCATCCAACGGATTTTCTAGACAAGAATACTGAAGTGGTTGCCGTTTCCTTCTCCAAGATGAGATCAGTAGATGATAATTCATTTTGGAGCATGACACCTCAGGGCCTGTGATCCTCAAAAGATATCCGGGGCAAGGGGTGGGGGAAGGAGTGGGGCTTTAAGCAAACAGTTAAAAATGTAACAGGAGCAAAGTTCAAGAAATTTACAAAATCAAAAAGAACAAATTCTTGCTTCTACTACAGTTATTAATAACAATGATTAGGATAGCAGAGACTAGGAAAATGAGCTGGGCATAGCCAGATTCTTTTTAGGAAGAATAACAGACAAGAGCATGAAAGAAGGAATGGGAAAGAATCTAGAGGTGGGCATCTTAGGTTATTACAAACATCCGCCTGGAGGTGGTGAGGGCTAATTCAGAGAGTGACCACAGGCATGACATAGGATAGCCAGATTTGAAATTCAATTTAGAGCAAAATTTCTTGAAAAAATTGGGCTACGAAGTGAGAGAGAGGGGAGCATGAGGACATTCCTAAGATTTCTGAGAACAGGTGAGTAGACATTATTAATCAGCCCAGACTATACCAAAGTTTTCCTTTATGCCTTGTTCTTCCCTTTGTACTCACATAACACACCTACCCCAGGCTCTGACAGGTTTCAGAGATATTGGGCCTGACTCTAATCCTGCTGGTAAGAAGAAAATAAATCATTAGCCTTTTAAAAATACTTACAATTTTTAGTGCGTGAATAAATAGCTTGTTCAGTTCAATCGCTCAGTCATGTCTGACTCTTTGAGACCCCATGAATTGCAGCATGCCAGGCCTCCCTGTCCATCACCAACTCCCAGAGTTCACTGAAACTTATGTGCATCGAGTCAGTGATGCCATCCAGCCATCTCATCCTCTGTCGTCCCCTTTTCCTCCTACCCCAAATCGCTCCCAGAATCAGAGTCTTTTCCAATGAGTCAACTCTTCGCATGAGGTGGCCAAAGTACTGGAGTTTCAGCTTTAGCATCATTCCTTCCAAAGAACAACCAGGACTGATCTCCTTTAGAATGGACTGGTTGGATCTCCTTGCAGTCCAAGGGACTCTCAAGAGTCTTCTCCAACACCACAGTTCAAAAGCATTAATTCTTCAGCGCTCAGCTTTCTTCACAGTCCGACTCTCACATCCATACATGACCATTGGAAAAACCATAGTCTGGACTAGACAGACCTTTGTTGGCAAAGTAATATCTCTTCTTTTGAATATGCTATCTAGGTTGGTCATAACTTTCCTTCCAAGGAGTAAGCATCTTTTAATTTCATGGCTGCAATCACCATCAGCAGTGATTTTGGAGCCCAAAAAATAGTCTGCCACTGTTTCCACTGTTTCTCCATCTATTTGCCATGAAGTGATGGGACCAGATGCCATGATCTTCGTTTTCTGAAGAAAAAAACTTTAAGCGAAACTTTTCACTCTCCTCTTTCACTTTCATCAAGAGACACTTTAGTTCTTCACTTTCTGCCATAAGGGTGGTGTCATCTGCATACCTGAGGTTATTGATATTTCTCCTGGCAATCTTGATTCCAGCTTGTGCTTCTTCCAGCCCAGAGTTTCTCATGATGTACTCTGCAGAGAAGTTAAATAAGTAGGGTGACAGTATACAGCCTTGACATCCTCCTTTTCCTATTTGGAAGCAGTCTGTTGTTCCATGTCCAGTTCTAACTGTGGCTTCCTGATCTGCATATAGGTTCCTCAAGAGGCAGGTCAGGTGGTCTGGTATTCCCATCTCTTTCAGAATTTTCCACAGTTTATTGTGATCCACACAGTCAAAGGCTTTGGCATAGTCAATAAAGCAGAAATAGATGTTTTTTCTGGAACTCTCTTGCTTTTTCCATGATCCAGCAGATGTTGGCAATTTGATCTCTGGTTCCTCTGCCTTTTCTAAAACCAGCTTGAATATCTGGAAGTTCACGGTTCACATATTTCTGAAGCCTGGCTTGGAGAATTTTGAGCATTACTAGCGTGTGAGATGAGTGCAATTGTGTGGTAGTTTGAGCATTCTTTGGCATTGCCTTTCTTTGGGATTTTAACGAAAACTGACCTTTTCCAGTCCTGTGTCCACTGCTGAGTTTTCCAAATTTGCTGGCATATTGAGTGCAGCACTTTCACAGCATCATCTTTCAGGAATTGAAATAACTCAACTGGAATTCCATGACCTCCACTAGCTTTGTTCATAGTGATGCTTTCTAAGGCCCACTTGACTTCACATTCCAGGATGTCTGGCTCTAGATGAGTGATCACATCATTGTGATTATCTGGGTCGTGAAGCTCTTTTTTGTACAGTTCTCCTGTGTATTCTTGCCACCTTTTCTTAATATCTTCTGCTTCTGTTAGGTCCATACCATTTCTGTCCTTTATCGAGCCCATGTTTGCATGAAATGTTCCCTTGGTATCTCTAATTTTCTTGAAGAGATCTGTAGTCTTTCCCATTCTGTTCTTTTCCTCTATTTCTTTGCATTGATCGCTGAGGAAGGCTTTCTTATCTCTTCTTACTATTCTTCAGAACTCTGCATTCAAATGCTTATATCTGTCCTTTTCTCCTTTGCTTTTCGCTTCTCTTCTTTTCACAGCTATTTGTAAGCCCTCCCTAGACAGCCATTTTACTTTTTTGCATTTCTTTTCCATGGGGATGATCTTGATCCCTGTCTCCTGTACCATGCCACAAACCTCAGTCCATAGTTCATCAGGCACTCTATCTATCAGATCTAGTCTCTTAAATCTATTTGTTACTTTTACTGTATAATCATAAGGGAGATGATTTAGCTCATACCTGAATGGTCTAGAGGGTTTCCCTACTTTCTTCAATTTCAGTCTGAATTTGGCAATTAGGAGCTCATGATCTGAGCCACAGTCAGTTCCTGGTCTTGTTTTTGCTGACTGTATAGAGCTTCTCCATCTTTGGCTGCAAAGAATATAATCAATCTAATTTTGGTGTTGACCATCTGGTGATGTCCATGTGTAGAGTTTTCTCTTGTGTTGTTGGAAGAGGATGTTTGCTATGACCAGTGAGTTCTCTTTGCAAAACTCTATTAGCCTTTGCCCTACTTCATTCCATGTTCCAAGGTCAAATTTGCCTGTTACTCTAGGTGTTTCTTGACATCCTACTTTTGCATTCCAGTACCCTATAATGAAAAGGACATCTTCTTTGGGTGTTAGTTCTAAAAGGTCTTGAAGGCCTTCATAGAACCATTCAACTTCAGCTTCTTCAGCATTACTGGTTGGGGCATAGACTTGGATTCCTGTGATATTGAATGGTATGCCTTGGAAACGAACAGAGATCATTCTGTCATTTTTGAGATTGCATCTAAGTACTGCATTTCGGACTCTTTTGTTGACCATGATGGCTACTCCATTTCTTCTAAGGGATTCTTGTCCACAGTAGTAGATATAATGGTCATCTGAGTTAAATTCACCCATTCCAGTCCATTTTAGTTCGCTGATTTCCTAGAATGTCGACGTTCACTCTTGCCATCTCCTTTTGACCCCTTCCAATTTGCCTTGCTTCATGGACCTAACATTCCAGGTCCCTATGCAATATTGCTGTTTACAGCATTGGACCTTGCTTCTATCACCAGTCACATCCACAACTGGGTGCTGGTTTTGCTTTGGCTCCATCCCTTCATTCTTTCTGGAGTTATTTCTCCACTGATCTCCAGTAGTATATTGGGCACCTACTGACCTGGGGAGTTCCTCTTTCAGTACCTTATCATTTTGCCTTTTCATACTGTTCATGGGGTTCTCAAGGCAATAGCTTGTAGAGGTTGAAAATAACAAAGCATGTCCTGGAACTGAAAGTAGTGATTCACTACTGATGAATGATGCTATTGTTTAATTCCATCACTCATTACTTCATTAGTCTTCACAACATCTCTTACAAGTCTCTGCTTCTCCAAGTGGAAGTTAATGCAGATCAGCTCACCTAACTCTATTATAGCCCATCCATCTCCATTCCACCCTCTTAGTACCCCAGAGACTGAAGAACTACAGACATTTTGTCATATGCCATATTTCCGTACAGCTAGCCCAGAGAAAACCACCACAAGTTCTATTTCTTCTTAGGCAATAAAGTATGTGGATCTATAACAAGCATGAATAAACCAAGTGTTAGCCTCTCAGTTGTATCTGACTCTTTGCGACCCAATGGCTGAACACCCGCCAGGCTCTTCAGGCTGTGTAATTTTCCAGGCAAGAATATTGGAGTGGGTTGCCATTCCCTTCTCCAGGGGATTTCACCAACCCAGGGACTGAACCCAGGTCTCCTGAATTGCAGGCAGATTCTTTACCATTACAGTCACAAGGAAAAGCAGAGTGAAATTAGGTAGTGAGTCTAGTTGAAATTACGTCACAAATCTCAAAAAAATAAAAGGTCTATTCCTTTTAGAGATTTCTGTATTTGTAGGAAGAACACTGACTTTTACTGCAGTAGTAAACTAGTTTTTTTCCTTCACTAGGTAAAATGAAGGAAAGCAGACAGACCAGGGGTAGGGTGGAGAAGGGTGGAATCTGTAAATATGAGCATAAGCATTGTAAACTTTGCTGGTCAAATAGAATTTTTGGCAGTCTTACAGTTTTGGAAAGCTCCTTTTGAGATTTGGAGAGAGAAATCAAATCACTAAAAAACTAAGGCCCAAGGCTTAAGTGACGTGTAGGCAATGCTTCATAGATAATGTAAATGAAACTCAAGGCTTAAACTCACAATATTGTTAATAATCATGATAGTTTAGAGTTGTTGTTTTGTTTTTTAAAGACATAGTGCTTCCTGAGTCTAGACCTTTTCTATTCCAAATGGGTTAACCAAGTCTCAGAGAGATGAGGTGACTAACTCAAAGTCAAGCAAATAGTGATCTGATTATTTGAAGGACACATAGCTAACCCTTACATAAGAAAAAATTTACTCATTGTCCTCAGAAAGTGTGTTTTGAGAGCCAGGTGTATATTGCACACTAATAGATATGCACAGAGAAATTTGGGCGAAGTTCTTATCTCATGCTGAGAGCACTGACTCAGATGGACAGTTGCACAAAGAGCATCAGATAGAGAGTTCAGCTGAGTCTTCAAGGCCTAGGTCAAATGCAGTCTCCACCCTGAGCCACCCTAGTCTCCCAGCACATGGCTGCCTCTGAATTCCAGGGCACTTCAGTCATTTCTCTGCTAGTATATTTGGCACTTATTTTTTTGCAGCATTTACCTTAGTGCCAACACTGTTCCAAGTGAGTTCCTCAAAACAAGCCTATATGATGTGTCCTAGTATCATCCTCATTTAATAAATGGAGATCTAAGGGACAGAGATAGGAGGTCGCTCTGCCAAGGTGGAACAGGATTCAAGTCAAGGCTGTCTGGGCTCCTCCACACTCCTTTCACCATGTTAAGGCTATAGGCATCCACACCCAACTTTTTGTTCTACCTTCAGGATTACTTAGAACAGAGTTCTCTCTGATTCATGCCTGTGTTCCAGAGAACGTTTAACATAGTGCCTGGGGCAGATCTAGAAATCAAATCATTAACTAAGTAGAGGAATAGCAAATAGGTGAAGATGGCATCAAGGCATCTGGGCTTAGATCACATGGGATACACACATGCTGATGGAACTGGAGAAACACTGTCTTTTCTCTTTGGTCATTTCATTCCCACATACTCCCCACCTGCTACCTTCCTTGGGCTGCTGTGCTAAAATGAGTTAAAAAGTACGAATTGCAGGGGAAATTCTCCACTGCAAGATGACAGCAGCTCTTGATGAAACTCAGAAGAAGAAATTTGACTTTGTTGCTCTCTTTCTTCCCCTTCTGTTTTGTTCTTCCCCAATCTGGGTGGCTCCCATGTGAAGTGACCTGGGCTTAGGTTGATGGGTTTGGAGAGGTCACTGCTGGGTTGCCAGGAAGAGAACAGCCTGACCATACCAGTGGCACAATCACCTGAACAATCTACAGGCACACGCTATAAAATATATATCCACTCAAACGTATGATTCAGACTCACTCAAATGTTCCCTGTGGTTTAGATTTGAATATTTGATTTACCCTCCCCTCATAAAGCACCATAAAATCGCCTTAGTGCATGACTCACTTTTTTTCATTTACTCACATTTCAATGATGATAATTAACCTTGGCTAATAGTTTTCTTCACTAGACTGACTCAGAGGTTGTTAAAACCAGCAAGCTCACATAATAGACAGTGGAAGATAGAAACACTCAATGCAGTTTGGCTCATGTGTTCCCCCATTTACATCTAACACATCCTTGGGAACTCTCAGCTGGGAGGTCTCTCGGTCAAAATCAGGGACCCTGGAGCCCAAGTCCTCCATCTTGGTCAGTCTCATGACAGAGGTAGTTCAAGAGCCAGCAATTGGGATAGAAAAAGCAAGAAAAGGAATGGAAGTGTTTTCTTGTTATTATTATATTTTATAATAAAACAGTGTATTTGATTCCCTATTTGCCTTTAAATTACATGACTTGTTCCTCAAAAAGTTAAACATAGAATTACCATATGACCCAGCAATTTTACTCCTAGGTATGTACCTAAAGAACTGAAATCAGGTATTGAAACCAATATACCTACTTGCACTTTCAGAGTGGCACTATTTCCAGTAACTAAAGCATGGAAAAAGCCCAATGTCCATCAACAGATAAATGGATAAACAGACTGTGGCATACACATAGAGTAGAATACTGTTCATTCATAAAAAGAAGTGGGTACTGATACATGCTGCAATAAGGTTAACCTTGAAAACACATGCGAAGTCAAAGAAGCCAGACACAAAGATCACTTATTTATACAAGACTTCCAGAATCGGTAAATCCACAGAAAGAGAAAATGCATTAATGGCAGCCAGAGGCTGAAGGAAAGGAGAAATTGGAGAATGATTGCTAATGGGGACCACATTTCCTTTTAAGGAGATGAAGATGCTTGGGGACTAGATAAACATGATGACTATATGCCATTGTGAATGAACTAATTGCCACTGAGTTGTTCACTTCAAAATAGTTAACTTTATTTTATGTGAATTTAATGTCAGTTTTCAAAAATTGCATGCTTTCCCATTGAGATATTGTTAATATAAATAAAATTATATACTTGCCATTCTTGGGTAAATCAATTTGGCATACAGCCTACTATATAAGGATGACATTCAAGATATTTAATAACAGCAAGGAACACATGCCCCCAATCAGAAATGACACCTCTCATTAGTGCAAGTCAGCTGACTGTCAGCCCTTCATGGCTTTCAGACAAAAAAACCAACGAAGAATCATTTTCTATATGAGCTACGCATTGCAGGTCAGTAGGCATGATGTCACTGACTACTCACCAACAATTTACACTCGTTTGTTAAGAGATCATTCTTCCATTTTAGAAGAAACTAAAGTTCAGTGAGACTAAGCAATTTATTGATAATCACACAAATATTAAGGGCAGAACCAGGACTCACATTCAGGCATTCTTAGTTCAAACCAAGATCTCTTTAGTGCACAAAAGTCCTTTTCCTCAGGACAACTTGCATCCAGACAACTCAACTGCTACAGATTTTTGAAAAGGATATTAGCCCAGATTTTTAAATTATTGAAAGAAGATGGTAGAAAATACCAGTTGAAGAAACAGACCAGATTTCTTGAAATAAGCTCAATAGTATGGTTACATTAATAAAAACTAGTATTTGACAGTTTAGTATTTTGCTAAAATATGTACCCTGAATATAAATATAGCAAAAAAATTTTTACCCCTTCCCCAACCCTTTACCAACAAATCTGATGATAGCAAAGTGTTCAGGGCTGACCTTCACAAGAAGGCAACCTGTTCAGTCACACGGGGCCCTGTGCTCAGAAGTTTCATGGTTCAAAACTCTGCTGTTGCCACTTTGAAATTCTTAATTATTTTTGAACACAAGGTCCTGCTTTTTTATTTTGCACCAGGTACTACAAATTATGTAGCTGGACTTACCAGCTTCCAACTAATTTTAATCCTTATCTGACCTACTTAGAAGGGCTATTATGAATACTGAATAGAGGTCATGTTATAAAATTCTTTATAGTTTACAAAGCATTTTTCACATAAGAGTTACTCTTCTTCAGTTACCGGTTTTGTAATTATTTAGATTTAGTGTGAAGTAGCTCCTTGAGAAATATACTCCCCATCTAAGCCCAGGTTTCCTGACTCTCAGGGAAGGGTTCTTCTAGAAGCTTCTACTAATGGCTTTGCAGCCTTCGGCAGTAAGTTCTAGTGATTCTTCTCCAAAAAGGCCTCATTGTTTGCACCCTAAACCATGTGAAGAATCTCCTTGCTCATTCTCACTCCCACTTACTCTCTGTCATGTCACTCATGCCCTTCATAACACTGTCAGCATCTGTAATTATTTCTTTCTTGTTTGTTCATTATCTGTCAACTTCACTGGAATGTAAACTCTACAAGAGCAAGAACCTCTCTGATTTCATCAGTCAGTATGTACTTCCAGCACATAGAAGGCACTCAGTAAGTCATTTCTTGAATGAATGAGTGAATGAAGAAATGAATTAATACTCCTTTCTAGTAGACAGGAGAAGGCTGCTTTCTGCACCAATTCTAAAGCACCATGATGTCCTTTGGTCCCATGGTCAATGGGTGGACTTTGTTGGAATGTATTGGTTCACAAATGTTTAACTATCAGCTTATTTATCTACCTCCTCTGAAAATGAGATTCTAAATGATAATGTAAAATGGCTTTGGAATTTGTACTAAGCCAACAGTACACATGGTACAGAATGTTCTCAGAAGCAATAGGACTCATGAATAATGAAGCAGCCACTTCTCCAACTTTATGGCCCTGCCTGTCTGGTGTTCTTGCCCATAAACCTTTCACCTTCTGATCTGAATCTGGATTCTCCCCTTCCATGTGAGATAACAGATGAAATCCAAGGGAATTACCTATATCCTGATTCTTGGCTGCCACATGGACATGACGGCTTCCACCCAGCTTGTGCCTAGAGCCCTGCTATTTTATGGAAAGAATGTAATTAACACCATCTACCACAAACTTTGCTCCCCTCAGAGCCTCTGACCAAAGCAGCATTATTCCATTCAGAATGTGAAAGCTAGATGACTCCAGATGGCAAAGCTGAATCAACAGACCCCGGCAGGAAGGTTGGGTTTATTTCACAGCAGGTAGGAATGTGCAGTTGAAGCACAAACAGAAAATTTCTTTGACCTTCCCTGAATTATGTGAGTGTTTGCTGTGCTAATAAAAATCATAACCTATTGGCCTATTTGCTCCATACACAAAATTTTTTGACTAGCAAATTTACACATAGCTTTACTTGTACAAATCGGTGTCATTTATACACACACAGAGAGACACAAATTCTCTCATTACATGCTCATTGTAGAAAAGTCCTATATCCTATCCAACTCCCCTCTTGTAGAGGTATTTTTTTAACATTTTAAAGTATATTTCTCTGTTAACATTCTAGATTATATTGTTCTTATACTCTTTCTCCCTTTAAAAACAATCATAAATAGCATTTATAAAAACCTTTATAAACCTATTTTAAAGTGTACCAAAGAAATGGCAGCCCACTCCAGTGTTCTTGCCTGGAGAATCCCAGGGATGGGGGAGCCTGGTGGGCTGCCGTCTCTGGGGTCGCACAGAGTCAGACACGACTGAAGCGACTTAGCAGCAGCAGCAGCAGCAGTGCTCACATATTACCATGTCTGAAATTGGACTGGCTTATATTTGATAGCTTCTTAGATTGAGTGAAACACCAAATTGTTCAGTTTTCAATTAAATGATTCATATTTGATGCATTGTTTTGAAACCTGTTTTTCAAGAAAATCTAAAAAATTTACTTTACACAATATTTACTGCTCTCATTGCATTTATATCCACACTACTGTTCAATATTTTCAACCTATAAAATAAATGGTTATAGCTTTCATGTCTTCAAATTGCTTCTAAATTTACTCCTGATCCCTCACACAGTGCCATAAGCATAAAGGTCCAAGTCCTTTTTACAACTTGTTTATGGATGAGATAAAGAAATTGGATCATACTCTTGGAAATACCCTTACAATCTGTAGTTAATATGCATACAAACATCTTTCCTAAAGTTGAGGGCACTTGGTGTGTCATTTGACTTACACACTGGTTTATATTTTCTTTCTTATTTATATTTTCTTTAAGCTGCTGGTCAAGAATGTTCCACCATATCATACATGCATACCCCATCTGAGAACAATGGGTTTTGTAATATCTCACCATTTTCTCCTGATAGAAAATGGGGAAGTGAAGTGTGGTTCATTTCTGCTTTTGCCCACAGCAGCTGTCACATTATACTTTCCCCCTCATCCCACTGGGCTTCCAAGGTGGTGCAGTGGTAAAGAATCTGCCTGCCCAAGCAGGAGACATGGGTTTGATCCCTGGGTCAGGAAATTCCCCTGGAGAAGGAAATGGCAACCCACTTCAGTATTCTTGCCTGAAAAATCCCATGTACAGAGGAGCTTGGCAAACTGCAGTGCATGGGGTCACAGAGTCAGACACAACTGAGCCTGCTTGCATGGGGGCATTAGGCCCCATCCCTCAGTTCCTTACCTGTCTGAAACTCTCTTGAGATGGCCCAGGGGCTGAATAGGGCTGGGTTGAACTCGCGAAGACTGTAGTCACATTGAGTAAGTGTGTAAAGAATGGGAGGACTACACCCTGTACTTTATTTTTTGGGGGCTCCAAAATCACTGCAGATGGTGACTGCAGCCATGAAATTAAAAGACGCTTACTCCTTGGAAGGAAAGTTATGACCAACCTAGATAGTATATTCAAAAGCAGAGACATGACTTTGCCGACTAAGGTCCATCTAGTCAAGGCTATGGTTTTTCCTGTGGTCATGTATGGATGTGAGAGTTGGACTGTGAACAAGGCTGAGCACCGAAGAATTGATGCTTTTGAACTGTGGTGTTGGAGAAGACTCTTGAGAGTCCCTCGGACTGCAAGGAGATCCAACCAGTCCATTCTGAAGGAGATCAGCCCTGGGATTTCTTTGGAAGGAATGATGCTAAAGCTGAAACTCCAGTACTTTGGCCACCTCAAGCAAAGAGTTGACTCATTGGAAAAGACTCTGATGCTGGGAGGGATTGGGGGCAGGAAGAGAAGGGGACGACCGAGGATGAGATGGCTGGATGGCATCACCGACTCGATGGATATGAGTCTGAGTGAACTCCGGGAGATGGTGATGGACAGGGAGGCCTGGCATGCTGCAGTTCATGGGGTCGCAAAGAGTCGGATATGACTGAGCAACTGACGTGAACTGACACCCTGTACTTAGATTGACTCAGGCTCAGAATCAACCTCTGAGAAGCTAGTTAGCTCTGGTCCTCTCAAGAGAGAGGTCCCAGTGCTTCAGGTGAGGTTGGGACTTATCAAGAGCATGGAACAGATGCCCCGTAGACTCTGGAGCTACCCCTCATCTACAGCACATCTCCTGCAACTGAGGAAGCCTAGACTTAGTCTACTTCTGATGAAAGAGGGTAATTAAATGAGCCCCAAATGTTGCCCAGAATATGGAACTCTGCAGCTGAAAACTGATCCCTTGGTGAAAACAGCATCTCACCCTCTTGACACAGTAAGGCATTTACAACTGCCACAGTGCAACTAGCTAATGATCCAAAGGACAAATGGGAACTTGGACTTTGAACGTATGAGACCAGTCAGCATTCTCTCCATTAACCTCCATTTACCTTCATGGGAAGGAGGCCCTGCAGTGGCTTTTGACCCAATGGCCTGAATCTACAATTGCCACATAGCCAACCAGAACCGTGAATCTGCCACAAATACTAGTTGCCAACTACCTCCAAAGAGACTCCAACTTGATTCATGCCTCTCCAGCCCTCTATTACCCCTCAAGTCCAAGCTTCCATCATCTGTTGCCTGGGTTATTGCAATGGTCTTCTGAGTTTCCTTGCTTCTGCTATTACTTTCCACCAACTTATCTCCATATATTAAACCAGTGCAATCTTTGAAAACGTGGATTTCCTATGTCACCTCCACCATACCCCACTGAAAAGCTTGTGGTTTTTGACTACACTTAGAATAAACCCCAAACTCCTTGGCCTGGACAAGTCCCCATGAAGTGACCTCCCCAGAGTCTCCTCCTACACATGGTGTTCCAGACACAAAACTTGAACCTGCAGAGTTCTTTCCTGTTGCGGTGGCCCTATTGTGGTGGCTGTTGCCTCTGCCTGGAAGACATTCACTTCTATTCTGGGCATAAACTGCTCCCTCTCAACTCAGAGTCTCCACTAAAATATCACCTGCTCAGCATAGCTGTCCCTGGGTACCTGTCTCAAGGATCCTCTCCTATCACTCTATCAAATCAGCCCCTTTATTTCATCTTAAGACCACTTATTACATTCTATAAATATCCTTTGTGTTTACTTCTGTCTTCCTACATGAAAATATAAACTTCTGATGAGGAGAAATGTTGTTTCTCTTTTTTCTAACCTAGAATATTTCCTGAACAATTTGGAAAATTAATTGAAATTCATTGGGAAGTGTTGTATGCCATTAAAATACATCAACCGAGGGCTACCTGTGTCAGGATATGAGGAAAGGTTGAATGAAAACGGAATAAAGCAGCTGATCACAACCCAGGTGCCCATCAGCATCACAATTATGCAAGTGCCGTCTGACCTGCCAAATCACAGTTTTCAAAGGCAGAGTGAGCATCCTTAGTCAGGAAGTTCCATGGGTGATTCTGCTGCACCTTTGTCTCAAAATGATCAGAAAGAACCTTTCCTTTTCCTCTGGAATCATCAGCGCTCATAACGGACTGCTATGGGTTTATGACACATGGTCAGAACAATGCTTCAGCTGTCCTGCCTTAGGAGATGCAGTGAGCATGGAGGCACCCTGACAGGGACCGTGACAAGTGAAAGCAGAGCTCTCAGAAGAAACGTTTTGCCACATCCCAGTCTTCCAGGGAAGTGTAGGAAGCAACTCAGATCAAAAGACTTTTGTGGGGGTGTATGTGAGCAGTACGTGTGTGTGTTTCAAATTGCTCTTTTTATAAAAGTAAAATATTGTAGAAAATTTGGAAAATACAGAAAAAACATAAAGCAGATATTTTAGTACTGAGGAACAAAAAGCTATTACCATTAATACATGTATTGAGTACTTACAATCTGTCAGGCGTTTCCCTATATGCTTCACATGTATTTATTTATTTAACTCTTACAACAACCCAATGAGATGTTTTCCTCACCCATTTTACTGATGAGGATACTGAGGCACAGTGAGGTCAGAAAACTTGCCCCAAATCATACAACCTTAGGATTTTAATTTAGCAATTTTACTCCAGAACTCACATTCTTAACTACTATGTAATAAAGTTCTGTGTACTTGTGTATATTTATATTTATACAAACACACACATTTGTAAATGTAATGGGGCAAAAAAAAATGGTTTAAATGTTAACAATCTTTTCTCATCTTTATATGGAGCAAGAAAGCTTATTTTTAGTTACCTTCTAGATCTCTGAAAAATAAATACAATTTTTTAGATTCACCTTTTCTGGCTAAGGTAGTGATGATCTTCTTATTACCAGGAGTTATGTTTGCTTACTTGTTAAACCATGAACAAGTGTGTAATTTTATCAAATGTTTGTTCTACTACTGTAGAGGTAACCATATTCCTATTTCCTCTCCCACATTCCCTTAACCTATTAAATATATTAGCCTATATTTGTAAGCTTGGCTGTGACTTAGTCAGACATGACTGAAGCGACTTAGCAGCAGCAGCAGTGACTTTTTTCTAATCGATGGCTAAATTTTGGTTGCTGGTATTTTGTTTCAGAATTTTGCCTCTATATTTAATATTTTCTTTTAATAATTTCTTTTTTATGCCATTCTTATCTTGTTTTGATATCAAAGTTGTCATGGACTCATAAATGAGTTGAGAAGTGCTTCATCTGTTTCTCTTCTGTAAGAGTTTAAATTTGGAATTATCAATACCTTGAACTTGTTTAAGAAGATAATCAAGGGCATAAGATTTTGCTCACAGAAAGAGTTTAAATTTTTAATTCCACTTTTCCATGGTTATAGCACAAATTGGGTTTTGTTTATTTTTTTAGTCAGTTCTGATCATCTTTATTTTCTTTGTAACACATCTATTTCTTGCAAGTTTTTAAATTTATGAGCATAAACTTGTTTTCTCTCATTTATCTAATCCTGTAACACCACATGTGTAGAAACATTCTTTTCTCATTCCCCGCCCCGCCGCCCCCCTTGACAAAGCCTCACAGACGTTGCTACCTTTATTACTTTTTTCTTTTTGTGGTTGTCCTGGATCTTTGTAGCTGCCCATGGGCTTTGTCTTGCTGTGAGTGGGGACTACTATTCACTGCAGCGCCAGGGCTTCTCATTGCGGTGGCTTCTCTCATTGCAGAGCATGGGCTTTAGACACACATGCTCAGTAGCTCAGTGGTGCATGGGCTTGGTTGCTCTGCAGTATATGAAATCTTCCCGGACCAGGGATTGAAACCTTGTCCCTGCACTGGCAGGCAGATTCCCCTCCATGGGACTACCAGGGAAGTCCTTTATTACTCTTTTAAAAACAGACTCTTTTTTTCTATTTTTTAACTTTAAATTTATTTTAAAAATTTTTACAATGTTGTGTTGGTTTCCATCATACAATGCAAATCTCATTTGTACCTTTGATTTCTGTTTCATTAGTTTCTGTCTTCAACATTCTTTGGGTTATTCAGTGAGTTTGTTGTTCCTTCTGATGTCTTAAATTGGATGCTTAACTCATTTTTTTTTTTTTTTGCATTTATTTTTTAAAACAAGCATTTAAGGATACAAACTTATCTCTCAGTGCAATCTTACTACATCCCACAAGTTTTGACATATAGTATTTTATCTATTATTCATGCCTAAGAATTTCCTAATTTCAATTCTTCCTTGACTGGTTTGGAAGTATGTTTTAAACTCTGAATGTACAGAACATTTTTGGTCATCTATTTACTGTATTACAGTAAGAAAATGTGGCAGGTATGTTCTGATCTTTCAGATGAGATTGGGTGCATTCAGGGTGGTATGGCTGTAGACATGTTGAGATCTTTCAAAAAAATTGAGATCTTTAGGCCAAATATATCAAATTGATTTTCAGAAATGTCCAATGTGTGTTTAAAAACTGTAAGTTTAGTGCCAATAACCCTACAAATGTCAGCTTCCATACGCCTGTAGATGTTTTACTAACCTTCCAAGAATTTCCATAGTTTCTTACTAGTAAAAGTTGTATTAAAATAACATTTCAAAAAATGTACTTTATCCAAAAATGTTTACATATGCTTCACTGGCAAGGAATCTTCGTTTTGGAAATGAAATTTTTTTATAAATTGAAGATGAATTATTCTCTCTCTCTCTTTTAAGCAGCTTGACCTTGATTTTAGCACAGATTTATGCTGTGTTATGATCAGATATTCAGAAGTTTGTCTCTCCCTTTTGATGTGAACAGCTTGGGGAAACTGCCTATGTCATATTCACTTTGTAAGCCCTCACTTGCCTGAAACATAATATTTTATTAACAGATTTCTCTTAAATTGATGAAATGCATTAATAGTAACCCTCCCTGCCAAATGGATGGGCTTCCCCAGTGGCTCAGTGGTAAAGAATCCACCTACCAGTGCAAGAGCCACAGGAGACGCAGGTTTGGCCCTGGGTTGGGAAGATCCCCTGGAGGAGGGCAGGGCAACCCACTCCAGTATTCTTGCCTGGAAAATCCCATGGACCGAGGGGCCTGGCAGGCTACAGTCCATGGGATCACAAAGAGTTGGACATGACCGAGGCAACTTAGCATACATGCTCACTGCCACTTGGGTACACACTACTGCTCTCTATAGTACAGAAATTATTTAGTTCCCCTGAAACTTGATTTGTCTTTCAGCCTCACTAAACCTGGTGTAATTGAATGCACACGCCGTAGAACAAAAATCCAAAAGCCCTGAATGCTTTACCCCATTAATTCAATGTGGAAGGATCTCTTACTCTATGTGTAGTGCTGTGTCCTTGGTCAGCCATTGATATGCTATCTGCCATTTTATCTTCTTGAGAGTTTCCATTACTCTTCTTTCACCAATAATATAGGAATGCTGAGGAGTGAGAGTGGCTAAGTCAGAGCTAAGGATCCATAACCCAATAGCCAAGGATACTTTTTACAGCAAAATGTGTTAAACTTTTAAATTTTATTAAACAATGATAAGAGCCTACAAATCTAGTACTGAAAGACATGAACCAGAACATTCATTCATATCTGTTATGAAAGAGAATTCAGTGAATGAATGAAATGCTGGTGTTTAATAGTTTGCCTTGCACTGTGCTGTGCTGTATAGATGAACTAGAATTACATGGGGAGAAAGATTTGATTGGTAGGTATTTTTAAAGTGTCACCTCTTCACTTGGTTTCAGACTAGGATATAAAAACTAGTATTTGAGAAGATTAAATATTCTCATAGTCAAAGCTATGGTTTTTCCAGGAGTCATGTATGGATGTGAGAATTGGACCATAAAGAAGGATGAGCACCAAAAAATTGATGCTTTTGAACCGTGATGTTGGAGAAGACTTTTGAGAGTCCCTTGGACTGCAAGGAATTCAAACCAGTCAATCTTACAGGAAATCAGTCCTGCATATTCATTGGAAGGACTGATGCTGAAGCTGAAGCTCCAATACTTTGGTCACCTGATATGAAGAACTGACTCATTGGAAAAGATCTTGATGCTGGGAAAGATTGAAGGCAGGAGGAGAAGGGGACAACAGAGGATGAGATGGTTGGATGGCATCACCGACTCAATGGACATGAGTTTGAGCAAGCTCTGGGAGTTGGTGATGGACAGTGAAGCTTGGCGTGCTACAGTCCATGAGGTCACAAAGAGTCAGACACGACTGAGCAACTAAACTGACTGAAAAATTCTTATTTATGGTAACTGAGATGAAGTGATTTATACCAAGAAAAGGAGGGAGAAACAGAGAAACAGAGAGAGACAGAGATAAAGAAACCATAAGTCTGTATCTAATCAGAAAGCTACATTAATCCCAAGTTCATAAAACTATGTAAAATGCATCTCCCCAAACTACAACAGTAACTTCAAAAGCTGGGGGAGGGAGAACCAATATATTTACGTTGGATGAGTGAATTTGGATTTTTTTCCACTGCACACATTCACAGAAGTATTATTGTATTAATTTTACAACAGTTTATTCTATTTTACAACAGAGACACTGCTTTCTGTCTGTGATTTTAATGCCATGACAGTTGTAAGTGACTTTGGGTTGTACCTTTTAATATTAGCCTTGATTTTTCTTTATATTCTATTTTCAGGTTGATTTCACATGATGAGAATAGCATGAAATGTATGGATTTAGTTTGTATATCTTCCCAGGAATTATAGTCAGGTAATTCTGGGGGGGAGGGGGAAGCGACCCTCCTTGAGTTCCAAAAAACTTTATCACAGTAGGAAAGCCATTTTATGGTTTTTCTTCTAACCACAAGTGCACATTAAACTAGATTTCCAGATATATTCATTAAAAGGAAAAAAGTCTACCTGCCAAAAAATCTTGGCCATGTCCTCTGGCCCTGGGTGACAGCGGGAGCTATTCATCCTTTCTAAATTAGTGAACGTTCACATCTCTGTCTGCCGGGGGGTGTGGCGGACTCAAGTACTTGTTAGCACTGCCTCTGATCATTAGATGGACAAACCTTGTGTTTTTCTGACACTGTCCTTACATCTTCTTGCCCATTAGTCAGGCAGGATCAAGAGAGCCCAGGGAACAACTGGCCCAAGGCTACACCCCTGGGAAGCAGAATGCCTGTCCATGATCTCCTGAACTCATCTGAGGAGATTTCTTACTTTATTCCAAAGAAGGTTTGCTTTCTGAAAAACTTTTGGCCACACAGTGCCATATGCAGGACCTTAGTTCCCTGACCAGGGATATTGAACCCATGTTCCCTGGAGTGGCAGCATAGTCTTAACCACTGGATTGTCAAGGAAGGAAGTCCCCAAAAGAAGGTTTCCTTTGCCATAGGTTATTCATAGCAACCGATTACACCACAAAAGCTATTATTGTTAATATACCTTTAGAAAAGTCAAGGCACACACGATAAATCAAAAATGCATCCTCAAGAAACTTGATTCCCTTTTCACTGTACCTGTTATTCTTGGTTATGCAAAATGTTATCAGTGCACATAGGCTACTGTCAAAATATTTATACAAGGCAATGAAAACATGCTTAGAATGTAATAGTCTGCAAGATCCTAATTGCCTAACGACAGTTTAGAGTGCTACAACACACTGCTTCAGTCTCTGGACCACCCAGATAGAACGCTGAGGTATACTCTTTTAAATGAATAAAAATAATTGGAGTTACAAGCACAAAGATCTTAAAGACATCAAGTCATCATTGCCAGGTTCTCTGACAGGGCTCAGAAACACATATGCTTTCATAGTGGCCTTAAATAAAATATCTGAATTTGATGGTGGTTTTAATATATAACACATTTAATTTCATGAAACCCATCTATGGAGTTGGTGATGTTTCCATTAGCTGTTTATTGTTTTAATAGATATATACTACTTCAGTAATATGAAAAGAAAAACATGCTAGAAGGCAAGTCATGGGGTGTGTATATATGTATATACACACAAGAAATATTATCAATAATACTGTAATAACTTTTTATGGGGACAGATGGTTATTAGACATTGTAGTAATCATTTTTTGTGTGTATCTAATGTAAAATCATTTTGTGGTACACCTGAAACTACCATAGTACTGTATGTTAACTATGATACAGTACAAAAAAAACAGTGTAAAAAAAATTAAAAGAAAAGCATGTAATGTTTGCCTTCCTATATTTTTCTTACAGTTAATTTACTCATCCCGCTACATGTTCACACACCACACTGCCACAACTTGTAGACATATACATGTCTGTGTACGTGTACTGCTGCTGCTGCTAAGTCACCTCAGTGGTGTCCGACTCTGTGTGACCCCATAGGCGGCAGCCCACCAGGCTCCCCTGTCCCTGGGATTCTCCAGGCAAGAACATTGGAGTGGGTTGCCATTTCCTCCTCCAATGCATGAAAGTGAAAAGTGAAAGTGAAATCGTTCAGTCGTGTCTGACTCTTCATGACTCCATGGACTGCAGCCTACCAGGCTCCTCCACCCATGGGATTTTCCAGGCAAGAGTACTGGAGTGGGTTGCCACTAACATACAGTATATATGTAGATAGACTTATTTATTTTTATCAAGGTAAAATTATGATTTGCATATCATTCTGTAGTTATTCCCACTCTCTACAACATGTTTATTTTTCTTAGTTAATACCTCAAACTTCCTTAATTTTTAAATACTGAATAACATTGGATTAAATTAATACAACACTGTTTAGCTATTTTAATTTTAATTGTTTTCAATTTTATTTATAACAAACAATGCTGAAATGAGCTAGCTTATTTTTCATAATAAATATACTTAGTTTGGACTTCCCTGGTGGCATAGCAGGTAAAGAATCACCTGCAATGCAGGAAACCCAGGTTTGAACCCTGGGTCAGAAAGATCTCCTGGCAAAGGAAATGGCACCCCACTCCAGTATTCTTTCCTGAAGAATCCAATGGACGTAGAAACCCTGCTGGCTACAGTCCATGGGGTGACAAAGAGTCAGACACAACTTAGCAACTAAAGGACAGCAACAAATACTTAGCTTGCTGCTACTGCTGCTTCTAAGTTGCTTCAGTCGTGTCCTACTCTGTGCCACCCCATAGCTTAGGGGTACTCATATTTTCGACCCTTCCTATCTGAGATGGCAAATCTGAGTTTTTTCAAGATCCCAATTACTATACTGATGCAAAGTGTTGGAAACTACTCTTTGAACTGCTACTGATGCAGTGAGATCACAAATCAGATCACGTCATCATTAGAAATTATATCCTCGGCTACTTCAGTCTCCCCTACATGAACACAGAAGTCTGTATTCTGTGTGTTAAGCTTTTTTCTGTCAACATGGGGTCTCAAAAAGTCAGACATGACTGAGTGATGATGAAAATATCAACATTGCTATCACTTGTTTCTGATCTATTATAAAATATTTTTCCTTGCAAAGGAAACTAAAACATAAGCTTTAAATCAAATAAAAGAAATGCTACATTCATTCCCTCATTAGATCTGTATTCAGGGTGTTGTGTAAGATGAGGAAATTAAGAACCCACCCAGCTAAGGTTACTGAATGGTGGTTTGGCTGGAAATTTCTAATAATGTAAATAAATTTAACCTAATGATGTGAATGGTGTATTTAGGGACAGTTCAGTTCAGTTCAGTCACTCAGTTGTGTCCAACTCTTTGTGACCCCATGAATTGCAGCACGCCATGCCTCCCTGTCCATCACCAACTCCCAAAGTTCACTCAAACTCACGTCCATCGAGTCGGTGATGCCATCCAGCCATCTCATCCTCTGTCATCCCCTTCTCCTCCTGCCCCCAATCCCTCTCAGCATCAGAGTCTTTTCCAATGAGTCAACTCTTTGCATGAGGTGACCAAAGTACTGGAGTTTCAGCTTTAGCATCATTCCCTCCAAAGAAATCCCAGGGCTGATCTTCAGAATGGACTGGCTGGATCTCTTTGCAGTCCAAGGGACTCTCAAGAGTCTTCTCCAACACCACAGTTCAAAAGCATCAATTCTTTGGCACTCAGCCTTGATCACAGTCCAACTCTCGCATCCATACATGACTACTGGAAAAACCATAGCCTTGACTAGACGGACCTTTGTTGGCAAAGTAATGTCTCTGCTTTTGAATATGCTGTCTAGGTTGGTCATAACTTTTCTTCCAAGGAGTAAGCGTTTTTAATTTCATGGCTGCAATCACCATCTGCAGTGATTTTGGAGCCCCCAAAAATAAAGTCTGACACTGTTTCCCCATCTATTTCCCATGAAGTGATGGGACCAGATGCCATGATCTTCGTTTTCTGAATGTTGAGTTTAAGCCAACCCTTTCACTCTCCTCTTTCACTTTCATCAAGAGGCTTTTTAGTTCTTCTTCACTCTCTGCCATAAGGGTGGTGTCATCTACATATTTGAGGTTATTGATACTTCTCCCGGCAATCTTGATTCCAGCTTGTGCTTCTTCCAGCCCAGCATTTCTCACGATATACTCTGCATAGAAGTTAAATAAGCAGGATGACAATATACAGCCTTGACATACTCATTTTCCTCTTTGGAACCAGTCTGTTGTTCCATGTCCAGTTCTAACTGTTGCTTCCTGACCTGCATATAGGTTTCTTAAGAGGCAGGTCAGGTGGGCTGGTATTCCCATCTCTTCCAGAATTTTCCACAGTTTATTGTGATCCACACAGTCAAAGGCTTTGGCATAGTCAATAAAGCAGAAATAGATGTTTTTCTGGAACTCTCTTGCTTTTTCCATGATCCAGCGGATGTTGGCAATTTGATCTCTGGTTCCTCTGCCTTTTCTAAAACCAGCTTGAACATCTGGAAGTTCACAGTTCACGTATTGCTGAAGCCTGGCTTGGAGAATTTTGAGCATTACTCTACTAGTGTGTGAGATGAGTGCAATTGTGAGGTAGTTTGAGCATTCTTTGGCATTGCTTTTCTTTGGGATTGGAATGAAAACTGACCTTTTCCAGTCCTGTGGCCACTGCTGAGTTTTCCAAATTTGCTGGCATATTGAGTGCAGCTCTTTCACAGCATCATCTTTCAGGATTTGAAATAGCTCAATAGGAATTCCATCACCTCCACTAGATTTGTTCATAGTGATGCTTTCTAAGGCCTGCTTGACTTCACATTCCAGGATGTCTGGCTCTAGATGAGTGATCACACCATCCTGATTATCTTGGTCTTGAAGATCTTTTTTGTACAGTTCTGTGTATTCTTGCCACCTCTTCTTAATATCTTCTGCTTCTGTTAGGTCCACACCATTTCTGTCCTTTATCGAGCCCATCTTTGCATGATATTTTCGCTTGGTATCTCTAATTTTCTTGAAGAGATCTCTAGTCTTTCCCATTCTGTTATTTTCCTCTATTTCTTTGCATTGATTGCTGAAGAAGGCTTTCTTATCTCTTCTTGCTGTTCTTTGGAACTCGGCATTCAGATGCTTATATCTTTCCTTTTCTCCTTTGCTTTTTGCTTCTCTTCTTTTCACAGCTATTTGTAAGGGACAGTAGTCAGAAATCAAATACACCATGTAACCTGCCCAGCTCCTTAGACAGAGATTAACACTGTTGATAACGGCAAGCACTATTAGAATTACATCACTTCACTCCACTATTTCTGGTTTTCAAAGGAAGGAGTAAATCCCTGAAAGGGGCTGGGAGGCACTTAATAAAAATATTTCTCACATCTAACTCCTAAGATTAGAATCTTAGGATTCTAAGTGATAGAATTCCTATCACTTCTAAGTCCATAAGATTATTCCAAAGCAAATATCACGTACTTTTTATAAGCATAGAGACTGAGTTGTGTTCTAATGATTGAATCATTTGTCCAGTAAGAGTCATTCATCCTAGGTCTCCCAGGTCTGTGTTCAGTACCTGGGCATCACCACTTCCCCTGACATGAACAACATCAGCAAGATAACCTATCCTTTCACAGCCACTGTACAAATCCAGTGCTGTCCCTTGCAGTCCTCAGAATGGGCTATTTTTCATTTAGCAGGCTGGCTTCTATCTTGCTAAATGAGAGCTATCCTATCACCCTCTAGCAGTTTTTTCCTACATCTCTTCTATGAAATTGAAAGATTTTTCTGAAATGTTATCCTGCTGATACAACCTTGACTGCCTGTTCCCCTGGAGAGGAAACAACAGCTCAAAGAATCAAGCTATAGCTTTTTTTTCTTTTAATATCTGACAATGTTTCAGACCCTAAGGACGTTCTTAAATGGTGGCTACAGTTACACTGTACTAGTAGTGCCCAGACCTTGAGGGCAGAGGGGAGCATTAGAGCTCTGGAAAGGAGTTGCGCTTTGCTAAGAACCAGACCATGGCAGTGGGCACTTGGACAACTCACTCTGTGGGCATTGATCCTGGGTAGGATATGCCTCAGTAGGCTGCCTGCCCTCTATCAGCCAGCACACAGACTGCTAGGATTGAGATGAGGAAACCCAGGAATCAGAGCACCTGGAGAGATCCAGAGAGTCGAAGGCAACTAGGAGTGGGTATCTGGAAAAGTCCTTCTATCCTCCACTTCCTTCTATGCCCGCATTCCATCCCCTCCTTTCCTCCCTCCCTCACTGCTTCCCCTACCACCACTCTATACACTTAGAGGATAAAGCAGTGAAATTAATGCACCACTCTATATACCTGTGGATTTTTGTAGGAAATATCTAATTCCAACTAACTCCGTCTTGCATCTGATCCAATCGATGTTTACTTTTCAAAGAGAGGGGATAGCAGTCTTCAGCCTGGGTGACAGGGTATTTAGGGATGAGCCTATGATAATCCCAGGGGTGTGCCTGGGATATAACTGGTGGAGGGTAGGGATTCTGTTATACGCACATTTTTTAGTGATTACCTCGTGAACATTATGACCATTAAACATTGAGAAATAGTTTGTCTTTCCTCACTTATTGGGAGTAGGGGGCGAAGAATCAGGATGATCCACAGCACTGCCCATGAGAGGAGGTGAAATCCAAAGCACTCCACAGTGAGCTCTAAGCAAACTCAAGACAAACTTTGGTTCAGGAGCTTTCCAGCCTCTGGGCTTCACTCAAAAGAAATGATCAATATGATCTCCAGGTAGGGTTTGGTTTTGTCACAGCTTATAGTATGTATAGCAAGGAGATCAAGTTAGTCAATCCTAAAGGAAATCGACCCTGAATATTCATTGGAAAGACTGATGCTAAAACTGAAGCTCCAATACTTCGACCACCTGATGCAATGAGCCGACTCATTGGAAAAGACCCAGATGCTGGGAAAGAGTGAAGGCAAAAAGAGAAGACGGTGACAGAGGATGAGATGGTTAGATAGCATCACCAACTCAATGGACATGAACTTGAGCCAGCTCCAGGAGATAGTGGAGGACAGGGAAGCCTGACATGCTGCAGTCCATGGGGTTGCAAAGAGTTGGCCATGACTTAACAACTGAACAACAACAAAAGCACATATTTCTGATGTCTGGCTATTGCGTGCAGATTTGAAAATATCCCCACACTTCAAATCACTGTTGATTTGATCACTTCAAATCACTCTAAATTAACAGAGTGGCTTAATTCCCCAGACATTACTTTTCAAAGACACTGCAGCATGAGATATGTTTGCTTACCCTGTAGTTAGCACTGCATCCAGCCACTTGATAAACTAGAATTTATAGAACAATTTCCCACAGTTCTACCCTACACAACAATAAAAGAGGTAGTGTTAGAAACATTAATCCCTTGGCTGAATTCCTCCTCTCCTCTTTCTACCTCTTCACTCCCACCCCCACTTTCATCCATACCCTTAGCCTCTGAAATCCATTCTGGGGCCATGACCACTGTGGGGTCCACATGCTGATGATGGCACCCAGTGTGCCTGTGAGATGAGCATTGCCATGGGTTTAGAAGAGAAATCAAACACCCCTCTGATGTGTCCTCAGCGACCTCAGTGCAAGGACCGCTGCGACAATGTTTCATTTACACTGTGATCACAAAACTGTCTGAAAACACAAAAAGTTTCCCACCATGGCTCTGATCTCAGTTTCCTGAGTGCAGTCCTTCACAGAGAAACAAAATGAAATGATCTTATCTAACAACTGGCTTTCTCCAAAAGGTTTGAAAGGCTGAATTCAATTGAAGAGAACACAACTGAGCAGCTACTGGATACACTGTGAGTAGCCCACAGGTGCACAGGGAGAAACACAAAACCTGGCCCCTACTTCCCAAGGAACCACTATTCAGTGATTCCAGAAAGAAATACACGCACGTAACAATATTTTCAAATCTAACTAGGATAGTAAGTATAGCAAAGTGCAATTAAAAAAGGGAAGAATGGTTAATTTTGACTGGAAGAGAAATAGATTGATATATTACTTGTATTCATGTCTAAATATAGTTTGGAACAAACAATGATCTTTTAAGATAAGTCGTTTTTCTTGTCTTTATATTTTCCTTCCCTAATACACAAATACACATGGCATCACGATCGTGGATTTCCTTTGAAGTGGCACCATTAAGAACTTGCCATATGGGGAATGGTGGGAGGTTGGGGATTCAAGTAATTTAAAAATAATTTCAAAAGGAACTTCAGCCTTGGGGCATCTACAGATACCAGCACAGCAATCTGTTCTGAGAAGGAACATTTACCACTATTTTCTGTCATCTCTGAAAACTGTCTTCCAAAAGTATAAGTCAGGATGTGTATTATCCTATGCGAGAAATAAATTGAAAATAAACCTCACTGAGAAATCACCTCTTACAAGCTTAGCTCGCTACACATATATTGTTTATAAAGTATTATAAGTTGAAAATATTGTTCAGTTTGGTACAATGAGACTATATCCTTAAATGTCCACATATAACCAACTCTCTTTTAGATAATATTTTGCTGCAGATAAAATGATTGTCATAGAGGTGGATGACAAGAAGCAGCCTCTTATGTTGCATATTCAAATAACCAGCATAGTCCAGATCAAAGTACAGAGTACACAGGTCCACTGACATATTGTCTCAATTTGTTGAAACCTTTAAAAATATCAAGTTATTTAATAACCAAAGAAATACAAGGATGGGTTCTTCTATAACAGGACAAGACTGCAAACAAAGAGTGCAAGGCAGAGGTAGGATATACTGCCTGGGATGTGGATAGTGTGGGTAACCAAAATACTGAATGCTGTTCAGAATATCTTAATCAGAAAATCTGAGTAAGCCAGGTGTCTCTTTTGTTCTGGCTGAACTGTTACTCAAAAAGCCACTTTGTATCACATTAACACTCAGAAGAGTATGAGTCTATATATGACCATATATATACATACACACTGTGAAGAAAGCTGAGCCCCAAAGAACTGATGCTTTTGAACTGTGCTGTTGGAGAAGACTCTTGAGAGTTCCTTGGACTGCAAGGAGATCCAACCAGTCCATTCTAAAGGAGATCAATCCTGGGTGTTCATTGCAAGGACTGATGCTGAAGCTGAAATTCCAATACTTTGGCCACCTCATGCGAAGAGTTGACTCATTGGAAAAGACTCTGATGCTGGGAGGGATTGGGGGCAGGAGGAAAAGGGGACGACAGAGGATGAGATGGCTGGATGGTATCACTGACTTGATGCACATGAGTTTTAATGAACTCTGGGAGTTGGTGATGGACAGGGAGCCCTGGCGTGCTGTGATTCGTGGGGTTGCAAACAGTCAGACACGACTGAGCAACTGAATTGAACTGAACTGATATGTATATATATAATCAAAAATTTAGCAAAAAAGCTCTTGCCAAATGGAAATGAGTACTGGGGCTCACTGCTTCATTTGTAGAGAATCCACTAGTGACTTTTCTCCCACTGTGTTCCCCCTATATTTATCATTCTTTTGTATTTCTGTTTATTAATATTTACACTGTAAAGTCTGCAGCATCATCTAAAAAGACATTGAAAGCTAGCTATTGATTTTCCCATAGGCAGAGATAATGAAAAATTGTTCTGTCATTTTGCTACTGCAATAAAATTATAAATGGCTCTTAAGGCACTAGGAGACTGAATTAATTTTGTTAATCATTGTATGTTTTGCATATTTGATATATTTCTTTAAGAAAGACTAAATCATCAAGGTCTATTGGACAGAAATTACATCTTTTAGCAAACACTTTCTCCTTATTAAAAAAAATCACATCCTGAATACAGGTTAATATGTCAGGATTTCTGAAATCTTGTTCTTATAAAGCAAATCTTCCCATTGACTTTTCCAGGGACTTCATGACCAGACCAGCCCTCCAACTGCAGCTCCAACTCAGCCATAGAGATGAAAAAATAGCAACAAGAAAACAAAGGATTATGCCTTTAGAGGCAGGACCTGTGTTTCAGTTATTCATTTGACTTTGCTCAAAATAGAAAAATGTTTAAATATTCAGCATTTTTATTCACTCATTCATTGATTTAACCCAAGAGGAGAAACTAAAGGCTATTGTAAAAGTCCAGTTTTAAGGTCAGTAGAATGATTTTGTAGAGAGGCAATGGCACCCCACTCCAGTACTCTTGCCCGGAAAATCGCATGGACAGAGGAGCCTGGTAGGCTGCAGTCCATGGGGTCGCGAGGAGTCAGACACGACTGAGTGACTTCACTTTCACTTTTCACTTTCATGCATTGGAGAAGGAAATGGCAACCCACTCCAGCGTTCTTGCCTGGAGAATCCCAGGGACGGGGGAGCCTGGTGGGCTGTGGTCTATGGGTTTGCACAGAGTCGGACATGACTGAAATGACTTAGCAGCAGCAGTAGCAGAATGATTTTGGATGTTTTTGATGACCAGGGTGAAAACGGACAGGGGGTAGGGAAGATGATATTAATTCACAGGCCTCTGGAAAGCTTTCAAAATGTATTTGGAACAACCAAGTCTTTGAAAAAAAAACTTGTGAATTTAATAATTAACCTGCCTTGTTAGAGCCAGCACGTTTGCTTTACACTGATTTATGGTGCAGTAAAACCTTACCCGTAGTGTGTCTTATGTTCCCTCCCCAGCAAACTGAGGACTTTTGTGCCATCAGAATGGGTGGTTTATTAGCAAGCACTTATTAGAGCCTCCAAAGTCATCTCAATATTTTAAGTGAGTATAGAAGTTTGAAACTGTTACATTTTCAGTTTTAGGAAAGCCTGGTAGAAATAGGCACAATTTGATTATAGTTTTTTTTTTTTTTTAAGAAAAATAATCTCTGATTATAATATGTTCCCAGAGGCAAATATGGCTGATTTTATGTCACGAAGAAATGCCTTGCTATTAGAATCGGAGCCCCTTTCTAATGCATTTAGAAAACACAAGGGTTTTAGCAAGGTATGTGAATAATGACCTGAGACTTGCCATGCCTCGTGTGTGCTCAGCTGTGTCCAATTCTTTTGTGACCCCATGGACTATAGCCCTCCAGGCTCCTCTGTCCATGGGATTTTTCCAGGCAAGAATACCAGAGTCAGTTGCCAATTCTTCTCCATGCCTACTAGTCAACAAGTCTCATCTCAGTGCAGTGGCTGGTGGTGGCCATATTGAGTAAGGCTCAGAGGGAACACACAGATAAAGTGGAGAAAACTATCAAGTTGACAGCCCACGGTTAGGGCTGGGATTCTCATACAATCTCTTTGTCTTCCCTTGTCTGGTCTAGCATCTAACAGCTTTCATGAACAATTTCTTAGTCACATGATTTAAAAGAAATTCCCTACTTCACTACATACTCATAAAACTTCTCTTAACGACTACTGCTGCTGCTGCTAAGTCGCTTCAGTTGTGTCCAACTCTGTGCGACCCCATAGATGGCAGCCCACCAGGCTCCGTTGTCCCTGGGATTCTCCAGGCAAGAACACTGGAGTGGGTTGTCATTTCTTTCTCCAATGCATTAAAGTGAAAAGTGAAAGTGAAGTTGCTCAGTTGTGCCCGACTCTTAGTGACCCCATGGACTGCAGCCTACCAGGCTCCTTCATCCGTGGGATTTTCCAGGCAAGAGTACTGGAGTGGGTTGCCATTGCCTTCTCCGCTCTTACTACTAGACCCCCCTATATGTGTTGGGAGGAGTGGGGGATGATTATGACAAAAAATTTAATTCTAAATATCCATAAACATTTTCTTAAAAACAAATTCTGAAATCCTGTATACATTTTTTTAAACCAACTTTGAAAATTGAAATTAAAAAAGGAAAATCCCTGGATTACAGTTACATGTTTACTGGTGTCAGCTGTCCCCTTTCAGTGGGACATCAGACACACTTTAACTTGCGGTATATGGAGATGAACAGTACGTGGTTCCTGACTTCGGGAAATACACCATCAGATGCATGGTACAGACACGTTGCAAATAATTGCGTTACCCATGTGCAGTGTTAAATAAACCACAAGCACAAAACAGTGAAGGGAGGTCAGGAAGAGAGAGAGCATCAAGAAAGGCTGCCTGGAGGAGAAGACATGCAAACTGATCTTGAAAGGATATATACATTCCAAAGGATACGTATTATCCAAGAAACCAGAATCTTTTCAAGCTTTCCAGCTCCTTGCATTCTAGCCCTGCCTCCTTCATCCTTTCCTGGGTTATAACCCTGGCCTCTTCCTACCTCTCTCACTGCTCCCACATCGATGGCATTCTTAGATTTTCTAGCTCTCCTTCGTGCCTCAGGGACACCTGGAATGCTCTTTCCAGTGTCTGGAGCTGTCTTCTACACAGATTCATTCTTACCCATTCTTCAAAGCTCAGTTCATATGTTAGTTTCTCAAGGAAGCCTTCCTGTCACTACAAGTCTAAGGCAAATAGATATAAAAAGTGGTTAACATATTTGAAAAACAGAGTAACCACAAATCAAAAACATACAATAGACTCACAGAAACCAAGAAAAAGAGAAAATAAATATAATACAAAAGAAAATCATCAAACCACAAAAGGAAAAACAAAAAGGAAACAGAGAGACAAAGAAGAAATATAAAATCAGTGGGAAAACACAGTTTAAAATGGCAATAAATATGTATCTGTTAATAATGACCTTAAATGTCAATGGAATAAATGCTCCAATTAAAAAAGAGTGGCAAATTGGATTAAAAAAAAAAACAACAAGAGGCAACAATATGCTGCCTTCAAGAAATCCACTTTAGGGCTAAGGACACACATAGATTGAAAATAAAGGGATAGAAAATGGTATTTCATGCACACAGAAATGACAAGAAAGCAGGGGCCACAATACTCGTATCAGACAAAATAGACTTTAAAACAAAAGCTATAAAGAAAGATAAAGAAAGACCCTATATAATTAAAAAAGGATCAAAAAAAGAAGAGGATTTTACACTCATCAGTGTATGTGCACCTCATATGTTGTTGTTTAGTTGCTAAACCATGTCCAACACTTTGGGGCCCCTCTGTCAATGAGATTTCACAAGTAAGAACACTGGAGTGAGTTGCCACTTCCTTCTACAGGGGATCTTCCTGAGTCAGTGATCAAACCCTTGTTCCTGAATTGGCAGGTTGATTCTTTACTGCTGAACCACCTGGTAAGCCCACACCTAATATCAATTCAGTTCAATTGAGTTCAGTCGCTCAGTCGTGTCCAACTCTTTGCGACCCCATGAATCACAGCACGCCAGGCCTCCCTGTCCATCACCAACTCCCAGAGTTCACTCAAACTCACGTCCGTCGAGTCAGTGACACCTAATATAGGAGCTCCTAAATACATTAATACTAACAGACATAAAAGGAGAAACTGACAGGAATACAATAATATTAAAAGACTTTAATACCCCATTCATATCAATGGACAGATCTTTTAGACAAAGAATCAATAAGGCAACAGAGAATCTAAATTATACAATAGCACAATTAAACTTAATTGATAGTTTCAGAACATTCAGTCGGTTCATTCGCTCAGACATGCCCACCTCTTTGTGACCCCATGGACAGCAGCATGCCAAGCTTCCCTGTCCATCACCAACTCCCGGAGCTTACTCAACCTCATGTCCATTGAGTCAGTGATGCCATCCAACCACCTCATCCTCAGGTATCCCCTTCGCCTTCTACCACCAATCTTTCCCAGCATCAGAGTCTTTTCCAATGAGTCAGTTCTTTGCATCAGCTGGCCAAGGTATTGGAGTTTCAACCACAGCAACAGTTCTTCCAATGAATATTCAGGACTAATTTCCTTCAGGATTGACTGGTTTGATTTCTTTGCTGTCCAAGAGACTCTCAAGAGTCTTCTCCAACACCACAGTTCAAAAGCATCAATTCTTCTGTGCTCAGCTCTCTTTATAGTCCAACTCTCATACCCATACATGACTACTGGAAAAACCATAGCCTTGACTAGATGGACCTTAGTCGGCAAAGTAATGTCTCTGCTTTTTAATATGCTATCTAGGTTGGTCATAACTTTCCTGCCAAGGAGTAAGTGTCTTTTAATTTCATGGCTGCAGTCACCATCTGCAGTGATTTTGGAGCCCAGAAAAATAAAGTCTGACACTGTTACCACTGTTTCCCATCTATTTGCCATGAAGTGATGGGACCAGATGCCATGATCTCCGTTTTCTGAATGTTGAGCTTTAAGCTGACTTTTTCACTCTCCTCTTTCACTTTCATCAATGGGCTCTTTAGGTCTTCTTCACTCTCTGCCATAAGGGTGGTGTCATCTGCATATCTGAGGTGATTGATATTTCTCCCAGCAATCTTGATTCCAGCTTGTGCTTTATCCAGTCTAGCATTTCTCATGATGTACTCTGCATAGAAGTTAAATAAGCAGGGTGACAATATACAGCCTTGACATGCTCCGTTTCCTATTAGGAACCAGTCTGTTGTTCTATGTCCAGTTCTAAATGTCATTTCCTGATGTGCATACAGGTTTCTCAAGAGGCAGGTCAGGTGGTCTGGTATTCCCATCTCTTTCAGAATTTTCCAGTTTGTTGTGATCCACACAGCCAAAGATTTTGATGTAGTCAATAAAACAGAAGTAGATGTTTTTCTGGAATTCTCTTGCTGTTTTGATGATCCAGCGGATGTTGGCAATTTGATCTCTGGTTCCTCTGCCTTTTCTAAATCCAGCTTGAACATTTGGAAGTTCATGGTTCATGTACTGTTGAAGCCTGGCTTGGAGAATTTTGAGCATTACTTTGCTAGCGTGTGAGATGAGTGAAATTCTGCAGTAGTTTGAACATTCTTTGGCATTGATTTTCTTTGGGATTGGAATGAAAACTGCCCTTTTCCAGTTCTGTGGCCACTGCTGAGTTTTCCAAATTTGCTGGCATATTGAGTGCAGCTCTTTCACAGCATCATCTTCCAGGATTTGAAATAGCTCCACTGGAATTCCATCAGCTCCACTAGCTTTGTTTGTAGTGATGCTTCCTAATGCCTACTTGACTTTGCATTCCAGGATGTCTGGCTCTAGGTGAGTGATCACACCATCGTGATTTTCTTGGTCTTGAAGATATTTTTTGTACAGTTCTGTGTATTCTTGCCGTCTCTTCTTAATATCTTCTGCTTCTGTTAGGTCCATACCACTTCTGTCCTTTATTGTGCCCATCTTTGCTTGAAATGTTCCCTTGGTATCTCTAATTTTCTTGAAGAGATCTCTAGTCTTTCCCATTCTATTGTTTTCTTCTATTTGTTTGCATAATCACTGAGGAAGGCTTTCTTATCTCTCCTTGCTATTCTTTTGAACTCTGCATTCGAATGGGTATATTCTTCCTTTTCTCCTTAGCTTCTCTTGTTTTCATCCTCTCTCATTCCTTGTTGCTTCTTTCACTCTGCTCCCAGAGCATCCCTCCCTCTTCCTAGGAGAGAGCTAATCTGTGAGGCTGTGTCTTTGCCTGAAATATGGAACAAGGTCGATTCCATTGCTCCCTCCTACCCTGAATTCCATATAAAGAGGACTTGTAGTTTTGCCTTTCCCTTTCTCAACCTCAGGGCCTTCTCAGCCAAGAATGAATACAAAATGGGATCATTTAAAGCCTACCACCATTTATTATGCTTGTCTGTAGAGAAAGACAAAGTTGGGGCTGGAAATGAATGAATTATCATCCATTTTCTAGTATCTCAAACATTTCTTCCCCATCCATACCCATTCCCCCAAACCACCTACCATAGTACTAGTATTTGTAGTTTCAATGTATATAGCAATCCTTGTCTCTCTTAGGCAATTTTGGTCAAGAATTTAAATCTCAAGTAAAGTTTTCCATCTTTGGAGAAACAACTCATGATGCAATAGGATGGATTCTCCAAGTTCTCAGCCTGTAATCCTGGAAGGGATTTCAGTAAATATTTATGTAACTAGAGAAATATATCAAATATGAAGTATATTTCCTTAAGTGGAAGAAATTTGACTTGCCTTTCAAAGCCTTAGGATAACCACAGTTTACTTAAGTGGAACAAATGTGTATGTTTGATCCAATTGATAAAAAAACCCTGGAATGTTCCTAAATCCCTCAGGGACTTTGCTCCAGAGTACAGGACTCACACTGAATGTCTGCCTGGATCTATCCAGTCTATCAACTGAGAGCTACCTGGTGCTGATTCTCACTCTACTTTGGCAAGTTGTTGCCATGATTGTTCTCTCTCTCTCTTCTGTCTCAAATGCTTCCTCAAGTTTTCTTTTTTCTTCTTTTTTTAATAAACAGAAATTTTTTCTCACAGTTCTGGAGGCTAGAAGTTAAAGCTCAAGATACCAGCAGATTAGATGTCTGGTGAGAGAGAGCCCCCTTCTTGGCTCATAGATGGTCTTTTTACTGCATCCTCAGCGACAGAAGGGGCAAGGGAACCTCCTGGGTCTCTTTGACAAGTGCACTAATCTCATTCAAGGCAGCACAGTGGTAAAGAATCCTCCTGCCAATGCAGGAGATGCAGGTTCAATTCCTGGGTCAGGAAAATCCCTTGGAAGAGGAAATGGCAACCCACTCCAGTGTTCTTGCCTGGAAAATTTTATGGACAGAGAAGTCTGACGGGCCACAGTGCATAGGGTCACAAAGAGTTGGACACAAGTGAACACAAGCACAAGCACAATCCCACAAGCACAAGCACACTTCCCCATTCACGAGGGCTCCACCCCCATGACTGAATCATCTCCCAAAGACCCCCATCTCCAAACACCATCACACCGGGGTTCCGGGTTCTATATAGAAATTTAGCAGAGACAAAAACGTTCACTTTTATTTTTCCTAAACATTCAATAATTCAACAATTCCTATTGTTACATGCCCATGACTAGGAAGGCTATGGATTAGCGCTGGAATTGACAGTCTAAGTCCTATAAAACAGCATCTTCACCATACAGAGCTCTATGTAATGGCCAAGTTGAGGAGAAAACCATGGCAATGCCTCAGATAAACAAAACCATCACATGAAAAGAGGTTCAAACAGCAAAGTTATGTTTGTCTAGAGGCAGACTTCTGTTACTGAAGCTCTTACTTAGATCAAGGGATGAGGTTCAAGGTTCATATTACTTAACTATACATCCCTTAGGTACAAAATACTAGTGACTCACTTCACTTCCATGGTGATATTTTATATCCTTGGCACAAACTGGCATAGCACATGACTAATTCTAAGCATGTAACCAGTTAACTGTGGAGAGTGCTGTGCCTGTAATACACATGCCCACCTTCTCCTGCTGCTGTGCCATATTATACACTCTGACCTTGGGAACCATATCACCTCAAAGTGTCCCCAGCTTTGACTTTGCTCCAATGATACAGCAAGTTCCAATAACCTAATTGTTCCAGGTCAACCCCTGCTGGGAAAGTCTGGCTCCTTGATTTTAAGCCAACAGCAGAGAGTTCAGGTTGTTTGTTGAGAATGATTGTGACTCATGTAAAATCAGAACAATATTCCCAGATGCAAAACCACTGTTGCTTTGCCTCCACATGTTAAGAAGGCCACCGTAGAGAAATGAAATGCATATGATCAAAACATCCCTCTTCCTTCACCCACATGCATCTTCAGACTGCTCTCTGTGAGTTTTTCTTCTCCTACAAGGCTGCTTTTGCTGGATATATTATCCCATTTCACTAGGTTATGTATTCCATGTAAGTTTGCCTCACAGCCCTTCCCCCTTCATTCCCTGCATAAACCCTTAGCAAGACTAAGATTAAAGTCGCTCATAAAGGGAGGAGTATATTGGGGAGTATGGTAAACTCCTGGTGTCTTCTCCTATTTGGTTAATTGCTATCTCATCAGCTATTCTATCCTCTCCCTGAGAATAAATAAAATAAGGACATAACAAAGGAAAATCAAATTCTTCTCTAGTAGATGACTCTAATAGACAATTCCCTCTTTAGTTCTGGAGTTCCCTATGAAAGACCAGACAATCATATTGGTGACTGCAGTTTTCCTCTTTCTTTAGAGATAGTACTTTTCCCAAGAATCCTAGAATCTCAGCATGGGCATAGACCTTTAAAAGTCTTACGCTTTATCCAAGGCAAAAATTGCCTCTTCATCCAGGAATTGGTGTCTGCTTTGAGCCCTAATCATCCTAGCAACAGACAACATTGTCTGTTCCATTTTTGGACACGTCAAGTTGATGGAAAGTTTAGATCTTGTATGACCTTGGTTAAGACTTTAGAAGCACTAAGCATTAAAAAGATTATGGTGTTTCCTGTCTTGTAGGCAATAGGTAATTTGAAATGTAAAAACATTGAATTCTAAAGTAAAGAAAGCAAATTTCATTCTAAATGTCCTCATAATGAAAACTTTGATGTGTTGTTTTAAATCTTAAATGTAAAATTCTTTTTTAAAAATTCTTTAATATCCTTTCAGCTTTTGATGCATGCTTGTGGTGTCCTAAGCTTATGAGTAATTTGCTAGGAATCTGTCATGGCCCTTCTAAGTTTTCCCTTCTTCAAACTCAACAATCTTTTTCACTATACCTCAGAGATCAGTTTTCAGAGTTTTCAGCTTTCTCCTCTAGTTGTGCTCCAATTCACCAGTGCTCTGCTTTCCACTATCAATATATCCAGTTAGTTTGGACATTGACTACCCACCTCCACCCCGCCTCCTACTCTGAATATGGCGTGTCAAGGATTACCCTCCCCAGCTCATTGTTGATCACACTATTTTATTAGTTCACTGAGTTCATAGTTAAACAAAACCTCTCACTTGTATTTTCCCAAGCCTTCATACCTCTGCTTTACGGTGACATTTCAGAAATAAGGAAAAAATATTGTCTCTGGATGGACACAGTTCCTGCTCACGTCCTCAGCCAGGCACCTGTGTGCAGGATCAGTTCAGTCCAGTCTCTCAGTCGTGTCTGACTCTTTGCGACCCCATGAACTGCAGCACATCAGGCTTGCCTGTCCATCACCAACTCCCGGAGTTCACCGAAACCCATGTCCATTGAGTCGGTGATGCCATCCAACCATCTCATTCTCTGTTATCCCCTTCTCCTCCTGCCATCAATCTTTCCCAGCATCAGGGTCTTTTCAAATGAGTCAGCTCTTCGCATGAGGTGGCCAAAGTACTGGAGTTTCAGCTTCAGCATCAGTCCTTCCAAAGAACACCCAGGACTGATCTCCTTTAGGATGGACTTGTTGGATCTCCTTGCAGTCCAAGGGACTCTCAAGAGTCTTCTCCAACACCATAGATCAAAATAATCAATAATTCTGCACTCAGCTTTCTTTATAGTCCAACTCTCACATCCATACATGACTACAGGAAAAATCATAGCCCTGACTAGACGGATCTTTGTTAGCAAAGTAATGTCTCTGCCTTTTAATATGTTGTCTAGGTCGGTAATAACTTTTCTTCCAAGGAGCAAGCATCTTTTAATTTCATGGCTGAGTCACCATCTGCAGTGATTTTGGAGCCCAGAAAAATAAAGTCTGACACTGTTCCCACTGTTTCCCCATCTATTTGCCATGGGACCAGATGCCATGATCTTCATTTTCTGAATGTTGAGCTTTAAGCCAAGTGTTTCACTCTCCTCTTTCACTTTCATCATGAGACTCATTAGTTCTTCTTCACTTTCTGCCATAAGGGTGGTGTCATCTGCATATCTGAGGTTATTGATATTTTTCCTGGCAATCTTGATTCCAGCTTGTGTGTCATCCAGCCCAGCATTTCTCATGATGTACTTTGCATAGAAGTTAAATAATTGTATCCTGTGTGCAAGATACAATCTGTTTAAATCTTGGAGTTGGCCTTGCAATCTGCCCACTCCTCCTGTGTTTGTGTTAATTTTCTGGAACAAAGGGAAACCTTTATATTTCTCCTTTCTACTTTTTATCTTGTTAGATTTGGCCCATTGTTCAACCTCGTCAAGCTATTTTGGGTTCCAACAGGCTTGCCCTTTTACCCAGCTGCAGAGTCCCCAAGAGATCGTGAGATGTTCAGTCTCCTGGCTCCATGGCCTTACCAAATGAAAGTGAAGTCTCGAAAGGGAGTTCTCATGCATCTCATTCTAACTTAAATGAGCTACTGGCTCATAATGACAATCCACTTCAAAGTTTTTTTCAGTATTAATATCGAATTTTCCACTTTGTGGTCTACAGAGTCTAAATTTCTTCCCCTTTCAGAAAACTGAGACATCTCCTCTTTCCCATCCAGTCTCAGGGCACATTTTCTTTGCTCCACAATTCTTCAACCAGCAATGAAAATGATTTTCCATTAAATCACACAGAGCCAAGGGTAGAGGTCACCTGAAATTTCTTTTGAAGTAGCTTTACTGGATTTTTCACAAATACATGGAAAATTGCTATGATATAGGGTTTGGTTTTTTTAAACTACAGTTTAGAAGTTCCTTTACTCACCTTTTTCAGGAAGGGCAAACTGCTATACATTACTTATTGCATTTTGTGTGTGTGTGTGCAACAAAAAGCTTCCAAAACTACAGAAACAATGATTTCATATATATATAAATACACATAAAATTTTTGTTCCTTTTCCTGTTTGTCATGCAAGTTATTTTCCCTTATTTGGGAAACTTGTTTGGAACAGTTTAAAAGTATAATTAGTATCTTATCTTGTTTATGAGTTAGAATCCAGCACATAAATCTTATTTATAATTTTATATAATCATATTGCTGTAATTATGTAGCTCTATTGTTAGTGAATTGTTTTTAATCTATGTTTTAACTATTATTAAAAAAATAGAATATACTGAGCTCTTTAGATCAAAGCTGCATCACTAGATAAAAAATCCAATCTCTACTTAGCATTGCTTCTGATTGGCATAGAGAAAAAGGTGATGGAGACATTTTTTTCCTATATGTGAGCCATTTTAAAACTATTTAAAGTATACCTACAGAAAAAATAATTTCAGCCAACAAACATTTATTTTCCACACTTATATTGCCAAAAAGCATATTATCCTGCCCATATTCTCATTTCTCTGATTGCCAAGTTGCCTAAATAAGAAATTGTGGGCATCTGCCAGCACCTTATATAGTTAAAGACTTCTCAGCTAATTCCATTGCTTTACTGCGTATGTAGTGATATCAAGAAGCCAAAGGAAGATATGTGCCATTCAAACAGGAAGAATCTTTCTTATCCAAAGTTGATATGGGGCGATCACTCAAGCCTAACCTAGGGTTCAAAAGTGAAAATGGGGTACAGTGACTAGAATAGCTGGAAAAGACTTATGAATTAGAACAGTACTAAATAAAGGAGAAGTTGCATTTTTAGCCTAATAAGTCTAAGTAATGTGAAACTATTGTTACTACTATTAATAATAAACTATTGCTACTACTTTTTACATAGTTGGATAATATGCAAAGAATCCTTAGTTTTTAGTACTGAAATTCCCCAAAGCACATGAATTTTTAGTGGCCAGAGGGGTGGGATGGGGAGGGAGATGGGAGGGAGGTTCAAGAGGGAGGGGACATATGTATACCTATGACTCATTCATGTTGATATTTGGCAGAAAACAACAAACTTCTGTAAAGCGATTGTCCTTCAATTAAATAATAAATTAATTTTAAAAAACAATGATTACTAAATATTTCACAGATCAAGGGCATAGTACCTGATACAAAGGTAAGCTTGCAAAAGTTGACAAGCAGAGAAAGGCTTTTGCTTTTATAATGATTTCAGACTCAATGGACATGAGTTTGAGCAAGCTCTGGGAGTTGGTGATAGACAGGGAAGCTTGTCATGCTGCAGTCCATGGGGTCTCAAAGTCAGACCCGACTGAGTGACTGAAGTGAACTGATTGAAACAGTCTTTCATTTAACAGGAAATTATTAGTGCATATAAATGCTGGTTTAAAGCCTAGGGATATTTAATTTTATCCTAGCCATTATTCTTTTTATTCAGGTGCTAGTGTCCACAACTATTGTTCAAAGCATAACAGAAACAAATCTGGCAGCAGGAAGCCCAGGGCCCACTCACAGACACCTGTTACAACTTGAACCACAAGTGGTACATATAAGACGATGCATATGGATGCCAACAAGACAGCAGCAAGTGTAACCACTGGCAATGTCTCTCTAGCACAGAGGGGATGACAACTCCATGGGAACAGTAGACACAGAGGAGCTGGAATGAAAGAAGTATCTGATCAATTATTAACAGACACTCAGGACACTAGCCAATTTTGCTGTGCCAGGCAGCAATTCCTGTTGGATGAGCTCTCCATCAGAAGATTTCTGTCCTTAACTATCACAGGAATAGACCCACCCCTGGACAGGCATGCTCAAAAGGTGTGAAGGCCAGAGTCCACCTCGCTCACCTCGTGACCCCACACTGTGAAGGGGGAGGAGCCAGACAGAGTAACAGAGGACGAGGTCTACAAAATCACTGGCCATGTTTCATTTTTCATGTTGTTCATTTTTAACCAAACCTTTTATTGAACTTATAAACTGCCAAGTTAAATGTATCATTTAGTATAGCCACTTGAATAGAAAGAGCCCCACCAACTTTGCAGTTACTCTTGGGGTCCCGCTAGGCAGAACAGATAAGCCCTGTTCATCACACGATAGGAATACACTGCCCTGGGGAAGCTTATCACACACAGCATCCAAAAACGTGTTTCCATGTGCTCTGAACAAAAACAAACCAAAAATAAATAAATAAATGTAGCATTTGTTGTAAGATTCATGTCTGCCTATAAAAACAATTTAGAATATTCATAAAAATATAAAGCTAAAATATTAAAAATATCCATTATCCTCCAACATAGAAAAAAGAACTACAGATAACTTCTGATTTCTTTCCTTCCTGTTGTTATTTTTGTTTTCCTAAATTTATACACAAACACATTCTTTTTCCTTGTTTCCCTGCCACCACCACCTCCTCCAATATTCAGATCACATTGTTCTGTATTCTGATTTTTCTTTAAGAATATATTATTGGCATTTCATTTTGTCATTATTCTTAGAAATGCAGCTTCTAAAGATTGAATAATAGGCCATGATATGGATCTCTCAAATTTTGCTAATTATTTAATTGAATATTTTTGTTTTCTTAATATTGCATCAAAAGATAAAATGTCACATCAATATACTCCCACAAAAATAATTGCTACGTCTCTTATTATTCTCTTTGGGTAAATTCTTAAAAGTTCAATTTTTGTATCAAAATGCAATTTTTTTAAGGCTTTTAAAGTATGAGTTCCGAGTTGTTTTCCAGAAAGCTGTATCTATATCTCAAAAGTATAGAATGCCTCCCAATGCAGAACATTATCATTTTTAAATTTTGGATAATTTGATGGGACAAAAACAATATCATATTGATCTTATTTGCATTTCTTTGATTATTGAGCCTGAATTTCTGATATTTATTAGCTCTTTATATGTGGTCACATGTCAATTAACTTTAATATCTTTATTCAATACTTTGGTATCTTCCAATTTTTGTTGTTGATTCATAAAAGACTTTTACAAAATGATAGTAATAATCAGTTACATATGCTACAATATTTTTCAAAATCATTTTGCTATTAAAAATCAATTTTAGATTTTTTATAGACATATGAAGGTTCTAAAGGTTTTTTATGTTTTCAAATGTAACAATCTTCATTCTAAGGTTTCTTTTTTTTCCCCTTAGAAAGCTTATTTCTGTAGTAAGATTTTTTTTTAAAAAAACCTATATTTTCTTTCAGTTGTTTAATGGCTTTATTTTAATGTATAAATATTTTATCTATTTTGCTCAATTTTGGTGTGCAGTATTAAGTATGAACCTAGTGAGGCACTGCACAGGCTTGTGGAGAATGCTGCTCACCTGGGCTATTCAGTTGTTGCCAGCAATCATGTTGTTGAATCTAAGGAAAAGAAACAGGAAATTGAAAAACCAATAGCTGTTTCTGAACTCTTCACAACTTTGCCAATTGTATAGGGAAAATCAAAACCAATTAAAATTTTAACTAGATGAACAATTATAGTTTTAGATCCATCTCACTGTAATGTTTTGAGAGAAACTTCTTCAAGAGTCCAGCTGTATGATATTGTTGCAGTTTTTCCAAAGACAGAAAAACTTTTTCAAGTTGCTTATACACAGTTAGATGTGGATTTGGTTTGCATAACTGTAACAGAGAAGCTACCATTTTATTTCAGAAGACCCCCTATTAATGTGAGATTAAGCCCTGAGCCTTTGGAGTAGGAGTACTCCAAGACCCTACACTACCTGAGAACTAACCCTAGGGAGTATCAACTAGTGAGAGTTCACACAAAGGAAACCATTTGAATACAAGACCCAGCATCACCCAACCACCAGTAGCACCCTGTGCAGGATGCCTCATCTAAACAACAAACAAAACAAAATTGCAAACCCAATCATCAGCAGAGAGCATTACCACCTCACTCAACCTTCCCCATCAGAGGAAAAACAAACCAAAAAACTCAGAACAAATCTCGCCCTATAAGAAGCTCACACAAACCACTGGACCAACCTTAGGAGGGCAGAAACCAAAAGGAAGAAAGAATTCAACCTTCTTCAAGGAAAGAATTCAACTTTCGTGAAGCCTGGGGAAAGGAGAGCTCAAACACAAGAAGTTAAAAGAAAATAATGAAAAGGCAAGGAAATAATACACAAATGAAGGAACAAACTAGAAACACAGAAGTACAGATAAATGAAGAGGAAATAGGCAAACTACCTGAAAAAGAATTCAGAATAATGATAGTAAAGATGATCAAAAACCTTGAAAACAGAATGGAGAAAATGCAGGAATCACTCAACAAAGACCTAGAAGAATTAAAGAATAAACATACAGATACAACACAATTACTGAAATTAAAAATACTCTAGAAGGAATCAATAGCAGAATATCTGAAGCAGAAGAACGAATCAGTGAGCTGGAAGATAAAATGGTGGAAATAATTTCTGAAGAGTAGAATAAAGTAAAAAGAATGAAAAGAACAGAGGCTAGTCTCAGAGACGTCTGGGACAATATCAAATGCACCAATATTTGAGTTATAGGGGTCCCAGAAGAAGAAGAGAAAAAGAAAGGGTATGAGAAAATTTTTGAAGAGATTATAGTTGAAAATTTTCCCAACATGGTAAAGGAAATAGTCAGTCAAGTCCAGAGGTGCAAAGAGTCCCATACAGGATAAACCCAAGGAGAAACACACAAAGACACATACTAATCAAACTAACAAAGGCTAAACACAAAGAAAGAATACTATAAGCAACAAGAGAGAAGCAACAAGTAACATACAAGAAAAACCCCATACAATTAGTGACTGATCTTTCAGCATAAACTCTACAGGCCAGAAGGGAATGGCAGGATATATTTAAAGTACTGAAAGGGAAAAATCTACAACCAAGATTACTGTACCCGGCAAGGATCTCATTCAAAATAGATGGAGAAATAAAAAGGTTTTCAGACAAGCAAAAGTTAAAAGAATTCAGTACCACCAAACCAGCTTTACAACAAATGTTAAAGGGACTTATATAGTCAAGAAATACAATAGAGAAAATAAAGATCTATAAAATCAACTCCAAACAACCAAGAATATGTCAATAGGACATATATATATATATCAATAATTACTTTAAATGTAAACGGATTAAATGCTCCAACCAAAAGACACAGACTGGCTGAATCGATACAAAAACAAGATGCATATACGTGCTATCTACAAGAAACCCACTTCAGACCTAAAAACACATATAGGCTTAAAGTGAGAGGATGGAAAAATATATTCCATACAAATGGGAAGCAAAAGAAAGCTGGAGTAACAATCCTCATATCAGACAAAATAGACCTTTAAATAAAGATTACAAGAGATAAGGAAGGACACTACATAATGATCAAGGGATCAATCCAAAAGGAAGACATGACAATTGTAAATATCTATGCACCCAACGTAAAGGAGCACCTCAATACATAAGACAAACAATAACAGACATAAAAGGAGAAATTGACAGTAACACAATAATAGTAGCAGACTTTAACACTCCAGTCACACCAACGGACAGATCATCAAAACAGAAAATTAATAAGGAAACACATCTTAAATGATACATTAGATGAGATGTATCTCATTGATAACTTCAGGACATTCCATCGAAATGCAGAATACACCTTCTTCTCAAGTGCACATGGAACATTCTCCAGGGTAGACCACATCTTGCGTAACAAATCAAACCTCAGTATATTTAAGAAAATTGAAATCATATCAAGATTCTTCTCTGACCACAATGCTGTGAAACTAGATATGTGGAGATTAAACAACATATTTCTAAATAACCAACAGGTTACTGAAGAAATTAAAAGGGAAACCAAAAATTTCTAGAAACAAATGACAATGAAAACATGACAACTCAAAACCTAGGGGATGCACCAAGAGCAGTTCTAAGAGGGAAGTTTAAAGCAATACAATCCTACCTCAAGAAGCAAGAAAACCACTGAACAGACAACCTAACTTTACACCTAAAACAACTGGAAAAAGAAGAACAAAAAAACCCCAAACATTAGTAGAAGGAAAGAAATCATAAAGATCTAAACAGAAATAAATGAAAAAGAAATGAAAGAAACAATAGTAAAGATTAATAAAACTAAAACCTGGTTCTTTGAGAACATAAACAAAATTGACAAACCTTTAGCCAGACTCAGCAAGAAAAAAAAGAGAGAAGAATCAAATCAACAAAATTAGAAATGGAAAAGGAGAGGTTACAATAGACAATGCAGAAATACAAAGGATTATAAGAGGCTATTATGAACTACTATATGGCTATAAAATAGATAGCCTGGAAGAAATGGACAGAGTCTTAGAAAAGTTCAATCTTTCAAGACTGAACCAGGAAGAAATGGAAATTATGAACAATCCAATCACAAGCACTGGAATCGAAGCTGTGATCAAAAATCTCCCCAAAAAACAAAAGCCCAGGACCAGATGGCTTCACAGGAGAATTCTATCATTTAAAGTAAAGCTAATGCCTAGGGATGGGGGAGCCTGGTGGGCCACTGTCTGTGGGGTCACACGGAGTTGGACACGACTGAAGTGACTTAGCAGTAGCAGCAGCAATGCCTATCCTTTTAAAACTCTTTCAAAAAATTGCAGAGGAAGAGATATCGCTTCACCCTGATATCAAAACTAGACAAAGACAACACACAAAAAATGAAACTACAGTCCAATATCACTGATGAACATATATGTAAAACAAAAAGTTCATACACCATGATCAAGTTGGGTTTATTCCAGGGATGCAAGGATTCTTCAATATATGCTAATCAATGTGATACACCATATTAATTAACAAACTGAAAGATAAAAACCATATGATAATCTCAATAGATGCAGAAAAGCCTTTGACAAAATTCAGCACCCATTTATAGTGAAAACTCTTCAAAAAATGGGCATAGAAGGAACCTAGCTCAACAGACTAAAGGCCATATATAATAAGCCTATGGCAAACATTATTCTCAATGGTGAAAAGCTGAAAGCATTCCCCCTAAGATGAGGAACAAGACAAAGGTGTCCACTTTCACCACTATTTTTCAACAAAGTTCTGGAAGTGCTAGCTATAGCAACCAGAGAAGAAAAAGAAATAAAAGGAATCCAGATTGGAAAAGAAGTAAAGCTCTCACTGTTTGCATATGGCATGATACTGTACATAGAAAACCCTAAAGACAGAATCAGAAAATTACTAGAGCTTGTCAGTGAATTTAGCAAAGTTACAGGATGCAAAATCAATACACAGAAGTCATTTGCATTTCTATATACTAACAATGAAAATCAGAAAGAGAAATTAAGGAATAAATCCCCTTCACCATTGCAACAAAAAGAATTAAATGTCTAGGAATAAACTTACCTAAGGAGACAAATGAACTATACACAGAAAATTATAAGATGCTAATGAAAGAAATCAAAGATAACATAAACAGATGGAGAGATATTCTTCCTGGGTAGGAAGAATCAGTGTTATGAAAGTGACATTGGTAGTATTACCAATGCAATCCACAGATTCAATGCAATCCCTATCATATTCCCAATAGCACTTCTCACAGAACTAGAACAGAAAATTTCACAATTCCTATGGAAACACAAAAGACCCCAAATAGCCAAAGCAGTCCTGAGAAAGAAGAGTGGAGCTGCAGGAATAACCTTCCTGACTTCAGATTATGTCACAAAGCTACAGTCATCAGGACAGTATGGTGCTGGCACAAAAACAGAAATATAGATCAATGGAACAAGATAGAAAGCCCAGAAATAAACCCATGTACCTATGAATACCTTATTTTTGACAAAGGAGGCAAGAATATACAACGGGCAAAGACATCCTTCAATAAATGTTGCTGGGAAAACTGGACAGCTAATGTAAAAGACTGAAATTAGAACACTTCTTAACACCATACACAAAGATAAACTCAAAATGGATTAAAGATCTACATGTAAAACCAAAAACTATAAAACTCTTAGAGGAAAACATAGGCAGAACACTTGATGACATAAATCAAAGCAAGATCCTCTACGACCCACCTCCTAGAGTAATTGGAAATAAAAACAAAGGTAAATAAGTGGGAACTGATTAAACTTAAAAGCTTTTGCACAGCAAAGGAAACTATAGACAAGGTGAAAAGACAACACTCAGAATGGGAGAAAATAATAGCAAATGAAACAACTGACAAAGGATTCATTTCCAAAATATATAAGTAGCTCATACAACTCAAGACCAGAAAAACAAACAATCCAATCAAAAAGTGGGAAAAAGACCTAAATAGACATTTCTCCAAAAAAGACATACAGATGGCTAACAAACACATGAAAAGATGCTCAACATCACTCATTATTAGAGAAATACAAATCAAAACCACAATGAGATATCACCTCACACCAGTCAGAATGTCCACCATCAAAAAGTTACAAACAATAAATGCTGGAGAAGGTGTGGAGAAAACGGAATGCTCTTGCACTGTTGAGGGGAATGTAAATTGATACTGGCACTATGGAAGATGGTACAGAGATTCCTTTAAAAACTAGGAGTAAAACCACCATATGATCCAGTAATCCCCCTCCTGGGCATATACCCAGAGGAAACCAAAATTGAATAAGAGACATGTATCCCATTGTTCATTGCAGCACTATTTACAATAGTTAGAACATGAAAGCAACCTAGATGTCCATTGAGAGATGAATGGAAAAAGAAGCTGTGGTACATATACACAATGGAATATTACTCAGCAAAAAGGAATGCATCTGAGTTAGTTCTAATGATGTGAAGGAACCTAGAACTTATTATACAGAATGAAGTAAGTCAGAAAGAGAGAGATAAATATCATATTCTAACACATATATATGGAATCTAGAAAAATGGTACTGAAGAATTTATTTAAGGGCCAACAATGGAGAATCAGACATAGAAAATAGACTTATGGACATGGGGATAGGGGAAGAGAGGGTAAGATGTATGGAAAGAGTAACATGGAAACTTACATTACCATATGCAAAATAGGTTGCCAACAGGAATTTGCTGTATGGCTCAGGAAACTCAAACAAGGGCTCTGTATCAACATAGAGGGGTGGGATGGGGAGGGATGAGGGAGGGAGGTTCAAAAGGGAGGGGATATATGTATACCTATGGCTGAGTCATGTTGAGGCTTGACAGAAAACACAATTCTATAAAGCAATTCTGTTCAGTCTGTTCAGTCATTCAGTTGTGTCCGACTCTTTGTGACCCCATGGACTACAGCATGCCAGGCCTCCCTGTCCATCACCGACTCCCGGAGCTTACTCAAACTCATGTCCATTGAGTCAGTGATGCCATCTAACCATCTCATCCTCTGTTGTCCCTTTCTCCTCCAGCCTTCAATCTTTCCCAGCATCAGGGTCTTTTCAAATGAGTCAGTTCTTCACATCAGGTGGCCAAAGTATTGGAGTTTCAGCTTCAACATCAGTGCTTCCAATGAATATACAGGACTGAATTCCTTTAGGATGGACTGGTTGGATCTCCTTGCAAGGTAATAAAGAAATTACCCTTCAACAAAAAAATTAATTTTTTTTTAAAAAGTAAGAACCTACGATTTTTCAGTTCAGTTCAGTTCAATCACTCAGTCATGTCCGACTCTTTGCGAACCCATGAATCGCAGCACACCAGGCCTCCCTATCCATCACCATCTCCCAGAGTTCACTCAAACTCACGTCCATCGAGTCAGTGATGCCATCCAGCCATCTCATCCTCTGTCGTCCCCTTCTCCTCCTGCCCCCAATCCCTCCCAGCATCAGAGTCTTTTCCAATGAGTCAACTCTTTGCATGAGGTGGCCAAAGTACTGGAGTTTCAGCTTCAGCATCATTCCCTCCAAAGAACACCCAGGACCGACTTCCTTTAGAATCGACTGGTTGGATCTCCTTGCAGTCCAAGGGACTCTCAAGAGTCTTCTCCAACACCACAGTTCAAAAGCATCAATTCTTCGGCACTCAGCTTTCTTCACAGTCCAACTCTCACATCCATACATGACCACTGGAAAAACCATGGCCTTGACTAGACGGACCTTAGTTGGCAAAGTAATGTCTCTGCTTTTCAATATGCTATCTAGGTTGGTCATAACTTTTCTTCCAAGGAGCAAGCATCTTTTAATTTCATGGCTGAGTCACCATCTGAAGTGATTTTGGAGCCCCCCAAAATAAAGTCTGACACTGTTTCTACTGTTTCCCCATCTATTTTCCATTAAGTGATGGGACCAGATGCTGTGATCTTAGTTTTCTGAATGTTGAGCTTTAAGCCAACTTTTTCACTCTCCTCTTTCACTTTCATCAAGAGGCTTTTTAGTTCTCCTTCACTTTCTCCCATAAGGGTGGTGTCATCTGCATATCTGAGGTGATTGATATTTCTCCCAGCAAAATTGATTCCAGCTTGTGCTTCTTCCAGCCCAGCATTTGTCATGATGTACTCTGCATATAAGTTAAATAAGCAGGGTAACAATATACAGCCTTGACATACTCATTGTCCTATTTGGAACCAGTCTGTTGTTCCATGTCCAGTTCTAACTGTTGCTTCCTGACCTGCATATAGGTTTCTCAAGAGGCAGGTCAGATGGTCTGGTAACCTTTCCATCTCTTCAGAATTTTCCACAGTTTATTGTGATCGACACAGTCAAAGGCTTTGGCATAGTCAATAAAGCAGAAATAGATGTTTTTCTGGAACTCTCTTGCTTTTTCGATGATCCAACGGATGTTGGCAATTGATCTCTAGTTCCTCAGCCTTTTCTAAAACCAGCTTGGACATCTGGAAGTTCATGGTTCATGTATTGCTGAAGCCTGGCTTGGAGAATTTTGAGCATTACTTTACTAGTGTGTGAGATGAGTGCAATTGTGCGGTAGTTTGAGCATTCTTTGGCATTGCCTTTCTTTGGGATTGGAATGAGAACTGACCTTTTCCAGTCCTGTGGCCACTGCTGAGTTTAAGATTTTTAGTTAAACAATTAACCAATTGTCCTGACATTTATTGAGGAAACAAAAGAAAAAACATCTTCAAATTGACCCATGATGTTATTGTTATATATACTAGGTGGTCTTTTATAACATGATCTATTTCTAGACTACTTTGAATCACTGGGCAGTCTACACCTTTGTCAGCACCATATGGGTTTAAAGATTATAGCTCTAGAGTACAATTTAATATGTAGAAAATTTACCCTCAGCTCTCATATAACTATTTTTATTTTTTCAAAAATTTTATTCCACTTTTTTGCATTTATTCTTCTAGATCTGTTCTCTATTTTAAATTGGTCCTCTGGTGGATATGAGATGCAAATAAGAGACTCAGAGTGAAGGTTAAGACAGAATAAATTTATATTCATGCCATATTTGCAAGTTGACCTAATGATTTTAAGGATTTATTCTCCATTATTGGGATACACATTAAATTATTAATTATTGAAATATACTAGAATTAGTTATCTGCTACCTATAATAATACAGTTGAGTAGAATGTCTTAATAAAAATGTTACCAAATTTCATTTTAGGTAGTATCTCTGACTTCTTTCCTGTTAAATTCTTCACCAATGCTGTTAGAAAAAAGCCAGAAAGAAAGCTTCAGATTTTCTTTTTTGTTTCATTTTTTGTTTGTTTGTTTTTTGATCTTCCTTTGGCAGATGGTGACAACAAATATCCAAACTGGCTGATGATACATCCAGAGACCCCTCAGACCTGTATAATCCTCCTACTTGAAAGCAATGCCCAAAAAGCTAAGAGCAGAAACTTAAAAGCCATCTGTCAAGTATTTATTTTACATTCTTTTCATAAGGATTAAAGAAATACAAAATATGAGAATAAGCCATAGAGCTTTAATTGCAAAATCACTGCTATAGAAAAATAAGAAACTGTAAAATGAATAGAGTCAGTTACTAGAGTCAATTAGTCACACCCTCCTCCAGGGAAGGAATCTCTCTGCAATATCCCATGACCAATGGACAGTTTTCTTTTGCACAGCTTACTCTTAGTGACAAGGACCTCTCTGACCAACACCCAGACATTGGAGCAAAAGCCTAAAAGTAGAAATTAGAAGCTATTCAGTGAAGTAACCCCAAATTTGCTTAAAGGCAATTAACTCAAGATGCTCTCTGATCCCAAACAACAACTCCTAAAATAATTGCTAACATGTTCAATGATGCTGAAATATTGGTGTTCCACCGTAGAAGCTTATAGAAGAAGTTTCTTCTTATATGAGAAGAAACTCAACCATCATCATCAATACCAGCAAACATTTAAGGGTCACAGACTGCAAGTAAAGCTTTGAACAAGACATGGAATTCAAAGCCTATGACAGAAGTCTTTCCTTTGAGAAGCTAACAATCTGATTGACTGGTCAGGGGACACACAAGGCTCACACAGTTTTATGAGGTCACACGGAATCAATGCCAGACAAATATTAGAAGAAATAAATCTTCACACTCTGTGTTTTGTGAACAAATTCACTTGTGGTTCCAATTTACTTCCTACCCTTCATTTCCCTGAATGTTCTGACCTTTGTATTTATTTAGCTTTGCTGAATTATATGCCTCTGATTCAGCTACTTTACTTCTTTTGCTCAGTTGCTCTGTCATATCCAACTCTTTGCAACCCTTTGGATTATAGCCCACTAGGCTCCTCTGTCCATGGGATTTCCCAGGTAGGAATACTGGAGTGTGTTGCTATACCCTTCTCCAGGGGCTCTTCCCAACCCAGGGATCTAACCTGCATTTCCTGCATCTCCTACGTTGCAGGTGGATTCTTTACTGCTGGACTCCTTTTAGCACAAGATAAAGGCACTGCTGAAGGAATCCAGAGGAATAGTTACAAACTGGGATACAAACAGCTCATCCATCAGGGTCTATAAAATCCCCACACTGGCCCAGGGTCAAGTCTTAAAGTCTAGCCTACTGTGAGGCTATCTTTTTAAAGTCATTCCTCACCAATACCAGACACCTTAGGAACATCATATTCACTTGGCAAATATTAATCCCATTATTCAAAATTCAGTTTCAAAAAGCTGCATGAAAATTTTGTTCTTTACACAAAAAATAAACCAGGCATCTCAAAACATTTTAAATCAAACAGATAAAAATGTGGCGATACACTATTTTGGACCTCTACAGGATTCATGATTTTTGCTTTTTCTAAAGGATTTATATTTCTGTGATATAAATGACATCCACACTGTTCCCAAATCAATATCAAATGAAAGACCTCCCTTGCTACCTCGTCCCCAGCCTACCAAAATAGTGCTGTCTAATCAGGCATCTCTCTGCAGGAAACAGGCCTTCCTACGCAGGAAGCACAGGAAAGGGGACTGGAGACAGCCATCCCAGTAGCTTTTTTGCCAGAAAGGACAAAATGGCTCTTCTGGCAACTCCTGACTCAGGAAATGGGTGAATTAAGTAGTCAATCTGCAGAGTAATTTAGCATGTCATCTGCTTCCTGGCAACAGATATTTGGAAGCATTTGTATTTTAATTCAACTCTGTCATCATCGGAGCTAGCACGCCTTCTCTCCGAGGACCTCAAGGTCAGAGATTTTCCTGCAGTTTCTACAGAGAAACTTCTTTAGTTCCTCCTTTCTTTCTCCAGGCCCCAGCAGTCTGGCCTCCCCTTTGATTTCTGTCAAGGTCAAGAGAATGCTTGTCTTCAGAGCTAAATATAAGTTGTGTGGAGGTGGGTGGAGGCCCCCACAGCCATGGTTCTCCTGGAAAATACACTTGTGAGGGCAAAAAAGAGAGGGGGTGATGACAGGCCCAGAAGCAGAAGGAGCATTGTTCCTTCTGGGGGACAGGGAACTGAACAAGAGGACAGTGACGTCATTCCACTTGGTCATGGGCTCTGTGGGTAATTCTGCCCACACATTTTCCCTCCCTGCTCCTCCACTTCTCCATTTTGACAGTGAACTTAACCAAACACTGCTCATCTTCTGCCTTTGAAGCTGTGAGAGAGAGAGGTAACACCATAAAGTCAGGGTTACCCTGCGTGTCACAAACCAATAGCCCAAAACATGCACCCAGAGGACCTCAGGAGACACATGCTGTGGGTGATGAGAACCCCACACATGGATAGAGCAGTTTCTTACAACTGGTGAACAAGTGTACCCACAAAGTAGCTAAAAGTGAAGCATGAAAAATATAGGCAGGTGCATGTAATTCTTACTGTATGCACACATCCGTAGATCTTTACCACTTGGGGATGATGATGGCTAAATCCAGATGTGGATAATGAGGCATCAGGAAGGTGATGATTTTTACCTGGGGTGGAGGTCACTCTGTTCCCCTCTTGTCATGGGCTCCCTATGGTTTCAGCAACAGGGCCCCAGAAAGTGTATCCCAAAGTCAGAGTAGCAGAGACCGCAACCAAATACCCAAGAAACACTGGGTTTGCAGTCTCCTAGAATTAAGACCCACATCTTCCGGAAAAAGCTAAGCTGAGACAGACCTTTCACATACCTTCCTGCCTTTGGCTCTCACAGCAATTCAATGAGGTCAGTAGAATTATCCCATTTTACAGATAATGAAAATAAGACCTAAAGAGCCAAGACAGTATGTCCACAGTTCATCAATGTACTAAAGGGATGATGTTGGGATTCTGAATCTATCTGATCCCTAAGTCTGCTCTCTTTCCGTTATATCACGCTTCTGCACACAAATTCTACTATCCTCTGTATACTTAGAGCTTCCTGAATGGCATGAGTGGTAAAGACCCCATCTGCCAATGCAGGAGACATAAGAGATGTGGGTTTGATCCCTGGGTTGGAAAGACCCTCTGGAGGAGGGCATGGCAACCCACTCTAGCATTCTTGCCTGGAGAATTCCATGGATGAGGAGCTTGATGGGCTATAGTCACTAGGGTCACAAAGAGTAGGACATGACTGAAGCAACTTAGCACTACATATTTAAGCTCCTTAATTTTTGAAATGGGGCTATAATATCTAATTTTGTGAAACTGCTCTGAAGATCAAAAGAAATTACACATATGAGAGCAATGTTTGTAATAGAAATGTAGACCATTATTTTAATAGTAATTCTATGCAACAACATTTATGTCTCTTCTATCCCTGGATAAAAAAAATTCCCTGGAGAAGGGAATGGCAACCTACCCCAGTATTCTTGCCTGGAGAATTCCATAGACAAAGGAGCCTGACAGGGGTTGCAAAGAGTTGGACATGACTGAGTGAGTAAGCAGGCATGCATGCAACCCAGTTCAACTAGATTTTGAAGGGTCACACATCCAATTCTACTTGAATCATTCATTTTCTTTTAGTTTATTGCTTCAAAGTTCTCATTTAAAAATCCACCTGTACCTAAACACTACCACATTCTTTAAGGAAAATCTTGCATAGAGATCAGACTAATTAAGTATGACTGCAAATTTCATGGCCAAATATCAAAACAGAAGCCTAATGGAAGAGAAAGATTTCTCCTTGCCCTAAATTTCTTCCCATTTTCTGTCGTCATCAACCTCACTGTTAGGAATGGAGCAGTAAGACAGATTACCAGACTTGTTCTGACCTTCAAGAAATAGGAACAAAATATAAGTTAAGATGGCTTATTATTATTCTAAACAATTTGTTATTTGCTACTCAAATTTAAAAGGGGATATTCAAATTGTTATTCAAATTCACAAAAGGGGATATTCATCAAGAAAACTATCCTAAAAATTCTCCTTCAGTTCAGTTCAGCTCAGTCGCTCAGTCGCGTCTGACTCTCTGCAGCCCCATGGACTGCGGCACACCAGGCCTCCCTGTCCATTACCAACTCCCGGAGTTTACTCAAACTCGTGTCCATTGAGTCCAAAAAGTCTCCTATTAAGAAACAAATTCCAAAGTTTAGCATTTCAAAACTACATAATTTGAATACATTTTTGAACCATCTCATGGAATATTTGATTGATTCCACATGTGCCGAGCTTGTAAATAGCTCAGTAATTTCTTCACTGTTTCCAGACACAAACTAATGGCCTCGTTTTCTTTCCCTGATAGAAAATTAGGCTACTTTTTTCAGGGTCGGGGAAGAACGTGGGGAAGCAA